>NC_135436.1:25782546-26488379 GCF_051991255.1 Vanacampus margaritifer | reverse complement strand
AGCTTGGGAGGAGGAAGAGACCAAAAACGATGTTTGAGTTAGGAAGATTCCAGCTGACGTGAGCGATATGCTAACACACAGCAGAAGCTGCGTGGCTCAGAAAGTAGATCGGCTGTTCTTCAACCCTTGAGTGACTTTTATTTTTATTTTTTCAATTCTTTATTTTACTCTCTTCCAAGTGTAGATATTTCTCTAAAACTGAGTTAATTTAGTCCCACTCTAAATAGAAGCAAATTTACTCCACAGAATTTACTGTGCAGAAGTTATTGTTTGTTTGCACAATGCACAGGCTGAAATATATTTATTTATTAATTTTTAATTTAATGAATTTAAGCATTTTTAATCCAGTACAGTACATTTATATTCAATTAGATTCAACTTTTAACAACAGTATTTTTTTTCAAAATATTTAGGCATTGAAACAAATTATATGAGCAAAGATTGAATCATTATTTCAAATACTGTTTTCTCACTATATTAAAGTGCAGTGCTGTTCAAACTGCATACACTTGCATTGTCTTACAATAATATTAAATATACTTTGCATTTTTTTGCAAGCATTTTTTAGGTGGTGCTTGTTGAAAAATATTCGAGAATCCATCGAACACTTAAAAAATAAAAAAGTTTTCATGGGTTTCAATTGGCCAAAAGTGATCACGGTATAGAACCATTGAGTAACATGTTAACATAAAGAGCTGACGAACAGGATCAGAAAGAAAAAATCTCCACCCTTTCATGACATCTGCATTAACAAAGCTATAACGCCTCAAAAATGCACAAATGGCCAACATACAAGTCTCACCTGTCCACCGCATGGACCACCGACAGTCTTCCAAAATGCCTCCCGGAGTGAGATGAGCCGTGCACGGCTGTCTCTCTCTGCTCCGTCCGCCTCTCGCTCGTGCGTCCCACGGGCAAATACTTGAGTACGTTTTCTTGGTCGTCGTCAACATAAACACAAAAAGTGGCAAACAAATGGACGACGTTTGGGGGCTGCTTCCTAGAAACAACGCGTAAAGCGCGATTAGCGGCGTAAAAGTGCCATTCACGTCGCTAGTTGCGCGGTAACCATGGAGACAGCTTCAATGAGACGAGAGCTTCAAAAACATTGTTTTAGGAATATTAGTCATTGTTGTTGTTCGTTTCTATTGTTAAATGCTATATAAAATTCTGTTATTTTTTTAATTTTATTTTTTAACTATAAGTGATTCCAAAATTGGAGGACAATTTCGGCATCTCATTTTAACATAATATAATCTATTTATCTTATTTTTTGGTTCCGTCATATCATTTGATTTGTCGAGCTCAACCATAAATGGTCCAGTTTTTTTTAATGACATTTTTTATTTGTCATACTTTGCTATTGCTGTGTTACGTATACTCGGGAACTAAAAAATGTATTTTAAAAAATAATTAATTTCTTCTCTGAATCAGTTATTGTCACCAGGGTGACAGGCGACAACTGTATAAAAAAAATAAAAAAATTCAAAATATTGTACATTGTTATCAAAGTGTGGTACAGGGTCCCTTTAATGACCCACAAAAAGTCACATTAAGTTCAGTTGTATTTAACATTTCATACGTTTATATTTATTATTAGAACAGACTTCGTTTTTATAGTTGTATTTAGGTAAATATTTTATTTAACTTACAATACATTTTAAATATTGAAAGGCAGTGTTAGTGTTCAAATGCACTTGCTTAACAATATTAAATGATTTTTTAAAATTATTTTTAGGAATAAAACCTTTATCTTGTGTTTGATGGATACTCAGTGTAAAAAGTTCAAAAACCGTTATAGAACATTGTATGTACACCTCTGAATTTGATTTAAAATTGTGTTTTTTATTTTCCTCATTATTGAGTTTTATTGTGTGCAGGAAATCTGTTTTTATTTTCCTAATTAGTAGAATATGTTACATAGTCGTGTATGTGCTAAATCCTGCACATTTAAACAGTCGGTTGCTGTCTGACTTTCCACCAGGGGGCAGTATATTACCACATAAAAACACACACATTAATTTATTAACTTAAAACCACGTAACAGATACTACAGTGGGGGTTGTGTGTGTGTGTGTGTGTGTGTTTTTTTTTTTTTTGGGGGGGGGGGGCATATTTGAATTGAATTAATCGATCATGGACATCAGTTAGACAAGATTTTATTTTATTTATTTTTTCAAAGTAAACTAACATTCGTGACAGTCATGTGTGACTATTATTTAATAATAATCACAATATGTTGTTATATTATAACACATGCTTTCGATGGGAACTGCGATTATTTTGTGTACTGTCACACATCATCTGTTGACTCAGTGGAAATGTTATGTCTCATCTTTGTCTTTCTGTTTGTGTTAAAGTGGATGTTTTAGGGGATTTTGTCTGGCCTCTCCTGCTATTAAAGACACCCATTCAGTGTCAGAGTCTGATGAATGGCTCATTCTTTACAGCGGAGAGATGACAAGCGACACTCATGGGAAAAGGCCGCCAGACCAGCCTTGCCTCAAAAAGTGCCACATCAAACAGTGGCAGATGGCAATGTAGTAAACTGTATGTCCTTCAAAGTCGATTGAGTTGCTCTGCTTCCTTGATGAATCACTGAACAAAATCCTCACTGGTTACGTTTATGGCTCATTTACAACTCAAAGGGATAAAAGTGGTTTGTTTCTTCGTTTTGTAGGAGGAAAACCTACGTCAAATTCTAAATGAATAGAAGTGTGTCTTTGCAAAGTCACATTTGGTAAGTGCCAATTGCATCGTTACTTGAATATATGTATCACATTTATTGCCAGTGATACAGCAATTATACGATAAGCATTGCAAAAGCTACATTCGATACATCAGCTGTATGTACAGTAACAGTATATTGTAAGTGCAAATATGAATATGTATCTGATGTTGGTGTGTCGATACAAGACTTAAGTGTGAGCGAATAATAACAATCTGAATATTTTGTCCCACCACCAACTGTCCTGGCATGATTATTGCAGAGTTTACCTTGGCTACTTTTTGTGGATTTGTATGTCAACTTTTCATTATTTTTCACTTTCACAATTGCATTTCCATGTTATTAGCTGTTAGTTTTATTATCACTAAATGTTTGTCTTTTAAATTACATTTGTTGTGTTACGTTTGGGATTTTCTTTAACTGTGATTGCTGCTACTGGATAGAATAAATTTATTTGGGATGAATTGACCAAATTACCTACAAACCTACCCCAATTTAATTAAAAGTACTAATTTACCTAACTTAATTCAACATCACTGAACTACCTACAACCTAACCAACTTTCCGACATACCTTCTAAAATTTCCCTTGAGATTGAGAAATAAACTCTTTCACTCAACCTAACCTACCTCATGTACCTAATCTACCTACATAGCAAACACCTAAACAATCTACTTACGTAACTAAACAAAATGATCCTAACCCAACCTATATATATATATATATATATATATATATATATACATATATATATATATATATATATATATATACATATATATACATTATCTAACCCACAAACCTGTTACTTACTTACTTAACCTGATCAAGCTATACCTATAACCTTTTTTTTTTCTTCACTTCTTTGCTATAGCCTAATGAAGCAACCTACCTACTCTCTGGAATTTTCCTTGAGAATTAGAAAGTATGTATATTTCTAACCTAACCTACCTAACCTAATCAAACCTATCTGCCTACCGATCCTAACCTGAACTACCTAACCTACCTACCAAGCTAACTTACAAACCTACTTAGCATAACATACTTACTAAACCGAAATAAACTTAACCTAACCTAACCCAACCAACTTAAATACCTACCTACCTACCTCCCGACCTAACCACATAACCTAACTTACATACCAAAGCTACCAAACCTAACCTAACGACCCACCTACCAAACTTAACTAGCTACTACCTAACTACCTACCTACCCACCTGTCTTACTACCTAACCTAACTTAACCACTCATCTGCCCTGCTTAGTGCTTACCTAACCTAACCTAACCGAACCTACTACCAGTAGCAGTACCAACAAGAGAGCACCATCAGGCCCAGCCTTTTTATCTCTCCACTTTTAGATCAGGCCGTTAGGCTTTCTGGCCTGGCAGACGTTGGACTTTCACAGACACCGGGTAAATGTGGTGGTCAGTCATTGAGACGCCGGCGCTGTACATAGCTTGTTGACATGTCAGTCAAACCAAGCGTGGGGGTTACAGCCCATGCCAATGCCAATGCCAATGCCAATGCCAATGCCAATGCCAATGCCAACCATTCAGTCAAGCCGCCACAATGTGTGCTAGCAGGCAGCAGAGCAGATGTTTTACACACTGCAACCGTTAGCCTCATTTCCTGGGCGGAGAGTACTGTGCTCGATTCGACGACTAACAGGAACCAGAAATGGCTCGAGAGTGAGAGGAGGCGGAGGGTGGGGTGAAAAGTTAGCTGAGCTCACAAGATCCCACAAATCACTTTGTCACCAGCAAGCTGTGACAAGCAGAGGCAGAAAGTAGTCCCCCGCCAACCCTCCACAAAAAAAGAGGCGTGTAGAGGGAGCTTTGTCACGGGGGAGGCGGAGATGCAACAAAACTGAGGTGGAAGCCAAACGCATGGATAGACGAAGGACACGCACGGACGCACCCCCCAACCCCCAGTGCTGCTGCTGAGTCTGGAGGAGAAGGTGTCAAAGTTCAGCATAGAGCATTTTTAGCTATTGCGACCGAAGGATGTATGTGAAGCTGCAGCAGGTCACATGATGTTGTTGCTCACAACAGGGAGAAGATCATTTTCATTGATGGCCTCGACATCAGCTTGTGAGTGACTTTTAAATCAAACAATTCTGACAAGACTCATCCTATTGTCCATTTCTGGGCTCCGTAGTTCAGTTTTACTGGACCTGAATAGTCCCGGGTGGTGTGTTAAGATGTGTTAAGGAGCAGAGGAAGTGGATTTTTTGCTCGGCTGAGTGTAAAAAAAAACATGTGAAGAGAAACTGTCTGGTGAGCTGAACAACGCTGAACCAACACATGGAGGGAGGGCGGTCGTCTGCAAGGAGAAGGTCCGAATAGAGTGTGTGGAGGTTATCTAAATATTGGAGTCTGCTCGTGTGTGAGTGCAAGGCTTTTGACAGCTCACACGTCATTGTATTACCTGCCTTGCTGAGTCAGGGGCTTTCAGTAGCCCGCCCTTCAGAAGACCCAAATGTTAGGAGCTATTCACAGTCCTGAACCTCAAAGACTCTCCACACTGCTTTAATTGTTCTCCCCCGAGGGTAAACACCTTGCGTCAGTCGCACCTTTCCGTTCACTTCATCCAAGGAGAGAAGCGCGGGGGCAGGACTCGCCCCAGGCACATCTCCAGCGGTGCGCCATGAAGCTGGCCCTCCTGATGGCGGTGGCCGTCTACATGGTGGCCCGGGGGAGCAGCATGTCCACGTGCAAGACTCTGGACTTGGAGATGGTGAAGAAGAAGCGCATCGAGGCCATCAGGAGTCAGATCCTCAGCAAGCTGCGTCTGCCCAACGAGCCCGAGGAGGACCAGGAGGGAGACGAGGAGGAGATCCCCCCCACGCTGATGTCGCTCTACAACAGCACCAAGGAGATGCTGAGGGAGCAGCAAGCCCAGGTCACCACAGACATCTCCACGGAGCAAGAGGAGGAGGAGTACTTTGCCAAAGTGCTGCACAAGTTTAACATGACCAGTGAGTACTACCTTGTTCTTTGACTTCATCCAAGATGGCTGACATATCGATCAAACTAAATATCAGAGGCGAGTGACTCGGTTAGGTGACTTAAATCGAGTCACACTTCACTTTTGAGACTAGTGATTTACTAAATTTGCTAAAGTTTATGAATGAATCGACTTGACTTGGTATTTCACTCCAAAAAGAGAATTGTTGAACCAATTTAAGATTACAAATGTAATTGTTGACCAACTTGTTTCAATTGGTAACACCCGATTGAATTAAATTAGATTAATCCAAAGGTAATCCAGACGGAGCTCTCAAGATGATCACATTTGGATGCAAGATCAAGTTTGATAAAATCATGAAAAAGAGAATAGCAGTCTGTTAACTTCACAGTTAGGCTAACTGATGGCAGGCCCATCTCACTTAAGCTTCACGTCGGTATTACATTTGACTGAGAAGGCAATGAAGTAATAAACAATATTTGGACCAATAAAAAGCACTTGATTATGAATGTGTTAGTCCCACTAAACTAGATACAGGAGCTTCTTGTGCTGCGGGTTATGTATGAACGTGGATGGTGTATTGCTTTCATACCAAGTATCCTATGCAGTTCCTCTAAAATTGTGCGTACATTTTCTGTAGTATTCGCCTAACCCTGTCAGCTACTGAAGAAAAACTCAATTTTTACAGTTTTGTGAATTAGTCATAAGCGTTTCAGAAAATGGATGCATGGATGGAGCGATTGGCTTGCCAGTCCTGTAGGTGGCGATAATGATCATTACAAAGTAGTTGACAACTGAGGAAGAAGCCGTGGGGAAAAAATCATAATCAATTAACAAGATGCTGATCAAAGTTGTTTTGTTTTTCGTCTTGAGTCACGCTCCACTTTTGTGGAAATCAGGTGGTGTTTTTTTTCAGTCCACTGTCATGCCTTGCCAAGGTAAAAATTATCTGTGTCTTATCGATGTTGAAAAGTGTAAAAGCTCGCCAGCCGCATGTCATCATCGAGCATCTGGTTGAATATCCACATTTCAACGCACCAGCTCATGTTCGATGGCTGCGATTCAAACGTACGTTGGCTCATAAACCATCTTCTGATCTCCACCCAACATCTCCAGGCAACACGATGGCTTCCCAGATCGCACGCTCTACATGTTAGCACCACCAAGCATCTGGCCTCGCAATCTTTGACCATAAACACATCTTCATTTGTTTGTATGCGTCATTGCGCATCCACGTTCACCTCCCTTCTCCACCACTTCAAAAGAAAGACTCCATCCAGAAGGAGAACAAAGGAGCTTTTAAAAATGATTTTTTTTTTTCCCTCCCCTGCGAGGATTCAGATTGGAAAAGAGCAGACTGGGAAATGAAGACATGACGTGCACTCTTTCAACCGGCTTCATTCCCTCTTTCATTTTCTCCTGAGGGATTGGGGGTTTCCTGTAACTCGAGCGTCAGGTTCTCCCTTTGCATATCCTGTCACTTGTTCTCCATCATGGATTTTTATGGACACTTTCCATATAACCCCCCCTTCAGAGGTGGCAAAGGTATTCAAACTCTGTACTCTGTAGCAAGTAGCAGTGCAGATACTCGTGTATTGAAAAACAGACTGAAATTTACTTAACTCTTTGACTGCCAAAAACGTTAAATAACGTTTAGTAAAATCCTATGGGGGAGTGCCAAAGACGTTAAAAGACGTTTTTTCAAAACAGAGGTGAAACTAACCATTTTCTATTGTTGATTACTGAAAAACTGAATAAGGTAGATACAAATTTTTTTTTCTGATGAAAGATGAGAGTCCAATCTTTCATTTGGTAGTATGTGTGTTTCCATAGTCCAAACACATAATTTTCTGTGGACCTTGAAAGATCAGTCAAAAATGCTTAAATCGGCTGGCACCCATGGCATCCCTTTTCTGAAAACGTCTGGCAGTCAAAGAGTTTTAATAAGACTCAATAAAGTAAATTCAGAGATTTGTTTTGAAATTCATCATCGATGTTAGAAGATAATTATGGAATAAAGACCATTAAAACTGTTTAGAGAACATTTTGGAAACGCTGGGACTTTTGAACAAACCTGAATGTGAAATTAACAATCGTAAGCATCGCAAATGTTTGCGTCCTCAGTGGGATACGGGCTTAAGGAAAGAAGCCAGCCTATTTTGAAAAAGCAAGGTCTCGAAAGTACAGATATCTGAATATATATATATATATATATATATATATAATATCTTCCCACCCTCTACCCAAGTTATGCACATAAGTTTGGCCCTCAATCTTCGAGTTATTCCTCCTCGCCAAGCTTCCTGAGCTGGCTATCAGCGTGCTCGCATGTTGGCGAGCGTGACAGGTCAGCTCGGCAGGAAGGAAGGCAGGCTGATGGCCGCCGATATCTCCAGGGTGACTCGGGTCCGGTGCCCGTGGGGAGCGCATGTTTCCTACTTGTATGGAATGCCAGAGAACAGTCCCGGCCTCGGCACGGCTTCCTCTTAAAACAAACCCTGTTCATGCTCGCTGGCTCGTGCTGGGCCCCGGCCAGCCCCGCATGAGTGTACGTGTGGAGGAATATTTTGCAATTGTAAGAAAAACACAGGAGGAGGCAGAGGGCGTGGGACACCAGCTAACCTCTCTCTGTTCTTTTCATTAACTCTCCTGTTTTTCAAATTGCCCTGTGTGTGTCTTTTTTTTTTTTTTTAACCGGATGACTAACACTTTCCACACACACCATTCTTCAACGATTTGAATTTCAGGATGTAATCATTTTAGTTTGTGTTTTGGCAGAGGTGGACTCAAGTCAAGTCGGTTTTAAGTTGTCAATTTTAGGATTTGGGATTTGCTTAGCTAAAACCTGACTTTGACTTGGTATTTATGAGACTCGACTTGACTGGGGCACAAGGATTGTTTTCAATCTTAAAGAGATATTTTAACTGTTATCTGGTCCAGACCCACACTTTAATTTGTTATCTTAAATATGTTCAATATTTACAACCCAAAATACAGTATTGTGTGTGCAACTGTGCAAAGTCGCTGACTCCCGAGTCATGTGCGAATTGTGACGTGAAAAAATGGAGCTAATCAAGACGCGACTAGACTGAAGAACAAGGAAGCGGGTGTACAGTACATAAAAACAAACATGTCATGCACAAAGCACAAAGCATAATAACACCAGCCATTGCCTTAGTCTGAGAATTTGCCTCGAGCTCATGAAACAGACTATAAAGTCCACTTTCAAACTGTCACCAGGATTTTTTTCCCATGGTCCTTCCTTTTATTTAGTTTAGGATTTTTTCCTGTAAAAAAAAAAGTCTCAAGAGTACTATCATTCCCGCCTCTCGTGTGCCCTCTTCCATTATACGTCGTTTATTTTACTTCATTTTGTTAGATCACAGTGAGAGTTCTGTCTTGGGGGACTACATTCTAGATTGGTGATAGAACCGAATCTTTATGTGGAGCACACCACACAAAGTACAGTCAAAATACGTACTACTAAATGCCAGATTTTTTTTTTGTATATTCATGAGTAGGGTCCAACAGATGAACCATCTTTTAAGATTTGACAAATCAATGTGTTTATTAGGCCTAAAATAATTTGCCGTTTGTCATCTTCGGTCAGTTAGGGGAAAATTAGAATTTTTTTCTAGATTTTATAGTGTCAGAAGAAGTTAAATGCTGTACTTCTCTTATCTTTGAATCCAAGTTTCTCATTTGCTTTAGCCAAGCAATTCCCAAGTCGGCTCAAATCGGACTCAAGCCAAGTCATGTGACTCAAATCCCCCAACTCTGGTGTTATGCGTGAGCGTGGAGGCAAAAGGCAAATATATTTGCGTTCAGTTTGTTCATGGAGAAGTTCAATCAAAGGTCTGGTTTGTTAATTAAAAAGTAGAAGTGACGACTGGCGCTGCAGCCAATATGCCTCAGAGCGGAAGTGACCTCACTTCCTGTTTCACTTCACTTCTCTAACACTTGGCACATTTATCTCAGTTCACACAATTACCGCTCGCTTTCACTGTAGTATAGTGAGTGCTCCTCTGACATGGGCGGCGCCCGCCAAAATGTCATCTGGTTTCCCCTCACAAGCCGACAGCTTCTTTTGGGCCTTTTTGGACTCGCTTGTTCATGTCAAAGCGCCAGCACAAATTCTGGTAAAAGTATTACACAAGAAGCGGACCTGCGATCCTGGTACAGCTCAGATCCAAGTCCGGGAAGTATGCGTGAAACGAGGAGGGAAGAGAATCATAGCTTTGGCATTCCCAAGCAAAATAGAGGATTTTGGTCGCAGGCCAAGACCAGGCAGCATCGATAAACATTCCATCGCAATCCTCCCTCCCATCCACCTCTGCCCCCCTCCTTTACTTTACTACTAATCCCACATACATTCTTCTTCTTCAACCATGTTGTGCCTTTCCTGCTCACCTTAACCCATTTATGCGCAGTTTCATCCTTTCGAACGTTTAGATTAATGGCGGGGATGTCCAAACTTTTTTTTTTTCACTTAGGGCAACATGCAGAAAAATGGGCAAGAGGGGGGGGCTCATGTCAACTTGTGTTTCAGAAACAGGCTAGAAAAACAATTCAATATGCTGTAACACATGCAAAGCAGTAAAACATATACATATTTGTAAAAATCGCTATTGTTCACAAAGCAAAATGTTATTGTCGTTAAATATAAAGCATTTTACATGTAGGTATCTTGTAATTTTAAACTTTTTTTTACATTTTTAATCTGAATTTTTTTTTTTAAGACTAGATTTACAATTTTAAATAGAAGAACTGCATTAGAAATGTTAATTAAACTAGTTTTACCCCCCAAAATATATAGTATCTTACCACATTTAACTGTGTTACATGCAAATCTATAGCCTAACATACAGTAATCATGCCCGAGTCATTTTAAAAACAATGTTTTTGGACATTAAAAAGAGCCCAATTGCCTGGTTTCATCCCTTGCGGATTACCATGACCTGGATGATTGATAATCTACATAGACATAAAAAAAAAAATTTGCAAGCACATTGGTATTTTACTGTTAATTTAAGTTAACAATGACATTGCAATTGTGCTAAAGAACGTAAGGCTAAAGAAACTTATTTACCGGTATAATGTACATTTTAATTAAAAAGTGTGAAATAACATTACATTTTTATTAACTTTATAATTTTAGTTTAAGAAAACTAGTGTTTTATATTCAAAAAAATTCCCTTTTGATGCAGGCCATATGCAGTGTTATTATTAGAATATGTGGCAGGCTACTAACAAAATAAATGAAATGGTAGGGAGCTGCAAATGCAGATTTTGGACACCCCTGATTTATGGTATGGTTCTGTATTATGTCTGCCTCTGAAGGGAAGGGGGGCCGTGAGTGTGTTCCCAACTTCCACCCCCAAAAAATAGAAGTAAGAAAACAAAACCCTCATTCTTTAAGCTCAACATTGCCGCAGGTGGAATCGATTCCTATTTGGCTGCCGTCACACTCTGCATGCGTGCACTTATTCAATTTGGCTAATGTGTGTGTGCAGCTGGAAAAGACATTGGCGATGAAAAACAGTTATGTTATGTCATGCGTACATTTGGACCCTCCAGTGTGACCAATCAGTGAATATCATAAGGTAAACATATGAAATCGTAACTTTAGGGTACACAGCCAAAACGTGCCGACAGATGTTAACTGTGATACTTGAGCCTGCCTGCAATTACCAGAATGAATAAAAATCAATGTTATGTGATATGAATGAGATATCTGCCATTGTGACTGTTGAGTTAAAGAGACCATTAAATGTGATGTGAATATGAGACATTATGGACACATACGTACAGTATGACACTAAAATGATGCTAATAAGGTATACATAAATAGGTCATTAAATATAAGACGGCCATAAACTACGATGTAAAATATGGTAGACTCTAGGGCGGGCGGGCTAGCCATCCATTTTCGGGCTGGTCGCACCCCCTCTACCTTCCCCCGTCGATGAATATTAATCGCTGGATGTCGGCTGCTCGCCGCCCTTACCCCGGACCCTGTCGACGAGTAGGATTCAGCGCATGTGCTTTGCAAACAGACAGGGGAAGAATCAGAGCAGTCCAAAGTAAATGATGAAATATTTAAATATGATACCAAACGTTTCACATCCATGCGGCGTTGAGAAATGAAATTCCACGTCACAGACGAACCCTTTCCTTTAAATCCCGCAGGAAAAAACTACTCTGAGACCACCAAGAACTCCAGAAGCGTCACGCTACCCTTCAACGTCTCAGAGATTCGGAGCAGTGTGGGCGATTTCCACCTGCTGACCAGCGCCGAGCTGCGGATGCTCATCAAGCAGCCCACCATACCCACCGAGGAGCGGGTCGAGCTGTACCGTGGCGTGGGACCGACAGCTCGATACCTGGCATCCCGCTTTATCACCAACCAGTGGAAGGACAAGTGGCTCTCGTTTGATGTAACAGAGACCTTACAGAACTGGCTCCAAGGCAAAGGTGTGTTTGAGACATCACACCATTGTGTCAAAACCAGACGACGTTGACTCGATTCGCCAATTTTAGGGCTTGGGACGTGTTTGGCTAAAACTTAGGAAAGACTCGACTCAACTTTGATTTGGTATTCATGCACACAACTTAACTTAGACTTGAAACACACAAAGTTTTTCCTGTTTACAGTTGAAAATCTGCATTTTCAACATTGTGTGTCATTTGGTTTGCTTTTGAAAGAAAATTAGTTTTTTCCATGCCAAAAACAACATAGAACAGTACTCTACTCCAAGGATTCATATTAACTTAAATAATATTGACAAATTTGAATACGCGGTTAAGAAAATGGATGAATGGATGGTTGGATGGAATGCAGATTTTATTGTTGTTTATTGCTTGATTTTTTTGCCACAGTAGCTTCAAACTTGAAAGTCAAGACTTAAAGTCAATTCAAGACGTACTAATGACTTGAACATGTGTGTCTTATTCACACCCGTGGTCAAAACGTTTCCGTTTGGAATGTCTGTCCTTGCAGAGGACGAGCAGGGATTCGAACTTCATCTATTCTGCGAATGCAACCAGGGGAGCGCCGATGCCACTTTCAGTTTTTCCATCTCCGGGATCGACAGCGACCGCAGCGACATCGGAATGCTAAAGATGATGACCCAGCAGCCTCCCTTCATCCTGACCAGCTCCATTCCGCAAAGTGCCACTGGCCAGCTTAGCTCGCGGAAAAGACGCTCCACAGACACGCGAGACACCTGCACGGCGTAAGTCAACCTCATTGTTTCACGATGCACAGGGGCAGAGTCCAAATCCATAATCATAAAGTACATCTTCGTATGTTTTCAATGCAGCCAGACAGAGACTTGCTGCGTAAGGAGCCTCTACATTGACTTCAGGAAAGACTTGGGCTGGAAGTGGATCCACCGGCCGACCGGTTACCATGCCAACTACTGCATGGGTTCCTGCACTTACATCTGGAATGCTGAGAACAAATACTCTCAGGTAGGGAGCAACGGCAGAAGCTGTTCACTACTGATCACCTTGTGGTGGGTGAGTCGATTAAATATTGCTTTGAATCCTCTGTGAATCAAAAACTGCTTGTCTTAACTGAATGAAAATGGCAGATGAATGCAGCAGTGCTCCACTTGGATTTGTTTAGCACCGCAGACTCTGCCTGACAAATTTAAAGAGCAATCAGAAATCACTGCCCCCGACTGGGGCACTGTTTACAGTATTTTGACTGCAGGAAGGCTTTACTACTGAACTTTTGGCGGACTATTGTGTGCTTGTACCATGGAAACTACTGTCTAAATTTAGTTACAGGGTCATTTATCAGGGTCAAAAGGGGTAGTCTTTCCAGAGATACAACAACCTTTTTGAATTGGTTCTGCTCCACGGAAACTCCCTCTGATTGATCCCTTCAAGTCCATGACTCAGAAACTAAGAATTCCTGAAACTGCAGATGGAAATCCACAAAAAGGTGTATCAAGGCAACAGGACTGGACACGATTCTTGAAGAAGTCTCGCCTTTCATTCAAAAGTCTTCCTAGATTCTAAATGTTAGGTGTGAACTCCCACTATTTGTTTCCTCTTCTGGGTATGTTCCGTAGGGTTGTTGCCGCCACTGCCATTGAAATTGATATCCATATTCTGGGAATGGGTGAGGAAAGTTCCAGGGTGGTGTGGTGTCTAAAAGCCCTGTGATGAGCGTTATATTCCAGGTTAAATCCCAGCCAATGAAAACAAGGCGATATTTTTTCAAACATTCAAATTTGTCAGGATTATAAAAAACACTCTTCTCTGGGGTCTGTCAAATTTACAAGAAATTTAATTCCACTTTAATAACAAAGACTTTAATGGCGTTTTTATCCATTATCCTCTGTAAAGCACTTGTGTATGAATCATGCTATACAAATTAACGTGCCTTGTCTTCAGATTCTGGCCCTGTACAAGCACCACAACCCGGGAGCATCGGCCCAGCCATGCTGCGTCCCCCAGGCGCTGGAGCCCCTTCCGATTCTCTACTACGTCGGCAGGCAACACAAGGTCAGTCCGAAATTCACTTTTAAACGTGAGAGAGCACCCCATGTGATGTACCTAATGGCTTTATTTTGATTTTAGGTGGAGCAGCTTTCCAACATGATTGTCAAGTCCTGCAAGTGTAGCTAAAAGATGACAAGACTTGGAAATGACATGGAAGAATCCCTCTTTTGGAACACTGATGGAAATGATGAAAGGAGATCCAAGCAGGAACTCTAGGAAGTCGCCCATCGCCATGTTGGAATCAAACCGTGATTCAACCTTTCATTGATGTCATTAATAATAGTGTACTGTATATACTTTTCCATTGCATTAGTGACTTTTGAAAAGGAATAATTTATTTTGAGATGATCAGACACATGCAAGTGTCATATCAGAACCCAAGTGGTGTCGATTGGACGATGGATATCTGCCACCAAGGTCGCGTAGCTGAAGGCATGGAAAACAGCTGCTGTCGTTATTGGGGGGTTTCCCAGAGGACATTGCAGCAGGTGTGTTTACAAAGGACAGCAGGCGAGTGCACGAGGGATGCTTCGCTCCACGGAAACTCCCTCAGACTTTTTTTCTTTTTCAACTCGTGTAAGTGTTTATAGTGTTTTTATGTCATTGTTATTTGGTTTCTTTTCATGAATGAATGTCAGCTTGAGCATGTCCAAATGAAGCTTTTTCCATCCTGTCAAAAATAGACTCATTTGCCACCATAGTCAGTTTCAAATTCTGGTTTGTCTTTTATCTGAACAGTTTTTTTTGTTTTTGTTTTTTGCACTATAGTAAACCCCTGCTTCGCACCAGGGTTTGTTCCATATCACTCACCGATTCTGAAAATCCCAGAGTGACGTTCATTAAAAATAAACATCTTACAGAGGATTACATCTTTGAACAATGCACTGAAAATGCACTTGTTTGGCGGCTTGTCAAGCAATAATGAGACCTCTCTCGTTTGTTAGCTTGCAGAAAAAAAACATACACATGTGGTGAAGACTGTAATTACTTTTTTCTGCTAACAACCCAGGCAAAACGTCGCTCCTCCCTGGCATAAAAAGGTCAGAGAACAGTCGTGATGTATCACCTCAACATATTGCTTTTACTAATTACTATTTTCCAATTAGCCAGGGCTTTAGTACCATTGAGTGGGATTTTAGTGTGTTACAGAAAGAGCACAAACACATGAATATGTACATTTCAGCAAGCTGGGAAACGGTTCCACAAAAAACACAAATACAGTAGGAGAAATGGTTGACTGCATGTGTTTTCGGAATGAAGCAACAACATGTTTCATAGTTTCAAGTTCATATTTTGTAAATACATAAAAAAAGAAATAAACACTGATGTTACATGTGTACTTGTGTATGTGTTGAGCTAGAGAAGCCTTTTTACTTTGGACAACATCTGGATTTATTTAGAGGGCCCTCGGCAGATTAGATTAACATTGCAACACATAGAGGCTCAACTCTGATTGGACAAAATTACAACATACACATACTGGAATCAGTCCAGCCAATACTACGAGATGAAGAGAATAGATTGCTGGGAATAAATGTTTATAATTCCATGCTTAGTTAGGTTGTAAATATAGGTCAGTGCTTCCGATAGTGTTTAGGCAAGCAGAGAAGGCCTTGTTTGCCCTGACTGACCACGACTGCGTATAACACAGCTAACACTAACATTCCTGGATGCACAGCGCCATTCTTGGCACCAAGGCCTTGGACGCATGTCACGGCAACATTTTTGTGCGCACCTCACACCTAATGGGGCCCTACCTCTCTGCCTCACAACGCCGGGGATTACTGACAACACATGAGGCTGGATTGGGAATGACGAGCGCAGGTCCAGACCCGTTGGTACAGCCCAGACTTGAGGGGCCGTGACTACATGGAAAATGAAGCACGGGTGAAAACACTGAACCCACTGACATGAATCCCCCGCCCTCACTGGTTCCCATCGATTTACGTAATTTCACGTGGCTTATAAAGTGACGACAATCTGCGTCGTCTTGTTCCAAAAGTGGTACCCCAAATTCCTCAGAAGCGCCAACGCTTTTGAGGGTAGTAAAATTCTGACTAAACAAGACGAGATGTGTTGCCAGTTTTTAAATTTTACCGCTCCCGAAAAAAAAAAAGAGAAAAATAAAAAAAATTAAAAATTACCGCTCCCGAGGTACATGATGTTCTGTGGTGCCTTGGCAAGGCAGATGTAATTGGAATGTTACAAGGAGAAAAGGGCATCATTAACAAACCACAACAAGCAAAACAAGCAGTTTTGGGGGAGGCGGAGGTAGGGGGCAACAACATTGAAATTGTGCTGCAGTTCTCCCTGCGATGACTAACTAAGCACGACAAAGTGAGGAGGCTCATAAATCTGTCACGGTGTAAATGGAACGCTCCCATAGGGGAGTCGAACTCAAGTGGGCTCATCCTCGAAGGCATCGCTCGTTTCTCAGCAGCTGCTTCCTGCTGGGCCCTCCGGCTTTTGATGAAGGGGCCCCTGAAAAATTGCTGACACCACCCGAACATGTGGAGAACAGTGGGGGGACACTTAAATCTTGAGTGTTTCCACATAATCATCGTCAAGCAGGTGTTGTGTCAGCACTCATGACTGGACATGATGAATGAGTGAGTGTGGCTGCATCTCATCCACAGTGAAGGCAGAGTGTGGAACCTTGGGTCATAAGGCAGTGCACTGGGGGACAGGTTTTATAGTTTTCCAGAATCAAAGTGCACTCACTGTGCAGGCACTATTAAGAAATGCAAAAAAAAATGGGCTTGAAAAAAGTAGAAAAACATCATGAAAAGGGGAATGTATTACTTAACTTAAGCACAAATAATCTGCCAATAGAACAAGAAAAATTGGCTTGGCAAAATTTCTGAGTACACGTAGCTATTTTTCCTCAAAAGCCCCCCACCAATGTCTATTAATTATTGTATTATTTATACTACTAACACCTAGACAAATTCTGACTGTAAGACAAATGTATTATTTTATAAGAATCAAGAATCTTTTGTTCCAGCAGCTTTCGGCACAACTGAAAAAGGCACATAGTATAAAAACACTAACCTAGACTACATAATCAATCATTTAAAAGTGCAGACGAATTGTGCAAATAGGCAGATATTGCAACATTTTGTTAAAGTGTATTATGTGGGTCTTTGCAGTTTAAAATACATAATCCGTATATCAGCGTATATTTGGAGATGGGGTGATGCAATTCACCGCTCTGGGGAAAAAATTATGCAACAGTCTGTTGGTGCGAGTCCTGATACTTCTGTACCAAGAGTTCGTGTCCCGGGTGGGTGGGGTCTGCAGCTATTGGACTAGCCCTAAAAGGATATTTTATGATTTCACTTTTTTTTTTTTAATCTTGGTTAGAGTTTAGATTTCGAAGTGCAAGTAAACTAAAAAAAAAAAAAGACAAAATAGTATGAACTTTCAGCAACATTTAATCGAGGCAACTGGACTCATTTTAGTTGTTGAAGACATTTCACATTTAAGCCAGATGGCTTCTTCATTTTAAGTATTGTTATGGTAATATTATAGAACTATTAATTAGTTTTTTACGTTCTTCAGTATTTTCAGTTCTAATAAGAGCTGGTTTAAAGCAGGTGTCTCCAAAGTCTGGTGTTAGGGTTAGGGTTAGGTCAGCTTGTTTTCTAACTTCACCTGAATCAAATGATCAGCTCATTAGCAAGCTCTGCACAAGCCTGATAACGATCCTGATTATTTGAGTCAGGCGTGTTGGAGGAGGGAGATGTGGAAAACATGCTGAATAGGGTCTCTCAAGGACAGGACGTGGAGACACCTGATTTAAAGGCTACATTTATTTAACAATCTATACGAGTCCAATACTAATACTATTTTGTTGTTTTTGCATTTTTCAGTCATTTCAGTTCTGAAAAAGCCTTTTGACAAAAAGACAACACAACCTTAACAACCAGAAAGTCCCCAAAAATCTAAAAGGCTTCTTTAAACTATTCAATTCTGAAACAGCAAACGCAATTAGGAGAATAGTGAACTGAGAATATACGGGAATTACTGTTGTTTGGTTTCACTCAATGGGGCCTTTAGGAAAGTCAGTGTACTTTCTGCTCTGTCATCAGCTGTAACTAAAATGGAACGTGGCCCAGCACAATTTTACTTGTTGAGCGTGCAAAGCTAATAATCACGCAACATGTGCGCCGATTTGACATAGTGCAGGCATCACAGGTTGCTATTCTTGGCCTTCTGACTCACAGCCAGGTCGATGACATTTGCATTCGTACAGCAACAGGTCATTCATTAAGCGGCGCGGAGTAACTCCTGCTTGCGTGCGACCTAAAAAACACACTTTGATGTCCTTCTGCATACAGCTGCTTGCCTGCGGCTATTGATGCTACAGGTGGCCAGTGTGTGTGTAAAAAAAAAAAAAAAATGCGGCATCAAACATGTTGGCCCGAATGCTTTGAGCTTGTTTCAGTTCCTTTGGCATTGTATCTTCACGACATGTAACAATAAAAACAACTGTTAAAAGAATAACATCATCAGTTGCCCAACTTGCGTACAAATGGACCAACCAAGAACTACTCATTAATTTAACTACACTGCATTGAACTCCAGCTTATCTATCTATCACTATTCACAAAGTTAAGGGGCGTGGCAAAGTAAGTGACGTCTCGAGCTGAAGTCGGATAGGCCGGTTAGCCCCCGCGCTAGCATCTGAGCGTGAGTTGTGGTCAACAGCAGAACCTTGTGAGTGTTCTTGTTCTCATTTTGTATTTATGTGCCACGCCTTGCATGCATATACAATGACCTATTACATGTTGTCGTCTGAGAGATTGTCGAGTTCGATAGATTTAATCATTCCTTCCTGTGTAAACCATCTCTGAGATGGAAAACAGGCATCGGTCACCAGAAGAAGTGTAGCAAAGACGTTTCACTCAACTTTTTGATGGGAAAGAGATCCGGTCGAAAAAACTCATATGACCCTGGCTAATTTGACCATCTTTGGGGAGATAGCACAGGGAAACATTACCAGATGGTCAGAATAAGACTGACAGAGAACGCCCATACATCTCTTGCATTGGATTACATGAGATTGTCCATGTGTTGATAATATTGCGGCAGGTACATGTATTTTTGTTTGGCTTTTGTTTATTGCCATATCTGTCCTTGATGTGGTTGCCTAACAAGAGAAGTAAGGGTTGTCCCTCATCCACCTGTCTTGTTGAAACAAACTTCCCCTCTTCACTCTGCTCACACCTGCAGTTTACCTCAAGATGCTTATCAGGGTCTTTTTGACAGCCTCATCGCATTTCCTTTCTTTTAAGTCTTCTCTCAAACGTCTGTGGCCAAAAGCTTGGCAGCTCTTTGAAGACACGCACCCAAGATCATTCTGAGTTATCACCACAGCAAAACACTGTGGCCGATGGGGGCAGAGAACGCCAACGAGGGCGAGATAGAACTCAAAGACCACACACGGATGTGCTTCTGAGACACGTCGCATACGGGTTCAATGTTCCTGTCCAAGGATTTTGTTCATCTTCATCATCATTGTCAGCGAACACCGGGGTGTAAAAACACAGAGGAGAAACTCTTCAAAGAGAAACGTACAAAGGGAAAGTATGCCTGAGTGCTTATAAAACAAACTGCTCTGACTCACTCAGGCTGAGAGAGAAATGTTTGCAAAAAAAAAAAGGGAAGGTACCAATTACATCTGGATCCTCACATTCCCACTCCTCCACCCCTCAGTTTCTTCCATCTTGTCAATGCGGCCCACAAAGGGCCCCTCTCCGCTCTCAGAGGGACAAAAGTGGGATCTGACTGAAGGGATGAAGACGAGGTTCACAGTGATTGATGATGATGCATGGACACGAGTCCGAACTTGGTAGCGTCCCTACTGGTAACCGGGGCAGCGGGCAAAACAATACACAGGGAGAAGCATCCTTAAGACTTTAAGGACCACGGATCTGGAACAAATCCTCAAAGGGTGACAGGATCACTCAAGATATTTTGTTGGAGATCATTTATCTTCCTTCAACATGTGTGCATAGACAAAGATGGTCAAACAGTCAATATGCATCCCTTCAACATACTTCCTTGACACCAATACTACTTTCCTATTAACCATTGCTGTAGTGCTATCTTGTAGCATCTTACAATGTTGATGAAAAAGCACCCAAAAAACACTAATAGGTGACATTTTCAGAAAATAGCTGACAGTTGGTTCCAGAGGAAAAAAAACATCAATCTATGAATTTGTGAAGAGCAAACTGCAAAGAGGCGGAGGTTTACTCCCCGCACTGCCCACCACCATCTCCTTCCCGCTGGCTCTGAATTCCCAAATCAACACCACATTCCTCATTCCCATCCCTCCGTTTATGACACACTACCCTTTGAAGCTGCATGTGTATCTCTCCGTGTCTAAATCCAACCGCCCAAAAATTCCAGTAGACCACGCTCAGATGGCAGCAAGGTAGGCAAGGAAGGTCCCCGAGCTGATGTATTCGGGTTTGGCAGCGGTAATAGTCTAGTTAGTTCAAAAAGAAAAGTATGTATATAATGTGCATTCCGCTATTCAAATATTGCAATTGGTATCACACAGTGTAAACATTCAAGTGAGCAGGATCACAAAAGAAAAATATATGTAATTTGTTAATCACCGTTGAAATAATCTGATTTTAAACCCATTTAAATGCTAGTTATGCGAGTTATATTTAATATGCATTATAAGGGGGTCTGAGAGCCCCAGTCAGTCACCCTGCCTGACAAGGCAGGGCGGGGGGGGGGGGGGGGGGGCGTCTCCATGAGTCATCACCGCTATAATCCCGGGACACGCTCCCCTCTGAGGACGAGCATCGCGAGCCTCAGACAGGGTGAAAAACAAACAAACAAGTTGTCTAATTAGAGAGGGCGTGGGTGTCAGGGTGTTGTCGTGGGCGATGGAGGTCAAAGTATGCTGAGTCATCCATCTACGCCCACTTCCTGTGATCGGGGCGCCACGAGGGAAAATTAAGTGTTTAGTCTGTAAGTCCTTTTTGCAACATTCCATAAAATCTCATTCACAACACAACACTCACTTCTTAGGTACATGTTAGTGGTGAGAGTAACTCATAATGGTATATTATCACAAAATTTTGCCAATGATTCCAATTCCGCTTGAACGAAAGCCATGTACAGTATGTACAGTATATATATAATTTTCTTTTTTAAGCGATGAAGAGAAAATGTCTGTCGATCCATTTTCTTGAGCACTCAACTGGGTTGCAGGTGAGCTGTAGCTTATCCCAAATGACTTTTGGGGAAGTGGCAGGGCACCTGGACAGATCGACAGCCAATCACAGGACACATATACAGTAGACACAGAGTACAAGCATTCACATTCACACCACCAACAACTGAACGCATGCTACCTTCCATCAGTGCCTTATTTGTGTCAATGCTAAATTTAGCCTCAGACTAGATCCGATCTTAAACTTTTGAACTTCGGAGTTGCTGAATATTTAAAAATCAACCATGTTCTTGCTCTAATGTAGCTTTTTTTCCCCTCCCACTTATATTACCGGTCACAGACTATTTGCTTTACCTATAGCGGAGAAACATTCTGATACACAGGTGTACTGTATTACGAAACACAAAAATGATCTGTGTAATTACCAACTCTGTTAATGTAGGGCAGCTGTGTCCTAAACTTTACATTGGGTGGTGGTCTAATAAATTTCCTAGGCTGGCTGGTCGATGAGTTTTAGAAGCCAAATGCGGCCCTAGAGACTGAAACCTCGCCCATCCCTGCATTAAATCAAACATCAACGCTAATCTCTCTAACGATGCGGTCAAGTTAATTCAAAATGATGGCACTTAGTACAAGTACAACACCACCATTTGGCAGCCATCTTGGTAATGCCGCCGGGCAGCACTTTGGCACTGCTGTGTAAATAAACGGGGGGAGTGGCCACAGTTTAGTCTACACAGTCAGCAGTGGTATCTGATGAAAACTAGTCCACATCATTTCACGCAGATTCCCCCGCTTGTGAGAGATCACCAAGAGTCTTCCTGATGGACATGATAAACTTCCCTAAAACTATACAAATTTGTTATTGTCACACAAGTTTTTTTCTTCTTCTCAAAAATAGGCTTTAAAAATTCCCATGGCATTTCGCTGTACATGTTGGTAATTATGTTTTGAATTATTAAAGCATTATTTACTAACCCTAACCGTAAAACAACTACAACACATGCACATTCTAAGATGACCTGCCGATGACCTCAACGGACGCCGTCGCTCTACACTCACAGTGGCTACCACTAAAGCTAGTTAACATCCGGCTAACTGTACATCCTTATTCATTCACTTCCACATCACTCAATAGGCCAGGCCCGCCCTTTAAAGGTACACACACACACACATTCAATTTCATAGATCCTACAGTGTAGAACATGAGGATGGCAACTCCAAGTGGACAAAAATAATAGCTGCACCTCACATGTATGTACTGAATATACGCATGAAACTTACAAGAAATAGCTGTAGCCTCAAACACATTTTATTTAAGCAATTTTGAGGGGGAAAAAAAATGCTCAATTAAACCAACGCATGTCACAGGACTCTTTGGCAATGTAAATGTGTGGGCTGGATTAAAGAACGGATCGGGCCTTAGGTGGCCCGCGGGCCATACTTTAATCACCACTTATCTTGGGGCCTTAGCAGAGCAGTGAATTGAAAGCAGTTTATTGAACATTACATTGGTCCTTGGAAACCACATGCACAACAAACAACAAACAGCTCATTTCACCCCCCCCCCCCCCCACTAGCTTCAGCAACCTCCTTGAAGAGATGCATTTGAGATGAACAAGAAGACAATCACGTTGCATCTGATGCACACGTGTCCTACTCATTTACCTGCTCTCTCATCTTCATGCTGGCCACCCAAGTGTACAGGATGTGATCTAATACTGCTCTGGGAGGAATCAAACTCACTGGAGATTAAGGGGAAAAAAAGAAGAAGTATCTTTAAGGAGGGTCTGGAAGGCGCCCAAAGCTCTATTAGTAGTTAATACTAACTGACAGGAAAGTCCAACAGTAACAGCAACAGGAAGAGGAAACACCCCCCCACCACAACATCCTGAATGGTTTGTCAGTGTGAAACTGGATATTTTCAGAAGCTGAATTTGAGCGTCACAGCTGGTATACACATGGCATACAAACATGGCTATTTTTAATTCTTAATTTCAAGCGCATGCATATGTGAACCGATGTGCCAATAAAGCCAATATACTAAATATCCTCAAACTAATTACTCTTCCCTATCTTAACTAGCTTTGGTCCAATTAAAGTATCTGGAGCATATCTCACTTAGTCGTCACAGGGCTTTTCCAAGTCAACAAGATTAGGGAACAGGGATTTTAGTTGTCAGTGTAAGCTCTCATTTTAATATATACAAGCTGCATCTGCGTATAAGTCGGAGAACCAGCCAAATTATGAAAACAAACTGTGACTTGTAGTAAAAAAACAAAAAAACGATATTATAGTGTTGTGGAACCACACCCCTTGACTCACTCTTGATAATGGGGGTCCTCTCTGTGGGAAAGCTTAGAACCATGTGTGCAATGCTCAAGTCCAATGGGAGTAAAACAAACGCACTACAACAACACGCCGTCGCCCCCGGTGCGAAAACGCCGACCGCACGGGCGGATGAAAGCTTTGCTGGAGGACCCGCCGGCGCGCCAACGTCGCTTTGAACGGTAATCCTGGGGTATTCTCGCTTGTTTTATGAGCTCTGCTGCTAACTGGTCGCCGTCTGGCACTTTGGTACGACTATGCAGCGTGGTGGCAAGCAAACACACAACCGCCCTGTCTGACTCCAAGTGAGCTGTTTCAACAGCTCCTCGCAAAAAGTACGGCTCCATGGTGACGGATGCAAGAAACTCTTAAATGTGTCACAATGATCATCAGCGAAGCTTTTGAGCTTTTCGCTCACAGTGTTTATGAGTCCTCATTAAAACAACTGTTAATAATGATTGAGGCTTTAAGGAAGAAGCTAATCCAGTTTTTTTTTACTATAATATGTATTATGTCCCCTTTAATTAAGCATCAAAATCAACCGATTTTAATCCATCTCACAGGGCGGCCATTTTGCCACACAGTTGCTCAGGGTTCAGGTAACGACCAATCAGGGTTCACCTGTTTTTTGAGTTTGGTCATGTGATGTTCGCAAGCTGAACTGCCCTGAGTTACTGTGATGTCATTTTAACTCGAAAGCAAGTGGCAAAATGGCCGCCTCCTGAGATGGATTAAAAATGTATAGATTTTGCTGCTTAATTCATATTCTACAAATGCAATATTAATCAGTCACTCCATTTAAAATTTGATGTCATGTTAACTCATTCACTGCCATTGACGGCTATAGACGTAAAAAATGATTAGTTTCGCATTTTTTCCCACTTTTGTTAACAAGAGTATGAAAACATAGAAAAAAAATGTATTGTACATTTAGAACAGATAAAAAATTTGTGATTAATCTTGAGTTAACTAGTGAAGTCATGTGATTAATTACAATTAAAAATTGTAATCGCCTAATGCCCCTAATTTAAAAAAAGAAAGAAAAGATTGTAAAAAAAATTAGGGGCGTGAGATGATTACACTTTTTTAATTGTAATTAATCGATTAATCACAAATTTTATATCTGTTATAAATGCACAATAAATAAAAAAAAATCATGAAATGGGTTAATGTTAAAAATAATACAAATTTTATCAGCAAACATATTCTAAGAAGAAGAAGAAGAAGAAAAAGTTTATTTCTGCTGTTAGGGGTCACCACAGCGAGTCACTCACATAATGTTTGACATCGTTTTTACACCGGATGCCCTTCCTGACACAAACAACCCTTCTTGGGACCTAAGAATAGAATGTTACAATACTTCAACTTGAGTACAAAAAACGGCAACCAGCTTCAGCTTTTCAGATGATCCAAATTCAAATCTTCAACCCACTCTGCTGGGTCAAAAATAATGAACTCAATCTTGAGTAAAAGTAACCCAATTTGCTCAAAATCCACAGTTAAGTGGGTTGGGAGAACAACCTAGAATTTTGATGATAGGTTCATATGCTTCCTTTCTTTAATCCCGCTTGGAAAAAAAAAACAAGCGTCTTCTCACATATATGTTCTATTCTCATGCGTAGTTGTTGCTTCAGTTTCTCATTTCCTGTTTGGGGCGTGCATCAGATGATGTGTCCTCGTGCACAGACGTAAAGCTCGCGATGAGAACGAGACGGAGCAGAGGAGTGGCACGAGGTCTGTGGGAATGTGACCGGGAAGGAAGAGAGGAAGAGATGAGGGGAGGGGGAAAAAAATCCTGAGAGATGACATAGACACACTAAAAAGCAAATGTAAAATAAAAAGGGTTGGAAATATAAAGTGGTTGATTATGCTAATAACCACAAGCTCGGGCTTGCAGCTGAGCTCATTCGGATTGTTTTCCATCCTAATTTAATTTATGAGGAATCTGGGCCGCTTTCACTTCCCTGAGCAATTACTTTTTATTTGTTTTAATTATCCGCCGTTTTCTACCTTTCTTTTAACAAGGCCACTCTGTGACAAGCGGGGGTGCTGGTTGTGACTCATAAACCCCTTTCACACGGCCTAGATTCTTACACTTTTTCCCCCGGATCTCTGTTCTGTACGAACAGCATTGAAACACAATGCGGGGAGTTCAAAGTCGATATGCAAACGTGCCCTCTTCACAGGTATGTATCAGAAGCGTAAAAAGAAGCGGGACGGCGGCTGTGTTAAAGGGATTACGGTCATCCCCCGCATATTCACAATTTCGCCTATTTTAAAAGTAAAGTATGACTTTTCAAAATGATCAATCGGCAAACCTTTTATTAATAAGAGTAATGATGTAAATTAGTTTGAAATTACATTTAAGTGTCTTATATATATAAAACACTGCCCTCCATATTGGTACCTATATTTTACGTTACTTATTTTTGGAATATTTTATTGTTTTTAGAATTTAATTTGTACGCCATGTGAACCGAAACATAACCTTAAAAACAATACTTTTTTTTTGTACAACCCCGCTGTAAAAAAAACGATATATTTAAATTGGTGCTTGCTCCATCTTTAATTATCCTTCTTATTACTTACAACATCCCCCCCATAAAGACTGAGAGCGACATAAGCTGATCCTTTCTTCAACTGGTTTAAAAAACAACATTTAATGTGGAAAGGTTAAAAAAAAAAAAAGGCAGCAGCAGACTCCTTGGGCAGGTAATGTGCCACATTTCTTTTTCCTCTTACACGAAATTTCCGTGCTCTGCCTCCCCTGTGGCTCAGCGTGCAATGTGTCACTTCAGGATGTTGATTTACTGATCAACAGGAGGTTGGCTAGATGGATTCATTTATGACTCAAAAGGGACCTAAAAATGCAGACTTCTCCAGGAACCCAAAGTCTGAGCCCGGCAAGATAGAGCGGGGAAATAGCACACAAGGAAGGGTGGTGCAAGAAACGATAAACGCTCTTCCTAATTTATGTTAAATTTAGTTTCGAAAGTCCAGCCCACTGGAGGAAAAAACACATGGTTTACATTTAAAGTGCGACCCCTGCATACTGCTGAAGCTGAGCTCTCACTGGTGACCTATTTGATCAAAGGGGAGACAAGGACGAGGGAAAGAAGACTCAACAATAATAGCTGACATAATTAAAAAGTTAGGTCGGTATTCCGTTCATTATTTGGTACCCATGGTGGTGAGATGGGATTTCCAGAAAAATGACTGATGAACTGTTCCTGAGTCAACATTGTGTCTAGAACACTAGAAAGGAAATGACACACTTCCTAAATTGTGAAAATATTAATCATAAACTTCCTTAACTTTCTCTGACATGCAGTTCTTTTTTTTTTTCAAATTAAAAAAACTCCCACTTTGACACATTCTTTCAAACGTGTGAATTTTCAGTCTCCAAAATGGTGTGGTATAAAACAAATACACGGCTAACTAGCTAAGCTATATTCAATTAGCTAATTATGTTTACTTTACCGCAGATGTGTAACTTAAGCCGTTTATACTTTCCAATAGGCACACTGCACTCCAGCTTCTTTCATTAAGTGTGAAACGATTCCAATTCTGATTTCTTTAAAGCGGTCTTTCCTCCTGGCTCACCCTTAAAGAGTTCCTACAACTTAGCAAGATAAAGTCAAGACTGTTAAATTCCATTTCAAATTGAATTTAAGGCTAACTTCCCAATGTTCTCAATGTCCCATCATCCCATGCTATCCAAAGTTGCTATAGTAGATAAATGACATGCATCTGCCTCGCTAACGCTAATTAGCGCGCTACTCGCGGCACTTTTATCACTTATCACTCGTATCAAAAAAACGGCTATTTATACAAAACGTTTCAGGAATGTATACAGAGAAGCATCTTAATATTACTCACCGGCATATGCTCCTCCTACGCTGCAAAAACAACAACAACTTTTATTGCCATCACATGATCGTGACTTTTTCCTTCTACTCTCTAATGTAGCTACAACTTAACAGTGCATCAGAACACGCGGAACCACACTGCCCATAATGGCCAAATCGTGTACAACATAAACAGCGCTCCCAATAAAGGCACACACAAACAAGGGCAAGACAGTATAAAATTTAAATAATCGATTTTGGGACATTTACAATCGATTCTGAATCGTACTAAATGAGAATCGATTTTTTGGCACACCCCTACTACCTGTATATCCATCCATCCATCCATTTTCTTAACCGCTTGTCCTCACAAGGGTCTCGGGGGGCGCTGGAGCCTAACTAACTGTATATTTTAAATTAACTGATTAACCTGCTAAATAACAACTTAGGTTACTAAAGTGAATTCGCCATGAACTAGGGAAAGTTCAGTGGCAATGGTTTATATAAGTACCACATATTTTGAATGTTTCGGTGAGAAAGTTGTTTTGTTTGAAAAACAAAAAAACAAGAAGTGTAACACGCAAGTGCTGATAACCGCTGACGGATCAAGTATTTAAGATTGCATAACCAGCGATAAGATAAGTTGGGATCCCTAAAGTATGTAAACTTTGGAAAACTCATCTTATCTTTCAGCTCGGGAGAGGAAGCCTCTGAAAAACAGCCCCAGGGGATTTAAGAGAAAACACGATTTGTCTGTGGTTTTCCGTGCTCCACAATAATAAATAGTGAATGTAATGTAGACCGCCCTCAATCTAAAGGCCTCATCATCCTTCACTGGCCCGCGGCCCAGGAATGTCACTCACATTCCCGGCGACCTTCATCTGTCTCTGTGTTGGCTTGCTCCCTTTATGTTTGTTTAACTTTCTCAGGACCCCCCAGAGGCTTCGTGCTGGAGCATCGAGCGCCCGAGAGGACAGCAATCATCCTCCTCTGCTACCCGGCTTGCCAGATTCCCTCCCACACCGTCTCTCCCACTCACTGTCTGCGTTTACTCTCGCGTGAGGCGCTCACGTCAGCTCCTGGCCCACCTTAGTCTATTTTTTTCCCACCTACTAGTAAAACAGACAGGAGGCATGTTACACTGTATGCGGGGGTGGGAAATAACAAACACAGTGGTACCTTGACTTAATTGTTTAATTTGACCCTTGACCGATCATGAAACTCAATTTACTAAATGAATTCATGAGTCCATTAAATCGAGATTTCACTGAAATATAATTTTTATGTATGTACGTTTTTTTTTTTACCTTACTTAAGTACAGAGTGAGAGTACTTTCACCACCTCTGGTTATATGACTCGGAGGGAGACACGAGTCATCTGTCTTCTGGCTTAGGGGAAAGTTAGTGAACTCACACTGTGGGGTTAGTAAGTGTTCACCGGGGGGTCACCGGGAGTGACTCACCTGGCTGCTGGGCCTCTTACTCTTGACTCCGGGATGTGCTTAGTGAGTCAGAGCCAGGAGAGCCGACCGGGTCATACATACTCCTCCATGTCATAGTAATTTATGAAACTTCTCATAGTCTCCTCATTAACGAAGAAAGCCACAAACTTTTAAATCAAAAGTCGCCTTTTTCTTCCCGGGCGCCATACTCATTAGTCTGTCCACTGGAGTTCTGGCGTAGAAAAGCGAGCCTTTTTTGTCCCAGGTTGCGTTATGTTTTTGGCAAACGACTTATTTTAAGGCGACAGTGCGTCAGATGGCATTTTATGTGCGCGCAAACACGACGTTAGGGATACTGGCCAGTGGCCGTTCTGGTGACATTTCAGGATGAACCTACAATGCACTAAAATTCTTAAGAGGTGAACTTCATTTGACCTTCTACTTTTTGAACAGAGACCGATGTTTTTTCCGGGCCCAATATGGATACTGCTTTTTAGTAGTCAAGTAGGCTGATAACCGATATTTGGAGCCGATATTAATCTCCAGTAAAAGGGAAAATATAGAAGTTAAAAAAATATATACAAACTCCAACTCTTTGTAGAAAGGTCTTCAAGTTTATTAATAATCAACCTGGCTGATAATCAGTCTATCCTTACTTTAAATGCAAATGTCCAAGTACTTTCAGCACAACTTGCTATTACTTTTAAATAGAACAGCAATTCATGGAAAAAAATTAAATAAAATACTGAAACAATTGAGCGTGTATTCAAAAGTTTCAACAAAAATTCACCTGTAAAGGTTAAGGTGCATTTTAGGTTCATCCTGACATGTCACTCTAAAGTTAAATATCGCTAACTTTTTATAAATATTGTATGCGTGTTACTGTGTATGTATTTGTGTAGATGCGCACCTGCGCTTTGTTTGTCCCCATCACTCCGACATCTGTGGAGGCTAGAGGCCACCTGCTGCGCTCAGATGGAAGGAAACTTCCCGAACAACATTCTCAACCCTGGAGGCACCTGGAAGAAGACCAAAAGAAAAAGTTATGTGTGAAGAAGTACATATTTTTGTTGTTGTTCTCAGACTTGTTTTTTTGTTGTTTTTAATACGTCATTTCACAGCACTTCAAGCCATAAATTTCCTCCAAATTAGTAATGTTAGCAAATGATATGGTTAGAGCAAACATTTCACAATGTGGTTGACTCCGAGCATATTCACATATAGAATGTTGTCTAGTGTCTACTACGTTTGGTTTTGTGATTTCCAACCACTGTTTTATTATCCAATTAGACTTAATTGGTTATAAAATCAGGATTTATTCATGTATCTTGGGTCATCTTTCTATGCCAGGGATGTAGTGACAGCGTACAAGCAAAACAGTAAAATGCTCTTCCACACAAGATGGCAAAAGCTACAATTGCATACAACATAACAGAACAGCTTAATAAGTTTGTGTTCAACTTAACAGGCCAAGAGTCCACACTGAGTAAATCCTTATTATTTCCGACAGTATACTGTATTGTATATATCAGTGATACGTTTGGTGGTGTGGGCTTCCCTGCTAAAGCTGCTGCCCCCGCGACCCGACCCCGGATAAGCGGAAGAAGACGGACGGACGGACGGACGTTTGGTGGTGTGGTATGAGGCGTTTGTTTTCTAATTTTGTGTTCTAGGCAACGTAACTAACACATTCATTCTGTTTCCTTTTGGAGTTACGACAGTGGAGTGAAGTAATGATAAGTGTCCATGTCAGTAGTGCTCCCTGCTGGTTAATAACGCGAAATACCATTAGACAATACCGACAACTTACGGTTTTAGATTCAATCCATCTAAATTTGTTTAAAAATAATATGACAATAATAAAAACTAGTCTTTACCTGTGCGGCGCCCTTTTTTATGTCATACCTTGGTGTTTTGTGTTCTAGGCAATGTTAACGAACACATTCACTAATTTTACTTAGATTTTAGTTAAGTAAACGGTAGATTCGTATATATCTTGTCTTCTTTAAAGAAAGAAATACGTTTCAGAAGAAAAAAAAGTTCGTTCGGCTCGAGCAAGAAAAATTCATGTCACAACTTTGCGACTTTTGCGACAGACCGTCAATGGCGCACGCGTCGGAATACGGCAGCGTGGAGAAGATGGCGGATGGAGTAAACGATGCCGAGCTACTCAAGGAGAAGGCCAATAAATACTTTAAAGGTAAGCTGGCAACACTGTCAAGTTGGCGACTCGCGTCGGCGACCCAACGCAGACGAGAGTGTCTCCGCCGTTCGCCTTGGGGAAAGAAATGTTGCCTTTTAAACGGCCCCGATGGCAGTCCCACGTCAATGTGAAGCTAGGCTAGTGAGACATGCTAACGCGTGAAGCCCATTCATTGGATTCTTGAAAGCGGCTAGCTCCAGCTAACGACGTCTTAAAAACCGCGTGAGTCATTGTGCCGCGTAAGTCAAGTTCACTTCACAGTCACTTTGGTCCCGATTCGCTAGCTACCCTGATCGATAGTTCTGCAAGATATTCAAATCAATTGACGTTACTTGGCGTGCCTAGAAATTGCTGGAATATTCCGTTATTCAACGGAAGCGTCATGTGATCAACGGCGATCAACGCCAACTGCATCCCCTTGTTGCCCATACTTTATTATTGAGCTGGCCACATTTAAATATATTCTTTACCCAATGCCAGTTAAACATAACTACCATGCTATGCACCCCAAATACAATCGGTCAGCAGTTGAATACAGTACATTTGTCTCGTCGAGTCGTCTTAATGTTACGAGAATAAAGTTGCATTTTTAAGATAAAGTCAAAATATTAAAATAAACGTTTAACAATGGGATAAAGTCATTCTTTAACTCGTGAATTGAAAATTTTAAAAAATCTAATTATATCTTATTAATCATATATATATTCCTCAACTCACTTCAACAGAGTTCTCCGAAGATGGCGACAACAAAATGCTTGTTTACTGTATACCTTGATCCATCCATCCATCCATCAAATAAATTACATAATTTGAAATCTGGGCCTGTTTAATTGAACAAAGCTGCTCTGTTATATGAATGGTAATGGGTGCATACACATTACACACGTTAATTCAACCTTCTGCCATCTAGAAGAAGAGCATTTAATTGTTTTGACTGTCCCTTTACATCGCTGGCATCAATAGATCAACAAATATACATTATTTGTATTAACTAAATACATTTCGCACTCTACTATGCATCTATGTTTTGCAGATAAAGACTACGAAAATGCAATCAAGTACTACTCGGAGGCCTTGGAGCTCAATCCGTCCAATGCAATCTACTACAGCAACCGCAGCCTGGCGTACCTGCGCACTGAGTGCTACGGCTACGCCTTGGCAGATGCGACCAAGGCGCTGGATATTGACAAGAACTACATCAAAGGCTATTACCGCCGGGCCACCTCCAACATGGCGCTGGGCAAATTCAAAGCTGCACTCAAGGACTATGAGACGGTAAGGCGGGGCTTGAGAAGGGGAATCATCCACACGCAGCTAATCTTCACGCTTTGAAAGAGGGATTATTTGCTAATCCTGGTGTGATGCCACAGTGTCAAGCGTGCGCATGTCGGTGTCATGCCTTCCGTTGGCATATTAAGAGTAATGCAAGTAATCCGCTTGAGGCCCTCTGCAATCTCTTTGAAGAAAGACCTTGACTAATAAAATCTGACTAAAATAAAGCAATTCAGTTTGACAGTAACAGCATAATTCTGTTTAGCGGTCAAAATTTTAGAGGTGTCGATTGCTCACCGTTTTTAACACAAAGGTTCTTCCCTATTTTGGGGGAATACTGTAATAAAAATCAAAACAAGAGCTGCTTTTTAATGTGTGTTGTGTGACGACAGGTAGTGCGCGTTCGACCGAACGACAAGGACGCCAAAATGAAGTACCAGGAATGTAATAAGATTGTCAAGCAGAAGGCCTTCGAGAGAGCCATCGCCAGCGACGAGATCAAAAAGTCAGTCGTCGACTCTCTGGACATAGAAAGCATGAGTAAGTGGGATCAAATACAGTTGCTGCCAGCAATCATGTACATTATTTCATTTAATTTCTATTCTTAGACCCCCTCCAACAGTATTTGTGCATCCCTTCTTCCCTTTATGATTTTTCTCTCTGTTGGAGAATTATACACTAAAGTACTCGGGTATTGTCAAATGTTCTGCCTGCAGTTCATGTATCATATTTTTATTAATCGGCTATCAGAATTTTATTCTCCCAAATATCAGAGTCAGAGCTCCACGTAGTGGCCAAAACTGCTGGACTGACACGTAACGGCATTTATTGTCATGAGAAATTACATTCTCCGGCTGATTAGGACGGCTGGGATCAGACACACATTAGCCACACTCGCCCTTCAACATACTGACAGATTTGGTGCACACCTCCTACACCCTTGCTCAATAGCGTAACAAAAAGCATAAAAACAAATACATTTATTATTGCCTATGAAGACCTCGTAATTGCCAAGATACTTATAACTATGATGCACACAAACTGTCACAAAGGCAAATGTCGTGCCCACAAACTAACACAAGCAAGAAACTCAAGTTGATAACTTAGCATAGATTTTTGAAGGTTAATGTGCAGATTCTGAAGCATTACGTCACGTTCGCTCTGAAATGATGCCGCCCTAATGCCGCAGTGATCGAGGACGACTACACGGGCCCCAAACTGGAGGAAGGCAAGGTCAGCCTGAAGTTCATGGAGGAAATGATGGACTGGTTTAAAGAGCAGAAGAAACTGCACAGAAAGTGCGCGTATCAGGTAAGAAGTCGCCCGCATTGAGAAGCGCTGAGCGAAACGAGCAGATGTGGAAAGAACTGTTGTCTTTTTGCAGATTTTAGTGCAAGTGAAAGATCTTTTCTCCAAACTACCAAGTCTCGTTGAAGTCACATTACAAGACGTGAGGATAACTTTTTTTTTCTCGTTTTCTTAATCTACCACCAACAAAATCCTTCATTTGTACTTTTGTTTATGCTCTCAATAAATGTGATGTGTTTTTCCCAATAGGCAGAAAAAATAACCATTTGTGGCGACACGCACGGGCAGTATTACGATCTGCTCAACATTTTCGAGTTGAATGGCCTTCCGTCGGTGTGCAACCCTTACGTATCCTTTTTTGTCTCTGAATGTGGGTTCTTCCTGGTTCGAGAACGAGGTGGTTGCATTCTGAACATTATCGTGTTCGTATGCCGCTCCCAGATGACGTTTACCAAATGGCGGTCAGAAGGGCCGAAATAGAATTGAGGATTACATGTTAACGTAGTTAAAACAAGCAAACTGTTGGCTTTAGAGCAGTCTGCTAGCTTTGTGCTAACATAAATGGGCAAATTCCATTGACAAGCTAACGGTTAGCATTAGTCAGTATTTTACAACTCTTTAATCAAAAGATAAAAATGGTTCACCAGAACATGTAGACAGATAATATATACTCTCAGGCATATATTATTTAACCTTTATGAAAAATTACTAATATTAGAGTATCATACTGAGTTGTTTACAGTAACAAATGCACTTTTTTTTGGCTTGAGCAAATTAATGGCATTTTACATTTATTTCAGTGGGGAAAGATGATTTGCGATACCATTGTTTTGAGTTACAAGTACGTCACGAAACTAATGAACGTTCTTAACTGAGCTAAAACTCAGCTGTTTAATGGCGACTTTGTGGACCGTGGCTCTTTCTCCGTGGAGGTCATCCTCACCTTGTTTGGCTTCAAGCTGCTCTTCCCCGACAACTTTCATCTGCTTCGAGGTGAGCGTCGTAGCGGAAGCGCACGCGCCGGCCCATTTTCGGCGTTAACCTACTAAGATGGCCGACCCGCAGGCAACCACGAGACGGACAATATGAATCAGATGTACGGCTTTGAGGGCGAGGTGAAGGCGAAGTACACGGCACAGATGTTCCAGCTGTTCAGCGAGGTCTTCCAGTGGCTGCCGCTCGCGCAGTGCATCAACAGCAAAATACTGGTAGGCAGAGCTGCAATGTGGAAATTGACATTGACAGATTTTGCGACTTTGATCATTGTTGGTCATTGATTAAGTAAAAGAAGATGTTTTAAGTGTTTGCCTTTTTGGAGGACTAAAAGGATAAAAATAATATTTCCTCTTGAGAGGCAGAATTTCTGAGGATTTGAACAATTTTTAAGTTAGCAAAACACGCTATGCTAAAGTCTGGTATTTTGTCAGTAACATATTTAATTTCTTGTAAGCGGTAACAGCCAGGATATGATTTTGTTGTGCGCCAGGTGATGCACGGTGGGCTCTTCAGCGAAGATGGCGTCACGCTGGAGGACCTCCGGAAGATAGAAAGAAACAGACAACCTCCAGACTCGGGTACAGCCAGTGTGTGTGTGTAATAGAGCTAAACAATTTTGAAAAGCAATTTTAATTGTAATTAAAACTCAACTAAACGTAAATTAGTGCATAAAATGATATGTAAACATGTGGACTCAGCTTCTTATTTAGAGACTATAAATCAATATAGATCATTTTTGGTTAAAGTTTCATTCTACTAAATTACAATGTCAATTCTAATTTGATTAATTGTGTATAGTATATATATCGGGTGAGGGGGTGACGTGAGCATGTGTGTGTTGATGTGTATTTCTCAGCATCTTCTTTCTGTGTCCATCTCACAGGCCCCATGTGTGACCTCCTGTGGTCCGACCCCCAGCCTCAGGTCAGCGGCGCCCTAAAACCTCACATGCCTCTTTTAACCTGGTCCTTAGATGACGTCATGAAAGAGTGAACGTGTGTCTTGTTGCTGCAGAGCGGCCGATCGATCAGCAAGCGAGGCGTGAGCTGCCAGTTCGGGCCCGACGTGACGGAGCGCTTCCTCGATCAGAACAAGCTGGACTTCATCATCCGGAGTCACGAAGTCAAGGCGGACGGCTACGAGGTCACTCACTCAGGAAAGTGTATCACCGTGTTCTCGGCGCCCAACTACTGGTGAGGACCCCTCGACCCGTTTTTTTTTTTTTGACGCCTGAGCGCCGCCAGCCCTTAACATTGGCCTTCTGTCGTTCCCCAGTGACCAGATGGGAAACAAAGGAGCTTTTATACACCTCAGGGGATCCGATCTCAAGCCAGAGTTCCACCAGTTCACTGCTGTGGTCAGTATCATGCAGATTCACACTCTATAGGGTGAAAACTGCTTTCATTTTTTTTCTTGCCGTGGTGAAATGAGGTCGTTTTAGGGGCTTTGTGACCTCATTTGTCAGGACCGCTGTGAACCAAGCACCCAGATGCCTTTAATCTTCAAACAAGATATTACTTTTTTACAGGGTGCATGAACATTTTTTTCTCCCCCCCCTTTTTTTTTTCTCTTCTCTTCTTTTCTCTTCTTCTTTTTTCACCCTGGAAAAAATTTTAATAAAATAAAATTGTAAGGATGCAGGTCCAAAAATTTGCTGAGCCAACCATTCAGAAAACCAAAGTTAAATAAAATGACAAGTCTTAGGGCAGATGGAAGGACATTTATCACATTATAAAATGTGGTATTGCTACAGCAGATTTTTGTGGGCCTCCAAGCTAATGCTCGTGGGACCTCACTTTGCCAATCAAAGTAATTATTAACTCTTTGACTGCCAAAAACGTTAAATAACGTTTAGTAAAATCCTATGGAGGAGTGCCAAAGACGTTTGTTTCAAAACAGAGGTGAAACTAACCATTTTCTATTGTTGATTACTCAAAAACGGAATAAGGTAGAAACAAACTTTTTTTTTCTGATGAAAGATGAGAGTCCAATCTTTCATTTGGTAGTATGTGTGTTTCCATAGTCCAAACACATAATTTTCTGTGGACCTTGAAAGATCAGTCAAAATGCTTAAATCGGCTGGCACCCACGGCATCCCTTTTCTGAAAACGTCTGGCAGTCAAAGAGTTAATTGCATTGGTTTCTTACGGTTGACCTCTTCCTCACTTTGTCTTCCAGCCTCATCCGAATGTCAAGCCCATGGCGTATGCCAACACGCTAATGCAGCTGGGAATGATGTAGACCCCGGACAGAGTGGGTCCGCCGAGGCCACCGGAAGCGTCACACGTGACTCCCTTCAGTGCTCCCCGTCTCCCACTTGGGCCTAAGGGATCCCGCTCCCCCTCACTTTCTGAGGGCGATCCCTTAGACACCCTCGCCTGGTCCACACGGTTACCACTTTTCAAACTGGAAAACACTTCCACCGTTTAGCTCGCCTCGTACACAAATTCAACACTCAGAATCCCGGATGTGTCTCTTAAGTTTTTGTTTGAACTGTTTTAAATGGATCACCTATCTGGTCTGTACCAAAGATCTGTAATGGAATGATAGTCAAGGTTTCAGCCAGGAGCGACTCTCAAATTCTGCTTTTCCATTAGCCCCAGACAGCATCACACCACCACACACACTCAGTTGCTTTTCCATTAAAACAGGTGCGGAACAAAAAGTGGGAGAGGTTGGGATGGGATCAGGGTCTCGAATGCACAGATGCGTTCACATAGAGGTTTAAATAAATGAATACATTTCCGGGTTTAAGCCAGTGAGACAGAGCCGGTTGCCATCAAGACCAAAATACAATATATACAGTATTGTCCTTCACAACAACAGCGTATTTACAAATTCACACCATGAATGTAATATTGTAAACGCTCGCCGCCATGGAGAGCTCTCTCATTCATTCGGCCGCCTCTCAGGGTCAACGACCCTCGTCCTCACTCCGCGGCGATCGGAGCGGACCCAGCTCTGCTGTTGAAGACCTTATTTAATTTTTTTTTTTTTTTTGCCCCAAGGTACAATATTTTGTCAATTAGTACATGTGCAGTTGTAAATATGGTTCGAACAATTATCTTTATTCTATATACTATATTTTATAACTTTGGCAACGACCAGCGGGTGGCTTTGTCTCCCTTATGTAATCCTCGAAAATGGGCAGCGCTGTCGGCCAATCAGATGATGGCGTGACAGCGATGACACAGCCTCAGACAGTCTAGTCTGTGTTTTAGAACCACCGAGATGGTTCTGAAAGCCCCAAAAAAATGTTTAATGGAAAAGCAACCACTCTGGGCAACGAAAGCCCATCTCGCCGTGGAACCGGGCTAATGGAAAAGCACCGGAAAAGTTTAGCACATGCACACAGCCAAGATGGTTCCAGAGCGGCATTTCTATCAGTGTTTCTTAACAGTACGTCATATTTTTCACGTTGTATTACTTTTCAGGTTTGCGAGATCTCTGTACACGTTATGATCCCAGCTCGAAAAGAGAGACTGACTCTGGGTTCACACCGAGGTGCTGTTTGCCATTTGTGACGTGTTAGCTAGAACGGTTGTGGTCAATGTTTAATTTGCACTGCTTCTTCTTTCGGAGGAAGATACTGCTGCTCCCCTTCCGCCCCTCCGTCATTTTACCCGGCAGCTTGCACACTGCCCACCACTCTCTGGACCCAAACACCTGACGTCACCTGGAATTGTGGATTACACCAGTAAAACACACACACAAAAATAAACGTCCAAAATGTAATGTCTTGAAAACGCACAGCCGCATGGTCTGATGACCCTCTCCTTTTTAGCTGAAGAAATACACTGATGTGTATGTATATATAATGTATCATTTATTGAGATTACATGTAACGTTTGGAGAAAAAAAATCAATTAAAAAAATCTGTCCAGAGATTTTATAAATGTGCGTATCCATATAGCAGTCTTAATGTGTTTTCAAATGTAGGGTGTCAAAGTCCAAAAAATACCTAAGTACATGTAACTGGCCTGATGGAAAAACTACTTGGTAACAAAGTACAATAGATATTTTATTCATCCGATGGGGGGAAATTAGAAAATTTTTACATCCAAGCAGGAAGAAAATACACATTTTAAATTTAGTTTTCTGCTTTTACAAATGTTCGCCAATTTTCAGGGTTCATTGGAAAAACATGGTATAATAATCTAGTTTCCTTCATGTTATGGTACTTGGAACATCCAACTGCACAACAACTTTTAGGCATGAGTTTGTATGCTAGCCACAGGCAAAAGTTATGTAGTACAATACGCCGTTTGTTTTCACCACGGAGATTCGTTGTGGAAATATCATAAATGTCCGGATGTTCAGAATTGTCCATAAAACGTATAACAAGAATACAGGACAGTCATTCTTAAAAAAAAAATAGCTTCAATAATTGGAAGACTAGCATTATTATCCAGACAAAAAACAACTTTATATATGAAGTATAAAATAAAGATGGCGAAAATACAAGGAGGTGCGGAGAAACCTTTGGCGCCAAATTTTGTATTAACGCTACGGTGTCAGTTGCTGGTATATGACGTCGCCAAGCAGCTGATCTGGTCGCGGCAATGTGTCGTCACATATACGCACCGCGTTGTCAACACTGCACGAGTTTCACCTTGTTGTCAACCTGCCTGGACGCGCAGATAAAGCTGACCCGACGACGACGAGAAGGCCCGGCAACATGCCCAAATATTGTTCGGTGCCAAACTGTAAGAATGACTCGACGAGCGGCAGCGACCGAAAAAGCTTTTACAAGTAAGGTATCTTGGATAAACGTCGCGTGACCAGTAGTCGTTTACGGTCGTCTGGGTGACCGCGCGTCTTTTTCGTCTTCTTGTTTTAAATTCAAACTGCTATTAACTTGTCTGTTTCACACATTTATTGCTAAGCAAAACATGGACGGTTGTTATTTCTAAAGCCCACTTGATGATTTTTACGCCTCCTGCTTTTTGACCTTTGAGACTGGAGTAATTTCGAGTCACTATACAGTCATTTTTTTATTAAGTGACGTGTTACTTCTGGAGTGAAGGATAACCGAACGAAATAGCCACACATTTCGAATCCATGTTAACATTTTTGTCTTATTTAATTTCTAATCTTCTGTCTCTGGCCCATATCCATATTTTTCTTACATTTCTAATTTTTCTAAATAGTACCTGGAATTAATTTCTAATCTACTATTTTTCTAGGTTTCATTTCTAATATATCAATTACATAAACAGCCTTTTATTAACTCCTTTTGTTATCTTTCTGACCTACTAGTTCCAATTACAACTTGTGTTATATTTCTAATTTACCAGTTCCATGCATAAATTAACATTTCTCATCTACTAGTTGAACATCTGCCCCCCAAAATAATCTTCTGGGTCCATATACAACCATTTGTTACATTTTTAATCCAATGCTTCCCCTTGTTCCCATCCAATGTCCATTTGACTCCTAATCCACCTGTTCCACATCTTGCACTTGGTCCCAGGTTCCCGCTGCAGGATCCCGAGCGGCTGCAGCTGTGGCTGAGAAACATCGGCCGGGACAACTGGACGCCGTCTCGACACCAGTACATCTGCCACGAGCACTTTGCGTCGTCATGCTTCAAGGTACGCTGGGGGATTCGTTACCTGGAGAGTGACGCCGTGCCTACCATTTTCCGGGGGGTCGAGGTAACGCGAAAACAAAACGCACCCAACACGGATGTAATACAATTTTTGAGTCATTTCTAATCTACGGACAGTATACCATCAACAAGCTCCATTTACTTTTCTAATCTAGTAGTTCCATTTACAACCACTATCCTCTCTGATGCACTGGTTTTAGTTATGTTTTGTAATCTACTAATTCCTATCTCACCTCCATTTAGTTTCTAATCTTGCTGGTTCCATCCACCCACAAGCATTTGTTACTTTTCTAATCCACTAGTTCCACCTACAAACAGTTTTCCGCATCTTTGTAGAAACGCAAAGTGATGGATGACAATGATGGAAAAGCCAAAGTGCTTCGCATGGAAGCCGTCTTGGTGGAGGACCCCAGCCAGTGGGCTGCGGTGGGCGGGTCTAACGCGGCCGCTAACCTCCCGTACCCACCTACGCTAGCGACCATAGCTCCCTTAATGCAGCCAGTGGATGGGCACAGCCAAGGCGAGGTGTTTCTGCTGCCCGCCGATGGCCAAGAGGAGCTGGCGGGCGCCTTTCTCACCCCCGCTCATAGACTTGCGGTTCAAGAGATTTCCGAGGGCGACCCGTGCCAAACTCAGGTCATCGCCTACGTGGAGTCCATATCGGACGTTCTACCCGGCCACCTGCTGGTCTCGTCGGACACGGTGCTATCATCCGCTCTAAGCCCCGAACCCATCGTGTCCACGGTGCCTATTGTGTCCAAACATGCGCCCACGCCACTTTCGATGCCCCTCCCACTTGAGGTGGATGGAGGCTACGACCTGCAGGATGATGATGATGATGATGATGATGACGCAGGTAGCTGGGACCACCAACTGGAGGAGCACTGGTGAGATATGAGGGTTTGTTGTTGTTGTTTTTTTCAGCCAGTGCAGGCTAGGATTTCTCAGCAGAACTGAAATGTACACATGATTGTGCGTGTGAAAGTCTGTGTGCGAATGAGGGAGTGAGATTATTATGAATGAATTTGAAAATGACTATGAGAGAGAGATAATTGCTCCAGATATAAAGCAATAGGAAGTGATTGATTGAGATGACTTTCCTACTTGCAGCTACCACAAGCACCGTCTGAGCAAGGAGCAGCTGGAGGCGGTCGTGTCCGAGCTGCAGAAGAAGGTGAAGGTTCTGCAGCAGAGGCACCGGCGCAACCTGGACAGACTGCTGGACCTGGAGAACGCCGTCAGTCAGCTCAGGCAGAAAAATCTCATGACTGAAGAACGACTACAGCTCCTGGAAAGGGTGAGGACACTTACTCTCACACGTTCACTGTCACATATTTACTCACACGCATTCACTCTCACTTTTTCACTCAGACAAAATCTCTCACAGTCACTCTCATTTGCACTGTAACTCAGTCTCCCACATTCACTCTCACACGTTTACTATTAAACATTAATTTTCACAATTTACTCTCACACACTATCTCTCCCATCATCTCACATGTTCACTCTCACGTATCACTATTTTACTCAGATAAAATCTCTCACGGTCACTCTCACATCCTATCCCACACCTTCAATCTCATTCGCACTGTAACTCAGTCTCACGCCTTCACTCTCACACATTTACTGTCAAACATGATTTTTTTTCATTTACTCTCACACACACTATCTCTCCCATCCTCTCACATATTCACTCTCACATATCTCACTATTTTACTCAGATAAAATCTCTCACAGTCACTCTCACATCCTATCCCACACCTTCACTCTCATTCGCACTGTAACTCAGTCTCACACATTCACTATCACACATTTACTGTCAAACATGAATTTTTAGAATTTACTCTCACACACACTATCTCTCCCATCCTCTCACATCTCTCACTATTTCACTCAGACAAAATCTCTCACAATCACTCTCATTTGCACTGTAACTCAGTCTCCCACATTCACTCTCACGCGTTTACTATTAAACATTCATTTTCACAATTTACTCTCACACACACTATCTCTCCCATCCTCTCACATGTTCACTCTCACATATCTCACTATTTTACTCAGATAAAATCTCTCACGGCACTCTCAGATTCTATCCCACACCTTCACTCTCATTCGCACTGTAACTCAGTCTCACGCATTCATTCTCACACATTTACTGTCAAACATGAATTTTTAGAATTTACTCTCACACACACTATCTCTCACATCTCTCACTATTTCACTCAGACAAAATCTCTCACAGTCACTCCCACAACTATTGCGCACAAATTATCCCACACCTTCACTCTCATTCACGCTGAAACTCACGCTGTGTCTGACACATTAACTCTCACACATTTACTGTTGAACATTCCATTTCATAATTTACTCTCACCACTATCTCTACCATGCTCTCACACTTTCACTCTCACTACTGTCTTTCACAGATTAATTCTCATAATTCACTCTCATTCCTCTCACAACCACAGTCTCTCTCTCAAACGCACACAGGCAAACTTGCTCATAGACACACATATCTCAAACATACCCTGTCTCTCACACACTCTCTCACATTCTGTCTTTCACAAGATGGTGCTGTACAGCTGTGTATATTTTATATTCTGCTGACTCTTTCAGGCGTACGTCCAAAGCAGCGCTAGCGTGTGCAACACTGGCGAGACGGTGGCCATCATCTACGGGGAGGACGACGCAGCGTATTTCTACACTCTCAGCGACGGCGAGGAGAAACTGTGAAGGTCACATTTAAGTGCCACAAGTTTTTTTTTTTTCTCAGTAATGAAAACATGAATCACTGATTTGCACAACTACGGATGATATCGGGAGACTGTTCTCAATGTGTATGCTTTTTTTGTTGTTGTTTTTTTTTTTTAAGGTTTTCACTCTTATTTTCCTGCAACCTCTTTTTGTCTTTGTCAATTAAAACTAACTTTCATTGATGTACTTGCTGGTTGTGTTCTCATTTTGTTACATTTCTACTCTATTAGTTCCACATAAAACAGCAGTTAAAATTCAGATCTATTGGTACCAGTAAAATTTCTGGATTTCAAAAACCCTCGATGACCCTAAGATTGTGTAGACTGCTGATATCTGCGTGACCACTAGTGGGCAGCAAATACCTTTACTGCTTGTTTTGCCAACTAAATGTCAGCAGTGTGAACATATTTGTTCATATCCACCAGTGGCTCCTCTCCAAGGTCACAGAGGGCCAGCTGCTTTTTTTTTTTTTTTTTTTTTTTCTTCCTTCCTTTTAACCCAAGAACCTGGTCTCCCGTCCAGCTTCCGTCCCGACCCGAGCGTCGCGGCGCTGGGCTGTTATCTGTTCTCACTGCTGGAATTTAAGGGAGGGATTTGTATGCCTCTTTTAATCTGTCCTAAAGCTTTTATCAGCAGGCATTAACTCACATCTGCCTCTGCAGCACAGAGCTAATGGGCCTAACGTTCCACCAGACCAGAACACACCCAGACACCACACACACACACACACACACGCATGGATGCGCGTAAAGGTTGCCGGTACAATCTGACCCGACAGTCAACACACTGCGTTCTGTCCTCCCTACTTTGTCTGCACTCGAGCGTCCCTATTTGTATTTGTTCAAACGTACGTTAGTTTTTGCCGTTAAACGCATGTCTCGTCAAGAATTGGATTTTTACTTGTTGCAATCGTCTTACGTGACGGGCGCTCAGGCCTTCAGAAGGGACATAAGGACTTGATACCACCCTGAAATTATAGAATTGACCAATTCATCTGCCATATTGGTTCTGTTACAATAGGCTAAAATCCTCTGAAAAAAATAAAAGTGCTTTTACTAAATTTTGTCTTACGCTAGGGGATTCCATTTTAATAAAGTGCAGATGTACGGTGGCAGGTTGCCGTTCATTACTTGGTAAATGATCGTGAGCTAATTCATATCTCATCATTCTGATAGAAGTTACCGTCCCGCCTTGTGATTTCATGGGGAGTGATGGTTGAGCAGAGTGGAAAAAAACAGTCTGATGGTTTTAGTGTGGAGACGCTTGTCTATACTGTCGATAATATCACCGCCCCCTCCCCCCCAATATAGCTGCTGTAAATATTATTTTCTTTTTCTTTTTTGGCTTTAGTTCTCTCGTGTGTGTCAATGTGAATTTTGAATGGATTTTTTTTTTCCTGGTCTAGCTAGATGGCCAGATTTTTTTGTGTTTTGTAAATCGTTCAATAGTGTGATTTGTTTGTGTCGCGTTGGACTGATTTTTTTTTTTTTTATATTTTTTTTGCCTTTTAGAATGCCTGTATTTGGTCCCATCTAGGTAATTTCTTGTTGCCTGCCAAAGTCTTGCTGGAAGATTTTAACAGCAGTGTTTGCATTGTTAAAAGGACAAATGCCGTCTTGCTGTTGCAGATGAGCACTTTATTGGGTCTCCGTGAAAAGACAGTGCGCTTGTGTATTTTCACTGGCAGTTGGGGGGGGGGGGCGAGAGGGGGGGCGGGGGGGGGGGGGCATTTTCATTCCAACTTCAGGTGCCAGGCAACCTCTCGGCCCTCCGCATTCCCCAGTTTCGGTCACGTGACCACTTGTTAGCCAGAGGCAGCCTAACGTGACCAGAACCCTCGTCTTAAATAAGTAGAACGCACGCACACACACACAAACACACACTCGCGGTTTGTACATAGAAACGCAATGTGGATAAGATGACAAAAATAAAACAGCAGATATAACGCTTAAGTGTAATTGAACTGCGCCGCTACAATTAATTCCCAACGGTTTTGTATTTGGTGCGGTGAGAGTCAATGATTAGCTCAACGCTGGTTAAACACGCCTGGGGCTCGGACTCGAGTCAGTGGATCACACGGCAACACAAAATACACAAGACTAAAGGACAGGAAATTAAACACGCTATGTCATGTTTGCGTGCAGACTGGTCCCGTTGTTTCACTTTTGGCTTTATCCTCTCGCCAGCTATGTAGGTACGATTCAATAAAAAAAGGATAACAAGATACTAATGTTTAATTTTCTGGCCGGAAATTCTTTATTTTTATTGTTCTGATGCTTTTTGTTTATATCCTTATTTTCCTTGCACATTTTTTCAACGGATTCAAACCGTTCCACGTTTCCCCACAATTCCACATTTCCCCTGAAATGAATCCCATTGAAATGAATAATCGTACCACATTTTTGTAAACATTCTCAATTTGATGCATTTTACATTTTGGCATCTGTCCAACTTGAAGCTGTTCAACTCATTCCGGACAAGTAGAGAACAAAGAAATTCTCACATTTGTACAATACAACTCCCAAATTAAGACTTTTTTTTATTTAAAAAAAAAAACTGTTTATTATAACATTTTGACCTCCTACTTCCACGTTTTCCCACTGATTGATTTCTACAGAAATGGCATCATTATTTCAATTATTTATTTATTTTCATGGCTGTGTCAGGCCGACGTCGGCGCTTTAATTACCTTGACTACGTCACACTGAGTCTTTGTCGGCGGCGGCGACGCGATACACAACCGTAACTTGACACACTTGCCTATCAGTCGTTCATCAATATTTTAAAAAAGCCGCCACCTGCTGGGTGTGACATGCTGGCTCCAACCACCTATTGACACTCACAAAGTACTTTATTATGTGTGAAGTTGAATTCTATTTTGGCGAAAAGTAATGGATTACATTTATTTTATTTTTTTTAAAGTTGAAAATTTACTTCCGCAGTCTTCTCTTCCGGTTTTATCCATAATCATCTGTGTCCATTATTGTATTTCTAAGGGTATTATTGCTTCATTTAATATACATATAAATGTTTTTTCCTTATAGTAGGAGTACATAGGATCCTCACATTAAAAAGAAACATTTTCCAATGTTCACTTTTACTTAAGCGACTCTGCTTTGAGTGCACTATTTCACGACCCCTTTCCACAAACGAGCGCACCTCCCGCGAATGAAAGCGCTTTATTTGAGTTGGCCTCCCATGATTTATCACCACATAAAAAAAAACTAAAGGTCTCCGCGCCTCTGAAACGATCCCGCGGCTCTGAAACGATCCCGCGGCTCTGAATGTCGGACATTATGGTAAAAAAAAAATCAAGAAAGGGAAGCATATTTCCTTAATTAAAACATGAGGATGTTTATTGTCAGAAGATGCAAGCACAGAAAAGCGGCATAGCAGACATCGCGTCACGTGGCGCACATGTCATGAGATGATATTAATGATGCACTTACTGCTCTGTTTATTAAACACATCCTTGTTGATAACCCCGCTGGATTATTTCAAGTTAGCTGGAACACATTTGGGAAATTTAAAAAGCGATCATAACATTTCAGCACGGGTGCGGAGATACTGTAGTCCTGTCTGTACTGTTTCGTTTCTTGAGGCGAAAATGACAATCGTTTGTATAGTGACAGGCAGAAGAAGAAAAAAAAAAAATAGAAACGATTCTCCATAACCACAAAAATACTCAACAGGGTTGTTATGACTGTAAAAAACATAAATGTACAATGTTGTCACTTCATCACATCACACTTTATCATTACATGTATGTAATTGTCCCTGCAATTAATTGTTAAATATATGGTCACAACAAAGTTAATATAAAATCAGAAGTCATGTAAAATTCTGGCACACAAATATTTCAGTGCGCAAGTATCGTTCGATTGATGTTAAGAAGCGATTTGCTCGAAAGATAATATGTTAAAAGTGAAGGGGAAAGAATTGTCCCCCAAAAATGTATTTATTTACAGCAAATAATGCATCTTTGTTCGTCTATCTTTGCCAGTGACATATAAGGACATGGAGAACGATTACATACTCATCCACTAGATGGCAGAATTTGTATCCAACTGTTGACTTTGATACAATCAAATGATAGCTTTGTGTTCAGCTAAACACGCCCGCTTCTCTCACTGGCGAATCATAATTATTCTTATTATTAACTCATTCACTGCCATTGACGGCTATAAACGTCAAAAATTCATTTGAACTATTTCTATTATTTTAACTATTTTTTTCCCCACTTTTGTTAACAAGAGTATGAAAACCTAGAATTTTTTTTATTGTACATTTAGAACAGATATAACATTTGTGATTAATCGTGAGTTAGCTATTGAAGTCAAGCGATTAATTCATATTAAAAAAATGTAATCGCCTGACGCGATAAAAAAAAATAAAAATAAAAATGACATTAACAACACACAACAATAGTTTTTCATATACTAGTTGACAAAAGTGGGGAAAAAATGTTAAACTAATAGAAATGGTTCAAATTAATTTTTGACGTCCATAGCCGTCATTGGCAGTGAATGAGTTAATCAATTGGTAATTTTTTGTTTGGTGGAATGCCGTGGGAATTTTTTCATGTAAAATTTGTCCGATGGCTCAATAAATGTTAGGAAACGACTGCATTAAAGATTCAAAATTGTCCTCAAAGTTGACAAAAACACGTACGCTCGTAAAGTTTCATCGTAGACTCAAAAAAATGTGCATCTGGTTCACTGAAGAATTGCGACGTGTAGTGACGGGCAAAACAATGAAATACTCTTCCACAAAAACTGTGAAGTCATCATGACATAAGTAGAATTCTTCTCGCTTTAAATTTCTTTTAATTCCACTTCAATGTTGTTCTTGGCTATCTAATAAGGTTTTTCTAAAATATCAGCCTTGGCTTAAAAGATTTTGGGCAAAATTGGTCGAATCGGTCATTAGTGAGTATTAAGCAAGTCACACATGAGACTTTCAGTTAGATCAAAATATACAGAAATCAAGCCACCATTGTACGAATTTCCCGCCCCTTGCAGTCTTTGGGTCCACGTCCTCGCTCACACGTAGTCTTTCCTCTCCATCCCCTGCCCCCCCGCCGACCTGGAGGCCGAGTACGCCATCCGGGAGTTGTTGTAGCGGGCCTGGCTGGGCGGGCACGAGCAGCACAGCAAGCCGCCGCCCAGGATCAAGAGGGCGGCCGCCGCCCACCCGATGTAGAGGCCGGCGCCCAGTTCCCGCCTCTGCGCGTCGGTCACCAAGGGGTTGTAGAAGTCCCGGATGATGGTGTTGGCCGACCAGGACACGGGGATGAGCTGCATGACCCCCGACACGATGAAGAACACCCCGGAGACGATCATCACCTTGGCTTTGGACGCCTCCTCCTCGATGCAGTTGGTGCACTTGGCGCCGGTGATGGCGATCAACACGGCCATGATGGCGAGCAGGATGGAAATGACGGTGAGGGCCCGGGCGGCCTGGAGATCCTGCGACAGGGCCAGCATGGAGTCGTAGACCTTGCACTGCATCTGACCCGTGCTCTGCACCACGCAGGTCATCCACAGCCCCTCCCAGATGATCTGCGCCGTCACGATGTTGCTGCCGATGAACGCCGTCACCCTCCACATGGGCAGGGCGCACGCCACGATGCCGATGATCCATCCCAGGATGCACAGGGAGATGCCCAGCAACTCCAGGCCGACGGACATCCTGCGGGCTCTTCCACCAACGTCGCGCCGGGAGAAACTCTTGAGGAAGTTGGCGGCCTTGCGTGTGTGTGTGTTTGTGTGTGTGTGTGTGTGCAGCCAAAGACGAGAGCACTATGCTTTATAAAGTAGGGTCAGGTGGATGGGAGGAGTCCTTGGAGGAGATGACATCACTCCAAAAGGGGGGGGGGGGGGTGGAGAAGAAGAGACTCCGCTCTCGGCTTTCACTGGGCCACAAAGAGGCCTTTAATCACAGCAAGTGTGGAAGGCGGATAAACACTTTTCTAAGCTGAAAATCACAGGTTTCTTCACTGGGCTTTTTTAAGACAGTAATCATTCGGTGGTTCTTAAATTTCACCAAACTGCTTTTCCAGCAGCCTCTTTCAGTTCTCCTTTGTTTCTATGGGGTTCTGCCTTCAGTTGAGTCTTCAGAAAGTAAAATGCATTCTCTATTGGGTTCAGGTTGGGTGAGTGACTTTCCCATCCCCGATGAAGTCCTTAGTGTGTTTTTGGGGTCTCCCGATGAGTTTAGATGCATTTTTCTGTAAATTTCCCACACAAAATCGTTTTTGTAAACTTTCCACCGTCTTGGTTTCATCAGTCCGTAAAACCTTGTTCCTAAAACTTGTTTGGCTCGTCTCTACTTATTTGCAAAATCCAATCTGGTCCAAGACACACAAGCACTGCACTGAAACAACATATGCGAGTGCGTTGCCGTGGCAACCCCTAACAGAGGAAAGTTTGTAGAAAATGTTAGTAAAATTAGTTTTATTAACCACCGGTATATTGATAACCTGGTAACCGTTGTCTTAGTAGCTTGAACTCATCACTATGGGTAGTTTTTGTTTTGACTCATTCTTGGATCAAAAATCTTGACCAAATGTGGCAAGTGAAATCCTTTCTTTTGGACCTGGCGCTGGTTAACTATTTCACCCAATTTGGGTTACTTATGACCCAGCAGTTTTAAGAGAGTACATTGAATGTGTCCACCTTGACCACTATTATGATTCGGGTTCAGATAAGGACTTGATTAAGTATTGTGAGTGACTCACTGCCGAAGACCTCATGAGTACGCGTGATCACCCAGAAAGCATTTGATTGGTTGGCAGTGAAGAAAGGAAGGAAGTCCAATGTGGATTTCAAAAGAAATGAAACTGGACTTTAAATTTGGTTTTGGATTTAGCGAACAAACATCATCTGGACATTGAGGCTTTTACAGACGTTTGAGCTGCTGTTTATCTCGTTCACTGCCATTGACGGCTATAGACGTCATAAATTCATTTGAACTATTTCTACTAGTTTAATTTTTCCCCCACTTTTGTTAACAAGAGTATGAAAACCTAGAATTTATTTTTTTTACGTTTAGAGCAGATATAAAATTTGTGATTAATCGTGACTTAACTAGTGAAGTCATGCGATTAATTACGATTAAAAAAAAAATTGCCTGACGCCCCTAATTCTTAAAAATCATTTATTTTTAAAAAATAAAATAGAATAATTTAAATTATTATTATCTCTTTGACTGCCAAAAACGTTATATAACGTTTAGTAAAATCTTATGGAGGAGTGCCAAAGACGTTAAAAGACGTTTTTTACAAAAAAAAGGGGTGAAACTAACCATTTTCTATTGTTGATTACTCAAAAACGGAATACGGTAGAAACAAACTTTTTTTTCTGATGAAAGATGACAGTCCAATCTTTCATTTGGTAGTATGTGTGTTTCCATAGTCCAAACACATAATTTTCTGTGGAACTTGAAAGATCAGTCAAAATGCTTAAAATCGGCTGGCACCCACGGCATCCCTTTTCTGAAAACGTCTGGCAGTCAAAGAGTTAATTTTTAAATCTTTTTTTTTTTTTTTTTAAAGAAACGATTAATAAAAATTAGGGGCGTCAGGCGATTACAATTTTTAATCGTAATTAACCGCATGACTTCACTAGTTACCTCACGATTAATCACAAATTTTATATCTGTTCTAATACAATAAAAACATTATAGGTTTTCATACTCTTGTTAACAAAAGTGGGAAAAAAATGTTAAAACTAATAGAAATAGTTCAAATGAATTTTTGACGTCTATAGCCGTCAATGGCAGCGAATGAGTTATGCTGCATTCACACATGCACGACGGTTACAAACAAGGACTTCTGGCACTTTCTCAAACTTCACAAACGGTCACTTTTCGAGCATTCACCCCCGCCAGCAAACAGTGTTTGATGGCCTTTAATCACTGTCTGTCTGCGGGATGCCCTTGGAATTCTTTGGCGCAACGACCGTCTCTCTAGAAATGGAGCCCCCCCTCCCCAGCAGCTGCACCCACGGCCGCCTTCTGTCCACCCCTCAAACCCCCTTCCTTTTCTCCCAGCCATGAAGCAAGTCCTTTGTTTGAGAAGCTGACAAAGTTAGACGGACTATCTGGGAGCAAACAGCCAGGTAGACGGCTGCTCTGATGCGGTCCGAGCCTCCATTCATTTCAATCTACTTCTGAAGATCTCTGTCAGAACGGAAAAAAAAGACCGTTTACATTCCAGAAATACATATTTTTTTTGTCTTAAAATGGTGAGTGAGAAGGGGGCAAAGGTTAGGTTAAGGAATGGATTAAACCCAATACAAATTCAAACCCCTCGTGGAGATTTTTGTGCATAGGATTTTTGTTAGCGTTTCCATCGTAGGTCCTAAAATGAGAAAGGAAGATTCAGGCTTTCAACCATCCAAACAAATCTTTAATACAAAATAATAATTGTGCACATTACAAACTTCTTTTTTTTTTTTAACTTTGATATCAAAACAGTGAGTTAGTTTATCATAATAAAACGTGCGCTTCCGCCAATAGCAAAAAACTGTGAGTAATTGACACTACAAAAAAATGTTCAGAATGTTCTTTGACAGTAATTTAAACTAAGGATGCGGCAATGCCAATTTTTTTTTAGACCGAGTACGAGTATTTAGGACGTATTCACAGATACCGACTAATGATCCTCAGTTATGTCATTACGTCTTATAATTGTGTTGAAAATGTGTTTTCTTTTTATTGAATATTGTAAATATTGAATATACCCCAAATTGTGATCATAAAATATTTTTGAAGAAAAATGCACTAGAAGTGCGAGGACGCCTTTTGCCGAATACAAATGTCTTAAGGGGCACTTCAACATACTACCTTGACACCAATTACTACTTTCCTATTAGCTGGGAATAGGTGAATTCATAAACAGTAAATTCAGCAAAATTTGGAACACAGTTAAAAAGTTCAAAATTGTCCATTAAAAGCCACATTAGACGTAGTTTCTCTGCTCATAACCACTCTGCGGGATGGATCTGCTGGGCGGGTATATGATCTTTGACGGGGGCCCGTACCTCTTCCCGGGCTGAGGAGGGCAACTGGAGCACAGGAAAACCCCGCCGAGGAGCAGGAAGGCGGCGGCGGCCCATCCCATGTACAGGGCCGCCCCGATTTCCCTTTTCTGGGCCTCGGGGATGACGGGATTGTAGAAGTCGCTGATGATGGCGTTGGCCGACCACGACACCGGGATGAGCTGCGTCACGGACGCCAGGATGAACGCCGCCCCGGCCCCCATCATCACCCGAGCTTTGGCCCTCTCCTCCGCCACGCAGTTGGTGCACTTGGCCCCCATCATGGCCGCCATTAAGCCCACCAGGCCCACCACGATGGAGACGACGGTGAGAGCCCGGGCGGCCTGCAGGTCGCCGCTGAGGGCCAGCATGGAGTCGTGCGTCTTGCACTGCATCTGACCCGTGCTCTGCACCACGCAGTTCATCCAGATGCCCTCCCAGATGGTGAGCGCCGTGACGATGTTGACCCCGATGAAGGCCGACACCCTCCACATGGGCACGACGCACGAGGTCAGGCTCAGGATCCATCCCAAGACGGCCAGCACCACTCCGAGTATCTCCAGTCCCGCCGAAGTCATCCTTAGAAGTTTGTTTTTTTCCGTTGTGCCGCCAACGGGCCTCGGCGCTCGTATAGGCGATGGAAGGCGGAGTCTCAAAAATTCAAACTGTCAAAAACTGTAGCAGCTCAGGAAAACGGACTCGGCTTAATCATTCAACCCCTCGGTAGCGCTCCCAGCTGTTTTGGGAGAGGGGAGAGTACACGCTGAGTGGGTATCTCAAATCTGGAACGGTTAAAGAGTAACAGAGGTGGTCGAGAACCTGTCGATGAATGATTGAAAGTGACTATCAGCATCCACGGCTGTTTGGTATCACTTTCAACTTTTTCAGCTAGCGGAACCTCTAAAGGTCAAACAATTTTTTTTATAGGAAATACTGCCTGGTGCTGTCTTGAGATACGGCTTGATTTCCAACTCTAGTATGCAAATCCAGCCCCCCCTGACAAAAAAAGTGAAATGTAGCCTTCTATAATATTACACCGTAATGAATAGAATGTACACAATGAAGCAGTTTATGTAGCATGATTTAATGCTGCGATCCAATTTAATGCGCTGTGCCTGCCTTGGCCACCAGGAGGCAGTACAGTAAGTCATGCAGACACAAATGAAGAAGAAAAAGTGATTCAGTAAAAGGCTATTATAGGATAAATAATTGTTATACAATCTGTCTAAATGTGTTACTCAACTTGTTACTGATTGCGTTGAGATAGCCGTTCTGCTAACTGCTAGCATGTAAATGACGTTTTCCATTTACGTTAGCATGAAGCTAAAGAGACTCTTGTGAGGCAGACACATGTAATTATCTCTTTTTTTTATGTTTGATACAGGGCTGTAATTAATTATGAATTATTTTAATACTTGATTCATCTGCCGATTATTTTGTCGATTAATCAATTTAAAAAATGTATTTTTATTTTCTATCTCTTCATTCAAAACAGGACATTATTCCAAATTAACGCCTCCCTAACATGTCAGAAAATCTGTAAAAATGTTGATTGTTTTCCAGCGTTTTTGCAAATATTTTATTTTGTTTCCACAGAGTTGTTCAGTTGCCGCAGCTCTTTTATTGACTCTCATTGATAAACGTGTGTACCGAATGAAGTGACCAGTCAGTGTGACATCATCTTGAAAGCAATTTCCTCCTTGGTGAAAACGTTTGAATGTTCACACAATTCTTGTCAGGAAGTCAATAGACAATTACCAGTGTGCACAATGGGGCCGGGTGGTGGGAGGGGGCGAGGGGGGGTGGGGGGTTTGGGGTCTTATCAGCGTCCTTGTTTTGAAGGTCATAGTGTTTTTAAAGGTTTATTTGCCCTCAGGTTTTTTTTTAAACGCATCACATGGCCTTTTGCTATAAGAACTATGTAGCAAGTTTATCTTCTGCTTTGCTTGGCGTTTTGGAGACTTTCTGACCCCTTGAGGGACTTTTCAGTCATGTATTTATTTTTTAAAAAGCGATGACGATGAGCAACCATTAGTGGCCTTTTGTGGAGTTATTTGAGGCTTTTGGAGACTCCCTCAAGATTAGCAGATGTGCAGACTGCCAAAACCCTGTCTAATAGGAAAGTAGTACATTAGTCTCAAGGAAGTATGTTGAAGTGGTGCATTTTAACTGGGCGACTTTGTTGGGGAGGAGCCTGGGTTGATATCAACGAGACTTTGCTTCATTGGGTTTGTTTCCTAGTGCAGTTTTCAAAGCAGCATCTTGGTGAGGCCTCATTTAAACTATTAATTCATTCACTGCCATCGACAGCTGTTTCTATTAGTTTAACATTTTTTTTCCACTTTTGTTAACAAGAGTATGAAAACCTAGATTTTTTTTATTGTACATTTAGAACATATATAAACATTTGTGATTAATCGTGAGTTAACTAGTGAAGTCATGCAATTAATTACGACTCGAAATTTTAATCGCCTGACGCCCCTAATTTTTAATAATCTTTTTTTTTTAATCGCGTCAGGCGATTAAAAATTTTAATTGTAATTAATCGCATGACTTCAATTCTTAACTCACGATTAATCATACATTTTATATCTGTTCTAAATGTAAAATAAAATAAAAAATTCTAGTTTTTCATACTCTTGTTACCAAAAGTGGAAAAAAAATTTAATTAGTAGAAATAGTTTAAATGAATTTTTGCCGTCAATGGCAGTGAATGAGTTAATATAGGCAATTCTGGAAGTCAATCGCGTTTTCTATTCTCAACATAATTCAGTCCTTAGGCTATCTTCTGCAAAGAGTGGGGGGTTATTTTTATCCTGACAAAATACATCTGTTCTGTTTTCACTTTTTTAACAATGAAAAATGCAATTGTAGCCTGTAGTTTTTTTTTCCGAAAAAACAAGCAACTTTTTCATTCCTGTGACATGGCAGTTATATTAAATTTCCATTCAGAATATCAGGGAGCCTTTGAGGGGGGAAAAAATCACTGTACTGCAAATGGTCAAAAAATTTGAGATGACCTGATCTAAGGACACAGCTATCTGTATACAAGCTATTAAAATGTAAATTCATAATCCATCCCCTTTAAGTGATGAAAGCGGAGAGGATTTGTGCTCAATCAGACAAACGTTCCCACATATTTGGAAACAAACCTGTACGAATGATTAACCAGCTCATGCTGGAACTAAAGTTTAGTTTGCAAAACAACTCTCAAAAACAAGCAAGTAGGTCACTTCTATTTGTTTAGAGTGCATCAAATGGGTCACTCAGTCAGTACTAGTTGGGCTCAACAATTCATTGAATGCAGGTCAACATTGCAATATAATAGAATGACTTCTTTTTTTTAAAGGGTTTGTATTCCAAAATATTTGTTTAATAAATGAGCCACCCCCCCCCCCCCCACCCCCACCCCATAGTTTTTTCTGTAATAAAGATTCATGTATTGTTTGTGTTTATAAAAAAAAATACTTTGAAAGATGGCGTAAAAAAAAAAAAGCATATTAAATATTGAGGAACAAAAAAAAAAAAAGGCCATACATTTGGTCTAAATGGAGAAATTTACTATTATTTTACAGAGTCCCATTGAGGTGGTGGAGGGGGTTGGTAAGGTGGGCCAGGTAATCAATGAAGTCTTTGTGAGGGTTTCTGTTGCACATTAGTCCGATTATCCCAGACCAGGTTTCAGGACAGGTTACAAAGGAAGACGAGGCCAACAAGACCCCTTTTGTCTCCTTGCGAAGTTTTCCCCGAAACTAAATATCTCATGTCGGGGGGGGGCTGCAGCTGGTATGTGCGCTCTGCATAACAACTCACACAGGTGAGGCGCTTATCATAGTGGAAGTGACTTTAATGGATTTCATGACTTGGCAGACTTTTAACTGTCTAATGCAACCAAATATGTTGTACAAAAATATTTGAGTTTTTTTAACCTAATTACCGAGTATCGGGTGCTCCAAAAAATATGTGATCGCCGAACCACGAATACGAGAAGGTTCACTGTAAACGCATCATGTTCAGTTATAGCCTGAACAACATCAAAGTTTTACTATAGCGCTAAAAAATAAGCGGAATTCAGTGCTGCTATGAGATACGAGCGCAGAACCCAACTCGGCTCACTTCACAAGTTCTTTAAAAAGAGGCTTCAAGCTGTTTACTGTCAAACTCTAGATATGACTAAGAGAAATTGGTGTTGTGTATTCAAAAACAAACAAACAACTTCAAGAATGCATACGTTAGCTTAATGCTAACACAAAATAGTAAACACCATTTTGGCGGGCTAATGGTTAGCATTGATAGACGCGGCGTTACAAACCTAAAAGCAAACAATATTTGAACACAAACAATAAAGCAATACTCATGGGCAGATATAATTTTATTATTATTATTATTATTACTGTGGCTTACAGACGACTGATCTGCTTCATGGGTAGTTGTATGTCTGTATTATACTGCCCTCAGGTGGCCAAAACATGCACACCAAAAGGAGCAGCCCAATGTCCATTGAATTGAGGCAAAAAAAAAAAAAAGTGGTCAAAACCTTTTAACTCATTCACTGCCATTGACGGCTATGGACGTCAAAAATTCATTTGAACTATTTCTATTAGTTTCACATTTTTTCCACTTTTGTTAACAAGAGTATGAAAACATTAAAAAAATATATTGTACATTTAGAACAGATATAAGATTTGTGATTAATCGTGAGTTAACTATTGAAGTCATGCAATTAATTACAATAAGAAAAAAATTATTGTCTGACGTCCCTAATTTTTAAAAATCTTTTTGTTTTTTTAATTAGGAGCATCAGGCGTTTAAAATTTTTAATTGTAATTAATCACATGACAACTAGTTAACTCAAGATTAAACACAAATTTTATATCTGTTCTAAATATACAATACATTTTTTCTAAGTTTTCATACTCTTGTTAACAAAAGTGGAAAAAAAATGTGAAACTAATAGAAATAGTTCAAATTAATTTTTGACGTCTATAGCCATCAATGGCAGTGAATGAGTTAATTATTTGCATTCAATTTAATTACTCATTATCATATAATTACTGCTTGTACAAAGTACAATTTTATAGTATATAGTAACATAAAATATAGATTCTAAGTCCAAACCACCATTTTACTTCAAAAGTGGCGCACCTCTAGAAATGCCCTCATGGTCTGCTGACATAGAATATAAAAGCAAACAATGACACCCACCACCATAGAAACATTGCCCAAAAAAAAAAAACGGTCCAAGGTCCTTCAAGCATTCACCCACTGCTCATTGCTCCCCCCTGCTGGTCACATTGGCAACACTTTCATCACACATAGTCTCGTCTGTCGTATCTACGGTGAGAAACAGTCGAGTAGTCCACTGGGGCGGGCCCCCCGTTTCCCCGGGGACTACAGGTGCACCACAGCATCGCCCCCCCCAGAATGAGCAGGCAGGAGGCGGCCCAGCCGAAGTACAGCGCGTTGCCGAAGTCCCGCTTCCCCGTCTCCTCCAGAAGCGGATCGTAGAAGCCCGACACGATGGCGTGGGCCGTCCAGGACACGGCCGCCAGCGTCAAGACCCCCGCCAGGGTCAAGGCGAGCCCACCCGCCGCCGCCAGGCACCGTTTCCCCTTCGCGTCCCGGCTGCAGTCAGTGCACTGAGCCCCCGCCGTCGCCAGGGCGATGCCAACTACGCCCAGCGCCACCGAGACCACCACCAAGGCTCGGGCCGCCTGGAGTTCCCGGGGGAGCCCCAACATGGAGTCGTGGACTTTGCAGTGCATCTGGCCCGTGCTCTGCACCGAGCAGTTCATCCACAGGCCCTCCCAGATCACCTGGGACATGACCACGTTCTGGCCCACGTAGGCGGCCACCCGCCACATGGGAAGGCCGCACGCCACCATCACCCCAAGCCAGCCCGCCACGGCCAGCGTCAGGCCCAGGATCTCCACGCCGGAAGAGGCCATCACTTGAGGAGAGAAGACCCTCTGTGTGTCGGAGTGCGCGCCGCCTCGCAGGTGATATGAGATCCCCTCGGTTGCAGGTCCCGAGTCCCACTTGAGGGAGAAACTGATTGGACCTTCTTTATACGGCTTGAAGGTGGAGTCAGCGCCAGGTGGTGTCAACCTGGCGTTGAGGTATGCTAGGAAATACTCCAGACAGATATTGAGAGCGAAATCGAGAGATTACTGGAATCATCAATATCCATTGATTTTAAAATGTTGTGCCGAGTTCCTTCATCTCTCATGTTGTCCGATGTTGATATTGTACATAAATGACGTGCATCTGATCTTAAAACTCCCAAACTAACAAAACTCATCTTCAAATATAACTTGTAAGAACAACCTTCAAATAAATAAGAAACAAGGTTAAAATAACAATATATTAAAATAATAGCAATTCCAAAAAAAAGCTTGTTCCTGCTGTGCGCGTCTTGGCCTCATAGGGGCAGTGTGGTGCCGTGCATGCATGGAGCACACACTTACATTGAAAAAAAAAAGGGTACAAGAAGTTGCGGGTTTGCTATGTTAATCTAAGTAATTTTTTCACAGATTAGGAAGATTATACGCCTTTGAGTAGTGTTATATTACCTGTCTGTATGTTTCCCTACATGGTTTGTGTGTGAATATTCGTTATTTGAAGGAATATCACTCCTGAAATTCAATGCTAATTTTGCTGTGAGCTTGTTAGTGGGATTTTACATTGACTACTAGCATTAGCGCTGGCGATGTTTCTAAAACTAGCTATGTCCGTAACCTATTTAAAAATACAATGTGTGTAATCATTTTTTGTTGTGTGTTTAGTTTTACAATAAACTCCAACTCAGGTGTCATTAAGCAACTCAAAGCAATAAACAAGAATAACATTGATGACACGCTTGCTGCCCAAACAACACGATAGCACGTTAAGTGTTTTTTTTCCTATTATAGTGTTTTTAAGATTTTGAGAAGCCAAACAAGAAATCTCAGCAATCAGTACTAAATTCTTCTCGTTCTTTGCACGTTTTTAAGCACTTGCCTTCAAACATATTTCATGAATTTAGAAACACATTAGAAAAATGACTTTCCAGTGTGTGTAGATTAATTAGGTACTATTAATGGTACGCGGTCTCCCTCTGGTGGTACGCAAAAAAAATCTCTACATTAAATGTGGAATTTTTGCACAACATTACAAGGGTTTCAACTTTTTTTTTTTTTTTGTCCAGTACAGCAGTAGTCCCAAACTACTGGTCCCTGGACTGGTACTTGGCCCCACAGATATCTTTAAGAAAAACAAACAAATCGTCACCCTCTTAAAATAACTAAAAAAAGTATTTTTTTTTGTAAATTTTTTTTTGCAAATGGGTAAATTTTTTTGTGTTTCCTAAAAAATCTGAATTTTTTTTTACTTAGGTGATTATTTTAAGAAGGCGTTGAAATGCAAAAAAAAAAAAAAAAGAAGTAAAATATGTCATACTAAGCTGATGTAGGCGCAACAGGCCTCCTTGATTTGCTGCCTGTGTGGTTTAGCTAGATGTAGCGCTCATACATACTGCCCAAAAATAATAATTTCCGTGTTGAGAACACAGCACCCAGCAACAGAGTTGTTGACCTTTTCCAGTTTTTCTTGAATTATTATTATTTTTAATCATGTCCAACACCATCCTCCCCTGTAAAGCAAACCTTTGGTGTGCATTTTAAGCTCAACCAATCAGGGGGATCAACATCCACTATGTAGATTTCACTTAAAGAACTATATGAATGCGGAAAAATGCTGAATCACTCTTGAAATGAGATCTGTGTACTTCAGAGGGGGGAAAAAAGAACAACAATACGCTTCCTTGTGTGCTTCCATGCAGACTATACTGCTCCCAAGTTGTTGAAAATGTTAAGGAGCCAATTATTTATATGGCGACAATACTCGCCTCGGGCCTTCTTGCGAATGAGTAAAAGTATTCTTAGTGTAAGGTGAACTCTGTCATTAAGAGCATTCTTCTCATTTACTAAGGTCACCCTGGATCACCGATCAGGGTGATCATTTCCCTAAATCCCGCACCTGCTTCTTCTCCGAAGATTACACGTCAACAGAAAACAATGGTGTGAATGCCTTCAAAATGCTGACTGAGAACCACTTTCCCCATTGCGCAAAACATGATGTTGAGCGGTGCGCAGCATCTGAAATTAACTTGACAGGATTATTGGCTTTCACTTTTTACGCCATCAAAATGTCGAGCGGCGATGCTAAGCAGACATTGCGCCGACATCTCTCGAATCTGAAAAGCACTTAGCCAAAGCGGGGAGATTTAAAGTTGAGTGCAAAATTCTGACGTAGGTGGTGCACCCCCTCTGTCCCGGACATAACTAAAAAGATTAATAATTTTATTGGTACACATCGGGACACCCATCAGTGAATTTCCCATAATTTTTAAGCTACGCACCCAATTTGACATCACGATGGAGTTGGCGCACCCCCTCTATAATCCAGACACACCCTAAAAAAAATTTATTTAGCAGCTTTTTGGACGTCCATGGTCACCCCTCAACACCCTTTCACAAACTTTTGAAGCCACACACCTCTTTCAACATTTCCACAGATTTGGCGCACCTCCTTTTCTACACACATCTTAAATACAAACATAAAAGTCACATTTATGGTTCCCATTAGTCACCTTTTGGCAGCCTTCCTAAAAAATGTTCAACCTTGTACCCCCTTCAAAATCCAGAAATAGTTGGCGCACCCCCTTTCTCTCGACATACACCCTAAGAAAAATATTAGGCACCTTTCTTGACATTCATGAGCGCCTTTTAGCAGCATTTCTCAAACTTCAATATCATGACGGGGTTTGCGCACCCCCTCTAACCTGAGCACACCCTAAAAATAATTACTAGGCACGTTTCTGATGATCTTATAGTAGATCTTATAGTAGCCTTTCTCAAACTTTTTAGTTAAGAACAGCCTTCAACACACTGCTAAAGTTGGCGCACCCCCCACACATTGTCAATTAAAACTTAATTTTTACCCTTATGGATGCCACTGGTCAGCTTCTCTGAGCCTTTTGGAGAGTTTTTAAATCGTGCACCCCTTCAACATCCCAACAGAGTTGGCGCACCCCCGATCCCTCAAATACACCCTAAAAATATGTTAGGATCACTTCAGCATGCTCACGTCATGGTAGCCTTTCTCAAACTTCTGAAGTCACGCACCTCCTTAATCAAAATCTCAACAAAGTTGGCACACCTCCTTCTCACATAAACACAACCTAATAATCATCATCATTTTCATATTTGGTCCGCGTGTTTGCAAAGCAACACGCAGTTGAAGACGCAAAAATATTTATTTAACAACTTGGAATCTTGCTTTATCAGAGAAGTACGCGTCTGCAGATGATCAAAATCCAAATACGAGGTGAATCATAACAGTTTTATTGGCTCACGCTTGCTGGAATCTTCTGGCATTTGATGGAAGGCCGTCAACAATTTTGTGCAAAAACAAGACCGAGTGGGATTAAAAAAAAAACAAAAAGTGGAACGGTTGGGGCTGATCTGTTTGAGGATGCGTTCTTGGTATGTGAGCATAAAGGGGGATTCAGTACAAACATTTCAAAACGTCAACATGTCGCCGCTTGCCAACATTCACCTGTCGTGGGAGCGGGAGCCGGTCTGACCGCTTCTCCGACTTGTTTTTAACGGACGACCCGCTCAATTTCAAAGCCTTACATCAGGGTGCTCAAACTTTTTGGGTCTAGCGAGGAATCTTCTCACGGGTCCCCTCATCATCCTAATTCCAATTAAACAATTAACACTTGTACCGTTGGAAATAAACATTTGCCTATTTTCAAGAGAAAAGTCATAATGGAAGAAAAATATTTTGGGGGGACAAAAAAAAGTTGTAATGGCAAAGTTTCATTCCAATTATTTAATCACATTAAGTGTTTACTGTCTATATATGTCTGTATTTATTTTATTTTCAATAAAGCGATAAACTCATTCACTGCCATTGACGGCTATTGACGTCAAAAATTCATTTGAACTATTTTTATTAGATTAACATTCCAATTTTGTTAACAAGAGTATGACAACTAGAATTTTTATATTGTAGATTTAGAACAGATTTTTGATTAATCGTGAGTTAACTATTGAAGTCCATCCATCCATCCACTGGATGCGATTAATTACAATTGAAAAATTTAATCGCCTGAGGCGATTTAAAAAAAAGAAAAGATTATTAAAAATTAGGAGCGTCAGGTGATTACTTTTTTTTATCACAATTAATTGCATGACTTCATGAGTTAACTCACAATTAATCACAATTTTTATATCTGTTCTAAATGTACAATAAAAAAATTCTACGTTTTCATACTCTTGTTAACAAAAGCGGGAAAAAAAATGTTAAACTCATAAAAATAGTTCAAATGAATTTTCGACGTCTACAACCGTCAATGGCAGTTGAATGAGTTAAACAAGTATTTCATGAGATAAATCAGCACAAGATATTAGCGCCTGTACGTTTGACTCAAAACTGCCACTTGCACACTGAAACTGTGATGAGGCCTGAAGGACAGTCTCACTGTGATGGCATCACTCGGCGTGTCCGCACATGACTCACACCTTTGAAAGTCTCTTCAGTCTGAGGCACTATCAGCTTTTGTTTGAGTCCTGAAGGTGGAACATGTTTTCATTTTGAAGAATTTTATAGCCATTGCTTATCAAAAAAGGCATATATATACTTATACATATATTTATATTGTGTATGTATGCATATAGGTTTGGGTTCATTTCAAGTTTGACCGTTAAGCTAATGATGGTGGAGTGACTAATTATGAGTTGCAATTGTTTTTTTTCATGTCAGTTTTTTTTAGTAATTAATTCATCCGTTCAATAAAATAAAAAAAATGGTCGCATTTCTTTAACTTTTGAATCATATAGAAGCGCAACGAGCTTTCTCCCATGCTCTGAAAGCATCTCTCCTCAGATTATTAATTGTGGACATTCCTCCTGGTTGGTGGAACTCAATATGTCCAACCATCCCAGCGTGGATCAAACGGAGGGATTGTAGTCCACTTTTTTGGGCTGTGGGACACTGCCTCCATTCATTTGTGGCACAATCTGATTCCCTGGACGGCACTCGTGGCCGCACATTCGTTGTCGGGCGGACTCACTCGCGTTTAGGACCACTCGTGTTTTCATCATTGACAAAACTGGAGACTGGACTTGACTGGACGGCTACACCCACAGGTTAGGTTGAATTTTATGACTTAATTTGATAGCTTGGTATCATATGTTTTTCTACACTATTGGTTCATGTTATGATCCGAAAGGATGACAAAAAAAAAATGGTTCAGAACAACATATTTAAAAATCATCTGTAAATCAATAATATTGTGTTGAGTTCCAGATATATTTGAATTAAATATATGCAGGGTTGTTAAAAAGTTTGTGTTGCACCAGAAAAAGTATTAAAGAAAATGGGTTTGTTTGGTGTAATCGACCAAAAAAACAAAACAAAAAAAACATGCTCTAAAAAACAATAAAATAAAAAATAAATAAATATAAATAAATAAATAAAAATAACAATATTTGTAATTTGGTAGTTAGGTTGTTTGCTCATTTGACTAAAATATAAATAGCAACATCAAAGAAACCGATAATTGTCCAGCAGTCTCTTAATTTCCATATTTATTCAATTTTAAAATGTTTGGGGTTACTTGTTTTTTTTCTCAAATAAATATAACATTAAATTAATCAGAAATACAGTATACAGTACAGTAGACGTAGTTAACATGCTTGGAAAATGACTTGATAATAAAAAATATGAAAAATTTTAGAATTACAGTCCAACTCTTTGAAAGTTAGTATGTGTACAGTATGTATATGGATGTACTGTATATGTTCCTACTAGTGGTTTCACATCTGCCTCATAATTCAGCTTCCACCATCTTGTTTTTGAATGTACATGTTCTCCCCGTGCTTGCGTGGCTTTTTCGCATGCTTCCTTCTACATTCCATCAACACGCATATGTTCGGTTCACTGACGACTATCCGGAGGTGTGAATGTGAGTTTGTGTGCTGGTTTGTCCATTTGTGCCCTGCTATTGGCTGGGCCATCCGTCCAAACTCAATTGGGATCTGCTTATAGAAAATGTCATTTCAATTTTGGATGTAATAATAATTTTGTCCAATCAGATTTCAGCTTTTATGTGTTGCCATGTCAATCTAATCTGCCTTAACGATCACGAGTGCTAGCTCATGTAGCTATATTAGCATTGGGCCTGTTTCATGAACCAATCAGATTTCAAATTCATCAAAACTTGTTACAGCTAGCAAAACACCTCTTGTGAGTATTGTGCATTTTTTTTTTTGGGGGGGGGGGGGTGTCATGTTATCATACACCTCCCATGATTATCCATTTACCGTTATAACAAACCCCTAAGGGCAACCGTAACTACAACACGGTTCATGACGCAAGTAAGTTTCCCACTCCTGCACTGAAGTCTTTTTTTAGCTTCTATAAGTGAGTCACCGGCGGCCATGACATCTGTAACAGTCACCCGACGTGTTGACACATGCCGTGGGGGGCACTGCCGACAGGTGTGCATAAAAGAGACGCGACAGCCTCACCTGAACATTTCGTCAAGCAGCAACACTCAAGAGAACTTCAAGAGGATTTTTGGACATGGTTTCGGCGTGCTTACAGATGCTGGGCGGCGCCCTGTGCGCCCTGGGCTGGATCGGGACCATCATAACGTGTGCCCTGCCTCAGTGGAAGGTGAAGGCCTTCGTGGGCAGCAACATCGTGACGGCGCAGAGGACGTGGGAGGGCATCTGGATGACCTGCGTGAAGCAGAGCACGGGTCAGGTGCAGTGTAAGGTCTACGATTCCCTGCTGGTCCTCAGTCGGGACCTCCAGGCCGCCCGGGCCATGATCATCATTGCCATCCTGCTGGGCGTGCTGGGGGTGCTGCTGTGCCTGGCGGGCGGCAAGTGCACCAACTGCGTGCGGGATCAAGGCACCAAGGTCAAAATCTGCGTGGCGTCCGGCGTGGTTTTTATCCTGGCGGGGGTGATGTGCCTCGTCCCCGTGTCCTGGACGGCCAACGGTATCATTCGAGACTTTAACGACCCACTGACTCAGGACTTCCAGAAGAGGGAGCTGGGGGCCGCCTTGTTCATCGGCTGGGCGGCTTCGGGCCTGCTCATCGTAGGCGGCGCCCTGCTGTGCGCCAACTGCCCGCCCAAGGACGACTACCCCACCAAGTACCCGCCCAGCCAAGCGTCTGCGCCCAAAGACTACATCTGAAGGATGTCTAGCGTTTCATCAGGGCCAACATAACGGGTTGCAACTTCCAAACAGAATTTGCTTCTTGACTGGAAAGTAGACAATGTTACATTTCTCTTTATTTGATCATTTCCATGTGTTTCATGCACTCCGTTTCCTTTCTTTGGTTCGTATTATTGTCTATTGACAGTATTTGTAAATAAATTGTCAAAAAGATTTGTATTCTATTGTTTTGTTTTGATTTTGGCTAGATATTATTGCACATTTGAAAGAGAAAAATAGTGACCAACGATTCTCAAACTTTTTACTCTTAGCACCACATCAAAAAATATTTGCTTTCCAACTACCACCATAATGACCAACATTAAAATACAGTTTTGTAGTAGATACTGAAATGCTCCCTAAATGTTGTTTAAATACTCTCTGTTATGCTTCACAAAAGTTAATTGGCAAAATGTTACCTAAAAGTTATCTAAAAACTCTTAAATCTATGAAATACTCCCTAAAGTTTACCTAAACACTCTTCAATTTACAAAGTATTCCCTGAAAGTTACTTAAATACTTATATAAATTTAGGAACTACTCCCTAAAAGTTTCCTAGATACTCTTACATTTATGAAATACTCCATGTTACCTAAATACTCTTGAATTTAGGAAATACTCTTAAATTCACAAATACGTCTGAAAAATTACCAAAACACTCTTAAATGCAAAGGACTCCCTAAAAGTTACCTAAATACTCTTAAATGTAAAAACTACTCCCTTAAATCTACTGTAATACTCCCTTCAAGTCACCTATACGCTCAAATGTACTGCTCTATAAATTCTCTTAATAATCTTAAATCACAAAATAATCCATAAAAGTTACAGAAATACTATTAAAGCTACTGAAAAACTCCCTAAAAGTTACCTAAACCGCTTAAATGTACTTAAACACTCCTTGCAACTCAAGTAGTGCTTAGCTGCCATCACAGGGCATATTTTACATATTTAGTCAAGTACATTAGAGTGAACCTCCACTATTTGTAGGGACCGAGCCGTATCGCAAATAGTAGACACTACCCAAAAAGGTTTGTAGATGCCATAATATGGTAGTAAAACACTACTTATGTCAAACTGAATGCATGTGTTGTGAACGTATCAACTCGTTTCAACATAAATGCTTGATACAAAGACCCCACCAGATGGCGCTAAAGCAATATTATTGTACTGGCCTGAGTACAACAACAACAACAACATCAGGCCTGTTTTTGACAGTGTATCTATTGTCCATGTGTCAGAAAGGGCATACGGCTTAAAAACTCATACGAGTGAGTGAAGTATGCTAGCTCAATGCTAACTCACAATTGGAAATGTATTTTAGAAGGGCAGAAGAATAGCATCAGTTGCATTATAACCCTTTAAAACAACGGATAAATGAAAACAATCAGTGACACATCACATAGACAAATAACAAATACTCTCAGATATACAGTATATATTTTTTTTTTTTCCTCTGTGAAGAACAGCTAATATTATTGCGGCTTACTGAGGACAAATTGACTTTGTACACTGCGGTATGTCTGTAATATGCTGCCCCCAGGTGGCCAAGGTGTGCACACCAGAAGGAGGAGCACGGCGTCAATAGAATTGTAGCAACAACAAAAAGTGGCAAAAAAAGTTTATTTCTTTATATTGTACTTAATTATGTAAACAATGGATGTTTTTATAAAAATCTTTGAAAATTAAATCTATGAAAATATTTTTTTTTTTTGGGGGGGGGGGGGGCTGTAACATATTAATGGCATTTCCATTCAATAAAGAAAGTTGATTTTGAGATTCAGTTGTTTTATGTTGCAATCGTGTTACGGAATAAATAAATAAAAAACTTGTATCTCAAGGCACCACCGTATACTTTTTGAAGCATTTTTGATTTGTGGTTCCTGTGAGATTTTTCTCATGTAAAAGAAGACCTGACCACAACAATGGGAACCTTCTGACCATGGAGTATTTCCAAGGTCAGCACTACTGAAGATGACTAGACCCGTGTTTATGTATAAACTCACCCCAGCCAATAGAAGGCCAGGATTGCGCGGGTCACACGCCTCCCTGTTGTCGTTGCCACTTCTCCCACAACAAACTACAAAAACAGAATCTCACCGCGTCCCGCTAGTCTCTCTGGACGTACACCGGCAAAATGGTGTCTCAGGGCATTCAGATGATCGGCATTTCCGTGGCGACGGTGGGCTGGTTGATGGTCATCGTGGTGTGCGCGTTGCCCATGTGGAAAGTGACGGCCTTCGTGGGAGCCAACATCATTACGGCGCAGACCGTCTGGCAGGGCCTGTGGATGAACTGCGTGGTGCAGAGTACGGGACAGATGCAGTGCAAGGTTAATGGAAAATTTCTGTAATCTTAGATAGATAGTGAGGGAACTGAAAATTGCATATCATTAGCCTAATAGTAGAATTGCCAAATTTTTTCTTCATGTCTGTATTTTTTTTTAGTCACATAGGTCATGGGTTGAAATGTAAAACTTTTGCTTAGTTTCCACAAATGTTCAAATATGACTCGGTAACTATTTGGCAAACGATACGGCACTTGCTGAATACGGAATAATGGCTAAGGTGAGTTTTTTTGTGCGGTTGAGGCGACAGTTCCTGTCTGACAAAATCAGAGGCTGACAAGACCATCTATGAGAGGCAGGACAAAATGGTAGTGAGAGAGAGCTAAGACAATGAGGTGTGATGTACAAAAAGTTAGCTTAGTAGCATAATTGTCAAAATTATGTTTGAATGTTTTCAGACAGTTGCCTCGATTCAACCTTTGCAGATTACCATGACCTGGAGCCAAGAATTGACAGTATTATAATACAATATTTTATTGATACTGTATCACGACAGTAACTCTAAAATGATTGATGCAATTATGCTAGTAGGCTAACGAAATGTATAAAAGAGAAGCTAAAGTGGTGCTTTGAGATACGAGTGAGTGACCTAATTCATGAGTTTTTGGCATAAATGTCATATTTCATTTGTTTTTGCTTTGACATGCTAACGCTAACTTGAGATATTAACACTGTATGGTGGCAGTGAACTCAACTTGACTCACTTCAAAACAAGCAGCTAGTGAACAATTAATAAAAATAAAAATAAATAAAACATTCACCTGTTTTTTGCCACTCCCACTTGAAGTTTACCATCAAACTAAGTATAAAACAAAGATAATTACACCTTGCGTAATTAAAACAACCACAAAGCTTAGCATTTAGTCCGCTAACATAAATGCTAATGCTAGCATAATAACTTGAAGCACCCGTGTATCTCCACTTGTCAATTTTCTGTATACAATTTAAGCAATATCCACATCGTAATTCAATAAATTAGTATTTTGAATGTTTTAATTACCAACTTTTACCAACATCATTGAGCCAGGGCACTTATTTTACATCAGAAAAATCTGGCCATACTCCTCTGGATATTATTAGTCATTTGAACTCTAAAAGGTCTACGACTCCATGCTGGCGCTGGCGCAAGACCTGCAGGCCGCCCGGGCCATGATTATCATCGCCATCCTCACCGGGATTTTCGGCGTGATGCTGTCCATCGTGGGCGGCAAGTGCACCAACTGCATGGAGGAGGAGGTCTCCAAGTCCAGGGCGTGTATCCTGGCCGGGGTCCTGTTCCTCGTTTCCGGTCTCCTGTGCCTCATCCCCGTGTCGTGGTCGGCCCACACCATCGTCACCGACTTCTACAACCCTCTGGTCATCGCGTCCCAGCGTTACGAGCTGGGGGCGGCGTTGTACGTGGGCTGGGCGGCCGCCGTGCTGCTGCTTATCGGCGGGGGGCTGCTGTGCTGGAACTGCCCCCCCAAACGCCACCAGAACCCCCATTACGTCGCCAAATTCACACCTGTGAAGTCGGTGTCTACTTCGAGGGAGTACATGTGAAAGGTTGTTGACGGATGGGACTTGGAAGTTTAAAAAAAAAACATGCGGCATTATAGCTGTGAATTTCTGCATTCCCCACAAATAATGTGTTCACTTTTTGACTGATTGGATTTTTAAAATTATCTTTTGGGGTATTTCTTGTTGTGCTCTTTCGGAAATGCACCACAAGGTGGCGCCAACTGGCCAATCATTTGTAGACTTTCACATCACTCAACAGACAAGGCATTTAAAGGCATGCACACATTAAATGTTACAGATACTACAGTGTGAAATGTGAGGAGGGCGAGTACTTTTTTTACCCCATGAAAATTACTACTTATCAAAAATATATACAACTTTTACCACCTTCTATTGCCTCTCTGTAATCTTTTATTCTTCAAAACGAGGACCTCTACAATTCATCCTACTATTTGTATTTGATATGTTTTACTGCCACATGCACCATTGATTGGATGAATGGACTGACATTTTAAAACGAAAGCGAACGAAACAAATGTTTGTGTAAACACGGAACGTGTGTGTCATTTGATGCCCGGCGGGCGGCAGTGTGCCATCTTGGATCACAAACTTCTGACGACTGCTGATGTCACGGCCAAGAAATTGTGCAACGCTTTTGCTTGCGTACTTTGTTGACTGTGCACGCTATCGGAAAAATGTCTCACAGGAAGTGATACTAGCTTTTACCACTTGACCACACAAGGCATGTCTGTAAGAAAATGTGGAAGACACTCGTGTGAATATAATTACTTAGCATATGAAAAGCCCGATCTTCCTTGTCCATACATTGAGATGAGAGACTAGAGGGTTTCAGTTGGGCAAGGAATGTTGGAGGGTTGGAATCCCATATTTGATATGGGAGAAATAAGATCGAATTGTGACCACAATATACAAATTGTGCGCACAAAATACAAATAAAGAATGTCATTATCATTCCTGGACAATCAGGTAAGCAAATGGAGTGCACCTTCTCAAGAAACACTAGCAAAGGTGCGCTCCATTTGCTTACCCAGACATCGACATTGTTTTAATTGGGTTAAAGCCACAAATTTGCGTTAAAAAAAAGAAGAAAAGAAAAGAAAAATCTGTCATGAGTAAGTGTACAAAAAAAGTCTGAAAATATGTAACTTTTCCCCCCAAAATTATACCACATTTCTTTGAAAATATCCAACCAATTCAAGACAAGGTCAACGTTTCAAATTAGGATTCCAATTCAGGATTAGCGTTTCAAATTGGTGTGATGAGACAGGGTTGGAGTTTATTTTTTAGGGTTTTAAGGCAGGATGAAAGTTTCAAGTTTTCAGGGTTGGGTTTGAAGCCAGGCTTAGGGTTCCAAATTAGGATTCGAAGCAGGGTTTCAAGTAAGCGTTTAAATTTACGGTTTCACAAACTTTTTAAATGACAATTTAGCTTCAAATAATAATTTAAAAATATATATTTTCAGTGGTAGAATTGTATTATCTGTTTAACTAAGGATGTAGCCAATTTTAGCAGAGCTGACCAGCATCGTGAGATGTTTAAGGACACACAAAAAAGAGGGATTTATGCCACTTGTGTTAAACTCAAGGCATGGAGGCCAGATGTGCTCCACTGAATCATTTTATGTGGTCCTAAAAAAAAGCAAATTATGTGCATCCACTTTATGTTTCTTGCTAAACACTACAAATTGTCTTCACTTTTAAAAACGCTGAGCTATTGCAAGCCATTTTTGTTACAATCCTCCTTTTTAAAATAAATATAATAATATGTGAGCAACCAGTTTTTTTTACCAAGCTGAAAACTTTGACGTCACAGAGTCGTAAACACCCTTGGTGCGCATAAGAAAGCATGTTTTTCCTCAATACCACTCCTGTGACTGGGAGAGGGCAATCCGGTTTGGCGAGAAGAACTCACCCGACGACCACAAGCAAGGGCCCGCCCCCTCCGTCGTCGTCCCGAGACAGAGAGCGAGAGACAGGCAGCTGCCGGCTTCCGAGCGTCGACCGCTCCAGTACGCAGCTTCTTGGCCATGGGGAGAATCGGCAAGGAGACGGCGGGTCAGATCATCAGTTTCATCGGGCTGGTGGGAGTGGCGGTGACCACCGGCATCCCCCTGTGGAGGGTCACCTCCTTCATCGGCGCCAACATCGTGACGGGCCAGATCATCTGGGACGGCCTGTGGATGAACTGCGTGATGCAGAGCACGGGCCAGATGCAGTGCAGTCTCAACGAGTCGGTGATGAGGTTGACCCCTGACCTGCAGGCGGCTCGGGCGCTGGTCATTATCTCGCTGGTTTTCGGCTTCATCGGCTTCATGGTCACCTTCATCGGCGCCAAGTGCACCAGCTGCCTGAACAAGGAGACCTCCAAGGCCAAGGTGGTGATCATCGGCGGCTGCCTGGTCATCGTGGCCGCCGTGCTCGTCCTCATCCCGGTCACGTGGTCGGCCAGCATCACCATCACCGACTTTGTGAACCCCTTGACCATCAACACGCAGCGTAGAGAGATCGGGGCGTCCATCTACATCGGTTGGGGGTCGGCTGCCATCCTCTTGGTGGGCGGCATCATACTCACCACCTCGTGCCCGCCGCAGACGCCCACGTACGGATACCCCGGTTACCAGGCGCCCTACGCCAACAGGTCAGCCTACGGCAACGGGTCAGCCTACGCCAACGGGTCCACGTACGCCCCCGTTTACGCGCCGGCCTCCAGCCAGCCCTACACGCCGAGTGGCTCGTATAATCCCGCCAAGCCGTATGCGGCGCCCTCGGGATACTCGCCGCGGCAGTACATTTAAGCAGTGGACCCAAATGTAAACTGCAGACCGGATTGTTCTAGTCCTGCATCAAAACAATGAAGAACGTGGAAAGTAAAGGAAAATGACTGGAATGTGGCCTTGTTATGAGAATGTTTTAAAAGTGGAAATTTGCTGGTAAATTTCCATGGGAGGTTAAGATGGGGGAACTTGGTGACATTGTACAGTGGACCCCCTTGCTTATTTCTAGTATCTTTTTCCCGATCCCCCTCTTGTTTGTATTTTTTTTTTTTTACACAATCCTTGCTTATTTGCCTATTTTCTGAAAAAAAATCTCCCCCCAAAATATAACTTTTTCATGGCAATTATAGTGAGTGTCACTTATTTGCTAATTTTTTGCGTAATTTTCTGTCGCTATCCCCGCCAATATCAAGTGTCCACTGTACTTTTTGTATTTTTGAAATGGAACTTTTTCATTTTTAATTATGAGTCTATTCACACCTATGGACAATTGAATGTAGTCTCCAATGAACCTAACATGCTTCATATGAACGGCCTTTCCACTGGAGTTTACCATCGTTGTGTAATTAGCTCCATTTAAAAAAGCAATCGTACTCTTGAGCTGTTGATTTTGTGTAAATAACTTTGAATGTGTAATAAAAATTTTGAGTGAACAACCAGACTTTTTTTTTGTGGTGTCAGTTAAGTGTATGTTCCAAAACAAAACAAAGGAAAACGATTAGCTTTTGTAGCTAGTACTTTTCCAAAAGTGTAAATAAAAAAATAAAAAAAGATTAAAGAATAAAGGGATTGTCAATACCCATTTCAGGGGGCGGCCATTTTCTCACTTGGTTTCGGCTGAAAATGACATCATAGTTGCTCAGGTAACGGCCAATCACGGCTGTGAATGAGTGTCACATGATTACACTCAGAAAAAGTGAGCTTTGATTGGTCAATATCTGAACTCTGAGCAACTGCAATGTTATTTTCAGTCAGTAACAAAAACGTACTGAAAACGGGTGGATTTTGCTGCTTAATTCATATTGCACAAACTCACAACTCATCCGAATGCCGTGTTTAAACTAGTGGGGGAGCACACAACATTATTGTAAAGAAAAATTTTGTTATTGGGTTGACTTCCCATTTTTTCCTTTTCTATTCTGTTCCTGTTGCAGTTAAAGTGATATTGCTGGCAATAGCTACATTTGCAGAACCTCTTATATTTTGTATAGTTGATGTTCATAGTTTGCTTATAGTAGTAGTTATATAGTTATGTATAGTAGTTAAATCGAAAATTACTCACCAGTTACTCAATAATTGAGTAGTTTTTCCCCACAGAATACTTTGACTTAGGTGATTATTTTTAGGACTACATTTGTGTCTATGTTTTTTGAACACAATTCTTTGGGATGGAAATGAATGTGTTATAATAAATGCAAAAACCTAAAATAAATGATTATAATTATTATTATTTCAATATTGATTCCATTGGTAACATACTGTATTGTATTTATTGTGTACATATTTCTTTGTTAAAAATATATTTTTAAATGATTTCACATATGGAATGAAATATGAATATATCTACAGATAGCCTCACAAATGTTTTTCAATCACAATTGCAATAACGTAACATTGAGTACAATGTGAGTGTTTGGCATTTACAAATTCCGCAAGTCTAGTTTCTGCACTCAAGCACGTGTTGATAGAAAGATGTTTTTTTTTTTTTGTTATCAATTTCATGGCATGCTTCTTTTGTGAATTTACGCGTCATCAATCATGGGAGATTTTTTTTTTTTTTCAAATAGGCTTTATCTTTAACAGCCCAAAACACACCCCAAAGGAAGAAATCTTTTGGGGTAAGGTACAGCAATTGTGGGGACCATTCAACTAAATATACACATACATGAAATATAAAAAAATAAATTAATAAAGAAGGAAATGATAAACAACTTGGTAGAACTCTTGCAAGTTGTTAGCATGAGAGCATAAGTCATTTTTAACTAATGTTAAAACATCAGTAAAGAAAATCCTTAGGATTTTTGGGGGTCTTTTTCTTGCTAAAACTCACCACTTCCCCAAAACCAAAGCCACCAAAACCCCCTGAGACTACCACGCCTCCAAGCTGTGCCACTTTGAAAAGAAAGTAGGTGACGACCCACCAATCAGGTGTCAGAGCGTCGTTTGAATCAAGAATGCCACCTCATGTACATAAAGTGGAACCGATTTAATCTCGTCGAAACTCTTCTTGGTCCTCCGTGAGGAATCTGGTCAGGCAGGTTCAAAGCCAGGCCCGCCGGTTTCAGTTAAGACTCCGCCCCACTTATGCTTTGCCGTCCTTAAAACCAAGTCAAACACTCCCGCGTGTTTATTCTTACGTGATAACCGACTCGTTCAGTTCTTCCGTCCTTCTCCCGTGAGTACCAAACACAAAAGACGTCATCATGGTGTCGCTGGGCCGCCAGATGCTGGGCTTCATCCTGGCCATCATCGGCTTCTTGGGAACCATCATCGTGTGCGCCCTTCCCATGTGGAAGGTGACCGCCTTCATCGGCGCCAACATCGTGACGGCGCAGGTCATCTGGGAGGGCTTGTGGATGAACTGCGTCACGCAGAGCACGGGCCAGATGCAGTGCAAGATCTACGACTCCCTGCTGGCTCTTCCCCAGGACCTCCAGGCCGCCCGGGCCCTGGTGGTCATCGCCATCATCCTGGCCGCCTTCGGGGTCATCCTGGGGATCGCCGGAGGAAAGTGTACCAACTTCGTGAACGACCCGACGGCCAAAGCTAAGGTGGCGATCGCGGCGGGCGTGGTCTTCATCTGCGCGGGGGTCATGGTGCTCATCCCCGTGTGCTGGTCGGCCAACACCATCATCCGGGATTTCTACAACCCCATCCTGACCAACGCGCAGAGGAGGGAGCTGGGCGCGGCGCTCTACATCGGCTGGGGTACGGCGGCGCTGCTCCTCCTGGGCGGGGCGCTCTTGTGCAGCTCGTGCCCACCTAAGGACGGACCGGAGTACCCCGTCAAGTACTCGGGTGCAAGATCCACCGCCACCAGTCGGGCCTACGTCTGAGGACTGACCCAGGCCAGGAAAAGACTTTGAAGTACAATCAAACCTCGGTTCACAGACGAGCGCGTTCATGGACAAATCGATTTTCCGGCAAGTCTTGCATCCACGCGGAACCATCAGTTGTGCTTTCTCTTACGTATCTCACATGCAGGTATCTTTTTTTTTTTTTTTTTGCTCAAAAAAGACCCCTCAGGAGGGTGGGCTCCCAAAAGTATAAAGTAACTAGTAGCCAAACATGAGAATTGTGTTTGTGATCTTGCTACTCACTTTGGCAGTGTGTTGACATTTATTTTTGTAATTCTTAAAAAAAAAATCCATAAAAAAACAAGACAAATGTAATCTAGTCCTGGAATGGATTCATTCAATCTTCCTTCAGTTTCTGATCGAATGAAGTTTGTGAACAAAGGTAATCTTTCCCAAAGCAGCTTTGAGCAACTTTTGGGAGAAATTCCACATTTTCGACGAGGCTCAGGACTGAGCTCCAGTTTTTATTCATCTTGTACCAAAAAAATAACAACTACAAATGGAAGCTATTTGTACAGCCACACATATTATCTTGTGAATGTATTTTGTGTATAAATGTTCCTCTTCCATATTTTTTTTTTAAACCAATTTTACTGATATTTAATAAAGCATTTACTTACACTTACACCATTTTGTTATTGTGCTTTTTTTCTACCACATCAGAATTAGAATCATTATTAAAATGGTGCCTGTTTGTGAATGACACCATTTTTTCAAGTCCTCATATTACCAAATATATTTCTATAAACTACCAGTGCTTCCTTTGATTGTCAGGCTTTGTCAATTTATATTGAAGTAGGTCACCAAGGTGGAGGCTCAGATGAGCCGGAATGTGAGTTGCTTTTCAAGCAGATGTTCAACCAGTTCAGCCAGTTTTTTTTTTATATATTTTTTTTTAGTTCAGCCAGTTCGACAACATCCTCATGAAACTTTTGCACCAAACATGCTAGAACGGGGGTCAACAACCTTTTGGAAGCTGACAGCTACTTCTTGCGTACTGATTAATGCTACCACGGCAACCACTTTGATAAATGATATATGTATTGGTTACTCACATTTTTGATGGTCTTTTACTTCCACATTTCTTAACCGATTGTCACCATTCCAACTTCAACAATTTCCAAAATTTCACACCATGCGGGCTACTTACTATTTTTCCCATTCCAAAAATGTGCAGTTTCTCCACAATTTCACCCAACAATTTCCCATATCCCCAATGACACATTCAACAGAAGACATTCACATCAGTCACATTCAGTTCACCTTGGAAATCATTTTCAACCATGAGAAAATTCCCACATAAAAAATCCATATTTTTCAACATATTGCACATTTTTATCATTCTGCATCATTCCATATAATTCTACATTGTTCAATTTATTTCATCAAATTGTAATTTTTTTCACCAATATCATTCCACATCATCATCACTGCATATCCTTCAAAAACGTGCACCTTTTTCGCTAAACTCTTCCACATTATTTCATATAACATTGCATATAAATTTATATCGTGCACGTTTTCCAGCAACATATTTATTTAAAAAATATATATATTTTTTAAAAAACAATATAATTCAGTGTCAATATCATACAGGAGATAGTTACAGCTCTTTAACAAGATGCAGTAATAATCGTCATTCTTTGCAGGTGATAAAGAATATATGCCTGTGAGTATTGGTTTATTATTATCTTTTTCCGTGTTGCTTCACTGTTCATGTTTTTGATTATCGTTCCAGCAACCCCTGAGTTAAAAAAAACCCTGTTGTTCATAGTGAACCAGGAAGTGTCCCGCTACCATACAAACACACACAAATTGCTCAGTTCAATCTTGGCGGAGACTTTGGTTTCAGTCAAATGATTTATTTCATGTCAGCTGGACAACATCCGTCCACAAGCGTTCCAGTATGAATCACACCTTCAGCTGCTTCACTTGAGCTGGCTGCTATTGCAGCATGACATGCAGTTTTATTATGTGAACACACCTCTGACTAATTTTCGCATTCTTCTCGCGTCATTCACGTTAATACCTCACATGCAAGTCACGTTGTAATATTTACAAAAGTATCACTTTCGGGCCGGCATGCATTTATATCATTTCGTCAGACATTCCAGTCAACATTACGTAGTGAGATTTTGTTTTTGTTGTTGAACAACACAGATGTACTTAATTTATCATAACAACTTATAACATTTTACACACTTTTACATAGAATTTTGCCCTTTTCGTCATTGAAAATTGTCCTTAATGTTTGTGAAAACTGGTATGTTGGGTTAGTGGGATACTGCAAATCGTGTTTGATGCTTATGAAAAGTAAGTATGTTGTTTTAAGGAATGTACACCAAATTGTTGTGAAAACTCTAATCTGTCAGCAAAATTAAATACAGCAATCCAGTACAAAAATACTGTTCGATTTATTTTCAAAAGTATAATGCATCAAATGGTATGTTTTTCAAAGACTATAAATTACCAACAAAACTAATTAAATCTAATTGTTAAGTTGGTTGAAAATCTAAATATGGTCTTGTTTAAAAAATTCCAGATCCGTGATTATTTTATCGTATTGGCTCCCTCTAGTGGTGCACATAAGACTCACAGAACGGCTCACTTGTATTTAACTCAGTACGACATATAAGCATTTAATTTGTTAAGAACTGTTTGCCAAAGCAAAAGTGAGTACATGTTAGACCCACTTGGCAATTTTTTTTCCTCTGTGTCAGTGTTCAAGGTCTCAGGTGTGAATGGGGTTTCACATAGAGGTTTACTCGCTTTTGTTGCCAGTGGTTTTGACATTAACTCATTCACTGCCATTGACGGCTATAGACGTCAAAAATTCATTTTTAACTATTTCTATTAGTTTAAAAAAAATCCACTTTTGCTAACAAGAGTATGAAAACCTAGAAAAAAATACTGTAAATTTAGAACAGATATAAAATTTGTGATTAATCGTTAGTTAACTAGTGACGTCATGTGATTAATTACAATTAAAAAAATATTAATCGCCTGACGGGCCTAATTTTAAAAATATATATTAAAAATAAGGGGCGTTTAATCGTAAGTAATTGCATGATAATTTTTTTATCTGTTTTATTAATGTATAATAAAAAAATACAGGTTTTCATAAAAAATGAAACATTGTTAAACTAATCGAAAGAGTTCGCATGAATTTTTGACGTCTACAGTCGTCAATGGCAGTGAAAGAGTTAATGATTAATGCACGCTGTACATTGACTACATGGGAGAAAAATGTCCTTTCTTTAGTGTCGTCGCATGAAAAGATCTAATAAAATATTCGCAAAAAGTATACAGTACTCACTTTCGTGAGACTTTCTTATTAAACTGTACTCAAATGTTGACTTGGTGTCTTTTTGTTGCGAGTATCGAGCAGACTGAGTAACACAATCCTCCATTCAGAGAGCTAATAATAACGCCCTTGACAACCGGCAAAGAATCTTGAACGGCAGGTCTTCTTTTGTGCGGCCCTCTGATGCGTCCTCGACTTTCACGCCTCCCATTCTGTTGTCTGCGCCGCATTCGGGCAGCCGATCGCCTTCCCGCTATCGTCTCCTCGCCAAACCTCTCGCCATCATGCCCTCCATGGGCATGCAGATGGCCGGCTGCGCCCTGGGCCTCCTGGGCTGGATCGGGGTGCTGATCACATGCGGCTCGCCCATGTGGCGCGTCACCGCCTTCATCGGCAGCAGCATTGTCACGTCGCAGGTCATGTGGGAGGGTTTGTGGATGAGCTGCGTGGTCCAGAGCACGGGTCAGATGCAGTGCAAGGTCTACGACTCCATGCTGGCCCTCACCCGGGACCTCCAGGCCGCCCGGGCCCTGGTGGTGGTCTCCATCATCGTCGGGCTGGCCGGCGTCCTGGTGGCCTTCGCCAGCGGCAAGTGCACCAGCTTCATCCCGGACAAAAGGGCTAAAGCGAGGGCGTCGGTGGCTGGCGGGGTTCTTCTGATCATCAGCGGGTTCCTCTGCATCATCGCCGTGTCCTGGACCGCCAGTATCATCATCAGGAACTTCTACAACTCGGCGGTGGTGGACGCCCAGAAGAGGGAACTGGGGGCTTCTCTATACATCGGCTGGGGGGCGGGGGGGCTTCTGTTGTTGGGAGGGGCCCTCCTTTGCGCCAGCTGCCCCCCCAAGGGGGCCGAGGCGCCATCCGTGCACTACGTGCCGGACAGGTCTATGGCAGCATACAGCAAAGCCGACTCGATGGGCTCGTACACGCCGACAAAAACGTACATTTGAGGCGAGTCGAGTAAAACTTCAAAATGGAACATGAAGGAAAAAAGTTGCTGTCTGACTGGATTTACTTTTTGTACATACAAGGCAGGTGTAATCTATTGGGGTGAGGTCATGAATAAAGAATTCAGTAGAACTCTTAACTGTGTACCTATTTTTGCTTGCCAGGCGTGTATTTCACATGTCGGAAGGACAGTTATAAAATGTTCTCGTTTTACATCTCTGATCTAGCCAGGGCTGGACTGGCCATCTGGATTATAGGGCAGATGCCCAGTGGGCTGGCCTCTTTTGGGCCGATGTAGTGCTTTTTAATGATTATTTTCCTACATTTTACCACAAGAGACTGGCCTACAATTTAGAGGGACTAGTCCGCTAATCCTTTTCGAATATAGATAGCAAACTGAAACATCATCAATAAACATCAGAGGAGAACTATATGTTAGGCAAGAGTCGAAGGACACTTATGACATTTTCTCGTTTTACCCTTTGACCCACTGTTCCAAGTATTGGACATTGGCTGAAAAGTTATGACATGTTCTTGTTTCACTTCTGTTACCCACTGTTTGAGATTTCACATGTCGATTGGACAGCTACGATATTTTCTCGCTTTACTTCTGTGACTTACCGTTCCGAGTGTCAGACCTTGAATGGACAGCTATGACACGTCCTCGTTTTACTCTGCCGTTTAAAAAGACTTGGATGATGTTCCCTTGTTTGGCATGCTTTCAAAGACACAAACCACTGGGACTCAATATTTGTACTCAGTATTTGTTCATGTGCTTTTCCATGTGTGTTGTTTCTCATCAAAGTCGGTTTTCTTTTTTCGGATCACATGCCTGTTGTCTGTTGACATCAGCTCCGGTAGAACCAGTTCGCCGGTTCTCCTATCAAACAGAGTATCGCACTCTCTCTCCGTTTTGGCAAACTAAAGCGGTGATTCTCAAACGGGGGTCCTGCTAGCCATAGCTTTGGGGTCCACAAAATAATTAGCTACAAATAATTATGTTGTATCATTTTAAACAAATACATTCTTACATATGGGGAGGGGAGAGCCACCCAATTAAACTAACAATATCGTCACCCTCTTATAATAATTGCCTAAGTCATGTGATTTGAGGTCTCCCTCTAGTGGTATGTAACTCACTGAATTAAGAGTTCTTACGGTCAAATGCAGATACAGTACAGTTAATTTGCATTTAACTTTTAAGTACGGAAGCATTTGATTTTAGAACTGATTGTTCTCAAACATTTATTTAGATACAATTTTTATTTTACCAGTGTGCAATAAATGTTATTTAAATCATATTTAAATCAAGTGCAGTGTTATGAATGATCTTATGATGGCATTTAATACTAGTATTTAAAAAAACAAACAAAAAAAACACTTTTTTTTTTGACGAACACTTGGGTCTCAGGCCTACTGTTATGTCATGATGGTGGTATTGAATTTATTTGAGGCAGTACTTATTGTAAAAAAAAAGTGTATCCGACGACCTAACAAAAATAACCAACATTCAGCATCGTGACATTCTTTCAGATTTTTCACATTACAATGAGCTTGCCACGTTTTCCCAATTTGGATCAGAAATGCAGCCTTCTTATTTTGAACTGAATTCACCTTATTTAAATAAAATATGAGGGTCAATAATTATAGAAGCATATGTAATTCCTTTCAGTCAATATCCCTAAGTTATTAAGTACAGTGTTAGCCTCTGGTCTTTAGCTTCTTCGTGGCTAATCTGATCCATCCAAGTTCATCATAACACAAAATGGTGACATACAGAGACATGTTTCATAAAAAAAAAAAAAAGTATCCTACAGAAAAGTTATTAAATAATGGCCAGAATATGGTGATCATCTTGTTGTACGTTAGCATATAAACTGCTAGCGTGTTAGCATTTGATTTATTCTTGTTAGAAATACAACAATTTGTTGCCATAACCTTGGCAGTTTTTCTCCTCTTCAAGGGGTCCCTGCACCCCAAATATTTGCAAACTCGTCTAGTGTGTTTGAGATTCCAAATGTTGTGGTTCGGTGAGTTCACTGTGTCATGTGACGTCGAAGACCTAACTTGTGGAATTGATTCATTGAATTGAATTGATGAGCTAATTCATTTAGCCGTAATTGCAGCCATGTTAGACTATGCTTATTTTGTGTAATTTAGCCTAGGCAGATGTGAGATACTCTCGGTTTACATGAATTGATCTGCGTCTTGCCTGTTTACATTTCATTGAATGTATTAATGTAATGAGATATTGAATGCAAAGCGGCTAATTAGCCACTTTGCACGCAACATATAGCCCATTAGCTGCTAATGTGCTAATGATTTGCTAAACTGAAGTCATTACTTCACTCCAAACTGAAATTTTGTGGGGACAGCGTACCTTAAAACTTGAATGTTAAAACATGTGACTTACCCCCACCTCCGGTTTTAGGTGCAACATGGCCCTGCAGGAGCTCGGCATCGTCCTGGCCATGCTGGGCCTGGCTGGTTCCATGCTGATCTGCGGCCTTCCCATGTGGAAGGTAACAGCCTTCATTGGGACCCGCCTGGTGGTCATGCAGGTGTTCTGGGAGGGTCTGTGGATGACGTGCGTCAGCGAGTACACGGGCCAGATGCAGTGCAAGCTCTACGACGCTCTTCTGGATCTGTCTCCAGAGCTGCAGGCGGCTCGCGGTCTGGTCTGCATCAGCCTGTTCCTGGGGTGCCTCGGCTTCCTGGTCTTCCTCCTGGGCGCCCGCTGCACCAAGTGCCTGAGCCACCCGCGCATCAAGACCAGGGTGGTGCTGGGTTCGGGCCTCGTCTTCGGCCTGGCGGGTCTCGCCAACGTGGTGGCCGTGTCCTGGACGGCCAACAGCGTGATCAGAGACTTCCATAATCCGCGCGTTCCCGATGTACTCAAGCGGGAGCTCGGGGCAGCCATTTATATCGGCTTTATCGCATCGGGATTGCTACTTTGCGGAGGCGGCATCTTGTGTTCGAGTAGGCCGCCACCCAGGGCCGTGATACATTCTCATGGGTACACCCCGGCTAAAACGGCCACAAACAGCAGCTACGCTATCAAAAACTATGTCTAGAATAGCAGTAGCAAGTCTTGCATTTGAGAACTGGGTCACCAGTTGAATACAAAGTTGGACTTTAGCGTACACAGTAGTCGAATAACTGATGTACTTTTGCTAGCTTATGTGCTTTTGCTAGCTGATCACATTTAACTATTGTAAAAGTGTTGATATAACTCTTGAATGTGGGGAGCTATATTAACTCCAAAAAGTGTTAAAAATCAATCAAGAGTTAAATAAACACTGGACTTTGTGCTGTGTACTCATCAGAGATGCTAATTGTCAAATGTATGCTAGTCCAACTTAGCTCTAAGTTCTAACAAGTTTTCCTCTGGCCAGCCAATCAGAGGTAGGAAAAATGCTGATGTCATTGAGGGCCTGGCTTGCTCTATGAAATTTGATTATCAAAACATTCCCATTGCTCATATAGGTGAAGTTACATCGGACAGCAAAACTAATTCCCAAGGACATATAAATTGACATGGCAACACACGGAGGCTGAAATCTGATTGGATGGGAAAAAAATGAACATCAACAGCTGCTATGAAAGGGACTGTTGGAATGCCATAGGAATCAAAACTCACTGGACAAAAGTTTTGATATGAGCTATCTCGGTCTAACTTTTGAACATTCACTGTCATAGTGCAAAAAAAACAATCTTTTCCTTTAAATCAGCTTCTTGTCAGAGAGTAGAAAAGCCCACAGAGGAGCTTTTGTCCTGCCTGCTGACGGCTCAGACTGGGAGAGTCGGGATTGTTTTGATACGATGTCAGAACAAACAGAGAATTCCTCTCGGGCTACGCCTTCCTCTGCTCTCTAACGCCGTCCAACCGGTTTCCTATGACAAACTCGGCCTGACAGCGGTTGGGACGCCCCACCCCGTCTGTTTGGGTTCCCGAGTCGACATGCGCCGGCATCTGGAACTGGCGGGCCTGGGTCTGGCCCTCTCTGGATGGCTCTGCGCCATCTTGACTCGCTGCATGGCCTTGTGGACAGTGAGCGGAACCCTGGACAACTCCACCGCCACGTTACCGGCCTACTGGGATGGGGTGTGGCTGGAATGGGACCACTGGGACCTGGCCCACAACGGGCAGCTGCACTGCTCCTTCTACCGCTCGCTCATGTCCCTCTCTGGGAGTTTCCGAACGTGGAGGGCCTTCATCATGGCGGCAGTGGGGGCCGGGGCTTTCGCCACCTTAGTGGGAGGGGCCGGAGCCGGGTGGTTCCCCAGGCGGGGGCAGGTTAAAGTGGTCTCCGGGGCCAGTTATGTTTTATCTGGGATTCTCATTCTGGTACCCATCGCCTGGACTTGCCACCACACCAGCCAGCCGCTTGAGGGAGCCGTGCACCTGAGGAGGCAGTGGGGACCGGCACTGTATTTGGGGTGGGTCTCATTTGCGCTGATGATAGCAGGGGGGAGCATTCTAACCACGTTGTGTCCCACCGCCTCCGAGGGACCACCGCGGGCTGCCGAGGGGCCACCTCGTGCTGCGAGGCCGCATCACCCGGAGGAGGAGGCGACGCATCCGCTAAACAGAATTAACAGGGCCACCTTCACAAACAGCCAGTACCAACGTGGGTCCATGCCCATCTGATGTGGGGAAAGTGGGATAGCCATCCACCAGTTTTCGACACAGCTGGACGTCTTCAGCCACAGGTGAGAATATTTGGGGTTGGATCGATCAGTGATCCGTGTGTGATTGGTTCTAAACCCACACGCACTAGGTGAAAATCTCAAATCATCTTTCCCCATTGAAAAGAATGGAAATGTCATTAATCCGTTCCAGGTAGCCAAGAAAACACAACAAATATTTGTTTATTGTAAGAAAAATAGCACTCTATAATATTGTATTTTATAAAATAATGTGGTAAACTCATTAAACAGAATGCAAAGTTGTTGTTTTGTTTTTTACACTTTTTGTGCGTTTAATAGACATGAGTACACAGCTCATCAGAAAACTGAATTATTTGCAAATTATAACGAATATATACCTGCAAAAGTTGTTTTAAGTCCAAGTGTTGATGCACCATTGACATAAATGCTGCTTATTAGCCAGTCTATGGTGTTTAGCATATTTTGTTAGCATTAAGCTAAACTGTCCTTCTATTTCATCCCTCCCGACCGCCAGCGGTGCTGAACAACTGTCATTTTAAATACACAATGTGAAATGCTTAGTTTAGTTTGACAGTAAACTTAAACTGCAGGTGGAATTAAACAACTCAAAGCCTCCTTTTTGAAGGTCAAGTAAAAAAAAATATTTATATTGTCAAGTAACATATATAACTAGTTTTCAAATTTCAATTTCAAATCTACATGTTTTATGTTTTTGGAACCCCCCACAGGAGGGACAAAACTGAGATTCAAACACAGACCGGCTGGAGCCAATCCCAGTTGACTTTGGGCAAGATGTTGGGTACACCCTGGACTGGTGACAAGCCAATCGCAGGGCAACCCATATTCACACCTATGGGGAATTTAGAGCCTTAAATGAATCTACACTCTAAAAAATTGTTGGGTCGAAATAACCCAGTAATGGGTCAAAAAGGGTCCTACCGCCTGGGTCAATTTGACCCAACTTTTTTTTGTTTTTACAAAAACAATCCAATCGTTTTACCTGTTTTGTGAAGGAAAAAAAGACAGTTGGGTCAGACTGACCCAATTAAGAGGTTTGCCCTTTTTTGACCCAAAATTTGGATATTTTTGATCCAACTGTCATTAGAGTGTAAAAACATGTTTTTGGAATGTGGTAGAACGTACTGTAGTAAACAACATAGAACTGTGAGGCAAATGTGCAAACCACTAGGGTACCGTACTGTGTGCAATTTTATATGTGTCATCGCTAATTGTATGAATACTGAAAACACTAAAGTTGTGTATGTTTATATTGAGCGAGTATAGGTAGCATTTTATGTAGCGCATTGCTGTAATATGTATAATTTATAGAATGCATATAGAGTACAAACACAATAAGGAAAAAAGTACATAAAACTAGCGTCCTCTCTTGAGCAAACCCAAATACAATTTTCAACCCAACTTGCTGGGTCAACATAACCCGAACCTTTGGGTAAAAGTACCCCAACCCTCTCAAAATCCGCAACTACCCCAGGGTGTGGGTTAGAAAAACAACCCAGCATTTATTAGTGTATTACAGATTTATTAACTGGAATTTGGGTATATACTGTACATGTTTTTCTATCAAGGTTACGATGTTTACCATTCAAGCATCTTTCTCCTCCATTATTGCTTTTTGTTGCTCCACTTGAGACCATACCAGTATCTTTTACATACACGTGTTACGGTGAGCAGGTTGTGATGATCCGAAGCATATAAAATCAATAAACAGAATGTTATTTAATTCAATTTACTGTATGCAAGTAGTTGTGATCTAATAAAATGTGGGCATTTGTGAAAAAAATACAGTACAAAACTTTTTGCTTGAACTTGAGTGATGTTACGAAATGTATTTGCAACAGAGCAGGCTCCTCGTGTAAACACAATAGAATTAGTTCATACTTTTTTCTTGTAATATTGCTTTTTCTCATAAATGTACCTCTATCATGTTAACTTTTTTTTTTTTGCAGTATTTCAAGTTAATTTCTCATTTACATAACAGTCTTAACTACATTCTTGTAAATTTGACAATTTATGAAGATTTCAAAATGGGCTCATATTACCAAATGACTCTAATGTATAGTCTTTTTTTTTTGCTATTGTACTAGAGTTAAGTTGTAACATACGTGGCCAAAAAGACTTTCCAATTCTTAACCTGTGGACATCATGACAAAGCACTTTTCACTTGTTCCTGATTGAAAATAAAGTGACATTATTAAATATGCATTTACATTTTACATTTGTCTGCAAAAATAAATAAAAGAAAAAGTGCTGCAAAACAGATTTCCAAACAGTACGCCTGATGCATAGAGGGAAAACATACAGGCAGATAATTTTTTATTTAAACTTAATTAGTAATGAATGTTTTTTTTTTTAAATTGTTTAAGAGATTTCCTACAGCTTCTCGTCACCCTCCTCCATGTCCTTCAGACTGATGACCTCCACGGCGCCTCTGCCTTTGGTCTCGCAGCGGACCAGCTCGCAAAGCTCCCTGTAGCAGCCGGGATCTACCAGACAAACCTAAGAACAAAAAAAAAAGAAAAAAAAAAGTGATTTCCTTAACATTTCGACAACATTACCCTGAGAGGTGCAGGAGGATGGCCAGCTCACAATTTGCAGGTTCTCCTCAAAATCTTCGCTCTCCACGACCTGCATGAAAGGTTTGATCTTCTCCTTCAGCCGTTTGGCCTCTTTGCCCGGCAGCAGAAGCCGCAACCTCATGTGGGCCCGCTGAATCTGCATAGACTCCTTCAGCTGTCGGATGACCTCCAGAGCCTGCAAGCAACACAATAACGTAGATTATCATACAACATAAGCAAAGACTTCAATCTTGTAAGATTTTGACCTATTTCTCGAAAATTCTGTTCTTCTAAAAAGTTATTATTATTATCTTTTGTTTTGCTTTTCATAAAGTATTAAGTTTTATTATGGATTTTTTTCCTTCTAATATGACACTCTCAAATTATTTCACCATAAAATTATGAAAGAATGCACAAAAAAAATCCTCATCATTTTACTACTATATTCTCATAATGTAACCATTATAATATTTAGCTTGAATTTTGCGAAATTCTGACTCTTGACTTGCAAATTCTAGTCTCAGTCTCATAAAATTGTGATGTTACAATTTTATTTTCATTAAATGTCAACTTTATTCTTATAACATTATGTCATTTTCCTCATAAAATTGCTTCCCCCCCCCCCTCATATTTCTAGTTCATTCTCAAATGATGTCAATGTTGTAAAGTTTACTGTGATATTTCCCCCCCTGAAATTCTCTTGGAAAGGTTGACATTATTCCACAAAATTACTATTTTTATTGCAGTATTTAGATTGTCATTAATTAAAAATCTCATAACTTTATGAAATGATTAGCTTTTTTTCTTCACTGACCCTAATCCCCTTCTATATTATCCTCATATGTCACTGTTGTAAAATTTAGCTAAAATTCTAGCTTTCTCCATATAAATTCTGACTTCTAGTACTATAACTTTTTTCATGATTTTCTAATCCCATCACCTGCTGCTTGGTGCTCTTGTTGGCCTTGACTGAGTAGTGGATGTCCTTCATGCCGCGTTCAATCAGGTTGACTGTGTATGGCCTCTTGGTGTCAGGGTTGACACACTTGTCGGCCACGATGGTGGCAATGTCCCTGAACATGGTCTCCAGCTGACACTGCCGCTCCTTGTCGGACACCTGGAGCTCCCCTTTGGCCAGGATCTGTGCAGGTTGCGTGATGGTATTTTTAAACAGGGGTGCCTTATTTAGAATGTAAACGTTACTATTGGAGATTGTTACTGGACCTGTTTGCAGATTTCGGTGAGGTCATCTGTGCCGAAAGCTTTGCACAAGTCATCCTTTTTGGCCACCTGCCCTTTGGAGACATTGACGAAAACAGAGTTGGTCTGCAAAACCTCGTCCAGATCTTTCTCTCTGCAGACAAAAACACACAGGTGGCACGTTTATGATCGACATGCGCAGTTCGTTTGTTAATTGTCCCTTGGCTCAATTAACACTGGGATTAAACATCCATTTTTTTTTTAACCGCTTGTCCTCACAAGGGTCGCGGGAGCGCTGGAGCCTATCCCAGCTAGCTTCGGGCAGTAGGCGGGGTACACCCTGAACTGGTTGCCACCCAATCGCAGGGCACACAGAAACGAACAACCATCCACACTCACAATCACACCTATGGACAATTTGGAGTGTTCAATTCAACTGCCATGCATGTTTTTGGAATGTGGGAGGAAATCTGAGTACCCGGAAAAAACCCACGCAAGCACGGGGAAAACATGCAAACTCCACCCAGGAAGGCCAAAGCCCGGACTCGATCTCACGTCCTCTGCACTCGGACCAGTCAGCACTGTGCCCCCGGGATTAAACATTTTTTAAAAAAAACGTATAAAGACAACAAACATGAACCTAGGGATAGGGGATTGTGCAGAATTGTTAAAAATCAACATTTGACATTTTACTTACGCTCCGGAGCGCCAGCTGACAACTTTATTCTTATAACAGGCGATTTCGTAACGCTTGCCTCCTTTCTTTATGCGCACCACCGCCACATTCGTCAGCCGGATTTGGTTGGTCGGTGTAAATATAGACATTTTCACGTCTATCAATAGTTGTATTGAGGATACGTGTGTTGTCAAAATGCTCGCTTCCGCGATGAACCTTCCACTGTGCTACCAGAACTAAAGTCCGTCAAGAACAATCAATGATTAACAACGGTACCGCTGTTTTACCAAGGTAGTCAATTTTCAAACGGAAGTCAAAAACATTAAATCCACAAAAATCTAATATATATTTTCTTAATGTTAAGAAAACTATCTAAATGGTTTGTGATAACAGCAAATCACAAAGTAGCTTAAAGGCAAATTTCCAGTCACCGAAGACGTAGAAACCGTCGAGAAACATTAATGGCGAACTAGGTTCCGTTTATGATAGCGTTATTTTCTTTCCACAAATGTCGCAAATACAGAATTTAAATCAACAAAACATAATTTTATAATCGTAATATGTTTTATAATAAAAAAGCTGGTATGTCTGGTTTTGGATCAAATTAAACAGCAAAGTAGGTGAAAGGTACAGAGAAATTTCCAATCAATTTGAATCTAGAGGGCGCTATTGTGCCTAAACGCAAGAAGAAGCAAAACAAAACGAGAAGTAGAGCGAAGACGCTGCCTGCCTGGAAGGACCTAAAAGAGTTTCGGTGAGACGCCTGTTTAAAATCTCTCCACAGGTCACGTAATTTTACTTTTCTGTCGATCTGCAAAACGTCGCGTCCGCTCAAATCGTGTTTGCTGGGGTTCTACTTTGTTTGTTTTTCTTCCCACCCTACCGTCGTCGTTTCTAGGGCGATGTTGTCACTCTTTGCCAGGTCTGCTCTCACAACATGTAAGTGACCAGTGCTCTGTTACGTTATTAAACGTAAAGTCAGTCTTGTCAACATCTAACAGCTGTTGTGTTTTAATTTGCTATTTTTGTTGGGTGTTTTTGTAAAAGTTTACGTTGATAAACCACCGAGTCGTTATCACTCCGCCTTCAATGTATCACACAATGCATCCTTGCAGTTGGAAGAAGTTGTAAATACAGTACAATGAAATTGAAATATGTGCATCTTAAAATTAAAAGGCAGAAGCGAAGTTCATGAAAAAAAATCCATATATATATTAATCCACAACAACAACAAAACTATGTGTTGACTGAGTAAAAAACTACTACTATATAAATGTTCTTTGTAATAATATAATCAAATTTAGTTCTAACAAATTTTTAGTTAACTAATTCTTTCTAAAGTAATCACTAACTAACTACAGATTTTTTTCCCCCATGTGTTTCCTTATTTTAAAAGACAGGGGATTCGGGCCCTGCAACCAAACAATCATCCGAGCCATGTCGTCGTCCGGCGGTCCCACAGCTCCTTACACCACCCTGGCCATCAGCCGCCCAGCACAGGCGATCACGCATGTGGAGCTCCACCGTCCCAACAAGCGCAACGCCATGAACAAAGCTTTCTGGAGGCAGGAATCACTTTATATCGAGACCCCCCTAAAACAATTACATGGGGAAAATCATTTTTAATCGTGTCAAGAGCTGAATGATTTAGAAAAATAATCGAATTGGGATTCCCGCAGAGCATTATTGTCCTCATGACCATGGTTGTGTTCCCGCTCAGTGAGATGGTGGATTGTTTTAACGAGATCTCGGGTGACCCGGACTGCAGAGTGGTGGTGGTCTCTGCCGCAGGGAAGGTCTTCACAGCAGGTGTTGCAAGTGTCAAAGCTGCACATTTTTATGCGGATTTAAGAACAAATGTCATTCTCAGTGGTGCGTCCATGTCTGTGTGTGCGTTCGTCAAGGCATCGACCTGATGGACATGGCGGCTGACGTGCTGCAACCCGACGGCGACGACACGGCCCGGATTTCTTGGAACCTCAGAAAGACCATCAGCAAATACCAGGACACATTCTCAGTCATCGAGAGGGTCTGTCACACAAATGATGAGGATTTTGTTTCTTATTTTTTATTATGACTTATCTGAGAATTTTCTTGCTCTTAAGTGTCCAAAGCCAGTTGTGGTGGCAGTCCACGGAGCCTGTGTGGGAGGAGGTAAGAGGACGTCATCACATTAGAAGTTTGAAAAAGTGTTGCTGGAAGTGTTCGGTTTAGGTGAACGGTATGGGATTTTTTAATAGGTTTTAGGTGAACTAATGAATACACGCACGCACGCACGCACACATGCACATAAAATAAAATAAATAAATAAAATAATAAAATAAAATAACATTTAAAAAATAAATAAATAAATAAAATAAAATAACATTTAAAAAATAAATAAATAAATAAAATAAAATAAAATTTAACTCTTTGACTGCCAGACGTTTTCAGAAAAGGGATGCCGTGGGTGCCAGCCGATTTTAAGCATTTTGACTGATCTTTCAAGGTCCATAGAAAATTATGTGTTTGGACTATGGAAACACACATACTACCAAATGAAAGATTGGACTCTCATCTTTCATCAGAAAAAAAAGTTTGTTTCTACCTTATTCCGTTTTTCAGTAATCAACAATAGAAAATGGTTAGTTTCACCTCTGTTTTGAAACAAACGTCTTTTAACGTCTTTGGCACTCCTCCATAGGATTTTACGAAACGTTATTTAACGTTTTTGGCAGTCAAATAGTTAAAAAAGAAGGGGGGGCAATGATGATGACATGTCAAATTGGTAAAATTACCGAATGAACAATACTGAGCTCTCCAGAAAGGGGAAAAAAAAAGTTTGAAAAACGAATCATTTAAAATTAGATAATTTATGCATCCAGCGAGTGAAATAAAATTGGTCACAGCAGCAAAATTCACTTTTGTTGTATAAACAGTATTGAGTAATTGATGAATTATATAATACACCCTAAATGTACGCTATATGAAACTACTTTTGACTGAAGTCTAAGCTTATCTGAATCTAGATTCGATGAAGAGCTTGGTTGTAACTAAGGCATCATTTTTGACATGTATAAATCTCATGACAGTCACGTGTCCTTTTGGACTTACCGGGGGTCGAAATCCCCCATTGAAATGAATGGCGGGCGACCAGGGGTCGAAATCTCCCATTGAAATGAATGGCGGGCGACCAGGGGTCGAAATCCCCCATTGAAATTAATGGCGGGCGACCAGGGGTCGAAATCTCCCATAGGAAATGAATGGGGAGTTTATAGACAACCAAGAATGACATGCAATAGAACACAAGAGTTCCTCCAAGTTAGCAATCATAACAATGATGAAAAGAACCTTGGAGGAGGTCATCATTTTGAATTTGATCTAAAAAAAAATCAATGCTCCGTCAGGTGTGGACCTGATCACCGCCTGTGACATTCGCCTGTGCACCCAGGACGCCTGGTTCCAAGTCAAGGTATGTCCCGTTTAAATTAGACCGTCACATGACTTTCATCACTCACTAGGCCACACCCTTAAAGGCACGCATCCAACACACCAATACTACAGTACTCATATTTTCTGGGGATTTAGGTTTTTGTTGACATCCAAGTGTAATGAGTAATGAGGTTGTTGCCGTGGTTACTGTGTTGCAGGAAGTGGATATTGGGCTGGCGGCAGACGTTGGAACGCTGCAGAGGCTCCCAAAGGTCATCGGCAGCCGCAGGTGAACGGCTCGAAATCACACAGAAAATAATGACGGTGAACCCCCCAGTTCATGGGGGGGGGGTTATGTTTCAAAATAAATGGGAGGTTTGTCTTTGGTGCGTTTTCTCAAGCCTGGTGAACGATCTGGCTTTGACTGCGAGGAAGATGTACGCTGATGAGGCCCTGACCAGCGGGCTTGTCAGGTAAACTGTTTTTGATTTTTTTTTTTTGTAAATAGTATGTTAAAGTATCCTTAACCCTGGAGAACCCTTTTCTTCTTTGGAAAATTATGAAATATACATTATACACCATATACACCAAAATATGTTTTTTCAATTTTAACCCTTTATTCCCTAATTTAGGATTAGGGTGAAATTTGACCCTTTTGGGATTTAGGGGTATCATTTCGAAAAATCAGAATAACAAAAACTGTCAGTAAACTATTTAGAATTTAAGAAAATAATCAATCAAATACACAGCTACATTGAACAATATAATTTTTTTTGTTTTATTTGTTTCATTTTAGCCATCTTGTCACCACCACTCTGGCTCATGTAAGTGCAATATTCATCCACTAGATGGCCCCATGCAGGGGTCAGAAGTGGCACTCTGGACTTTTGAAGTTAAATTTGTAAAAAAAAAAAAAAAGATCTTTGTTATTTGAGTAGAATTTATAGTGGGCAAATTTGACCCCGTGGGTTCTCCAGGCTTAAAATGGATATCAAGGATATGGACTAAACACTAAAGCAGCTTTCCATATGAATTGAATGAAACTGTTTGTTTTTTTTGTTTGTCTTTTCAGCCGAGTGTTTGCAGATAAGGAGGCCATGTTGGCGAGCGCGCTGGAGATGGCCGGGGAGATGGCCGCCCGCAGCCCTGTAGCCGTGCAGGGCACTAAAATCAACCTCGTCTACTCTCGAGACCACAGTGTCGCCGAGGGACTCGACTACATGGTAACGAAAACTTTACATGCAATCAAGCCATGAGAATGAAAAATTACATAGATAAAATAATTTGTTTTGAAATGTTACTCTTTACATTTATTTATCCTTGTTTCGCCAATTTTAGATTTTTTTTACGTATTTTTGTTAACTCTTTGACTGCCAAAAACGTTAAATAACGTTTAGTAAAATCCTATGGAGGAGTGCCAAAGACGTTAAAAGACGTTTGTTTCAAAACTGAGGTGAAACTAACCATTTTCTATTGTTGATTACTCAGAAACGGAATAAGGTAGAAACAAACTTTTTTTTCTGATGAAAGATGAGAGTTCAATCTTTCATTTGGTAGTATGTGTGTTTCCAAACACATAATTTTCTGTGGACCTTGAAAGATCAGTCAAAATGCTTAAAATCGGCTGGCACCCACGGCATCCCTTTTCTGAAAACGTCTGGCAGTCAAAGAGTTAATTTTTAAATCTTTTTTTTTTTTAAAGAAACGATTAATAAAAATTAGGGGCGTCAGGCGATTACAATTTTTAATCGTAATTAACCGCATGACTTCACTAGTTACCTAAATCGGCTGGCACTGGCGACATCCCTTTTCTGAAAACGTCTGGCAGTCAAAGAGTTAATTTATTGACTGTTTTTTTTTTTTTATACCAGGCTACGTGGAACATGAGCATGCTTCAGACAGCAGACTTGATGAAATCCGCTCAGGCCTCCATGGAGAAGAAGAGCGTCAAAAGCATAACTTTCTCCAAACTGTGAAGAGAGCTCAGGAGGTCCCATCCACTGAACAAGCTCTTTCGACCAGTGGTTCTCAAACTAGGGTCTCCAGATCGTCCCTTTAGAGGGGGGTGTCCAAAGAGCCAACAACATTGCTGAACTAAACAAAAAAAAAAAAAGAATGTGTACAATCTCATGATTAATGTGACCTGGTGCTTGTTGTTTTTAATCCGTGTGTACATTTTAGACAAATAAGCTTGAAAGTGCACTTTTGACAAACAGCAGCCAAATTCAGTGGGCTGACTTAACGATCAAGTCCATTTCTTTGTTGCCATTGTAAAATACATAATTTGAATGTTTATTAATCTATTAAATGCTGCTGAAAGTTAAAGTCGACTTATTGTGTAACTCCACCACACAATTTAAAAACATTTCATAAAAGTCACGTTCAAGCCTTGTAAACATATTTGATGTTCATGAGACGCTCCTTGTACTTTGCTGCCATCTTGTGACCACTCGGTGTAAAAAAAAGTCCTATGTCACAAGGCACCATGATCTTTAAATAAGTTAAAAGGTTTATTCATGAAAAAAATTTACACAGGTATAAAAGTACATTCAGAGTCGCTCATTCACGAGTCTGCTTGCCGCGGAGCTTCTGGAGGGTTTTCTGTGCGGGGAAAAAAAATAATAATTTTGCGTCAGATGAGTGAACGGAGTGTAATGGCTGAAAAAAACGTGAGTGATGGTTTACGATGTGGAAGGCTTTGGCTTTCTGTCTGTTGCTGGCGTAAACCTCCTGTTGGTTTTGGACCGCCTTCCGCTGCTTCACCTCCTCCAGCTGCTCGTAAAGTCTGAAAGATTACATTTAATTAAACAGTTGGATTTGTTCTGTGACCAAGCTTGTAACTCAATGCGGTTGTATGTCAAATCATTTTTCATCATTGAAATGCCATTAAACTGTAAAGCCCCTAGTGGTGTTTGAAATTGACAAAAATATGTAGTGTCTCCTTTAAAAAAAAATAAAAAAAAATAATAATAATAATAAAGTACCTTTGAGTTCGTCTGTGCATCTCGGCAACTTTCTGTTTGCTTTTCTTGACTTGGCTTTGCTTGTTCAGCTTTGTTGACGTGCTCACTGCTAGAAAAAAACAAATGAATACTCAACTTCTGGGGCACCGAGTTCTATCTACCATCTCATCCCATTTTCGAACCTGGAGGAGTCGGGGACTTGATTTGCTTGACCATAGTGGACTTTGCCGGTATGGACTTGTGAACTTTGGCTCCCTGTCGAGTCTGCGGAGGTCGTTCCCCGAAGTGCACGCCGACCTCTGCCACCGTCGCTCCGGTCTTGCCCGGCGCCCCTTTACCCTTGACTTGTTCTGTCCGGTGGGCCGACGGAAGCTGCAGCAGGGTTATAATAATTAGAGCTACTTTTTAATTCGCTTTGACTTTTGTTTTCCAAATTCAGTCATTTTTAATTAGATTTTGGAGCAATTTTTTTTTGTTTAATGCTTCATTTGAAGCTGAGTGTTTTTACTGTGAGGTATTTGTTGGGTGCAAGATTTTTTGTAAATGTAAAATTTAGTTTGTTGGTAATTGTTTTTAAAACACTTTTTTAAATATTATGTCAAATTTAGTTTGAGTTATTTCAGTAGTTTTGGTTCTATATAATAACCTTGCCGCCCTCCTCCGCCGCCGCCCCTCCAGTCCTGGCCAGCACTCCTTTAGCCTTGACTTGCTCCGCCCGGCGGGCTGAGCGCTCCTGTAGGGCTTGGCGCTTCTCCTCAAAGACCCCCTGCTGCCGCCGGGACCCCCAGTTGAACTCGAGGAGCACGCCTGATGCCAGAAAACAGATCAGATGGTAAACTTCTGAACAGATAGAAATGACTTGAACACCTTCAAGTAACGTGAGTTGAGGAGCTTCATTTGGACAAAAGTAGTTTTTTTTCCACCATATTGTGACACATATAGGTAATAATAAACCTTTTTAAGAGAGGGTGTGTCAATTACTCTGGATTTTCAGGACTTGGTCTTTCCCACACTATATTGGAATGCTAAAAAATGGCGGACTTTACCAGCATGTGTTGGGCTCTGGTCCTCTGAAGGCTCCTCCATTATGGTTGTTTGGCACTCCTACGATAAGAGAACAAGAAGTTTATATGTAAGATAGAATTGAAAAGGTTCTAGAATAGCAACACAAAGTACCTCAAGGTCTTTCTGTTCTTCCTCCTCCCACCTTACATCTTCCTCAGGCGCCACGCTGTCCTGCAGCGTGGTGTCCGTCAAGCTCAACAGTGTTATTTCGGACTGCTCCAGGATGCCCTCCGTACTGCCTGCTTCCTGGAAATAGAATTAAATAAAACTTTATTGCCACTGCTACAGGCACAATGAAAATCAGGTATCTCAAATTGCAGTGTTGAGGTAAAAAAAATAAAAATAAAATACACAAATGCAATTATCAAACCCATACAGTTGGTCCTGTTTGGGAGAAAGACCAAAACAAAGGCACACACAGACACAAACAAAAGATGTGTCCACAATCAGGCAGCATTAAAAACTAGGGGTGGGAATCTTTGAATGTCTCACGATTCGATTCTGATTTTTGGGTCTGCGATTCGATTCAGAATCGATTTTCGGTTAGGAACGATTTTCGACTCAAATGATTTCATTGACAATGATTTTTACTCCAATCTATAGATATGCAAGAAATTGTAATGATCTACTCCAGTCTGACTCGCTAATGCTAATTAGCGCGCTACTCGCTGCACTTTTATCACTCAAAAGAACGGCTCCACACCGCCAAAAAACTTTTATTGGAATAATTTGATCGTGACTTTTTCCTTCTACTCTCTACCTCTAATGTGGCTACAACTTAACAGTGTAATAGACCGCGTGGAACCACACTGCCCCTAAGTGGCCAAATTGGGTACAACATGAACAGCGCTCCAAATAAAGGCACACACAGACAAAGGCAAGACAGTATAAAATAATTTAAATAGAATCGATTTTGGGACATTTAAAATCGATTTTTTGGCACACCCCTAATAAAAACGTACCAGCAGCTTAGCAGTGAGTCGCATCCTCAGGTTCAAACTGTGCTCCGGCTTCACTTCTGCAATTGGAACTTCCACTCGCTGATGCTCTTCTTCCTCGTCTTCCTCTGACAGCATGATGAATGCAGACGAAGTGTTGCTCGCGTCAGATTGCGAGAACCGTAAAACCTGAAATCAGAAAGGACCAAAATACTTATTTAATTACTGTTAAGCTTATTTAGGTGACGGTATACATGGAAAAAAAAGACATAAATACATAGGTAACCAAAAAAATACACAAAAACTAACAAAAAAAATATTAGGGGTGTGCCAAAAAAATCGATTCTCATTCAATACGATTCAGAATTGATTTTAAATGCCCCAAAATTTATTTTATTTAAATCATTTTATACTGTCTTTCCTTTGTTTATGTGTGCCTTTATTGGGAGCGCTGTTCATGTTGTACCCGATTTGGCCACTTGGGGGCAGTGTGGTTCCACACAGTCTGATGCACTGTTAAGTTGTAGCCACATTAGAGAGTAGAAGGAAAAAGTCACGATCAAGTTGTTCCAATAAAAGTTTTCTTTTTTCAGCGTGGAGCCGTTCTTTTGAGCGATAAAAGTGCCGCGGGTAGCGCGCTAATTAGCATTAGCGAGTCGGACTGGAGTAGATAATTACGATTCCTTGAACATCTATAAATTGAAGCAAAAATCATTGTCAGTCAAATCATTTTGAATCAAAAATCTTTTTTAACCGAAAACCGATTCTGAATCAAATCGCACACCCAAAAATCATAATCGAATCAAATTGTGAGACATTCAAAGATTCCCACCCCCAAAAAGTATATTTAAAAAAAATAATATAAATCACACACACGACCTGCGGAGAGTCGCCGCAATGCCAAGTGGACCTCTGGCGGGAGCCCCCCTCCGTCCTCAAGCCCTCGGTGGACAGCTCGCTTTCAGAGGCGTCACCTTGTGACGGCAAGTCAGAATGCGGCGACACGCTGAACTCGCCGCTGGAGAGTTGACCAGTGGAGGAGTCAGCAAATGCGGCGGACGGGTCCGCCGTCTCGTTGTTGGTGACCTCGACCGGGAGGGGGTGAAAGGAGTGTGCGTCGGGCGTGAGAAGATTCCGACCAGGGACGGAAGCAGTTTGATAGGAGGCTTCGGGAGGTAATGATGGAAACGGAGGTATGGTGGCCTCCGTCAAGGCACTGAGACCGACGCCAGTTCTTTCACCTAAAAAAAAGCAGATGCAATGAGTCGTGTTGCCTCTAGCTTTTTAAAGGTGCCTCTTAAATCCTCAAACCTGAGCTTCCAGTGTCCTGGCCAGAAGACATGTCCAACACCCCGACAAGCGGTCTCATCGGGCTCTCCTCCGGACGCTCGTCCAACCACAACTGTTCTGTCCGAGACGTCAACTGACCGGCACAAAGATCCCGCTCGCCACTCCGCCAACGCTGGCTTGATTCTTGGGAGGCTTGTTCCATGATGCGACTCAGAGTCAAGTCCCACCCGGCAGAAGGCGGCGGGCCGGCTGGCGGGCCGATCATGGACGAGTACGCCGATGGCTGACCCACCAGCCACTCCATGGTGGTTTCTCTTTGGTCGGGGAGGAGGCAGGAGGACTGGTCGCCCACTTGACCGGTTAGAGGTCTGAACGAGTCCTGATCATCGCAGACTGGGAGCGGCTCTAGAATTGGGTGGACCGTCTGGTCAAGATTCTGGAAGATAAACAAGAGAGAAAGAAAAAATTGTAATTGGGCGGACTTAATTCTTTTTCTCAAGGTCCTCTTTCCGTGTATTTTTTAGGAAGGTTTTGGTTTATAGGTTAGGCTAATGCTAAAATAAAGACAGATGAACCATGACTTGATATGAAAGACCGTTTACGTACGTACTTCAATTACAGTTGTTAAATTACTAAACGAATTGACTTGCAGTCTTTTAAGTGTTCACTATGACAACTTTTGATGTTATGTGAAACAATGCACTTTAACTAACTTCCTCCCAAAAACGTATAAATACGTTCTATTTTAAATATTACCATGCTCCCAAAGACGTATTTATACTTTTTTTTTTTTTTAATGCTAGAGCATACATAAGGCATGCACTGAACTGTAAGAGGTGGTAGTTATTACAAAAACGGCCAGCAGGTGGCAACAGAGTATAAGATATCAACCATGGCCATGTTGCAAAAAGCTTTCCCCGTTGTCACAGATTTGTGAATAATGATGAAACTTAGCTATATTCTAATGCTAATTGCTCCAACGCATGAAAGAAGAGAGACTAATCTTTTTTTGGTAGGTTCCAAGTTTTTATAGCAATATTTTTAGACGGCTTTACGGCTCACTGACCATGTCACTTGTGCGGGCGGCTTGAGAGGGAAGAGTCGCGCAAGACGCTTCGTCGTCCTCCCCTCGACTCTCAGAGACTACGTGTAAAGACTGCTGGGAAAGTGAGGAGTGAAGCTCTTCTGAAACCGAGCCTTCGTTATCTGCTGACAGGGAAAATTGCAGAAGATGATTCTCATAGAATTGGAACTTTTTATACAGACAAAAAAAAACATTGTTTTCTTGAACAAATACAACTATTCTCCTAAGAATGACCTAACTTTTTGATCCCTATGGAATTTAGGGGTACATAAGGTAGTTAAGGTACGTTTAATCGGCATTACTCATTCAATGCCAAAAATGTATGAATAATGTTTTAGTACTTTGTATTTCACTACCAAAAACGAATTTATACGTTTTTTTTTTCATGCTAGAACATATAGAAGGCTTTGATGCAAATTCTGACCCAAAGACATCGCTTAAAGCAATGGTAGTTATTACAAAAAATGACCAGCAGGTGGCGACAGAGTATAAGAGCTCAGCCAGGGCCAAGTTGCAACAAGCTCTTTTTCCAGTGTTTTCAACAGGAATGTGAATAATCATGAAACTTAGCTTTATTCTGATGCTATTTGCTGCAAAACGGAAACACTAATACAAATATACTTTTTTTTTCCTGATGAAAGAAGAGACTCTAATCTTTCTTTTGGTAGGTTCCATGTTTTTTATAGCAAAATAACACAATATTCTGTGGGCCTTGCAAAATCAGTCACATTACAGTAAAACAGCCGGGAGCGAAGGGGGTTGCTTCAGTAAAAATGGCTGGGAGTGAATGAGTTCATGTAGCATTCATTTTGACATTTCCCCCACCCCAAAACTGGTGAATTAAAATGAATTTCTTCATTTATTATTATTATTTCTGTGTAAATATTTTTTTTCTGAATGTTGTTTAGTTAATTATAATTAAATAATAAATATTTTTATTTATTTTTTATTTTTTACCAGTATTCTATTAATTACCTGGCCCAATTTTTAAAGCGTACCATGGTGAATAAAATCTGCCCACTCGGTGGAAGAAGCAGCCTGGCACGCTGTACCTGTGCTTTTACCCGCCGCGCTTAAAGAGACGTCGAGCTCTTCGGCATATTGGTCGATGATGCGCTGGACGTTGCTGCCGCCGAGCACAGCCGGTTGGGGCCGGCCTGCAGCAGAAGTGGAAGAGCTGCCAAGTCGAAAAGTCTCCGTGGCGCCAAGGGTTGGAGATTTACCTGATAAGGACACAAAGACAGGTTTGGATCAGAGGAGAGACTTGAGACGCATGACCCGAGTCGGACTTCAGTCCACCGATTTCTCACCTGCGTTGGCCTCTGGGTCAGTAGTGATGTAGCTACCAGTGGATAGGGTGGTGGTTGACAGGCTGTCCAGATCAGGAGGTCCATGTGCAGACTGACACCACAAAAACATATTTAGTTAGGGTAGGCGGCGGATGGATGACTTATATTATATATTCACCTTCACTAATAGTAATTTAGCGTACCAACATTTATCATAATCTCTATTGATACACTACAATATAGAGAGATCAAATAATATGCTTTTAAAGTTTGTAAAAAAAACTTTTTTTTTTCTCCAAAGAGTTTTAACCCCTCCCTCAAAAAAACAAACTTGGTCAAGATTAAACAGACACGCAAAGCAACTGAGCTCAGTTCAAGTGTAGAAACCCTCATAAAAATGTATTTTTCGTTGAAAATACACTTCAGGTCGGGGAGTTTTACATCATCACTCAGTACACAAAAACACATTCAAGATTCTCTCACACTCACACTCACACACACACACACACACACACACACACACACACACGCACACTGAGCTCAGTTCAAGTGTAGAAACCTTCATAAAATGTATTTTGTTGTAAAATACACTTCAGGTAATTTTGTTGACATCATCGCTCAGTACAGACAAAAAGACAACACACACAGATTTGGCTATTTGTCATCGTTGATCCACAACTTGTGAACCTCACAGGGCTTGACAAAGCGTACCTGGATAAATTGGCACACCCCTTGAGTTCAAATAACAGCCCTAGCAATTGACTTGCCTCTCTTGGCGGCCTGGTATGATCTGGGAGGGTTCTGCTGATCGTGAGTGGCGGGACAAAGTACTCGGTTCCCCTCTCAGAGTCGGATGAGAGGCGGTGGTATGAACCTGGAAGACAGAAATTCCATTTTGGATTGAACCCGAAAATCACCGACTGTATTAATTTAATTGAACCACAAAAACATAGCGTGGTTGTCAATGAAGAAATGGGTCGCCATAAAGAGTCTAAAAATCAGGTGCCTCCGAGTGGCAAAAAATAAATAAAAACAAATAGCACTTTACTTACCATGCTCAGAAGTGCCTGGGGATGTTCCGGTCCCCATCGCCGGCTTTTCTCGACAGAGTGATGGAGTGGACCTCCTTGAACTTGACATAGAGGAAATCTGGAGACTTTGTTGGCTGGTTCCAGGGGATTCATACGGCTCCTGGAGAGACCAATCCATTGCATGTTGTGGCACAGAGAAAACATCCTCTGGACCTGAGAACAGAAACCGTGTCAGTGATTAAGTGACACATCTTGCCATTTCAGGTTTTAGCATCAAATACTTAATACAGGTTGTACCAAAGATGGAATTTTGGTATGGGTGACGAAATCTGGTACTGACCCGTCACCTGGCTGGTGTCCACTGGCGTCTCGACTTCCTGAATTGCGCTGAGCTCGTGCCGGTCCCTCATCATGTCGAGCCGGACGCGGGTCACGGGGGGTTTTGCTGCTCGAGAGGCTGGAAGAGAATCAAGTAACAACACAAAGTGAAATCCACATAACAGAAAATGTGGGTCAAGGTATGAGGTCAACATCCACAATAGTGCGTTCTATAAATATAACAAATACATTACCTGTCTCACTGGTGGAAGGGAGTTGAAGACTTGGGGTGTCTTTTGTCAGATGCCCCGAGTGGGACAAACTCCCCCCATTCGATTTTTCTATGATTTTGAGCAGGGAGGAAAGTAGTTCCAAGCGGGTTCGACCGGTGTCCTCTGGGGCCGAGACTTCACTGTGTGGCTGCGAATTGGAAACGCGCGATGGTATTGCACAACAGCGGCAACGGGGGATGAATTGACATCGACAGCCATGGACGAAACTCACCTGCGCATCGACATGCATCAGAGCCCGCAATGTTTCCTTTTGCTGTCTCAGGATGTCCAAGCTTTCTCGCTGTCTTTGCCGCAGCTCGTCGAGGCTTTTCCTCTCGCCGTCCTGCTGCCGCTCGTGGGAGCCGTGAGGCCTCCGCTGGTCTGAAACGTCTTCTGCGGGTGATCCAAACCGCGGGGGGCGTTTCTCCGTGACCGTTTGGATGGGCCGGAATGGAAAGCTGGCGGTGACCCCTTTGGAGGAGACGACCTCTGCGGCGAGTGGTTTAAGAGTGAAGGACTCTCTGATGAGCGCTTGAGGAGGAAGGACTTCTCTGGTGACTGGTTTAGGATGATGTGACTCTATGGTGACCATGTTAAGAGGGAGCGATTCTGCGGTGACTGGTTTAGGAGGAAGAGACTTTCTGGTGACAACTTGAGAAGGAGATGGTTCGGTGACGACCACTTGAGGAATCGGCTCTCTGGTGACTGGTTTAAGACTGAGTGACTCTCTGGTGACCATTTTAAATGGGAGTGACTCTCTGGTGACCCCTTGAGGAGGACGTGACTCTCTGGTGACCACTTGAGGAGGACGTGACTCTCTGGTGACCCCTTGAGGAGGACGTGACTCTCTGGTGACCCCTTGAGGAGGACGTGACTCTCTGGTGACCACTTGAGGAGGACATGACTCTCTGGTGACCCCTTGAGGAGGACGTGACTCTCTGGTGACCCCTTGAGGAGGACGTGACTCTCTGGTGACCACTTGAGGAGGACATGACTCTCTGGTGATCCCTTGAGGAGGACGTGACTCTCTGGTGATCACTTGAGGAGGACGTGACTCTCTGGTGACCCCTTGAGGAGGACGTGACTCTGTGGCGCTCACTCGAGGAGGAATTGGCTGTGTAGTGACCATTTTAAATGGGAGTGACTCTCTGGTGACCACTTGAGGAGGACTTGGCACTCTGGTGACCACTTGAGGAGGACTTGGCACTCTGGTGACCACGTCAGGAGGAAGTAACTCTCTGGTGACCATTTTAGGAGGAAGTACCTTCCTGATGGCCGCGTTAGCAGGATGTGACGTCGCGGTGGCCGACTGGCTTCGAGCTCGCTCTGCGACTTTCAAAACAACTTTTCGCGTCAAAAGTGCAGGATCGGAGACGTCCTGTGTGTGGTGTCTAGGAATGTTGAAACTTTCAAAGGGTTCTAAAGGATGCAGGCTGGAAACAAGGCCGACACTGGATGAGGGAAGACTGGGTGGCGAGGATGGACCGGCGAATCCTCGTGAGGTGACCTCGGCAGCGATTTGTGGCTTTGCGGAGGGTAAATGCAGAGGAGGCGGCGGAGTGGCCACGTTGTGACGACTCTGAAGAGATCGCTGGTATTCTTCCAGGCGTTGTCGAGCCAGGTCCATAGAATGCTGATGACTTCTTTAAATAGGCAAATAATAAAGATGGAATACGAATCAGACACTAGAAGACATTTTCTATACATTTTAGGTGTTCAAATATGTTCACAATGTGTTTAAAAAGTCGGTTTAATCAAATTGGGCTAATCAATGACTTTATTTGTGTAGCAACTTTCTAATATTGAGGAGTTTATTTTTGCAGGCTAATCCCAGGGACATGAAGTTTGAAGCATGAAGCATGAGTTTTATTCAATTTATTTATAAACTACTGATTTTCTTTTTATGTGCATTGTGGCAAACTGCATTTTCCTGTCCAGAAATATTTTCAGTGGGGCAATTTCAAACACAAATATAAATTTCATACAGGCTTTAGGTTAGCTTAGCAATTAGCATGGCTTCTCTTCGAGAACGTTACAAAATGCAATCACAAACACATTTTAGGGAAGGTCACAACAATTATGTAAGTTTTAATGAGGTTTAATGTGACACACCTGTTTTGCTCCAGAAGGCGCTCTTGACATTCTCGGATTTTTCGGGTGTGCTCAGGAATTAGCAGCTGTCGTATCAATCCAGAAATGAGTCATGACAGAAAATAAATAAATAAAATCGTACTCAAACATCGGCTTACCTCTGGACGTTGGTAAACTTCCTGGCCACGAACCGGCGGCACCTCTGCTTCGTTAAGAGGGATTTCTTGGATCACGTCAGCTTTCGGGTGTTTTTCTTCCTGCTGAGCCTCAAGCAGCATCTGCTCCAATTGGGCCTTCTGGTCTTCCAGCTCCTGTAGCAAGGCCATCTGCTGCTGTTTCTCCTTCTCCAGCTCCATCTCCTGCAGAAGAAGAAAAAGTCAAGAAAAAGGCTCACCTACGGAATTAAAACGAAAAGCAAAATGCACTGTAAAAAAAAATCGTTAGTGGAAAAATGATTCTCCACAAAGTGGACTACCAGTCCCTGAATGATCGCTTACCCTTTTCTTTCGCTCTGCTTCAAATTCCAGGATTTTGGAGGAAAGGGCATCTCGGTGTGGAGTTTCTGCTGGGACTGGCTGAGCAGTTTGCTTCACTGCTTACAGAAACAAAAGAAACCCTGGTTTGTCACGGAAAACGCTTATTGAATTTTTTTTATGTTATTTTTTTATCCACAGCGTGTTGATTGCGTCATAGTTATTTATGAAATTTGGACTGGTCCAGTCCAACCAAAACTTAACCAGAATTTCTCTCTTAGCTCAAAGTGAAACATTTTCAATGCATCATTACCTTGAGATGACGATGGAGGTCGGGTGGGCTGGCTGCTGAGGGAACCCGTGTCGATGGTCGTCTCTCGCTCCGAGATCGCCTCTTTATCGGCGAGCGCGTCCCTCTCCGCAACTCCCTCAGGCCTGACGACGGCATCCCGCTCTGGGATCACTTCTGCGTCCCGCTCTGAGACCCGACTGGCAACGGTGACGAGAGAATGGGCATCAGTGATACCGCCGTTGTGGCTTGTCGACTCATTCCTTTGGTTCCTGATGCGGTCGAGGAGATTTGTCAGGGCCTGTCTGGGAGCTGCTCTGACAGTGTCCACTGCAAGTTTAGAAGGGGTATGGAAAGTTATTTGAGCATTTATTCGATATCCTTAGTCATCTTAAGGTTCACGTACTAGTATGCACTTTGCCCTCACTAATAAGTAAATTCAGCTAAGAAGGACAGGTGATTTAACAGTAGGGGTGTCAGGCGATTATTTATTTTTTTACGTAATTAATCGCATGACTTAAAAAATTAACTCACGATTAATAACAAATTTGCACCCCAAAAAAATCTACAATAAAATGTACAATAATTTCCCCCCCAAATTTTTCATACGCTTATTAACATAAATAAAATGTTTAACTAATAGAAAAATGGCTGCATCTTTTAGTAACTGATACAGTAATTTCAAAATAATTCATAAAATTGAGTTAAAATTAAAAAGAGGTACTGTATTGTAAAAAAAAAAAAAAAACGAGTGTGATATTTATTTGTGTTATGGTCATTTTCTGCCACTAGATGGCATAATTGCATTTGTAAGACAGCGATAGCTCAGTGCATCTTCCTTTTCATATTAAGAGCTATTTAGTCTTTAACATGAAGTAACTTGTGAAATTCTGCACATTTAAATTGTAAAATACAACTTGACCCCAGTCTCCACAAATATCTGCATTATTATAAAATTTATTACTGTTAAATTTTGGTAGCTGCGTTGCGACTGAAATTCTCCCAGTACAGGCTTTCCAAGTCAGGGACGGTCATTAATTGTGCATTTTTGTGATGTTAAAGGAACTTTAAATTAACATAAAATGACAGTAATGCCTGGACTATAAGCCTCTACTTTTTTCACTTGCATTCGACCCTGCGGCTAATACAAAGGTGCGGCTTATCCATCAGATCACAAGGGGGCGTACTCTAAAGGACGCGCAAGAGCGTCAGGCAGAGCAAACCAAACCAAGTGAGCCCAAATACAGCAGGAGAGACGGAACGAGAGTGAGACAATTTGCGCAATCATTATGGAAAAGAAAGTAGCGGGAACCCAGTGCGATAACATTAAAACACCTGCGGCTTACAGTCAGGTGCGGCTTATATGTGTAACAAACAAACTCGAGTATTCCCTAAATTTACCCAGCGCGGCTTATAGTCAGGTGCGCCTTATAATCCAGAAATTACTGTAATGCACTAATTTTGACACCCCTATTTAATAGTAATGTTTTTCCCTTACTATTTGTGCCACTTTTGGCCAATTAGTACACAATTAAACCTTTAATTATTTTATTTAATTCTGCCCACAAAGCATCTTCTGTGCATTCTAAGTAAAAAATAAAAAATTAAATAAAAAAAAGTTTTTTATTGTATTGTACCACAAGCTGATTCCTGCGATCCAGTGTCGATTTTCGACGTTTCATGTTCGGATGTGATGGCCTCGTCCAGTGTGACATCCAGGTCAGGGTCTTGCCTGTTAGTGGACATAACAGGAAGAGGTTCGGGGACCAGCCGTTCCACCAGGTCACCTTTGATTTCTGGAATCAGGCACATTAAAAAGCTTGTATCATTTGAGGTGAGTTAGTTATGTAGAATGTAGCCATTCCATGTAAAAAACATGGATACAGAAATCATAGTTCACAGATAAAATTTACCTAGTTGCGTTTTTATTTTCCGTGGAGCACAAAGAGGAAGCCAATTCTGATATTTGGCCTAATAAAATTCCAATACTCAATTAATAATCAGATTAACCCATTTGCTCCCAAAAACGTATAAATGTGTTTTACTTTAAATGTTTGAAGTGTCCCAAAGACATAAAAGTTTTTTTATGTTAGAGCATACAAAGGGCTTTGATGCAGCCTCTCAACTGCAAAGAACTGTTAAAGAAATGGAAGTTATTACACAAACGGCTAGCAGGTGTCAGCAGAGCAAAAGAGATCAAACAGGGCCATGTTGAAAAAAAAAGAAGCTCTTTTACTCACATTTCTAAATAGATTTGTGAATAATGATAAGCCATAGCTATATTCTAATGCTAATTGCTGCAAAATGGAAACAAATAGAATTCTACTTTTTTTCCTGGTGAAAGAAGAGACTCTAATCTTTCCTTTGGTATGTTCCATGTTTTTATAACAATATGACACAATATTCTGTGGGCCTTGCAAAAGCAGTCAAAATCCAGTAAAACAGCTAGGAGTGAAGAGGATTGCTTCAGTGAAAAAAACAAAAACAAATAAATAAATAAATAATGAATTTGGTCCCTTTAGGCTTGAAGCAAGAAAGATACGAACTACATTTTTTCAACCGATTTTTATGTATCTAGTTCTTACTTCTTTCCCTGGTGTACATGTCCTCAAAGGCAAACTCCATGTCCCTTTGGAAGTCCTCCTTCATCTCCTGTCTCCTGTGAGCCGGCTGAAACATCTGTGGCGGCATCTGGGATGCCTGCTGCCGCCTCCTCAGCATGTCCGCCTGCTGCATGTGCTCCAATTCAACAAGAAGTCGATCACGGTCCTGCAGGGGTCAAAACAGGGCCTGATAATAACAATACGCCACTGTGTCGGGCCACCATGTAGCTTACAAATGAATAAATACAAAGAAATTAACACATTCTGCATTTGGTCAGATTTGTTTACTTGTAAGATTTTTGTCCTCACTAGGCTAAAATAAAGATTGTCTAGCAACACTTTTTCTACTATCGTATGACTTGAACTACAAAATTACAGAAATCTTTCCAAATAAATTACCGATAATGGTAATCTATAAGTACTGTTATGTCATCTAAGGTGGGCAAGGAGAGACATTTATTTTGCATAGCACTGGCAATGGGCAAATTTCCGTACATCCAAACTTAGCACTTTTCAAGAGACCAAAAAAAAACAAAACATGGCATGGTTATTGAACCATATGACATTGCATCATCAATGCATATAAGCCATTTTCAACATTTTAGATTGGTCAGTGATGGCAAGTGCATGGAAAGTCATACCAGCGCTTGGTGCTCTTTCCTCAGAGCCGTTTTCCCTCGAAGACGAGCTGTCTCCATCTGCTCGGCTCTTTTCCTCTCACCGTCCCTCTGGAAGTCCAGAAGCGTCTTCATCGCCAGCTCAGCTCCCTCGTGGGCATCTGCCTATTTTTGTAAACATGACTTTTAGTACAACACGAAAGAGGAACATACGATTAATGACAAGGGTTTTACCTGCTCCGTGTCCTCCTCCCGGTCCACCGTGAATGCGGACATGTGGTAGCGTGTGGACGCAAAGGCACTGACGTCGGATTTATTTCCTACGTTAGATTTCCCGGACTCAATAGCTTGCTGGAAAGGAGAAGACAATACAGTTTATTGTAAAAAAACATGGTTCATCATTCACAGTGTATTTTAAAGTGATCATTTTTCCAAGTTTCTTCGTTTTTTATAGTACACAGGCAAGTCCCAATTTTGAGTTGCACCATATTTTTCCGAAAAATCCCTAGCAAAACTGAGGTATAATTGAAGACATGCAATGTAATTCACTATAGTTTGGCCTACTAGTAAACATTTGAACAAAATATAGTTTGTTTAAACATTTCATACCATTTCAAACACAACCTTTTAGTACATACAACTAACCAGAATTGGATTTGGGGGAGGCGCCGGGAGGTTGGCCACTTTGGTCGATCGCTCCTTTTCTACCTCCAGCGCCTTCTTTCTAGCATTGATTGTTCTGGAAAGGAAACAAAAACAATGTGCACATTTCTCATACTGTTCTGGTCTGATAGACGCACTCAAAAGTGGAAAAATTCTTACCGGCTTTGCATCTCGGTATCTTTAAGCCTCTGCGACTTGAGCTCCTTGAGGGCATCTCGAAAGCGTTCCTCCGCTTTGGCATGATTCAGCGCCTCCCTATGAGTTATGGCCGCCAAATCAGGCTCCTTTTTCAGATCAAATGAGATTTCAATAAAAGTGAGACACTTTTTTTGTGTATATTGTTCTCTGGAAAGCTGTTTGAGGATTTTTTTTGTGTGCAAACATTGACATCTGCCTGTGTAAATGTTAACTAGCTGAAATTTATCATGTCATATTGCATTACATTTTCCTTGGCCATCCTCTGTCCTTGGCCGACCATTTGGAGACTCTGTTCGTACAGCATCTGCAGCGTGCGCAGTTTCTGCCTCTGCTGCTGCTCCCATTCCTCCCGCAGCTCCTGTCCCAGCAGCTCCAACTCACGCTGGCGCCTCTGCTCAACATTCTGCCGCGTCTGCAGCGCAAAGTACTTCTGCTGCTCACGAACCTAGGGAGAGGGACAGGTTGGTGGGTGTCAAATACAGACTAACAGAATGATACATTGTTTCTTTTGTAACCAAGAACACCTGATTCCTAAGAATAGAAATAATCTTGAAGAAGCGTAACATTTTCACTTTTGGCTTTTCAGAGGTCTCATAAATAAGCATCAGAGATGTTTTGTAAGTATTTTTCAGTAGCAGAAATGCCAAAATGTTCTGCAGAAAGCATATTTCTTCAATTCTAGATTTTTAGAAGTAGATTGTCAATATAATTTATGTCTCTGCTACTAGTACTTATAAAAGATTCATTGGCAAGACCTCACCCTGTTGGCTCATTCACGATGCAAATCACAACCCCCCCCCCCCCCCATTCTCTTTTTCAACAGTCTTCATTCCCAAAGTCCGCAGTACTTTTGGTTCATTTTCTTTTCAATTTTCTGCCCCAAATGACTGAAAAACCGCAACAATTTATAAAACTCACATAATTTATTCCAATTTTATATTATTGTAAGGAATAATGTACAACATTGTCGCTGGACCTGTTTTTGGCCTGTTGGAAACCTTTTATTCACCATTTGCTTTTCTTTGGCTTTGTTTTTACTCTGCAAATGAGAAAAAGGTAAAATCCTGTCCATGATCTGGCCCTTGATCTCACTTGTAAAGTGAGTTTGAAAGTACAGTAACTGGTTGAGCAGAACACAATTAGTTCGCATGCTTGGGAAAATGCTGGAAAGGAGAGAACCGATCAACACGACGATTATGAGTTTGAGAACGTGAAAATGTATGTTTGACTCTCAAAAACAATGCCAATTTCGATCGTGGTTAACTTCACTTGAATACATATGACATCACAATAAAGTGCGACGTCAAAAAGCGAAACAAATTCTCTTGTTTTCTCATTTACCTGTTGTATTCGCAGTATTCTCCTCCTTTCCCTTTCTTCTTGTATCAACTGGGCCTCTTCGTTGGGGCTCAGTCGTAATTTTCCCATCCGTCTCGCCATTGTCTCTCAGCGTAAACATTTCTCTGTAGCAACATAGGCAGCTAGCAGCTCTGCTAATTAGCCGGAGTTGGTCAACTTCGCAGGATCGCAACGATCCTCCACTCAAACGCAAGTTAAATGAAAAAAATGGAGTCTTATCAAGTTGTGGCTGACACGCATACGTTTTAAAGATGCAGTCAACTCAAATGGAAAGACATATTCTTGCAGCACACAAATCTGTGCGATCGCAAGAGTTCGCTTTGAATGTTACTACGTCACATCCGGTGGTTTAAACGTCCCGCCGTGCCTTGTGCGCTTTGTCGCGACGCTAAGTTGTATTATTTAAAGTATTATATGTCATTATCAATTATTTATGTTGTTATATAATATTAGCCGATGATTCTATCATGGATATATTCTAAAAATGCAGCATAAATGTGTCTAGTATTTTAATAACTTTAGCAGCTGCAGTGACACCTTTCACCTCGAGTGGAGCTATTGTTCCCGAGCGGGGTTGGCAACTCCCTCATATGGAGAATGAAGAAGAGCATGTAGCCGTGCGAAGAATGAACTAGTAATCACAGCAGAAACAATAACACAACCTAAAGGAATAACCTTATCATTCCTAACCTTTGCTTAGAAAATAGAGGTAAGAGATGGTTAAATCAAATATGTTATTATTTCCGTTAAGGTTTTTGTTTCGCTATTTGGTGCTCTAACTATAAACGCCGGGATTAGCATAGAGCTAACGCTAGCTGGATTTTTAATTGCATATAACGAGTAAATTCGTCCTAGTAACGAACAGGGCATCCTTCAAATCGCAGTATGGGAAAGTATTACTGGAGATTGAGCGAGTAAACAACGTTAAATAAAATAAAGCAGGTGGAGGGAAGAGTAAGGGATGATGTGTGGCAGAAGACCACCAGCTAAATTGAAAGGTAAGGTTTAAAGGACGCTAGTGAAACCTGCCATGATGTTTGATGACCATGAGCTATATCTGGAGGTGGCAGAGGTAAAGAAAAGGACCAGAGAGGAAATGTTATGTGGTGAGGAATGACTTGCAAATAGCTGTAGAACACAAGGTGTATAAGACAAGATAGAAGATAATTTTTCGCTGCTGCAATCCCTGAAAAGGACAGTTGAGCAAGAAGCTAGATTTTACAAATACCACATATTTTTACATTGTCACAGTCATATGATGCTGTCCTTTTCTTGCTGTCAGCCCTGTCATCATGGCCAGCGGTCCGGGTGTGAGGGTCAGCATCGAGTCTTCCTGTGAGAAGCAGGTGCAGGAAGTAGCCCTGGATGGAACTGAGACATACGTGCCGCCCCTGTCCATGTCCCAGAATTTGGCCAAGTTGGCACAACGGATTGACTTCAGCCAGGGATCCGACTCTGAGGAAGAGGGAGCCGACAGCGAATCCCGGGATCGTGAATGGTGCAAGCAGGAGCCGGAGGAAGAAGAAGGTATCACAACGACAAGTATGTGTTGTATGCGCAGTGAGTGATTTTCTTTTCTACCGTGTCGATTTCCGCAGGAACTGTGAAGTTCCAACCGTCCCTGTGGCCTTGGGACTCGGTACGGAACAACTTGCGCAGTGCCCTGACCGAAATGTGTGTCCTCTATGACGTGCTCTGCGTGGTGAAAGAGAAGAAGTACATGGCGCTAGACCCAGTGTCTCAAGATCCGTCCATGAGCAAGGTGAAGTGAAAAAATGCAGTATGTGGAATTGATAGATAGGTTTGTGTTTTATTTTCCCCTGAAGAAATGGATAGCTTTGCCTCAGTAAAAGTCAGTTTAGCTAAATGCTAACAAACAATGTAGAATGCCATTGATGGGCTAACAAATAGCATCAGTGTTTTGGCGTTACAACCGTTTAAAGCAGATATTTGCAACAGTGGAGCAATGCAGATAATATAACAATACTCATGCATATTATAGTTTTTAAAGTGCTAAACAACCAAAAAAAAGACTTTTTTTCTTTTGTTCATATTTTTTCCCCTGAATTTCTTTCTGTTGAATATCGGCATCTGCCCCAAAAAAATCCATATCACTTAGGCCCAAATTTTTTTTTTTCAAAAACATACTTGGGAAGTTCAATTTCCACATCCTCTTGCTTTGGTTCAGACCCCTCAGGTGTTCCAGCTGATGAGCAAAAAGAAATCACTGGCCACTGCAGCACAGCTCATCCTGAAGGGTGCCGAGAAGCTTAATAAGTCGGTCGCCGAGAATCTTGAGAACCGGAGACAGCGAGACTTCAACGCGGAGCTGCTGCGGCTGCGTTCGCAGTGGAAGCTGCGCAAAGTCGGCGACAAGATCTTGGGGGACCTCAGCTACCGGAGCGCAGGTGATTAAAACCTTTGCAAAAATGATTGTGTTGCCAAGCGAGTCTGTAAAAGCTGCACGGTGTCATTATCCATGCAGGCTCCCTGTTTCCTCATCACGGTTCGTTCGAGGTGATCAAGAACACGGATATCGATCTGAACAAAAAGATCCCGGATGACTACTGTCCCCTTGACGTACAGATCCCCAGTGATCTCGAGGGATCCGCCTATATAAAAGTAAATGAGTGAGACTTGCTTTTTTTTCATTAAAATGGTTCTGTACAGTCTTTGCATTTAACATTTATTTGCAATTTATTGTTCACAAATTTGCCTTATCAGTTTTTCTTGGGGTTGGCAACTTATTATTCAGTGAAAAACTTATTGCCTTTTGTTGTTTTTCAATAATTGTCTAAGTCTCAAATTGACATCATTTTGTGGCTCATCACATTGCTCGTTATATTGCCTGTTTCAGTGCTAAATTCACTTGCAAACACTAAACACAGACTGTATGCAGAAACACTAACTGATCAATCTAATTACGACTGGGAATGTCTGCAGGTTTCCATTCAGAAGCAAGCTCCAGACATCGGTGATCTCGGAACAGTCAACTTGTTTAGGAAACAACCAAAAACCAAAGGAGGTGTGGGATCAGTCGACAATACTTAAGCGATTTCCTTATTGTCTGTCATGAAGCTATCACATTTTTTTTTAAACATATATATATATATATATATATATATATATATATATATATATATTCTGGACATCCTCTAATAGTAATATGTCACATTGCCAGGTTCGCAGTCGTGGCACGTGAAACTGGAGGCGGCTCAGAACGTTCTGCTCTGCAAGGAGATCTTTGCGCAGCTGTCCAGGGAAGCCGTCCAGATCAAGTCCCAAATCCCTCACATTGTCGTGAAGAATCAGATCATCTCACAGCCCTTCCCAGGTCCTCAGAGTGCTCGTGATTAGGGCCCGACCGATTAATCAGCCAACTCTGAAAAGGGGCTGATCATTTTTTAAAAAAAAAATTTTGTTGTTACATTTTTGAAGATTTTTTTCCTTTCTTTTTTTTTAAGATCATTACAACATAAACAAAGATAATGACATTCAAACATCCCTCCCCAAAAAGAAATGTAAGCAAAAAATTAATGTGCTGCCTGTAATTTATATATTTTATAGTTGTAAGTGTTGAGGGACCAAAAACAGAAGTTATTTGATTATATAATTGTATTATTAATCAGACGATTAATCGGTTATTGGAATTTTATTCTACCATGTATGAGAATCGGCACGGGTTTCAAAAAAACATCCTTATCGGTTGGGCCCTACTCGTGACAAAAAGCAATTTGCCTTTTTCTCCATTTAGCACTGCTGACTATTTGATCCTATTTGCGCTTCTGCAGGCCTGCAACTCTCCATCTCGTTATGCCACTCAACGACAGAGAAGAGGAACCACCGGGTGTCTCCGGAGAAACCCAAACCAGATGACCATCTTTATGTACTAGAACATAACCTGCATCAGATGATGCGAGAGGTGAAACGTTTTTATTATTTATTTTGTTTCCCTGAGGTTAGGTTCAGGGCAGTAATAATTTGATTTCCTCGTATGAATGAATTTTCTCAAATAATGGCTGGGCTCTTTATTTACTTATCTGCAGTTTAGCCTATTAAACACTCTGATTAATAATTGATCCTTTTATTTTCTGGTTGTTATTTCAAGTTATATTTAAGGTTACATTTTGTTATTATATATTATCATCTGGATGATTTTTTGTGCTTTAAGTAGCCTCACTGGTTTCCTTCCTGTCCATCTCACAGTTCCACAAGCAGCAGTTGAGTTCCATGGTGATGCCACATCCCGCCACCGCCCCGTTTGGCCACAAGCGCCTTCGCCTGGCCGGCCCGCTGGCCTACGACAAAGCCGAGATCAGCGGCTTGCAGCAAAGAGAGGGTCTCCTGGAGAAGATCATCAAACAGGCCAAGCATATCTTCCTACGGAGCCGGTAAGGCGGCTTCTACTACGTCAGGGGTTCGTCACCCCTGTGCAGTGACACATTTGTGAGAAAAATAATTGACCATGATATCTAGTCATACCTTTTTTTCTATCTTTATTTATTTTTATTTTATTTTTATTATTATTATTATTATTATTATTATTATTTTATTTTTTTATTTTATTTTTTTATTTTTATTATATATATTATTTTTATTTTTTTTAAAAGAAGAAGAAAAAAAAAAGCTATCTAGTCATACCGACGTCCCACAGCCTCGCTAGTCTCATCACGGACGCAGAATGATTCTCATCATGTTAATTAGCCGTATTGTGGCATCACAGCGGGGCAGAGTGCACAAGGGTTCGCTCACATATACATGGTCAGAATTAGGGAGATAAAAGATTTATTTGATTGTTCAATTTCACTTATGGAGGCTGGGCAGGCAAACCAGAGACCCAGCTATTTCTACAAAAGCTGTTAAAAAAAACTCTCTTTACTCTTCCCTAGTTGTCATGTTAAGTCAATAGAGGTCTTAAATTTGCTTTCAGTCTCGCTAGTAAATAATGGCATGGGTACAAAGTGGAACTATGTCAAATATCTCAGTATCTGTAGTGGCTTGCAGGTGATAGAGGTCCTCTGCAATATTTACTCTGTACATATTTCTGGTCCTTAACTATAGTGACTGGAGCGGCCGCACATATTACAACTTTTTTGGATCCAAAGACTCCATACGGCAATTGCACATGAAAACACTATAACGTGTATCCTTAAATGTCATAGGAATAAAAACGGTGCCTATCCCCCCCCCCCAAAAAAAAAAGAAGTCACAATGTGCCCATAACACATTAATCTTATGAGACTAGTTGTAATATTAAAGTCAAACCTTAAGAAGGGAAAAAAGTAATACTTTACAAGTGAATTAAAAAAAAAAAAGCATCTTTTTTTTTGGGGGGGGCATCATTATTCTCTACATAGGGCCTTATTCACACACAAAAAAAGAGACTCTATTACTGTAAAAATATGCCTTTTTATTGGGGGGGAAAAAAAGGGAGGGGACTTTATTCATGCCGGTACTGTGTCAGATTTAAATGCTACGTCAGAATTACTGTACATCATAGCTTTTAATTCAGGTAGTGAGGATGAAGTGGTTTGTTCTATTTGCCATGCCAGTCTCCTTATGGACTTTTCCAAATTATTTTGTGGATTACCAACTTGTAAACCCCACTTTGAGATCCATCATTTCAATCCAATCCTAGACCCGTAATGCTTCGTAAACAACTTGTGTGCATTTGTCATTTGTCAGGACGGCGCGCACCATCGACAGCCTGGCCAGTCGTATCGAAGACCCTCAAATTCAAGCTCACTGGTCCAACATCAACGACGTGTACGAGTCCAGCGTCAAAGTGCTGATCACCTCTCAGAGCTACGAGCAAATCTGCAAGTAAGCGGTAGAAGGAAAGCACAAAGCAGCGTTTTGATGTGCCTATATGTGGCTCAATAAAGGTTTGGAGACGCTGCTGTAATGGACTACGACTGTGTGTGTGTGATGTTTATTGTTCAGGTCCATCCAGCTGCAGCTCAACATCGGCGTGGAGCAGATCCGAGTGGTGCACCGAGACGGTCGCGTTGTCACTCTGTCGCATCAGGAGCAGGAACTGCAGGACTTCCTCCTCTCACAGGTATCGCCGCTTCTCCCGCCAAGCTCTAGTTTAGTGGTTCTCAAACCGGAACATGGAGGACTAAAGAAATCGGACAACATTTACTCACGAGAGGCTGAAATTCTGAGGACTTGGACAATTTTAAGGTTAACGATAAATTAATTGTCAAACTCCATTTTTTTATAAATTTGATAAGCAAGTAGTTGTTAATTACCTCATTCACTGCCATTTACGGCTATAGATGTAAAAAATTCATTGTAACTATTTCAATTTGTTTAACATTTTTTTCTAATTTTGTTAACAATATGAACACCTAGAAAAAAAATATTGATCATTTATAACAGATAGAAAATTTTTGATTAATCGGGAGTTAACTATTGAAGTCATGCGATTAATTACAATTGAAAAAATTAATCGACTGATGTGATATAAAAAAAAAAAAGATTACTAAAAATTAGGGGCGTCAGGTGATTAATTTTTTTTATTGTAATTAATCGCATGAATTCACTACTTAACTCACGATTAATCACAAATTGTATATCTAAATGAAAAAAAAAAAAGGTTTTCATGTTACTGTTTAACTAATAGAAATAGTTCAAATGATTTTTTGACGTCTATAGTCGTCAATGGCAGTGAATACGTTAATTAGTGTCTTTGTACCTCTACAGGCAGAATATTTGATTGCCATACAAAACTTTGTCCTTAAGTATTGAACTTTACAATAGAGAAAAATTGGCAAAAGTCACCAGATTATTTTGCCTTTTTTTATGTCATTTTTTTCGTATGTTGTCGTGTTGATGCGAAAAAAACAATCAACAAAAAATTTGCTGATTTTTGTGGATTTAAAAATGACTAATAACAGCCGATTAAATCAGCCAGGCGATTTAATTTTTTAACCGGGGATGGGACATAATTTAAAAAAAAAAAAAATTAATTGTGGAGAGATTTTTTTTTTTATACGAACCCCAAAATATCTTGAACTCACGCTGATAAGCATTCAATATACGTTTCCCCGTGAAATACAGTAAACAAGCTGTTTTGTTTTGCTAAAATACTCAAGTCCACCCACCCCAACCAAATAAACGTCCCTTGCCCACATTTTGGATATCCCCCATTCGCCCCTCCCGCCAGATGTCCCAGCACCAGGTGCACGCGGTGCAGCAGCTGGCCAAAGTGATGGGCTGGCACGTACTGAGCTTCAGCAACCACGTCGGCCTCGGCCCGGTGGAGAGCATCGGAAACGCTTCGGCCGTCACCGTGGCGTCCCCCAACGGAGAGTACGCCATCTCAGGTGAGACAAACGACAGCTTCTCAAAAGTTTGTGGTCACTTACGAATGTCCTTCTTTTTGAAGGAGAGTGTGGGTGGAGGAATTTAAATGTATTTAAATTCCCCTTAATTGCTACTAATAATATACACAAAAAGCTTCTGATTTCAAATATTTGCAAAGTTTCCCCATCTTAACGTTCTATGGAAATTTATGCAACACGATGAATTTTAGCATAGTGGTCAATAAAGCGTCTGTCTCTTTTGTCCCCCCCCAAGTACGTAATGGTCCCGAGAGTGGGTGCAGGGTTTTGGTCCAGTTCCCCCGCAGCCAGACCAAGGAGCTGCCCAAGAGTGAGGTCATCCAGGACGGCAAGTGGAGCCACCTCAGGGGTCCGTACAAGGAGGTCCACTGGAACAAGATGGAGGGACGCAACTTTGTCTACAAGATGGAGCTCCTCATGGCCGCCCTGACCCCGTGCCCTTAAACGCAACTCACTACAAATGGATCAGCAATTATAGCCATGTTACTACAAAAAAATATATATATCATCCACGCCCCTTTCTCTTTTATTTTTCCAAGGAGGACTTTTACAAGACTTGTTGTGTTGGCTGCCTGCTCACATGTTGCTCACGTCTGTACACTTTTGACTTAGAGAGGAAATAAAGAGCTAAAAAGTCTGCTGGTGTTCCTCTGTGGCCTTCTATTGCAGTGCTTCTCAAATTCGGGGCATCCAGGAAATAATTTGCAATAAATTATAGTATCATACAGTCATAATAGACGGTGGTATTTGTCCCTACTTTAGCTTTAGGCCGATTCAGCTGCTGATAAAAGTTTGATTTATGAACACTTACGATACATCGGGACATTTAGAAAATAAAGGTGTATTTTGCTAGAAAGTGTCATATTGGTATTTTTCAAGAATATTTGTTTTATAAAAGTAAAGGTGTCGTTTTTGAGAATGCAGTCCTATTTTCTAGATAAGTATTTTTTAAATTAATTTAATATTCCAAGTTGTATATTTGAAATTCACTTTATGTGAATGCTGAAGAACATATACACATTTTATTCTGCACCCAAAAAATGCATTTCTTTTAAATAACTCACTTATTTTTTTGTTCTCTTTCCACCTTTCTCAGACCTTTCAAATGTCACGACATGCATTCAAACATTCTCAAAATTCTCACATTCCCCAAATTCTCTTCTTCCCACAGTAAAATTGCCACATTTAACAGCTACTTTCCATGATTTATCTCCTCCTTCTACGTCTTGACCAAATTTAAAGCAGTCCATCTTCAATTTGTTCCCATCCATCAGGACATCCTGTGGATGATTCCCATTCCCACAATTTTCAAATTGTCACCAAAATTCCCAAATTCAGATACTGCATATGTATTGATCTCCTCCTTTCACATTTCTAAACCCATTCCAAGTCTCACATGCCACATTTCAACTTTTCATTTCGAGCTCAGTTCTTCAGCATTCACGTAACAATTTCTGCAGAAATTGCATTCTCTAGTTTTTTATTTTTATTCCCTCCACTTTTATGACACTGCTTCTCCTTCTACATTTCTCAACCAATTTAAATAATTTAAACTTCAGGACATGGAGAGAACTATTTTACCAAATTTTGTCACTCACTATTTCAATTGAATAAGACATCTTGCTAAATTTCAAATTCCCATTTCAAATTAAAACTATTCAGCTCATTCAGCCCAGAACATTTTGGGAATTATTTCCTGAATTTCCACATTTTTAGAAAAAAAAATCCTTGTAAATGGTCCCTGGTTCAAAAATTTTGAAAACCCCTGTTGTATGTCCTTTGTTGATGTCACATGACCAACGATGTGTGTGCGTTGCGGGGAGGACGTCACTCATTTGACCTAGTGAGCAGGCAGCTACTCCAAACAATCATGTGTTTTGGCAATAAATACAGTACAATACATATATTTACAGTGATGTCCATGTATATAAAAAAAAAAAAAAATCCTCTGAGAGCGCCTCAGTCTCAGTTTCAGTACGGCAATTGCATTGCAGTGTCGGAAAAAAACCAGTCCTTCCTTTTACATGTAAAAAAAAAAGTAGTTCCGACAAACGTGTCATAGAGGCTGCAGCTCCGTCGCGTCATTTTCTGAAAAAAATTAAATAAAATACACAAAAGGGTTTGTCAGTAGCCGAGTCACTTGAGACGCTCAGCAACCTTTGTACTCAAATGCACGCCCTAAGTGCAATACAATAGATAACCTGTATTCACAGCCAGACGGCCTTTATTATTTATGGCTTTCCACAACACATTGTAACTGTAGCAATCTGAGTAAACAAGCTTAGGAATAGTATTTGTGGGAATAAACCAAGTACTGTGCAAATACTGTCGTGTTTTTTCCAGTACAATGGTGCCTTAAGGTGCGAGTTGTTGGGCCAATTTTTTTGATTGGGGCGACGTGTCGTGGCAATGAATTCAACTCATTTCACAATAAGCAGTAGAGTTGAACGATTTATTTTCCCAGGTCCTCTTCCCCTTCTTCCCTCACACTAAATTAATTTGTATTGTTACGTTATTTTCCTATCAAAATCTATCCCTAAATGTTTTTGCTGTTTTATAGAATGAAACCATTTAATATGTTAGAAGAACTGTCACAAAAGATTTAAAAAAAAAAACTTTAATCCACAAATGATGACCTACAGTACATCAGGATTTTTTTTCTCAAGTGTTTTTATTACTCTTTAGGCATAAAAAAAAGCACCTTCTTTTGTTTTTAACTCATTGACTGCCATTGACGGCTATAGACGTCAAATATTCATTTGAACTATTTCTATTAGTTTAACATTTTTTTCCACTTTTGTTAACAAGAGTATGAAAACCTATATTTTTTATCGTTCATTTAGAGCAGATATAAAATGTGTGATTAATTGTGAGTTAACTAGTGAAGTCATGCGATTAATTACGATTAAACAGGAACACTTGTCAAGTTGTAGTCACAATACAGCGAATGATATCCAAAATCCAATTTAGTGGACTCATGATCAATCCTCAAATTACAAAATCAATACTTTGATATTTTAACAACTATTTACTTGCAAGGGCGAAATAGACACTTCCTTCCACTCACATCTGAACTTCTGTCGGCCATCTTGTTGTCGGTCTTTTTTTTTTTTGCACTTACAAAGGTTGACCACTGGATGGCAGTGCATGTCAAGACTACATTAGTGTCCACTACAGTGGCTATGGTCAACTGTGGCAAAAAATATTCATTTATACAGGAGAAAACAACGTTTTAATAGCTGTCCACTGTAGTAACCTAACCACAACAAGTTAGTAGCTAAGATTAGCACTAATACTTCCATTTAGTCTTCCATTTCTTCTTCTACTTTCTTTCGGCTGTTGGCAAATACTTTTGGTGCAATACCGCCATCTTCTGTCGAAACAAGGAGTTACTATTTACAGCACCAAAAGGCGCAATAAAAGGCGACCAGGAGCTTTGGCCACAATGCAATGCGGGACTCTAGTTAAGTAAGGTAAGCCATTTTAAACTTGACAAAAAAATTGAAGTAAGAAATTAAAAGTTTCTCGAACCCTTGATGAATGAAAATTCCTACCTGGCATCTGCTTCCTGCGTCTCCACGCTACTATCTTCCTGTAGGCTTTGTCCAAGAGCCACATGGCCAGCATGAGGAGGGCCGCCAAGCAGGCCAGCGCCAAGGCCGACACCGACAGGTACTGCAGGTCCTCGTACAGAACCTCTGGGGAAGACAATGCGAAAAGCTGTATGAGTGATTTTTGCACACCCTTGATATGTTTGATAAGTTAACAACTCTTAATTGATAAATCAACTGTCATGTTAATTCAAGGTTAATTTCCCATTACGTTAGCGCAAGCCTAATCTATAAAAACATTTTTAGATAATAAATTTGATTTTTTTGCATTGTGATGCAGATTAACTCATTCACTGCCATTGACGGCTATAAACGTCAACAATTTATTTGAACTATTTCTATTAGTTTAACATTTTTTTCCGCTTTTGTTAACAAGAGTATGAAAACCTAGATTTTTTTATTGTACATTTAGAACAGATATAAAGTGTGTGATTATTCGTGATTTAACTAGTGAAGTCATGCAATTAATTACAATAAAAAAAAACGTATTGCCTGTCGCCCCAAATTTTTTATAATCTTTTCTTTTTTTAATTCATTCGCTGCCATTAACTGCTATAAATGTCAAAAAATATTTTTAACTATTTCTATTAGTTTAACATTTTTTCCCACTTTTGTTAACAAGAGTATAAAAACTTAGATTTTTTTTATTGTACATTTAAAAAGATATAAAATCTGCGATTAATCGGGAATTAACTCGTGAAGTCATGCGATTAATTACTATTAAAAGTCGCCCCTCATTTTTAATAATTATTGTTTTCTTTTATGAATTTATGGCAGTGAATGAGTTAATGTATTGATGGTGTATTAAGAAATTACCGTGAAAAAAATAATCACATATTAAATCACAATCGTAATATTGAGAAAAAAACATTCCAATTACATTATTTTCCAAATTTGTTTATCAGAATCACATTCAAATTCAAATTAAATGTGAGTCAGCACACAGAAAGTGCTGTTTTTTTAGGTTTTTTTGTTGTTGTTTTTTATATGGTAGGGGAAAAATATATAACAGTTCTCCTTTCACTCACCGTTGACTTTAAGGACATATCCGGCATCCTTGCTGCCGCCCATGTCGTCGGTGACCGTCACCACGTAGTAGCCGGCGTCCTGCAGCCGCAGGTCCGACAGGCCCATGGAGCCGTTGTCGTGCGCCTCCACGCGGCTGCTGTAGTCGTCCGTGATGTTGATGAAGACGCCCGGCCGCCAGACGCCGATGGCGCGGCTCACCGAGCTGGACATGAAGGTCCACTGGATGGTGGGAGTGCAATTGCAGGCCACGTCCACGGAGAAGAACGCATCTTCCTGCACGGACCGGGTGAGGCTGTGCTGGGTGGACTGGATGGAGACGGCCCTGGCTTGGAAAGAGATTGAGGAAGCACGTTAGTTCTCAAAAGTTTTTCGGATTTCATGGTGGGTCACCTCCAGGTAATAATAATAAAAAAAAAAGAAGCTTTTAATAATTGAAAACCTTTCCCTTACATTTCCTGGAGCACATGCTTTGTAATGTAATAAAATGAAATTAAAACTGCTACCTATTTTTTAAATAATTATTTTTAAATAAGTATTTTAAACATAATCTGATCTGATCCAAAATTGAGTTCCAAACACATCTTGAAAAATTAAAATCTAGATTTGGAAATCCAATTCTGCCTTTAATCCAGATTTGAGCCAGTGTTGGGGATTTCAAAACTTAAATCCCAAATCTGGATCAGTTTGATCCTGAAAATTAGCATTAAATTAATCCCACCTCAGGGTAGGATTAGACTGTGATGCCATATTTTTGTTTTGCGTATACTCATCAATAAATAGTGTAAAAGAGATATTCTTAACAAATGAAACCTCATTATGTACTTTTTATAAACTAAAATATTACAAATTCCAACAAATGTCGCCAAAAAATCCAAATAAAGAAAAAAAAATGCTTCAACCTTTTTTTTTTTAAACTAAAATGTTCCAAATTCCAACAAATGTCCCCAAAAATACCAATAACGAGAAAAAAAAATGCTTCAACCCAAAATTTACCAGCAAGCAAAAAAACTTAAAAAGAAAGTGAACCCCACAATTTTCTTAACAACATGTTGTATGTGCTCCACTAGTCTAATACGGCATTCAGATTAATATTACGTTTACCCTGAGCAATTGTGATGTCATTTTCATTGGACAGCAAGTGAAAAAAATGGCCGCCCCTTTTGCATTTGGTGTATTGACTTATCAAAGCCTTTAAGGTCTACAGAACACATTTTTTGAGTCCCGTCTGTGATGCTGGATGGATTTGGAAATCACAATCCAAGAGGAGAGGCTAGAAAATCCTGATCCATGGATCAGGAACATGGGATTTGTAAATCTGGATCAGTTTAAACTGGATTTAAATTTTTGAAATACTAAGCCCAGAACATTTGAGCCAAAAAAAAACCCTGGCATGCAACATTGTGCTATTTCAAATGACAGGATGCTGGCAGAGAGTCTAAAACCTGCCCAACAGGCTGAGGGGCACCCATTTCCGCTAAGTGTGGTTGGGCAACCCCAACCCCTCATCAAGTTTGTCCAAAAGCATTTCAGTGGACCTTCTGGTTCTGCTGTTTGCTCAGTGAGGCATGGAGAAAGAATTTCACCCAAGAATGCCAAGCGCTGTGGGAAAAAAAAAGAAAAGAAAAAAGAAGTGCAAGGTGCGCCATTGCTCATCGATTAAACAGCCTCAGTGACGCGGATATAAACATGATAATAGTACACAGGAGGTAATTGTAGTCACACTCCTTACTTAAATAGAAGTACAGTACAGATAGTTATTTAAATGATGAAGCTAACATGCATGTTTTGAAAATGGCGGGATGGAGAGAAGATGCAAACGCAACACAGGCATGAGCCCGGATTTGAACCCTGATATGCGCGTCCCCTTTACTTCTTCCTCAATAAGAAAAATAACAGGTCATGACTGGAACTCTCATGGGAAAACTGCCGCTCACACGTGAATATCAAGAGACAATTTGAACTATTTTGCTAACCAAAACAGCAGCACCAGAGCAGGTAAACAGTTGCTAAAACGAGGTTAAGTGAAGAGATTGTGAACTAATTCAATAGTATTAAAGAGACAAACCACCAGAACATAAAGATGTATAATTTTTACAGGGAATAATAAAGTAGTACATTTTTGAATATAGTCATAGTTTACAATAATCCATAAAGGCCTACCTTTGAGGGGGGAAACTTTTTTTTTTTAATAAAGTGGGCATTTTTTTTTTACATTAATTTAGTCATTTCACAAGACGAACTTCAAATAGTTTTGCGAAAAAGTTGTATATTTCAGATTAAAAATATGAGAATAAAGTTGAATATTTTTAATACTAAACTTTAAATAAGTGTTAAGACTTAACATATAATTTTACTTTTTTTACGGTAAAGGCAATATAACAATTTGTCTGTTTTTAAAATGTTATAATAAAAAAAAAAAAAGAATAATAAGAGTCTATAACTACTAACTTTTCACTCTGTCACCAACAACACCAAGCTGAGGTAGACTTTCTTTTATTTCCTGTTTTTATGTGGCCAATGGAGAGAGAAAAATCAGGAATTCCCGTCCTAATATAAAATTGAGTGCTTACCTTGGTGACACATGTACAAAGTGAAGCATAGCAGCACAGCAACGTCGTGGACATCCCAGAGTCTGTAGTACAACATTAGCATCTCAGTGCCATCGGTTTGTTGAAGAGAATCAAGAAGAATCTCGTCCAACACACTTGACCTGATCTTGTGGGCTTTTTCAGTCCTTGCCCAGCGATCCTGGCATTTTCTTGGAGTCTTCCTCCTCGTGCTTCCTTGTCTTCTCGTGTGCTTGGTGAGTGTGTGTTCATACCTGCACGGCCAGCACGCACCGATCAGACAGGTTGAGCCGGAGATTACTGAGTAAACATGTACCTACAGTCGCGCACTCACACATAAAAAAAAAAAAAAAAGAAGTCCAAACAGCATCGGGCCTACTCGCTTTACTGAGTTACGGGCACTTTGTGGCCACACGAACCACCAGCATAGGTTGAAAGGCCCTCGCCCCCGATTGTGACACACCTGGCGAACGTGCCAAACAGGAAGTACTGTATATGTTTTCACACTTCACGCACTCACTTGTTTCACTTTTAAAACAAAGGAGAACTAAAGAGCGAACGACCACTTTACATTCGGTACTTTACCTTGGGAAATAAATAAATCCTTGCAAACCAGATTAATTATTTTAGGCCCACATTTATGAACGATGCTGAAGTTGAATTATGACCTCCATTTTACTCAACATATCTACACGAGTATGACTCAGGTGACACTTGATAACAAATGTAAATGCTTTATTTATGTGTTTTTTTCTAAGTGTTACATACTATAAGTACTGGAAACAAGTGGTTAATACTGGGTTTTCCGACTCCGCTTCATTATTAACGCTACCCATTTGACGGGCTGAAGTGTTAATATTCTTATTTCGGTCGTGGAAGGAGAAATGATCTACTTCATAGACGTACAGTATTTGCAAAGCGATTGTTGCGAGTCAATGACGTGTGTGTAGTTCACCTCCACTGCAGGAATGGCGCTCTAGTAATACTTGTCAGTTGATAAACAGGAAACGGGAAGTACTTTGGTGAATAATAATAAACTCGTCAAATGTTGCTAAAACAGCGAACACAATCCTATTACGATTCGTAATGCGTCTGTAATATTCTTGAAAAGTACTCATTTGGAATATATACTTGTTAAGAACATTGCGATGGCATTAAAAGTGATTAAGTTTCTTGTTGTTTTTCTATTGGACCACCGTAGGTCACATGACAGACAGTACCCAGAAATTGGTCGGCATTTGTTTAAGTTATATGCCTGGCAAACTACACATATGATCTCACTATTACTTAACATGTCTGAGGTTGTTGTTTTCTTGCTTGTAAATGTATGTATATGTCGCTATTTGACGTTTTCCATATTGTCACCGTCTCTGTAGCTCGTGTTTTTGGGGATCAAATGTTCCTCAGTGACCAATTGTGGGTATCGCTTCTCGGCCTTTTGGCTAAGATCAAGTGTAGTATCTGTTCTTATCAGTTTAATATCTGATACGTCCCCTACCCGGGGACCATATATTAAATTGATTTTTGGAACTGGGAGATGGAATAGGGGCTTGCTCCGTCCACTCCACGCATCGACCTGGTATTGCAGTACTTCCAGGAACGGTGCACCCCCTGAAATTGTCAAATAAAAACCGCTAGAACTTTGGGATCATTCGGTACTTGTTAAGTATTAGTTAGCCATTTTGATTAGTGTACGCGTAATAATAGAAACGCGATGTTTACATTATAAGGTGACAGGAGCATTTTAGATGGACATTACGGTGCAGTGGGTGCTGTACCAGCCTTGTTGGAGAAGGTTAAACTAATAAAGTGTTTAATCTTAGTAAGATATTCATTTGTGTGCAACTTTTGCTGTCATGTTATTAAAAGTTTTGTGATCGTGACAGTATACATGTCATGTGAATGGAGGTCCTGTAGGTGGCAGTAGCATTTTAGATGCACATCCAACACACTCCTAACCGAATGTGTTGGTCTGCTTGTGACGTCAAAAAAGCATTACTTGGATATGTTCACGTGATATGAAACCATCGCTTCACATAGTGTGCGCGTGAATGACTCTCGTGCTCGCGCCGCATCCAACTCATACTTACCTGGCAGGGGAGATACCATGATCAAGAAGGTGGTTCACCCAGGGTGAGGCTCAGCCATTGCACTCCGGCTGTGCTGACCTCTGCGAATTCCCCAAATGTGGGAATCTCGACTGCATAATTTCTGATAGTGGGGGACTGCGTTCGCGCTCTCCCCTGACCTATGTGTGAATAATAATACAAGAGAGAAATCAGGATAGGATTCATATGAATTCGCTCGGCACAGAAACACCCTGACCGTAATTTAAAAAGTACTTCAGCTGTAGTTAGGAATAATTATAATAATTTGAAGGGCTCTCGTCCAAATTGATGAATAGAGGTAGTTCAGCTCCACTACGTTAACGGCGATGGAGTGCTACTGTCAGTTTGCCAACAAGCAGGAAACAGGAAGTAGTCAATAGTAGCCAATAAGTGTCTTTTTGTCAAAATGTTGATTAAACGGCTACTCTGTTTCAGCCACAGCATTATACCAACCGAGTGTTATTGCAAATGACTAATTATTTTCGTCAGTTAAAAATCTATTCTCATAGGGCAGAAGGAGTTCAGTTTATTTATTCATCCATGGTTTAATGCCGAATTATATTGGGTCGACGTGAAGCACGTGACACAAAACACACACGAACATCTGAAAACGTTCACATTAATGTTCAACACGTTCGATGCGTTGTTTGGCGTGTCGGGTGATGTGTGTAACCGCAACTTAAAGTTGTAGTCTCTGGAATTGAGTTCTTGCCTCTGATCCTTTGAGGGTATCGCTTCTCGGCCTTTTGGCTAAGATCAAGTGTAGTATCTGTTCTTATCAGTTTAATATCTGATACGTCCTCTATCCGGGGACCATATATTAAATTGATTTTTGGAACTGGGTGATGGAATAGGGGCTTGCTCCGTCCACTCCACGCATCGACCTGGTATTGCAGTACATCCAGGAACGGTGCATCCCCTCTCTCTGTCAAAATCAATGTAAAACTTTCTACAAAGAAGTGGTGGGACGCCTTTGTCAATATAGAAGCTATTCTTCTAATTAATGTAATAGTGGCTCACCATTTTTCATATAAATATACACATTTGTCCAAATATTTGTGCTTAGTTGAATGGATGTCAATGAAAGAGTATCCCTGCGAGGACGAATTTATTTTTTTTTCCTTAGAGAATCACAGATCACTCACCTTTAATTTGTGTTTTTTTATGTTCTCCATCGGCAAACACTCTACAATGGAAACACCTACAAGTAGAAATTTTACTTTAAGGAGAAATTGTAGAAATATGGCTTTTATTTTTGCGAAAAACTGTAATGGAGTCGTGGCTGACTAATCAAAAACAACATTAAGTGTCGCTAAACAATGTATAAGGTACACCACTAGATGGCAGCACTATTAAATTATGTTCACAAAGAAACAGGAAGTGAGTTTCGCCGGGAATACTTCATCGTTGTGGATCTCGACTTCCGGTGTGGTGTACACCGTGCGGCGACTTTAAAATGGCACAATCTAAAAGTAGATGCCACTGTAGCGTACCGGGCTGCTCTTCCAATGCTTTCAAGCAACCATACCTTTCCTTTCATGCATTTCCCAGCGACACTGAACTAAAACAGAAGTGGATACAAGCGGTTAGGCGGGAGGAAGGACCACATTTTGTTATCAGAAAGGGCAGCACATTTGTCTGTAGCAGGCATTTCACTACCGATGATTACGTGCTGGGGATAACTGTCCGACGCTTGAAACCCGAGATTGTTCCAAGCCTTTTCCCTTGGAACAACTACACACCACCTACGACGGAATATGTGTTGGGTCCGTGCCGCAAACGGCAGTGTGTAGAGTTTTCTCTTCAGGCGTTGGAAAACGAAATGAAAGAAAGAATTGCTAAGATGACTAAACTGGACCATGATTATGCAACGTCACCTAGCGCGGGTATGTAAGAAATTCTACCTTCTGGCATGTGGTCAAATGTGTCATGGTGCTGCGGTGTTTTACCTGTCTATGCTATTGTGTTTGTTGTAATTCTTTGCACTTCAACTTCACAGGTGTTCTAGACGAGGCAGCGGATTACATCCAGCACTTGCAAGCCAAATTGAAGATGGCAGTCTTGCCACCACCAACTCTCTTCAGTCGATACTGCGTGTCAGATGCGCAGATGAGATTTTACACTAAATTTCCATCTGAGCGTGTGTTCACGATCTTTTGGGAACACATTGCACCATCTGCCTCTCGACTGACTTACTGGAGCGAAGCCAAGAGAGTAGGCGAGGACGCCACCGGGGACGTGACAGCCAGCTCCTCTCGCAACTTGCCGTTGATTGATGAGTTCCTCATGTACTGTATGAGAGTAGCTGTTGGCATGAAGGAGCAGCTAATGGCGGACATGTTCCAGACAAGCGTGGCCATTGTTAGCCAAGTGACCATCACTTGGGCCAATTACCTATTCTCCATTCTGGGGACAATTCCTCTTTGGGTGAGTAGGGAGAAAATAAGGTCAGTCGTGCCAGAAAAATTCAAAAAGCACTGTTCCAATGTCCGCGTGATACTAGACTGCGCTGAGATTGCTGTGGCAACAGCGTCTTCACTCACCTTGAGATCCGAAATGTCCTCCCATTACACAAACAGGACGACCCTGAAGGGACTGATTGCAGTCACCCCCCACGGTTTAGTGACATTCTTCTCGCCACTGTACGCCGGAAGCATCTCTGTGAAGGAGATGACAAAGCTCTGCGGAATCCTGACCTTGCTCGAGCCGGGTGATGAAGTGTTGGCCGACAAAGGCTGTCAGGTTGAGGATCTCCTCTCTGGTATCGGGGCAAAACTCATTATTCCGCCATTGAAGCGTTCAGCCAAATTTACAAGAGAGGATACTGAGAAGAGACAAGCCATCGCCCGTTTTAGGAGAGTGGCCGAGAGGGTGGTAGGCAGAATTAAATCAAATCATATCTGGGACTCGCCTGTACCACCCACTTTAATAGGCACTATCAACCAAATCTGGTACAACTGCTGTGTAATGGTTAATTTCCAAGGACCTTTGTCTTTGGAAGACGATTGAAATCTGGAGAGTGGATGTAATGTAAAATAATTAAAGCAACACTAAGGAACTTTCAGTTAACATTGATTATGGCGCCGCCATATGGAGAAAGTCGGTAACGTTATGCCTGAAGGAAGACCACCTTTCTCATGAGGACAAGCGCATTGCGGCATTTATTTTTTTTAGCTCACGACATTCATATTGACTTCCGTCTGTTTGTTTTTTTAGAGCTCAGTATTGTTCATTCGGTAATTTTACCGATTTGACATGTCATCATCATTGCTCTGTTTCTTTTTTTTTTTTTTTGTATGTGTATGTGCGTGTGTGTGTGTATTCATTAGTTCACCTAAAACCTATTAAAAAATCCCATACCGTTCACCTAAACCGAACACTTCCAGCCAGAGTCGTGAGGCCGTCAGGAGACCCGAGGAAGGACCAAAGAAAAGACTTCCGTCTTTGTAACAAATGGGGAAAGGGGGAAGCGACGTATGCCATAAAGCAGTCAGCGCATTTGTAGTTTTTGTGTGTGGCAGTGTTCCTACCATCCTCCTCAAAGTTGTTTAGTGCCAGTAAAAATGAGACAGACCCCCTCAGGCCATGAAAAAGGTACCGTTCAACTAGTTTTAAGTCAATGTTTCATCAAAAGAGTTATGAAAATATTTTATTAAGGTTAAAAAGTTCCTTAGTGCCACTTGCCATTATCTGAAATGAAACTTCAAACATTTATTGCAAATCACATTTACAGTATTACCAGTAAGACAGGTAAGTGGAAAAGCACGACAAATGCACTTAGGGAAAAAAAAATGAAGATAAAATATTTTCAATACACGGTGAGAGTCCACAAAAGTTCAGTGTGATTTCAAGTACTCATTCATGTATGCGATGTAATAGAAAATGTCTAATTTATCCTTCATTTTGCGGATGAAAGCATCATCTCTCCAAATTCTCTCAACGTACAAAATCTCCTGAGTGTCCGTGACAAAGTCACACCAACGCAAGCCGGTTACCGCCAACTGTCCCTGGACCTGCCAGTAGTACCGATGTGACCGTCTGAGAGTGACATTCCCGTTTTCCATTTTCAGGTATCCAACCTGTGAAGCGTCAGGTTTTGTGGTGCTTTTCGCTTCAACGAGTCCAAACGGCGGTGACTCTCCAGGGTCATAGACCCTCCCGTCGGAACTGGCCCCGAGATGCGGTGCTTCTGGAGGGATAACAAATCCGATAGCTAGCACGTTAACTCTCTTCAAATTAGCATAACTTGCCAGGACTTCCGATTTCATCTGCACACTTAGTTTGCGTCTCATTGCCGCGGTTTTGTTGCTCGGCCCGTTTATCATTTGGATCGCAAGGGTTTTTGCTGCCGCCTCCGGATCTTCACGCCACTGACCCGAGGAGGCGCACGCCTCTCGGAAGCGACCGTCAGTTAACCGTGGTTGCCGTAACAACGCCCACGCTGGACATTTGGATTGCTGTCGGGTTCCCTTCTCAATTTCGCTGGCCATTTGTGGTGACACTTTCAAGGATTCTAGGTACGACTGCTGGCGCAAGGTAGGAACAAAGTCCAAGTTGGAGACGAGATGCCGACTCCGAGGAAGAGGAAGCGCTGGGAATTCAGGAGCCAAATGGTGCAGGATGAGGTCGCCGGATGTTTTAGGTGGACAGAGGTATGATATGGGACACTTACGAGGGACGGGGCCAAATCTAGATGGAACCAGATCTATGTCTGACAAGTGATCCAATACAAGAGCTATGAGAGGCTGGGGTTCTTCCTTGCGTAGCTTGTCTCCAGCAGCCATGAAATCAGGGTCAGGAAAAGGTCCTGCAGAGAGAAAAGATACAGAGCATCCTTCTTGGTTATTTGGGTTTTGCAAGCATGCAAAATGTTGCTGTTTGTCCAATAAAATGCTTCAAAAAACTTTTTTTTCCACAATTAGCAAACAAAACATTTCCTATTTTTTTTGCCTCTTCTCGCTGTGGCATCTTGTCCACAATAGCTGTCTTTAATTGTTAAAAAGGAAGTCAACCTTAAACATTTCTTAACAATAATATGTGACCTCACTAGTCTAAACATGACATTTTGATTAATATTACAGTTGTGGAATAAGTTATGCATCAAAATAACAGCCGTTTTTATCCATCTCAGGGGGTGGACATTTTGTCACTTGCTGTGGGCTGAAGATGACATCACAGTCGCTCAGGTCTCAAGTAACGACCAATCACAGCTCACCAGTTTTCTGAAGCTGAGCTGTGATTGGTCGTTACCTGAGATGAATAAAAAACGGCTGGATTTTGATGCATAACTCCTTTTCCAAAAATGTAATATTACTGAGTAGTGAGGTCACATATAACATATTGTGGTCAAGAAATGTTTAAGGTTGACTTCCCCTTGCTGTTGATTGAAGATGACATCGCAGTTGCTCAGGGCCCGGCAACAACCAATCACATCTCACCTGTTTTCTGAAGCTGGGCTGTGATTGGTTGATACTAGTATTAGGTACTGTTGTCTTTTTGTCACCTGTTTTCTGAAGCTGAGCTGTGATTGGTTGTTACCTGAGACCTGAGCAACTGTGATGTCATTTTCACTCGACAGCAAGTGGCAAAATGGCCGCCTTCTATTGTTGATAAAAACTGCAGGATTTTCCTGCTTAACTCATATTCCACTAACGCAATGTTAACCAGAATTCCCGTATTTCGACTAGTGGGGCTGCATTGAACATATTGTCAAGATTTTTTTTGGGGGGGGGTTCACTGCCACTTTAAAGATATTATACTGAAGCGACATAGTGAACTAAATTCAAGTATACTGTTACCTGAATGAGCCTGGTACAATGTGGACCGGAGTCCACTCTTGCCAGCTGCTGTTGACTTTTGCACCGCCATATCACTCACAGGCTCTGGATGGAAGAATGTAATCACATTAGGTGGCACACAATAAGGGCACTCATCTAGGTCGGAACCCAAAAGGGAGGGCACTTGAGCATCACCACAGGTTTACCTGCTAGTTGATCAGGGCAGTTTGTGTGAAGTATAGTTTAAAGGATTAGCTGAAATTTTACGGAAGAAAAAAAAAAGGTGGGTAAAGGAAGGCTCCTGCACATATAGTCAAGGTAGATTCAGACTAATGGTAGAAATTGCCTTCTGTTACTCTCAAATGAAATTACCGTACTCTTTATAGAAATGTCACTAAACAGCACTCCTGGGACCAGCAACTCAACACAAACAAAGTTTGCAGCAACCCAGCCGTGCTGTATTGTTACGAATGTGACCGCTAGGCGGCGCTGTTGTAGTGTGTTGACGACACAGCAGTGAGGGCTAGCGCATTTGTTGCTACTATTATTCTGATATATATGTGACTGAGTTGTTGTATGCCGCTGTGAACTGCTGCAAACCAAATCACCCTACAAGGGACAATCCCATAGAGTGATGTGAACAACGGCTTATGCACAAAAGTACTGCAACGACAGCAAGAAGCCACCAGAGTGGGGAACTGAACATGTGCAGAGTTAGCAGTTCTTTACTTACCTTCGTACTTGTCGATGGATTTTGAGTGGATAGCCCTTTGTCAGATTTCACGTGGAAAAATGCGTACCCATTTTTATTATAAATTTTTTCGTGTTGCAGTTTTCTTGAACAATGTCGGCAAATGTGATTTTCGGCAAATGTGATTTTCGGCAAATGTGATTTTCAGCAAATGTGAAGGACCGGAAGTTGAAATCCCGGTGATTACGCATTTCCTGTTTGTGCGTGTGTAATGCATTATGGGAATCTTTTTAACATAAAAAAATCAATTTATCATGGTTCAGCTAATGTAATGGCTCGAATGTACTAATTAAACTGTTATACGAGTTTTTCCTCATCCATTTAGCGTGTTTATGTGTGTTCAGCAGATCAAACCGTGACTGAGGATGGCGCGTGTGCTAATGACTTGAGCGTTGGTGATCTTTACAACTCATACTTACCTGGCAGGGGAGATACCATGATCAAGAAGGTGGTTCACCCAGGGTGAGGCTCAGCCATTGCACTCCGGCTGTGCTGACCCCTGCGAATTCCCCAAATGTGGGAATCTCGACTGCATAATTTCTGGTAGTGGGGGACTGCGTTCGCGCTCTCCCCTGATCAAAATGTCAATAATAATATAAGAGAGAAATGAGGATGTGATTTCGCTCGTCACAGCATCACCCTGACCGTAATTTGAAAAACATTTCAGCTGTAGTAAGGAATAATTATAATAATTTGAAGGGCTCTCGTCCAAATTGATGAATAGAGGTAGTTCAGCTCCACTACGTTAACCGCGATCGAGTGCTACTGTCATTTTGCCAACAAGCAGGAAACAGGAAGTAGTCAATAGTAGCCAAATAAGTTGTCTTTTTGTCAAAATGTTGACTAAACGGCTACTCTGTTTCAGCCACAGCATTATACCAACCGAGTGTTATTGCAAATGACTAATTATTTTCGTCAGTTAAAAATCTATTCTCATACGGCAGAAGGAGTTCAGTTTATTTATTCATCCATGGTTTAATGCCGAATTCTATTGGGTCGACGTGAAGCACGTGACACAAAACACACACGAACATCTGAAAACGTTCACATTAATGTTCAACACGCTCGATGCGTTGTTTGGCGTGTCGGGTGATGTGTGTAACCGCAACTTAAAGTTGTAGTCTCTGGAATTGAGTTCTTGCCTCTGACCCTTTGTGGCTATCGCTTCTCGGCCTTTTGGCTAAGATCAAGTGTAGTATCTGTTCTTATCAGTTTAATATCTGATACGTCCCCTACCCGGGGACCATATATTAAATTGATTTTTGGAACTGGGAGATGGAATAGGGGCTTGCTCCGTCCACTCCACGCATCGACCTGGTATTGCAGTACTTCCAGGAACGGTGCACCCCCTGACATTGTCAAATAAAAAACACTAGAAATTTTAGATGGTTCGGTACTTACTACTAATCAGTAAGTCGTTTTGATTCGTGTATGTATAATAATAGAAACGCGATATTGACATTGTGAGGTGACAGGAGCATTTTAGATGGACATTACGGTGCAGTGGGTGCTGTACCAGCCTTGTTGGAGAAGGTTAAACTAATAAAGTGTTTAATCTTAGTAAGATATTCATTTGTGTGCAACTTTTGCTGTCATGTTATTAAAAGTTTTATGATCGTGACAGTATACATGTCATGTGAATGGAGGTCCTGTAGGTGGCAGTAGCATTTTAGATGCACATCCAACACACTCCTAACCGAATGTGTTGGTCTGCTTGTGACGTCAAAAAAGCATTACTTGGATATGTTCACGTGATATGAAACCATCGCTTCACATAGTGTGCGCGTGAATGACTCTCGTGCTCGCGCCGCATCCAACTCATACTTACCTGGCAGGGGAGATACCATGATCAAGAAGGTGGTTCACCCAGGGTGAGGCTCAGCCATTGCACTCCGGCTGTGCTGACCTCTGCGAATTCCCCAAATGTGGGAATCTCGACTGCATAATTTCTGGTAGTGGGGGACTGCGTCCGCGCTCTCCCCTGATAAGCATGTTAGAAGCAAGATAAAAAAAATCAAATAGGTACATTAAAAGCTGGTTGCGTGAACCTGAATGATTGATTTTTGTTTCTCCAAGTGGAATTTTAGATAGAGCATTTGTACGTGTACGTAATACTATGTGTATTCCATGTATACTTGCGGAGTATATAAAAGTAAAATGAAAAATATTTGTGTCTGGCTGGTGTCTTCAGACAAAAGTTAAATGTATCTCTTATGCAATGGTGTTTATGTTTGTAGATGCGAACAAAGCCTAAACATAACTATTGTCGTTGGTTGGCTCTGTGTTGACAGCTATAAAAACTCTAATGTTCCATACTTCTTTCAAATGAAGAAAAAAGACTACTGTACCATCTGGTGGTCAACTCGAAAAATACCACAATTTATGTTAAAATTCGCGATCTGTGTTCTACTACTTTGGACTGAAGAACCCAACTACAGGGCGACGTATCGAGTCGAGAAAAAACGATTTCGCCTCACTTATTCTTTTCAGTGAAATTTAACCTCCCCCTCAGAATACGATCCTAAGCAAAGTCACATGGATCATCTTTCTTCTTTCGCAAGTAGGTTAAATTGTTGTCCGAGTCATGTTAACCGTTTTGTGGTCCTTACATCGCACAACAACCGAGTTAGCATTATTATGCTAGCATTATCGTACGGTGATAGACAACTGAATTTGTTTGATATTGCGTAGTTATGTTTTAGTGGAAAGTGTGTCGTTAAAAACAAATTTGTTACTCTTAATTTGTTGTATAAATGATATTTTTTTCGAAATTATCTGGTGGTATTCGAGGCTGCTAGTTGGGTAGCCTTAGCGCAGCTCGCTAGTAGCTCGGCTGTAAATGTGTTTTCTTTGGAGAACTGCAAGCATCTCCAGACTGTTAGCCTAAAAGCGTAGTTGCTTCATGGTGTAGAAAAAAGAAGAAGAAATAAATTCAACAAACAATAATCAAATTGGATTTTATTTTTTGTAAATATTGTGCCATTTGATTTATAAAACGGATAGACAAGCTGCATCATTCGTGGAATGAATGTGGCCGAGCTCCAGAGTGCCCTAAAAGGGTGGCATTTTGGCTCTAAAATTTGAGGCAGGGCAACAAAATCTTTCATGTATTCGTGCATGTTTGACCAATATATCCATTGTTTGCTTTTTTTGTTATGTTTTGTTGATTAATTCTTGATTTAGTTTTTGTTGTTTTTGTACTTCTGCAATCCTAAAATTTCAGGTCAAGGACCAATTCCCCCCTAAAAGTATAGAAAATAATCATGTTAATTTTTATTATATTATTTAGAATTTATCTAATAGTATTACCAATTATATGATGACTATGAGAATATGTTAAAAAAAAAACTATATTAACTTTATTTTGTTTACAGTTTAACTCTAACACCATTAACGCATTATTTAGCTAAATGAGCCAAAAAAAAGAAAATATTTTAATTGACCAATATTTGTGGGAAAACAGCTAAATTAATGCAACAACTATAATAGTTTATTTTAATTAAACGATTGTCATTACATTATTGTAGTTATGAATTATTAAACAGTAGCATGCCCACTTTGACCGCCAACTAACTTTTGTTGTAAATTTTTTTGTACATGTTCCCTTCAGACGACCCCTTCGATAAGCCGCCATGCAGAGGCTGCTCGTCGTACCTCACCGAGCCTTACATCAAGTGTGCGGAATGTGGACCTTCACCTTTCCTGCTTTGCCTCCAGGTGACAATTCGTCCACTCCAGGTAAATACATTCTTCTGGATGCCTAATAACCCCTTAAATGGCTTCTCTTTCTATTTTTCTCTCCAGTGTTTCACTAGAGGCTTCGAATACAAGAAACATCAAAGTGATCACAAGTATGAAATCATGGTAAATTTGGAGGGGCCGTCAAGGACAGAATTCTGGATGACTTCTATCACACTACTGAAACTTTTTTTACACGCACTACTAAAATGCTCTTGCTACACTCATACAATTTATTGAAAAGCCCTAACGCACATCACAGAAATTATTTTTTGCTCACACACAACTAAAACGATGAGCATTTTATTTGTGTTTCAGTAGTGTTTAAATATTTCAGGAGTGCTTATGAGTAGTAGTAGTTTTTATGTATTTCCAATCATTTGCGTGAGCGGAGAGAAAAAAAAAAAGTCAAAACCAGTGCAGTTGCTCCTCTCAGCAGTTACTCGTGACAACCGCCACATTGCACAATAGAAATCAACACATTAGAAACAATCAACACGATCAGTTTGAGTAATGTTCAATGTTGTTTATCCAGACGTCCGACTTCCCTGTTCTGGAGCCCAGCTGGACGGCGCAGGAAGAGATGGCTCTGCTTGAGGCTGTGATGGATTGTGGCTTTGGCAACTGGTCAGTAAAGTATTGATAATTATTGACGAAGAGTGGTTAGGGAAGTTCAAGAGAAGGATGCAATTCACAGAGAAACGTTTTGTCAGCCTTCCAAAACATCCAAATGAAATACATGCCTTTGGTTTTCCTTCTTTTGACTATTGTTGATGTGCGTGTCCTCGCCAGGCAGGACGTGGCCTACCAGATGCGCAGCAAAAGCAAGGAGGAGTGCGAGACTCACTACATGAAGAACTTCATCAACAATCCTCTCTTCTCCTCCACGCTGCTCAGCCTGCGCAAGACCAAAGACGCTCGCTTTGCGGACGGCGCCATTCCGTTTAAACGTCAGTGACACCACACCAATGCTTTTTTTTGGGGGGGGGTTAAACTCCTGCAAGCCTCTAGCCAATAGTTTTCAGATTGGATTCGGGTTAGAATTTCCCGCCCTCTGTCTGCGAATGTGACATCATCTGCGCGTTCTGTACGTGAAGAAGGGAAACGGCAGTTTCATTTTCTGGCCACAGGTGGCAGTAGCGATTCGGAATTCAAGTTTCAGCGTTCAGTAGCTTTGAATTCCAAATTAAATTTTGCGGCGGAAGTAAATGGTTAACTGATTTAGTGTTATAATCACTTAAGAGTTACACAAACTGGCATCAGCAAGGATGAGATGAGAATATTTTCATTAATCTAATTCAGTAATTGTAAATATAAATGTAAAATATTCTGAATTGTCTTTAAGTACAATAAGTCAGGTCTTTCATAAATGTAAGAAAATACTTTTAAATTCATGTGAACAGTAAATGTCAAGAAAACAGTCAAATAACCCCCCGCCCCCAAAAAAATAAAATAAAAACTCAGCCTTTAAAATAGTATTTTCTTATAAATTTATGGGAAAAAAAGATTAAAATAATTGATTCATGGTTTTATATTATCAATATCAGGCTCAAAAATAAAGCTCGATTCAATATCGATTATTCGAGTTTTAAAACTCAGCCCTAATAAGCGCCACGAAAGTAATCCTAATATGATTTAAACCGACAGCGACCGAAGACCCGCCTCGGCCCACGTTTGACTCGGTGCTGTCCAGAGACATGGCGGGATACATGCCGGCCAGAGCGGACTTCATGGAGGTGAGCAATTGAATTTCAGCAAGAAAGGAACTTGTTTTTATCACCACATGACTCTGAATGAAAATCCCCCCAAAAAATACTAATAATGACTTCTCTCTCTCTGGACACGCAGGAGTTTGACAACTACGCCGAATGGGATCTGAAAGACATCGACTTTGTGGACGATGACTCAGACATCCTGCGCGGTGAGTAGCGCTCGTAGAGGCTCGGCCACGCATGCAGCGTTGCCACGGTTACCTTGGAAAAGCAATTTAGGGGCATAGAGCTCATTTCTTACACGCCTTCATTACGTACTTTCGATGCATTCTTTAAAGTCACTGTCAGGGGCATTTGAAGAGTAACTGTAATCGGATTACTGGGTTTGAACGTGTAGAGTCACGCGTTACCGACGTCTTTGCACATGATATTTTGATACGATCAAATGATTTGATTGTGTTTCAGCACTCAAGCTGGCTGTGGTGGATATTTATCATTCAAGATTAAAGGAGCGACAACGAAGGAAGAAGTAGGTTGGCAGGACGCCAGTTGATGACGCCAGTTTGTCACCAGGTGGCATCCTTGGCATCTCAAGTATCTTTTTTTTTTTTTTTTCAATATCCATGCATCAATAACAAATTTCTCAATCCTGCTACTTGCGTCTCCTCTAACCTCATGATCCACAAGTGAGTGACGGCGAACTTATGTTATATGCGGTATATCTGGTTGCGACATGTTTTTTTTTTTAAACTCATTCACTGCCATAAATTCATTAAAAAAAAAAAAAAGATTAAAAATTAGGGGCAAGGATTTTTTTTTTTAACTGTAATTTATCGCATGATTTCACTAGTTAACTCACGATTAATCGCAAATTTTATATCGGTTCTAAATGTACAATAAAAAAAATTGGGTTTTCATACTCATGTTAACAAAAGTGGGGAAAAAAATGTTAAACTAATAGAAATATATATTTTTTTAAATTGATGTTTATAGCCGTCAATGGCAGTGAATGCATAATAAAAAAATTGGGGCGTCAGTTTTTTTTTTTTTTTTTTTACGTTTATAGGCGTCAATGGCAGTGAATGAGAGAATTAATGATTGAATTTGCGGCATTCAATTCTTCTTGTGCAAAACAACTACAAACAACCTAGTCAACAGGTTACTGCTGTTTTGGTTGAATTTATTTGTTCATGATATTCTACAATGACAGAATTCCATCTTTCCCCCCCCCCCCCAGGATTATTCGCGATCACGGACTCATCAACATGCGCAAATTCCAGAGTGAGTTGACCTTTGACACACTTCGCGCACACACACACACACGGTTGCTATGGCTACAAGCTAACAGCCGCAGGGTGAATTAGTCAACGCATGATGTCGCACGATGCCTGTAAGACGCGACGCGTCCACGCCACCTGTTGCTGCGATTGGTCGGCGGAGGTTGAAGTTGAGCGCTTATGATTTATTCATGTCGCCCCCCCCCCCCCCCCCACAGAAAAAAATCGCATCACTCCTTATCTCTCGCAGCCCTCTGGAGACAAAAGACAAGTCCCGCTAGCTGGCGAGCTGCTGAACGGTCGTCATGGAGACTGTCAGATTGTGTGTGTGTGTGTGTGTTGATACCCGAGCCTGAGAGGCACACACACCTCCTCTCTAACGCCCCCTCAGCAGCTTTCCTCTACTGTGTTCTTCAGTTTGGAGACAAACGAGCTCCGAGGTGGCCAATGCGCCACACGCTAAGATCATGATGCCGCCATTTAACTCATTCACTGCCATTGACGGCTATTGACGTCAAAAATTCATTTGAACTATTTCTGTTAGCTTAGCATTTTTTTCCACTTATGTTAACAAGAGTATGAAAACCTAGAATTTTTTTTTTTATTGTACATTTAGAACAGATATAAAATTTATGATTAATCGTGAGTTAACTATTGAAGTTATGCGATTAATTAATATGAAACATTTTAATTGCCTGACGTGATTTGAAAAAAAAAAGAAAATATTTTAAAAAATTGCAGCGTCAGGCAATTAATTTTTTTTATTGTAATTAATTGTATGACTTCACAAGTTAACTCGCGATTAATCACAAATTTTATATCTGTTCTAAATGTACAATAAAAAAAATTCTAGGTTTTCATACTCTTGTTAACAAAAGTGTAAAAAAAATGTTAAATTAATAGAGATAGTTCAAATTTATATTTGACGTCTATAACCGTTGAAGGCGTGAACAATAATTTGTAATCTTTTGCGTGTTCCAAAAAATTGGAGATGAGACTTCTTTGTGGAAAGGCCCTTGCAAGGATTTATTACAGAGATCTCTGGTCACATAACTGAATATCACCAAATCAGTTTCATCCAAATTGTGTGTGTCCCCCCCCCCCCCCCCCCCATGAAACACAGCCCTTTATTACAATCCCAGTTTGTACAGAAAACGCCTCTTCTCCTCCCCTTTGAATAAGACAACAGATTGGTTCTCACAATATGTTATGTTGATCTGCACCTGTTCATTTTTTAGACATAGCAGATTCTCAGTGTGCATTTTCTCAAAACAGAATATGTTCTCAGTAAACAGATTGAGCTTGACAGTAGTAGTATAGTAGTGGGAACAGCGTGTGTGTGTGCTCTCTCAGGCAAGACACTCACTCGAAAGGGAATTGAGACCAAAACAAGATAACAGATAGGCCAAGGTCGAGTTATATTGAGTTTAACATTATTTCACCTGCTCTACACATCTATAACTAAATCCAACGTGGTTAAAATATGAAATAAAGAATTAAAAATGATAATAATGTTACACCGTCAATGGCAGTGAATGAGTTAAAATGCTTCTAATTAACCCCAAATAAACTCGAGGTGTTCTAGCAGGCTATTCCTGACATTTTTGCAGCCACAATTTAAAAAAGAAGTGTGTTTTCTCTCTGGCTGATTGTTGTGACCTTCATCCCTGACGAGCGTGACATCACTTCTCACGCTGCTCTCTCGCTTTCCTCTCTCACAGTCCTGGAGCATTGCTACCCGAAGGAGGTTCAGGATCTGTATGACATCATGAGACGATTCGCCCGAGTCACCGGACCTGTTGAACACGACAAATTTATCGAGAGTCACGCGCGTCTGTATCTCATCTATCTGATCATCATCCAAAAATATTTATTATGCACACACGCACATACACACATTCACCCACATACAAAAAAATAAATTAATACAAAAAAAATATATATATATTAAAAAAAAAAAAAAAAAAAAGGAGAGCAATGATGATGACATGTCAAATCGGTAAAGTTACTGAATGAACAATATTGAGCTCTCCAGGGAAAAAATAAATAAAAAAAAATTAAAATTATTTTTATTATTCCACATTATGTTTTTTTTCTGCTTTCTCATTTCTCAACTGATTCAATCTAGGACACCAACTAACATTTATTTTAATGTTTAATTCATCCATTGATTATTTTGCCATAAATTGCATTCTGATGTGATGCACCAAATTTTTGAAAGTATTTTGCATGTTTTAAACGTGATGAAAACACATTTTCGGGATCCCTCACATGACCGCATGGCTGTACTTTTTTACCTTGAATCCATTGCATATTCTATACATGTTGTGTGTTTTTTTTTTTTTTTTTCTTTTTTCTTGTAGTGGAGTTTGAGCTGCGGCGGGAGATCCGCAGGCTGCAGGAGTACCGCAAAGCCGGGATCAAATCTTTCTGCAGTGAGTCCCAGACCGGACGCATCGGGGCCCGCTCGTTGCGACCGGCGTTGAAATGAGTGCTGACGTTTGTTTTGTTTTTTTTGCATCGATCAGGCGCCAAAGTGTACGAACGTGCCAAGCGTATGCGCGAGGACGAGCGCCGCAAGAGGACCATGCTGTGCGACGTGTTGCAGTACATCCAGGACGGACGAGCGTGCCAGCAGTGGCTCAGCAAGCAGGCCGCCATGTAAGCGTATGCTCGCCGCCATTTTGTATTTTTAGCCTTCAAAACAAGCCAGTCCTTTTTTCTCTGTTTGATCCAATCTGCTTGTGACTCTCTGCGTGCGCGGCGTTTATTAATAGTGTGACTTTTAAATCTCCCGACTGCAGAGATGCCGGCATCACACCGGCTGTCACCACGATCACGACGTCAGGTTAGCGGCTATTTGGAGTTGTTTATTTGTCCATTGTGTTGAATGTGACGAGTGACCGGCGAGAGGAGCGGTCGCGCGGATTATAAAACCAAGCGACCAAGCGTGTTGTGTTAGAGGTCTCATTGTGTTGTGTGTGTGTTTGTCTCCATAGCAACAGGCAGAAGGAGCGCGCCTCCCCTCAACCTGACCGGACTGCCTGGTACAGAGAAGCTCAACGAGCGAGAGAAAGAGGTATGCAGACTGATGTAAAAAAATAAATAAATAAATAAAAAGTAGGGTTTCAAGCTAGGGTTAGGATTTCCAATTAGGGTGTCAAACTTGGGTTACAGGATAAGGATAGGGTTTCAAGTCAAGTTGTGGTGTCAAGGCTGGGTTTAAAGCAAGGGTTAGGATTTTGAGCAAAATCTATATTTCAATACAGTGTTTGGGCTTCAACGTAGCGTTTTAAACTTTGATTAGGGTTTCAAATCGGGATTTCAAGACGGTTATTTTTTTGAGCTGGGGTTTACTTTTCAAGAAGGTTTGATGTTTCAAATTAGGATTTGAAGCCTGACTTTGGGTTTTAACACAGGTTTTAGACCAAGGTTAGGGTTTTGAATTTGTACTTTAAGCCTGACTTAAAGTTTCAAATGAGCAACTTTGTGCCTGAGTTAGGGTTTGAAGACAGAGTTTGTTTTTCATTTTAGGGTTTCAGACCAAGTTTAGGGTTTGAAACTGGCGTTTCAAGCCTGACTTAAAGTTTTCAAATTAGAAAATTCATGCCTGACTTAGGGTTTGAAAACAGAATTAGTTTTTCATTTTGGGGTTTCATGCCAGGGTTAGGGTTTCAAGCCAGGTGATATTGTTTAGAAAAGGTATAGGGTTTCACGCCAGGGTTAGGGTTTGATGGCCTAAATTAGTGTTGCAAGGCAGGGTTGGGGTTTCAAACAGCTGTTAAGGTTTCAAACAGCTGTTAAGGTTTCAATACGGTGTTTGGGCTACAATGTAGCGTTTTTAAACTTTGATTAGGGTTTCAAATCAGGATTTCGAGACAGTTATGTTTTTGAGCCAGGGTTTACTTTTCAAGACAGGTTTGATGTTTCAAATTAAGATTTGAAACCTGACTTTGGGTTTTAACACATGGTTAGGTTTTTAAATTGGTGTTTCAAGCCTGTCTTAAAAGTTTCAAATTAGCAGCTTCATGCCTGAGTTAGGGTTTGAAGACGGGGTTAGTTTTTCATTTTAGGGTTTTACGCCAGGGTTAGGGTTTCATGGCCTAAATTAGGCAGGGTTGGGGTTTCAAGGGTTTCAAGTTAGGGTTTGTGTTTCAAGTAAGGGTTTCAAGCAGTGATTAGGGTTTCGCATTAGAGTTTCTAGCCAGTGTTTGGGTTTTAAGAAAGGGTTAGGATTTCAATATAAGGTTTTTCAACCTGAGTTAAGGTTTCAAACAGACTTTTGATGTAGGATCAAGCCAGAGTTTCAGCAAGTGTTAGGCTTTAACAGTCTGGTTTCTACGAGGGCTGAACAATGAAAACCATTCAACCGAAGTTTCAAGTCGAGGTTCGGATTCCACACAAGTTGTCATGGGATGTTGTGAATATCCCTCGGATGTTGTTGTCTTGCGTGCAGTTGTGCCAGGTGGTGCGCTTGGTGCCCGGCGCGTACCTGGAGTACAAGCAGGCCCTGCTGAACGAGTGTCGGCGTCAAGGCGGCCTGCGACTGGCTCAGGCGCGAGCGCTCATCAAGATCGACGTCAACAAGACGCGCAAGATCTACGACTTCCTCATCAAGGAGGGTTGCATCACCAAGGCCTAGCGGCGCACGCGCGTGCGCCGGCGCTTCTTTTTCGTACACGATCGCTGCAGCATACAATGTGCACGAAGTGTCATTTCCGCAGACGGACTTCAACTGGGACTCTCAAAAGCTCTGAAAGCTCAACCGCGAACACTCGGCTTGCGAAAGGCTGTGACATTTCCTCGATGTTCACGGTCAATTTTCATGCCAAGTTGAGTTGGGGACATTTTGGAAATATCGCGAATTGTAAACTCTCCACTGGATGGGAGTTTATGAAAACACAGAAATAAAACAGGAATTTACAAAATTGAATGCTAGCTCTCAATAGTGGTGGAAAATTCCTTTGGGAAGTTTAAGGTGCGGAATTTTTGAAATTATTATGGAATTAATTAATTCAGAATTGACTAAATTAAAGATGGAGAAGAGGTCCATGATCATTCCTGTGAATTGGAATGTTGTAAATATTCCAAATTGGAAGCTTTCCATGTGAATACATGAGGGGAAAAAAACAGGAATTTACAAAATAATAGGTTAGCTCATAGTAGATGTGAAAAATTGATGGGAAGTTGAGTTTTAGAATTTTAGAAATATTCAAAAATGCTTTGAAATGATAAGAATTGTTTTGTTGGGAATTTACACCATTGAAGTTTGACTCCTAAATAGCGGTGGTACTTTCGGGCAGATTTGTGTCTGGTAAATTTCCCTTAAAAATGTAGCTAAGGAATTTTGGAATTATTCCAAACTTAAAAACCTTCCATCGGAATGAATAGGAATTTACAAAATTGAAGATGGGTTCTTAATAGGGATAGAAACTTTAAAGTACATTTCCATGGGAATATTCACTATATTTAATGTAGCATTTACTTCATAGCTCCATTTTTTTTTCCATCAGCCCCAAAATTTTACACTTGATTTTGGCTCTCAAAAAAATAAATAATTTTTTCACCGTGGCAAGCATGCACACTCATACATGCGTGCACCAGATTGACGCCCCAAGCTGGAAGAGAAGAGCAGCACCCCACCCGTCCTCCCACTCGTGCCCCCCAGTGTGTAGTGTATCTAGTCAGTGACCATATTTGTCTATCACCATGGCAACAATCTTGTCACTGTGTGTATATGTTGAGGGGAGGTTAAAAGTCAACCTTTCCCTGGCACACTACACAACTGTTAAGAGTGGCAACCTCAACTTAAACTATTATTTGTAATGCTTTGAAGATCTCAGTTGTGCTCCGTTGCAAAAGCAAAATGTCATGGATGTGATTGGGCGTACTTTGGGTGAGCGGTCACGTGACTGTCGTTGGGAGTGTCAAGGTCAATTGAATGTCAGCTGGCGTGACTGGCTGCAGGTGCTAGTCGTCATGGCGACGGCCGCCGTCATCGCCCAGAATGCATCTTGACATTTTTACACTTGTATAATAAATGTTTTTTGTTCATTTGTAGTTATATTCTTGTTTTGTCTTTAATAAATACATGATACTCATTTGAAATACATGATTTAGTTTTCTTTTTAATTAAAATTACACGTTTTTTTTTAATGCTTTTGAATTTAAATTAAATAAATACAATTTTTGTTTTGAATAGGTTTTTTTTAAACGAAATAAATAGATTTGGTTGGTTTATTTTTGCATCATTTGAATAACCAACGAACGTGTTCAAAGGAGAACCATTACATTGAAAATTGTGATTTTGTTTTTAAAAAAAAATGTTAGAATTTTTATTTACTTTACTTATTTTCTGGTTTTAAAATAATACAATATTTTATGAATGAAATATATCAATAATATATATCAATATATTTTAGTTCAAGTAGTTGGATTTCCCTTTTTTAAAATTACATAGAATTTTCAAAGTAGGGTTTTAAACTAGGCTTAGGAGTTTGAATTGAAGTATAAAGTAGCGCTAGGGTTTCAAATTAGGGTTTTAAGATCGTGTTGGGGTTTCAAATGAGGGTTTTGAAAACAAGGGCGTGGATGGGGGCTAACCTTAACCCTCTAACAAACCTGACCTAGCCAAATGTTAGTACAGTATTTTTTTTTCAGACTTTCACAAAGTTTACTAGGTTTTTATCGACCACTTACATTAGTGGTAGCGACAATAGTAGTAAAACAAAAAAAGGAAGTGGGGGGATTGCAGTACTGGTCGTGTCCTCTGTGTGTCGCCGTTGTTCCCTCAAACATCGAGAAAGGGGAGGAGCAGAGCAAGAAGAAGGCGGACGGCGCCTTGCGTGGACTTTTGTCGTCATGTTTGCGTGTCGTGCTCCTCGCGTCGACTACCCCCACCCCACCCCCCCACCCCTCCAACTCCCTCCCACTCTTTCCCAGCGGCCCCTCGGCGCGATTCCGCAGACTGAGTGGACGCTGAGTGCCGACGGCCGAACACGCGGCGCTGATGCTGATGCGGGCGTTGCATTGAAGAACAAACCATCATCGTCTTCATTTGGAGTGGTGAGTGTTCCGATTGACATTTATGCAACAATACTTCTTGCTTTAAAAACGTGTTTTGTTTGTGTGCGTATCAATTTACATGTCGGGCTCTGGGAAAAATTAAGAGACCAAAAAAAAAGAAAAAAAGAGAGCGACTTTTTTTGTTTTTTTTTGCATTTCGACTCCTTTTACAAATAAAAATATGTTTGCTAAGCTAAGGTATATTTTGTACAATACATTTACAAACTACAACTTATACATAGATGTATTAATTTACCAGACACAAAAATATGTTGTACTGTATTGCATTATAGATAATGAATGAAATTGAATTTGAAAACCCTACACAGGCTTGAAACCCAGACTTTTGCTAGGGAACCTGATTTAAAACCCTAAGCCTGACTTTAAACTTAAACTTACAGTAATTTTATTTTATTTATATATATTTTTTGCCATTTAACTAATATAATTATTACCCCCATTGTGGAATCCAAAGTGAATGAGTGAACCAGGAAGTGGCCTGCTACTATATGGACACTAAACACAGTTGAGCCTTGGGGGAGGTCTGCGCTGCGCTCAGTTCCATTTTAGCTGCTCTCATGCAGACTACAGTGTCAATCAAGCGGAGGAATTCCAAACGTTATTCCTGATATTCCAGGGAAAGTCATTGCACGCTCTGCTTTTCTATCTCATCGCCTGCTGGCTCAAGTTTCCCAGTTTGTGCGACCAGTGGAACCCGAGCCCTGCGGAATCTTTACACACACGCATCAACACACACTTGTTGAAAGATGCAAGTGACAAGAGATAGTGATTGATAGACAGTAGAGAGCAGAAGATTACAGATGAGCCAGCATGTTTATATGTATATTGTGCTCTGTGGGTTGCCATGGCAACACCTGCAACCTTCTGTCTCAGCGCGCTTTTCATGTCGACAGCAGCGACCAGTCAGGATTAGTCGGCTCACGTGTTGAAGATAACCGCTTTTGAAAAGCTGCCCGCAGTAGTGACTGATGTCAAGACGCAAGCATGCACAGCTCCGGGAAAAATTAACACACACACACACACAAAAAAAAAGGTTTGTTTTGTTATTTTTAAGTGCTTGTTTAATTTAAAGGTAGCCTACAGTTTTCCAAATTTTTGGGGGTGTGGTTAAAACTGCACTTTGGAGTTCAGCACGAGTTGCCCCTCCCCTATTATATAACAACTTGAGCGCTGTGATTTGTGAAAGTGCAGTTAGCGTGCTAGCTAGCGATTCCTACACCTGAAAATGCACCATCATTTTGAGTAGTTTGTTGGCATGGCTCCTTTAGAGCGCCTCGTTGTTGGCCGCAAGTGTGTGCAGGAGGGGGAAATTTGTAAATAAATAAATAGATAAATAAATAACTCCGACTTGTCAATCAATGTATGGCCCAGGGCTTTGGGATGGTCTGGCCAATTTAGAGCGCCTCGTTGTCACAGCGGCATGGAAAACCCCCATGACAACTTGGTGAGATATGTTCCAGCAACTGGACTCAGGGGGTTTGAAGTGGATGTATTTTGTGGCTCACACATATAGTTACATCCTTCTCTTTTCTTGTTAAGAGTGCCTCATTGTCATTTGCGAGTGTGCGCATATCACAATGAGAAAGGCGGAATTTCTTCTGAGGTGGCTTTTTTTTTTTTTTAAGTCAGACTTAGCTGCCAGTATGTGGAATGGGTCTTTAGGCTTGTATGTCCACTTTAGAGCGCCTCATAGTCACGGTGTGGAAATGACCAAAAATGTTTTCTGGAACAATCTAATAACATTTCTGTTCATTTTAACGGGGACTGTAGTACCTGATGTTTTGTTGTTTTCCAGGAGTCTTCCTTCTCTACTATGACTTTGCGTTCCGAGGGATTCTCCTGTTAAACGTCTCGTCATCTTCGTCCATGGGTTCCCGCAGCCAAGGCTTCTTCCCGCCCCACCAAAGCCACCACCATCATCATCGTAGCTTGTCTTTGGCGCCGGCGGTGCCCCGGCTGCTGCCCGAGGGCGGCATAGCCCAGATCACGCCGAGCCTGTTCCTGAGCCGCGGCAACGTGGCGTCCAACCGCGGCCTGCTCCTGTCCAAGGGCATCACGTGCGTGGTCAACGCCACGCTGGAGCTGCCCAACTTCAACTGGCCGCACGTGGAGTACGTGAAGGTGCCGCTGGCCGACGCGCCGCACTCGCCCATCTCGCTCTACTTCGACGGCGTGGCCGACAAAATCCACAGCGTGGGCCGCAAGCGGGGCGCCGTCCTGGTGCACTGCGCCGCCGGCGTCAGCCGCTCCGCATCGCTGTGCCTGGCCTACCTCATGAAGTACCACCGCGTATCGCTGGCCGACGCCCACGCCTGGGTCAAGGCCCGCCGACCCGTCATCCGGCCCAACGGCGGATTCTGGCGCCAGCTCATCGAGTACGAGCGCAAGCTCTTCGGAAGGAACTCGGTCAAGATGGTGCAGACGCCCTACGGGGCCATCCCGGACATCTACCAGAGGGACCGCCGCAGTCTGGCACCCTACTGGGGACTGTGAAAAAACCTTTTTAACCAACTCTGGAGACGTAGAGCTGGACGAGGACGCGGTTGGTCTCGTGGTGTTGACTGTGCTTGTCATGATGTCACGTGTACGGTAGCACTTTTTTGACAGCAGTGTACAGTGAACCCGAGTTGAATTTGTTTGGTGTACCTTGATTTGCATGTGACCGCGTTCGCACCTCCAAACATAGTCAACATCGCAAATCAACTTTTCCCATTGAAAAGAATGGAAATGACATTAATCCGTTCTAGCCACAATTGAAATACCAACAAAAAAAAAGTATTATTATTATAAAATATTACTATTATAGAAAATAGCATTCTAGGATTGTGTACTAAAAATAATGTAAAGGAATAATGACAAACGATGATTCATGTTTGGCTTTTTGAGTCAAACTACCAATACAAGCACAAATAAAACATGATGTTAAATTAAAAATAAATAACTTGACCCAAAAAACGTGAAGCGCTTGTGCCAATGTTTGTGTTTGAATTTGGAAAAAAAAAAAAGAATAAAGACTTCCACGCAGCATGACTGGTGCTTTTTGAGTGTCGGGCGAGATTGCATTGAGAAGACACGAGCATGGAACGCAGCACACGAGGGCTTTGGCTTAACGAGGCAGCTGGTGTCACTAAACATAGAGCCGCCTCGGGAGCAAACAATTGTTTACACAAATGTCCAATTGTTTAATTTGGAAGAAAGCGCGCAGCCACGTGCTGCCTCAACCAGGTCTCAAGACAGACATTTTCTGATCACGCGTGTGCCGGTCGTAAGGGTGTGTACACTTTTGCAACCACAATCTCTCATTCGTCTTGAAAAGATTGTATTTTTGTTGTTGTAGGTCTCATAAATGGTGGAAAAGGTTTTGAAATAATTCGTCATTGTCACATCATAAAGGCATTTAAACAGGGGTGTGTAGACTTTTTCTATCCACTGTGTACCAGTATATGGTATGATGAGCCACTCTACTCCTTTGAGTATCCACTCCACCACATTTCCATTTGAATACAAGCACAAGGCTATCAGTAGAAAACGTGAGCCACACGCACAAACCCGACGGTTAGACTGATGGCGCTGCAGTGCATGCTGGGAAACGTGAGCACTGGCAGACGCGGAAAGGCTCGTGGAAAACAAAATCACGAGAAATTTAAACGGTCTGTTTATTTACATCACATTCACACAAGACAAACACACACAAAAACTCAATTAAATTACGTTCCCTCCAAATAAACCCCCAATAAGCTAAAAATGTACACCAGTTAAATACCCAGGGAGACTCAAAACTACAAATAAAACGTAAAATAAAAATAAATGTGTCTTCCAGCCAAGAAGAATTAAAAACATTGAAAGTGACATTTAAAAACAAGAGCACATTCAAGTCGGCATCCATTTTGTTACAGTCCAAAGCGCAATGAACAACTTCAAGCTTTAAACAGGATCAGGTCACAAAGGTAAAATGGCCGCCAGTGGACGTGACTCAGTAAATAAAAAATAAAAAAAAAAAGTGGAAAGTTGGTCGCTCAGAGCAAGTCGGGCAGGATGAGTCCCGGCGGTTTGGGCTCCACGCAGTTGATCCAGAAGTTGGCGCAGCTGGCGTGGTACTGGTGGCCGCCGTACGCCAGCTTCAAGTTGTCCGTCTCGGAGTTGAACGCCTGAAGACGCACGGACACGTCGGGCAAGATGAAGAGGACGACACAATCCTTGCGTCCATTGCATCAAAGGTGCGCAAACTTTTTTTTTCATTTCAGGGTTACGTACAAAAAAAAAAAAAAAAGGGAAAGATGCAAGGGGAGCTTGAAATGATTTTACTGATATTTGTTAAATACAGTAAAATTAATAAAGAAAAAAATGATTGTATTGTTTTTCTTTTCTGGTCATTTTGTAAAATTGCTACATTAGGTAAATAATAGTTGAGGGTTTTCATGATTTTGGGGTGGCTTCGGCCCTGCACCCAACAGCCAGAAAATTTTGTCGTACATACTTTATTTGTATCTTAGCCACACATAAAAAATTAAGAAAAACTGCGAGAAAAAAAAATTGCGAGAAAAAAACTCTTAAATTTGCGACTTTATAAAGTGGCAGATTTGCGAGAAAAAAAAAGTTAATTTGTTAAAATAAATATCTACTTCTACATTTATGTTTCCAGAATTATTATTTACACGTTCATACATTTAGTTTTTTGTACGAATTGAATCTGCTGCTCTCCGTCATTCGCTTGCATTTACCTAAAGTGTGCTAGCTTCTGATTGGTTCGTGTTAGTCAGCTGATAGGGGACCAGGAAGTGCTGTCGCTCTAGCTGCCGTGTATGACGAGTAAAGTTTCAATTAAGAATGAATCCGTCTCCGTCCTGCCTTTTCATTTTATAAACGGTGTCCAATCAACCACCAACGAATCCTCACGTTAGACTATAGCTACGCTACGTGTATTTCTTAAATTGCAGAGTTTTTTTTCTCGCAAATCTGCCATTTTATAAAGTCGCAAATTTACGATTTTTTTCTGTCAATATTACCCCTGCCCTCTAAAAAAATTTTTTTATACGTGGCCCTTATATACGCCGTCGTATCTTTCCATATCTAGAAAAGCTTGATGATATTAAAACTAATTTATTTCTCGGCAACCTTGCCTAATGAGCCTCATGCTGCTTCACCATATCCGGAGACAAATCCACTAGTTGCGCAAACCTACATGTTTTTACACAAAAGTAAAAATGGAACTTCACATTTTGTGCATTTCAAAATTTCGTTTTTTTTTAAAGACCAAGTTAGGGTTTTAAATCAGGGTTTGGAGTACAAGTTAGGGTTTCAAACAAGAGTTCTGATTTAAAGTCAGGGTTTCTAATTAAGGTGAAAAGTCAGTACTTGGGTTTCAAGGTAGGGTTTTGAAGCCTAGGGTTGGGGTTTCAAATCAGGATTATGCTTTCAATCCAAGGGTAGGCTTTTCAAATTAGTGTTTAAAACCTAGGTTTGGGTTTATTGCCTGGGTTAGAGGTTCAAGTAGGATTTCAGATTAGGGTGTGAAGGAAAGGTTACTAGGATTCCAAATTGGGGTTCAAAGCTACAAAAATGAACGTGTTCGTAAAAAAGTCAAGTCAATATTTACCGTGGACCTCCGAACACTTTCTGGAGTCAAAGCCTGAAATCACAACAACACAGTCAACACAAGAAGAAGGCGGAGAAGAAGAAGAAGGCGGAGAAGAAGAAGAAGGCGGAGAAGAAGAAGAAGGCGGAGAAGAGGGCAAAGAAGAAGAGGAAGAAGGAGAAGACGAAGAAGGAAAAGATGAAGAAGGCGAAGAAGAAGATGAAGAAGGAAAAGAAAAATAAGGCAAAGAAGAAGACGGAGAGGAAGAAGAAGAAGGGAAAGAAGAAGAAGGTGGAGAAGAAGGCGGAGAAGAAGAGGGCGATATTAACTCATTCACTGCCATTGACGGCTATAGACGTCAAAAATTCATTTGAACTATTTCTATTAGTTTAACTTTTTTTTTTGTCAACAAGAGTATGAAAACCTAGATTTTTTACTGTACATTTAGAACAACTATAACATTTGTGATTAACTCTTTGACTGCCAAAAACGTTAAATAACGTTTAGTAAAATCCTACAGAGGAGTGCCAAGGACGTTAAAAGACGTTTGTTTCAAAACAGAGCATTTCGGTGAAAGTAACCATTTTCTATTGTTGATTACTGAAGAACGGAATAAGGTAGAAACAAACTTTTTTTTTCTGATGAAAGATGAGAGTCCAATCTTTCATTTGGTAGTATGTGTGTTTCCATAGTCCAAACACATAATTTTCTGTGGACCTTGAAAGATCAGTCAAAATGCTTAAATCGGCTGGCACCCACGGCATCCCTTTTCTAAAAACGTCTGGCAGTCAAAGAGTTAAAATAGAGCCTCAAAACAGAAAGCTCATCTTTAGGCTTGGTGAAGCAGCACGTGGCTCATTATACAAGGTTGTCTCCCCCCTACCTCAATGCTCTTCTCTAAACAATCGTATTGAACTTTAAAGTGAAATAAACGCAACCTGTACGTGATAAGTGCTACTTTAGCGTCCTCCACTTTTGAGAATGCAAAATCTCCAAACCATCCTTGTTGTGGTTTCACGAGACGCTTTGGCTGAGCTGCCAGCGTGACGACATCCAATAAGGCGTCAAGGTGAGCCCGAGGACGCTCCCATTCCACTTGATGGAAGAATCATGTGACGTTACAACAACAAGACAAACGAGCGCAGGGGGAGACGCTAATAAGCGAGCGCGACGTCAACCATCCGTCTTGTGTGCTCTTCTCGTTAACAAATCGGACCCTCCAGGATTTTGCTGCGGCCAATATTGTCTGCTTTTTTTCTCTCTATTTGGGCCTGATTGATTCAGCCAATGGCTGATATTAGCTTCTTTAAAATCTGCAAAAATTATTATTATTTTTTTTACACGTTCAACCCCGCTGAGGAAAAAAAAAAAGAATGAAATAGACCATTTTTTGTCCATTTCTCTGTCTGTGGTAAAACAATTATTAAAGGAAAAACATCATAAAATGTTCTGTTGTATGAATTAAGTGATCAAAAATAAGTTATTATATTCATTTTTTAATTTTTTTTATTAATCAACCATTTAACTCATTCACTCCCAGCCATTTTCACTGAAGTAACCCCCTTCGCTCACGGCTGTTTTACTGGATTTTGACTGATTTGACTGAAGGCCCACAGAATATTGTGTTCTATTGCTATAAAAACATGGAACCTAGCAAAAGAAAGTCTCTTATTTCATCAGGGGGAAAAAAAGCACATTTTTAGCAAATAGCATTAGAATATAGCTAAGTTTCATCATTATTCACAAACTATTTAGAATTGTGAGTAAAAGCATTTTTTTCCAACATGGCCCTGGTTGATCTCTTATACTTTGCAGCCACCTGCTGGCCGTTTGTGTAAGAAGTACTATTTATTTAACCGTTCTCTGCAGTTGAGAGGCTGCATCAAAACTTTCTGTATGCTCTAGCATTAAAAAAATAAAAATAAAAAAACGTATAGATACGTCTTTGGGAAACTTAAAACATTAAAAATAGAACGTAATTGTACGTTTTTGGGAGCAAATGAGTTAATCTGCTATCAGAATTTTATTCTGCCCAATCAAAATTGGCATAAAAAAAAAATCCACATCGAGGATTGATCATCAAGGCTCAATTATTCACAGATTTCCGCAATTTTCGAAAGGGCTTGAAGGCACTAGCAAATATTAAAGATTCAATTGCAGGGTATTTTCAGAGCCTTGCTGAAATGTCACCTGAAACGTCTTTATTACAACTTTTTGTATCCATCTGTCCTGTAAACTATAAAGAAGAAATCCAAACCAGTGTAACGTCAAGCCTGCACGAATTGGATATGAACACAAACTTGTTCCTGAAACCTTCAAGAATCCACACAAAGGAGGCCAAAGTGGCAACTAGTGTGCTTTCTCCCTCTCCTCACCTTCCAAGAAACTGTCCTCCAGTATAGAGCGAGCAGACAACAATGACCCGCATTGATTGTGTGCTAAAAGCACCCCGCCAACCGCTGATTGCTCAATCGCTAACGTAGCAACAGTTACTACGGCGCAATGTCAAAGCTTTAGACTCCTCCCACTGCTGCAGCGAGGGCCTTACCTGACATTTATGCACTGCCGGCAGAGACGACTTGCAAGTTGAAGATTTGAATAGAAAAGTCAACAAGTGGAACAAAGACCCAAATGACCCTAAAATGGCCGCTTTGACGCAAAATGGATGACTTCTAGCATCTCAGCGGACATGTAAGACTTGATGACTTTTCTTTATGTCTAGCAAATTTCATGTTACTAAATGATAACTCTTTGACTGCCAAAAACGTTAAATAACGTTTAGTAAAATCCTATGGAGGAGTGCCAAAGACGTTAAAAAACGTTTGTTTCAAAACAGAGGTGAAACTAACCATTTTCTATTGTTGATTACTGAAAAACGGAATAAGGTAGAAACAAACTTTTTTTTTCTGATGAAAGATGAGAGTCCAATCTTTCATTTGGTAGTATGTGTGTTTCCATAGTCCAAACACATAATTTTCTGTGAACCTTGAAAGATCAGTCAAAATGCTTAAATCGGCTGGCACCCACGGCATCCCTTTTCTGAAAACGTCTGGCAGTCAAAGAGATAATGGAGAACAATTGAAGAGAAGTTGGAAAAAGTGCCCAAATAGCCCCGCGCACCAAAAGCTGATCCACAAGCGAGCGACAGGGCAGCCGACACCTCACCCCCCCCCACCACAGGCAAACAATGACATTTAATTGTCCTACTCGTTTAAAAAGGCGTCCGAGCGCGCTCACGTCTTTGATCTGCAAACACGTTCCAGTCGGGAGAAAAGTCACAACACTGTGTGTACGTGCGTGCGAGCGTACGTGCGTGTGTGTGTGTGTGTGTGTGTGTGTGTGTGTGTGTGTGTGTGTGTGTGTGTGTGTGTGTGTGTGTGTGTGTGTGTGTGTGTGTGTGTGTGTGTGTGTGTGTGTGTGTGTGTGTGTGTGCGACGGACCTTGCTGCGAGAGTCGACGTTGAGCAGGCACACGCCGCACGCCAACTCCTTGGCGTTCTTGATGCCGTGCCGCAGAATGCAGGAGGTGAAATCCAGAGAGCTTTCGTCGGGCTAAACGAGACATGAGGAAATTGCACTTGAAAATATGTTTACCCAAAAAAATGATATGACATTGTGTGGCGACGTGGAGGTAAAAAAAAAAATACAAAACTCATACTCAGTACAACTTAACGCATTCACTGAGAGTCATTTTCACTGAAGCAACCCCCTTCGCTCCTGGCTGTTTTACTGGATTTTGCCAGGCCCACAGAATATTGTGTTTTATTGCTATAAACACATGCAACCTACCAAAAGAACGTTTAGACTCTCTTCTTTCATCAGGAAAAAAAAGTATATTTGTATCTGTTTCCGTTTTGCAGAAATTAGCATTAGAATATAGCTAAGTTTCATCATTATTCATGAACCTGTTTAGAACTTTGGGTAAATGATATTTTTTCAACATGGCCCTGTTTGATCTCATTTGCTCTGCTGCCACCTGCTGGCCGTTTTTGTAATTATCATTTTTTTTAACCATTCTCTGCAGTTGAGAGGCTGCATCAAAGCCTTCTGTATGCTCTAGCATAAAAAAAAATGACATCACAGTTGATCAGGGCTCAGGCAACAACCAATCACAGCTCAGCTTCAAAAAACAGGTGAGCTGTGATTGGTCGTTCACCGAGCCCTGAGCTACTGTGATGTCATCTTCAGTCGACAGCAAGTGGAAAAATGGCCGTCCCCTGCGATGGATAAAAACATCTGGATTTTGCTGCATAATTCATATTCCACAAATGTAATATTAATCAGAATGTCACGTTTAGACTATTGAGGTCACATATAACATATTGTCAAGGAAATGTTTGCGGTTGACTTCCACTTAAAAAAAAAAAATCCAAGATAACAATAAGAGAACAAACAAAGAAAATGTGTGTTTCTGTAAAAGGTGTTCATTTATGGAACAATTGAAAAAGTGTGAATCACTCGCTGTGTTCAAAAATAGGTTTTAAACTATAAGGGCTGGAAAAATAATAATTACAAATCAGGCATTAAACTTGAGCATGAAAAAAAACGATCTACTTTTCTTTTTGGTAAAATTGGTGCTTAAATTGTCACAGTATCGTGTCTGTCTTGAATGACCAATCAAACGGCTCCAAACCGGCTGGCAACGGCTCATCTTTGCCCATCAATAAACAGCATCAGATATTTGTGCTCAATTTGCCGGTCCGCGTGGATGAGCACGCTCAATCTCATCGTGTGTTCTGTTTACACACAAGTGCTTAAGTCAATCCAATGCCGTTCTTTGTCATCCGCCGCACCGCACCCGAATCGATCGCCGATCGATCCGGGGCTAATGAAGCGGGACCGCGGTGCATTGGCTAACATTTCGTGATGCTATCGGCAACATTTTTGTTGGGAAGGCGCCATCGTTTGCCGCTCCGTTGGCAGCGTGCGTGTGTGGGCGAGTGTTTGAAGCGGAGGCGTGTGTCAGTCGGACAGAGATGCCATCAAGCCGCACGGGTGCAAGTTTCAAGCAAGTCCCAAGTCGAGTCAGTTTATCAACTTGAAGTATGTGATCTATAAGTAAAGCAAACATTTTTTGGTTTGTATTTGAAGATGTTTTAACGTAAACTGTCAACTTCTTTAGATCAGAGGTCTGCCAGCTGTGGCTTTGGAGCCACATGTAGATCTCTCAAATAAAATAAAAACTAACCTGTAGATTTTTTTTTTTTTTTTTTTTACATATTTATATTTATTTTTAGATAAAATATTCTTTAAATTAATATGATTTAGATAAAAAAACTAAAAATTAAATATTCCAAAATTGTCAGAGTCTAGATTTTTTATTTAATTTAATTTTAATTTAATTTTTAAAAATAAAGACGAAAGGTAGATGGGAAACTTTTTTTAAATGACCTAAAAATGTCCAAAAAGGAAGAGGAAAAGCAGAAAATTGCTAATTAATGTCCACAACATTGCCCAAAAAGTCTGAAAACTGATCTAAAGGCAGGGAAGAAAATGTTAAAAAATTACCATAAAATGTCCACAAAAATGTCAGAAAATATTATTTTCTTTTTTTTACATATTTATATTTATTTTTAGATAAAATATTCTTTAAATTAATATGATTTAGATACAAAAACTAAAAATTAAATATTCCAAAAATGTGTCTAGATTTTTTATTTAATTTAATTTTAATTAAATTTTTAAAAAGAAAGACGAAAGGTAGATGGAAAACTTTTTTTAAATGACCTAAAAATGTCCAAAAAGGAAGAGGAAAAGCAGAAAATTGCTAATTAATGTCCACAACATTGCCCAAAAAGTCTGAAAACTGATCTAAAGGCAGGGAAGAAAATGTTAAAAAATTACCATAAAATGTCCACAAAAATGTCAGAAAATATATATATATATTTTTTACATATTTATATTTATTTTTAGATAAAATATTCTTTAAATTAATATGATTTAGATAAAAAAAAACTAAAAATTAAATATTCCAAAAATGTCAGTCTAGATTTTTTATTTAATTTAATTTTTAAAAAGAAAGACGAAAGGTAGATGGAAACACTTTTTTTAAATGACCTAAAAATGTCCAAAAAGGAAGAGGAAAAGCAGAAAATTGCTAATTAATGTCCACAACATTGCCCAAAAAGTCTGAAAACTGATCTAAAGGCAGGGAAGAAAATGTTAAAAAATTACCATAAAATGTCCACAAAAATGTCAGAAAATATATATATATATTTTTTACATATTTATATTTATTTTTAGATAAAATATTCTTTAAATTAATATGATTTAGATAAAAAAAACTAAAAATTAAATATTCCAAAAATGTCAGTCTAGATTTTTTATTTAATTTAATTTTTAAAAAGAAAGACGAAAGGTAGATGGAAACACTTTTTTTAAATGACCTAAAAATGTCCAAAAAGGAAGAGGAAAAGCAGAAAATTGCTAATTAATGTCCACAACATTGCCCAAAAAGTCTGAAAACTGATCTAAAGGCAGGGAAGAAAATGTTAAAAAATTACCATAAAATGTCCACAAAAATGTCAGAAAATATATATATATATTTTTTACATATTTATATTTATTTTTAGATAAAATATTCTTTAAATTAATATGATTTAGATAAAAAAAACTAAAAATTAAATATTCCAAAAATGTCAGTCTAGATTTTTTATTTAATTTAATTTTTAAAAAGAAAGACGAAAGGTAGATGGAAACACTTTTTTTAAATGACCTAAAAATGTCCAAAAAGGAAGAGGAAAAGCAGAAAATTGCTAATTAATGTCCACAACATTGCCCAAAAAGTCTGAAAACTGATCTAAAGGCAGGGAAGAAAATGTTAAAAAATTACCATAAAATGTCCACAAAAATGTCAGAAAATATATATATATATTTTTTACATATTTATATTTATTTTTAGATAAAATATTCTTTAAATTAATATGATTTAGATAAAAAAAACTAAAAATTAAATATTCCAAAAATGTCAGTCTAGATTTTTTATTTAATTTAATTTTTAAAAAGAAAGACGAAAGGTAGATGGAAACACTTTTTTTAAATGACCTAAAAATGTCCAAAAAGGAAGAGGAAAAGCAGAAAATTGCTAATTAATGTCCACAACATTGCCCAAAAAGTCTGAAAACTGATCTAAAGGCAGGGAAGAAAATGTTAAAAAATTACCATAAAATGTCCACAAAAATGTCAGAAAATATTATTTTCTTTTTTTTACATATTTATATTTATTTTTAGATAAAATATTCTTTAAATTAATATGATTTAGATAAAAAAAACTAAAAATTAAATATTCCAAAAATGTCAGAGTCTAGATTTTTTATTTAATTTAATTTTAATTTAATTTTTAAAAAGAAAGACGAAAGGTAGATGGAAAACTTTTTTTAAATGACCTAAAAATGTCCAAAAAGGAAGAGGAAAAGCAGAAAATTGCTAATTAATGTCCACAACATTGCCCAAAAAGTCTGAAAACTGAAAAAATATATATATATTTTTTTACATATTTATATTTATTTTTAGATAAAATATTCTTTAAATTAATATGATTTAGATAAAAAAAACTAAAAATTAAATATTCCAAAAATGTCAGCGTCTAGATTTTTTATTTAATTTAATTTTAATTAAATTTTTAAAAAGAAAGACGAAAGGTAGATGGAAAACCTTTTTTTAAATGACCTAAAAATGTCCAAAAAGGAAGAGGAAAAGCAGAAAATTTCTAATTAATGTCCACAACATTGCCCAAAAAGTCTGAAAACTGATCTAAAGGCAGGGAAGAAAATGTTAAAAAATTACCATAAAATGTCGACAAAAATGTCAGAAAATAGATAGCAAAAAAAGGCAGGAAAAAAAACATCATAAAATGTCCAAAAAGGAAGAATAGGCAGAAAACAACCATATTATGTCCATAAAATTGTCAAAAATTTGACAGAAAAGCGAAAAAGTCTAAAAATGTATGAAAAACAAAGTCTGAAAAATTACAAAATAAAAATTCAAAAACGGAAGCTTAAAAGATAGAAGAAAATGAATCTCAAAAGTATTAGATGCTGCATATTTTTCTGTTCCAATTAGCACTGTCTAGGGCCCTCATTACATTCGACTAACACTAACTGTTTCCTTGATCAAAATCGTCAATTATTTTGTGTCTCCGGGCAGATTTTTGTGTGTTTATTTATTTGGCCTAGAATGGCTCTTTTGACAGTAAAGGTTGCCAACCCCTGCCTGAGATAAACACATTTATCCATAAATACATAAAATGAACAACAATCAAGTCATCAAGTCGAGCTCTTAACTGTCAATCAGTCTCAATGTTAGTTCTCAAGTCATGAAAGAAATGACTGGACGGGGCGTGTCCATGTGGGTGTGTCCATGTGGGCGTGTCTCACCACCAGCTTGGCCAGCGACATGAAGCTGGTGAGGTTGTTCCACACGCGGCTGATGTCCTTCAGCAGCTGCTGCAGCTTCTCCGAGCACACCGCCGTCGCCTTGACGCCCAGCTCCACCCGCCTGGTCACGCGGTACACCTCCACCACACCTGACGCATACGCACGCACGCACGTGCGTTGTAGCATGTAGCATGTAGCATGGAAATGAGTGCGAACGTGTGCAATGTGTGCGCTTACCCAGCAGATACTCCATACCCTGAGCGGATTGGATGACCTCGGTGCACACGGAGGAGCTGCTGATGCCGTTCAGCGTGTTGTTGGCTTTGGTGATGACCTTGATGCGGGAAGATAGGGCATGCAGATGTGTCATAAAAAAGCAGTTTAACATGTTTATTTTCGCCAAGGCTGAAAAATGCAAGTGTACTTTGCCAACATGTAAATAAGAGCCGTAAATAGAGAAAGTTTGGCCAACTCGGCTTCAGCAGGGTAACAACATGGCGTCCATATGTCATGTGACCAACAGTTGACCAATCACAGCTGCTGGTCACATGATATATGGACACCATCTTATTGGCCAAACTCTCTCTATACATGGCTCTGGCACTAGTGGTAGATGGGCTCCCTCTAGTGGTACGTGAAAGAATCACTGAATTAAATTTGTTATTCTTAGCGAAAGTAGATCATAATAATAATAGTAGATAAATAATTTCTCTTTTATATTAATTCATGATTCATTTTCTTTTCTAGCATAAGCCTAACCTATATACATGGGAAGTAGACTTTGAAAAACAATTGTATATTAAATCATAATCGCAATATTGAGGGATAAAAATCGGAATTAAATTATTTTTCAAAGTGGTTCAGACCAACATTGGACAGCTACTGTAATAAGAGGAAAAATATTTTAAAAAGTACAAGTATTTGTCAATTTAAATTTTTTTATAAAAAAAATCATTTTGCTAAATACACTAGGGAGGAATAATAACAAAACAGTCCTTGAAAGTACAATGTTTGTTAAGACATTTACAAATAATGAGTTAATAAAGTAAAAAGTGAGGTAAAACCGGGATAGGACTAGTTGCTTCATCCTATTCCATTTCGAACAGCAATTTTTTTCTTTTGTAAATGTTTTTTATTTTGTAGTCAGTTTTTATTATTTAAGAAGAACAAAAACAGTTATATTTCACACTTGTTTTGTGGAGTAGCTGGTTTAACGTCTCCGTTTGCTGTTTGTTTTTTGACACAATTGTCAAATTATGCTCTTTTGTTGTATTGTCATTTTAAATTTTGGAAATAAAGTATTATAAAAAAAAAATTATCAATGATGGAAGTACCTTCAGGTACATGAAATGATGTTGAGGTGTTGAATAAGTACAAACCTCAAGAGCACTTTCCAAACACCGCTGCCACTCGTAAGCATAGCGCTCGCTCTCCTGCAACATCACAAACCGAGAGCCGTCAATAAAAGTATTTTGAAAAACCTGATATTTAGTGGTCCTGATGGGTTACCTCCACCTCCCCGGTCAGATCCTTGTACTTGTCTCGGATGACGGGCAAGGTGGGCTTCTCGCTCAGGGTGCTCGATCGGTCTCGAAAGGGCTGCTCTGGAGGCAGCGAAGCGGGCAGGCGACCGATCTCCTTCTCTCCCAGGCTGTGACTGCGCTTGTGGGAGCCTGAAGGTCAGAAATGGGACACATTTTCATTGAGTTTAATCACATACAGTAGCTGGCTTTGTGTTACGAGCAAAAATGTGACACTTTGAGCTTCAGATACTCCGCCACTAGATGACGGCAGCAAATTTCACGACATGAAAGTACAGGTGTGCTTTGTGCTCACATTTTCCATTTAATGTTCAGGTATTTTTGCCGCAGTGGTATTTTTAAGGGGAGTATTTGGTAGGGCTGGAATGAATTAATAGCATTTCCATTCATTCCATTGAGTAAAGGTGATTTGCGATATGAATTGTTTGAGTTATCAGCGCTTCATTCTGCCTGGAAAAAAAGCAGAATGACTAAACAATTTGGGACAAACAATAATGACACACCAGATGGATGCATAAATAGTCATCAATGAATAATTGATTGGCACGCAAATACTAGCAGGCCGCCACTGGAATGCGAGCAAGCTTATGCCAGGTGAGGCACGTGAGCAAAATGTCTTGGCTGAGGTAACACGAGCACCACCGCTACCCATCAGCCTCACCCCCTGCAGAGACATGCGTCACCCTCCCCATATATGATCCTCTTACACTTGCACTTGGCAAACAAGACAACGCGAAAACAAATAAAATGCAGCTGAGGTAGATCAATCTTTAGCAAATGCGCGGGAAACGTTAAATAAATTATTCACAGCGCATAACGCCGTCCTCAAAGTGATGCGGTTCATCAACGCGTTGCCCTTTGCCGAGCCATTCTCAGCAATCATCAGTGCCATTAAGCCTGTCATCTCAACGCCGCCATCTAATGCCTGACAGCTTTATTGCACCCTGAAGGGGGAGCGGGAGGGAGGGCCAGCGAGGGTACACACTTCCATGTTTCTACGCTATTATACAAACCTTTTCATAATGTTTGTAAACAACGGGTTTTTAGAACAGCAAAACGCAAGTGACTACTTGTAAATCAAAAGGCCACAGGGTGTTAAGTAACAAACGCAATGACAAATACATCACTTCACCGAACAGATTAGGGCTGTCACTAACCACCTCCCTTAAAAAATGTATACATTTTTTCATGTATTTATTTTTTGTTAATCTACTAGGGTTGAACATGAGTTGAATTGAATCGGTACAACTACTCATTATTTTCTGTACATATGCATTATTGAACACCAAAATTAGCCTATGCTATACGTTTAGCAATCACAATGAGCATTAGCGCGCTAGCACTTACCTTTTAAAGTAAACAAACACAAACCACCATTTAGTTCACACATACATCATTTTAACTACATAGTGGATACAACTACTAAAAACCAGGAAGTAGGAAGTCCCGCCTCCTCCGTGGCATATACCCCGTTAGCTTATGCTAAACGTTAGCAATCGCGATTAGCATTAGCGCACTAGTGATTACCATTTAAGGTAAACATAACTACCATTTAGTTCTGTTATGGAAAATAATTATTCAGCACATATTAACATAAGTTTATTGCCTACTGTATTTTGGACACCTGTGTTTTCGTTAAAGAGCTTTTCATTCCTTGGACATTTTCCTGAAATGTTCAAACCTTTTGCAACATTAGTCGGGACACAAGTTTGGGTTTTTTAACAATGATAATAAGGTTATGGGAATATGTGCTATCATGATTGAAAAACAGACAAACAAACAAAAAGATCTCACCTTGAACAGACAAGTCAAATGTGGCCAGCTCGTTCTTGATCATCTCCTCGCTGGATTTGACTTTAGGCTGCGCGCTAGCCTTCAGGAAGTCGGACTTGCCAAACTTCGGCTTGTCTCCCTGGAAGGCACCAAAGTCGTCCGAGGTCTCGCTCGGGTTGGCCTCCGAGCCAACGTCGCCGGGCGAGTCGGGTTTCTCAGAAACGGTGCCGGCGAAGTCCCCAAAGTCGTCTTCGTCTTCGCCGCCCTGCTGTTCCCTACCGGCGAAGTCGGCGAAGGCTTGGAATTTCTCGACCTCGGCGCGGACGGACGAGGCGATCTTGGCAGGTGAGGCGGCCGAGATGCTGTCCGTGTTCAGTTGGGCTTTTCGAGTCGGCGTAAAGGGCGGCGGGGCGGCCCCACCGTTGCCCTGCGGCTTCTGGGGCTCGCCAGTGACGCACTCCTCCCGGTCAGACCAGTCATAATTGGCCAGGCTGCTGAGGCCCGAGGTCCCGAACGGGTCAAATTTCATGTCGTCTCCCTCTGCAATGACAACACAGACATGCCAGTGCGTCCTGGGAAAAGCGAAGATGCTGAGTGACAAACTGAAGACCGATGACAGACATTCGTGTCCTTTCAAAGGGTGCCGAGTCTTCAAGTGATCGCTCTTCTTTTCTAATGGTAGACTTACCTCTGACAGATGAAAATATACAGTGAGCATCATCTGTATCACACATTATAAAGTCATGGTGTTTAGGTTACTACAGTATACAGTGGATATAAAAAGTCTACACACCCAGAGTTTCTTTCAAATAAACAATGTTCAATTCTGTTTTATGTGTCAGTTTTTCAGTAAAAATCTTGTTTTGCCTGGAGAGCAGAATAAATTTGTCCCAATTAAGTATCATAGCTGATATCAGCAGCTTAAAGGTATTTACAGTAGTAGCGCGATGAGTCATATGGTCAGGTGACAATACGAGACTATCGACAAGAGAGCATGACTCATTCAATCTTGTCAACAGCGCAGCCTGGTGGCGGTGCTCGTGCTGTACGGATTTGGGGGGAAATTGTGCTGGTGTGCTGATTCAGTCATTTGAACAAAAATATTATCGAAATTAAATAGTAATTGTGAAAAATGAAAACATACATTTTAGTAGATATAAAAACAAAATCTACAAATAAAAGCCTAACTCTCGAATAAATAATAATAAAACACACAGACACACAAAAAAACAGCAGCATCGTTAAATGCCGCCCAAACTTCTTTTTTTTTGCAGTGTCCAATGCAGCCCCCCCAAAAAAAACAATTTGTGAAATTGACAAGGATTTAGTGCTTTATGTGAAACACTGAAAGGAAGAAAAGAAGGAAAAATAAGACGGCACCCATTTTTGAGCCATACCAAGAGGAATATTTATTACCACAACATGAGAGAAGAGAGCCAGAAAAGGTCACAAAGTAGAAGAGAGGTCTCTCGTTACAAGAAGAGACTTTCGGCAAACTAACACGTGTAAAACTAGACTTCAGATTTGTTGCGTTATACAAGGGCATGCAGAGCAAAGGGGCAGAAAAGAAACAAGTGAAACCAAAGAGAAAGAAAAGCACAAACACCAAAGTGAGAAGGCACGTTCACAGACTCGAATCAGTCATTCGGAGGAGGAAGTGACAAAATCCATTCAGCTACCAGGTTGGAAAGCAACACTTTTTTTGTTTAGGAAAAACTACATTTAGTACCCTTTGAGGACTCAAAAGACATTGAAAAACGCAATGCAGAGGCTATAAATTGGTCATGTTGTATGCTTTTAAACAATTATGTGACGTTATCAAGCACTCAAAGGGTTATAAAGCAGCCAAACATTCTTAACATCCCCCAAAAAGGACTTTAAATTACATCCAAAAAGAATATTTAAAGAGACAGTATCCTTTTTTCCTCTTGTTTTAGTGACGGTTTGTAAGAGCAGTCTTAGTACGACTAGTACTCTATAGTAAAAGCAAACTTTTAATCTACCGGATATCACAACAACTTGTGTCTTCATGACAAACTAAGAGCGTCTATCTCTTGTCATCAAAATAAAATTCAATACATTTTTCTCCCTAACACATAAAATGGCATCTGGGGTGGTCTGTGTACTTGTCAATTTCACAAATTGAAAAAGGCAGCAGGAAGCAGGGCATGATGGGTAAATAGCGGACGAGGAACATATCGTCAAAGCGGACATGACAATTCAGAGCCAAAACAACAACAACAAAAAAAACGATAACAGATTCCTTCTGTGCACTGTATCGGAAAGCCACTTGACAAAAGGAATACTGTCTCTTTAAGAGTGTCGAGCACGCGTGCATGTTCAGAAACAGGCGGCGCGTCAAACTGGGCTGAACAACACAAGATGCTCTGTGGCTCTCCAAAAAACGCTTTTAGATAAAAATAGACTTGAAAGGAGCCGTTACAGAAAAACAAGAGCTTTGTTGGAATGCGTCCATGTTTGTGTTAATGCTTCGGTGTCCTAAATGTCTTCATCTATAAGGCAATGGCGATGCACAACTGGATTGAATCATGTTGTTCATGAAAACATGACTGATGAAGGTTCTAAATGAATGACTGAATGAATAAGTGAACGGATAAGTAAATGGTCCGGATAGAAAGGGCATGATTTGAACACGCAATTTCGCTGGGATGAGGTCGACCCACTGGTCTGAATATATGACCGGATAGCCGATAGCCCATACACGGCCCTGCAAGCCGTTGAAGTCACAGGGCGGCCATCTTGCTCCTCCCATCTCACAAACAGACTACTGTATAAACTGCATGGTATACGTACAGATTATACATATACAGCTCGTAGGCAGTTAGTATAGGGCCAAGGGCGGGTGCGGGGGCGGGGGCAGGAGTGCGGGGGTTTGTGCCGGGGTGGTCACAAATTTTTAGAAAGTAAAAAAATAAATAAAAATAACAAGTGGACAATATGTGCTGCTTTTAAGAACCCCTTTTTCTTTTAAATCGCTCAGTTCCTTAGACCCCAATATTAAATTTGGCTGAGGCACTCCGCCCACCTTCTTTTAAATAGCCTTCCACGCAGTGTCAAGTGTAATTTTTTGTGATTTTTCTTGAATGGCAGACCACAAATGGCTCCCGGGCCGTAGTTTGAACACCACTGGTTTAAGCAGTTGTGAACGTGCATATTTGCTGATATTTTTGGGGGGGAACCTATTCTCTGTTATTTGCTGAAAAAACTCTCCTATTTGCTCATTTGTGCTCAGGCCAAAGCCATGTCTAATATGAAAATATTACTTTGACGCCATCTCATGGCATGTTGCTGGCAAGGATGCTGAAGTGAGGGCAGCTTTAGCTCATCAGGCCTTGTCAACCTTGTCTAATGGGAAAAACTGCTTTGCTGCCATCTTGTGGTATCTATAGCGAAATGACAAACCTTTTTCGGTAGGTGTCAATTACTAATGGCAGAGCTCGACCTCTAAACACTCTATTGCAAATATAAACAATAAATTACCGGGGCGATTTTCAAATCTTTCTAGCGGTTTTAAAACATTAATTTCCCCTTCAAGTGGACATCTTAAATGATGACAACAAAGGAGGCAAGACAATGTGGACATCAATGGAGCAACAACTACTAGAATTAAGAGGATTTAAATAAATAAATAAATAAATAGATATAGAGATAGATAGAGAGATAGCTAGATAGATAAATGAGATGAATGCTAAAAGTTGAAATGGAGGATGATGCTTGACATCCAATCTGATATGTTACTATATTGTGAGTGTTTTGAACATACTGTGTGTGTGTGTGTTTGTGCGCATGAGTGTGAGGGCCCCTCACCAGAGCAAGCGCACTAGTTCCTCACCTGTAGCGGGCGGCTGGTGAGACGAGAGCCCCGTCAGATCCAGCGAGCTGTCCGACATCACGTGCTTCAAGTCCCCGCCCACGTCGGTGAGCTTCATGTCCAGCTGCACCGACAGCGCGTCCTCAGAGTCGTCCTTCCCGGCGCTGCTGCCCCCGATGGACGGGAGGTCCAGGGATTTGACCGAGGCGCAGTCCTCCTTGCCCTGCTTGAAGGCGGCCACCTTGTCCACCAGGGTCTTTTCCGAGGCGCCGAGCGCCGTGCAGAATTTGGACGACTGGAAGTCGGCAAAGTCGTCGCCGCTGTCCTTAGTGTCGTCGTAGGCCAGGCCGCCGCCTTCTAAGGACAGCTGCTTGAACACGTCGTACTTGTCCGAGCTCTGCTGAGAGGAGGTCTCGCTTTGGACCGCCGCGCTGCTCTCGCTTTTGGGCTCCCCGCCAGAACTCCCGAATGCCATGAAGTCCGCAAAATCGTCCTGTGGTGCCACCGCCGGAGCTTGAGAGGCCTCTGAGGACGAAGAGCCAAATAAGGCGAAGTCCCCAAAGCCGGCGGGCTTGGCGCCACCCGGCGCGAGCACCAGAGAAGGAGGTAATGTACCGGTTTGCGTGTCGGCGGCAGGCAGCGCGGAGGGAGCGATGGAAGAGAAAAGATCCAGGTCTGCCATGTTGAGAGGGTTTTTGGCTTGAGAAACAGAAGCGGCCGGTGGCTGCTGTAGAGATTGTGAGTTGGGGAAAGCAGAAGGGAAGGCGGGCTGGAAGATTTTGGCCTGATCCGAAGGCTCTAGTGGGGAGACGCTGTCTGCGGTTTTAAAGTCCGTGAAGCCGTCGTCAGTTCGGACGGACTTGAAATCGGCAAATCCCTCGCCTGCGAACCAAAAAAACACAACAAAACTGTAGTGTACAGAAAGAGAGCATCTACCACTAACTTAGAAACGCTCAAAAAAGAGATCGTCACACTGCACATACTGGAAAAACACTTCCAGGGGAGGATCTGAGGAAAGCCTGACTCATTAAAAAGGTCTGCCAGTGACAAATTTAACAATTCGGCGCCAGTGTACTTCCAGGTGGCTACCCCTGACCTGAACTGAAAATGATGACAAAAACTTGCGTATAGTGTTGCACTGCCAGATATTACGACGGTGTATTAGGGCCACGTATAAATATATATTTTTTAGAGGGCGAGGGTGAGGGCAATATTCTGAGAAAAAAAAAAATGTAAATTTGCCACTTTTGCGAGTTTATTAAGTGGCAAATTTGCGACTTTATAAAGTGGCAGATTTGCGAGAAAAATAAATACACGTAGCGTACTACTCGGATGTTTTGCCAATACTTTCCGGTCGGGTTTTCAAAAATGGAGATAGTAATGGCTTTAACCATATCATGTTAAGCATTCCCATTTTGAAGTGTTGGGCAAGGACGCCTTGCTTTGCGAACCCTGAGGATCAAGCATTTAAGTTAATTTGTTCAAATGTATATTTACATGTACATTTATGTTTCCAGAATTATTATTTACACATTCATACATTTTGGTATTTTTTTGTACACGTGTCGTCTCCGTCATTCACTTGCATTTACCTAAAGTGTGCTAGCTTCTGATTGGTTCGTGTTAGTCAGCTGATAGGGGATCAGGAAGTGTTGTCGCTCAAGCTGCCGTGTATGACGAGTAAAGTTTAATTTAAGAATGAATCAGTCTCCATCCTGCCTTTTCATTTTATAAAAAGTGTCCTATTAACCAACGAATCCTCACATGATTACATTATAGCTATGATACATGTATTTCTCGTAAGTTTCTGAGGGTTTTTTTCTCGCAAACCTGCCACTTTATAGTCGCAAAGTTTTTTTTCTCTGAATATTGCCACCATCCTCTAAAAAGAAAATATTTATACGTGGCCCGTGTGTGAGGATGTCGTCAATAGTTATCCGGAGAAGATTGCAAGACCGTCCACAGTCAGTCATGAAGTAAAAACACTCAGAATACACTCTAGAAATAATCAGTAGCTCATCCAATGTTGAATGAAATGGAAGAGACACACTGCAGACTAAGAGCACGACTTACTGGACTTGTAAGACTGGTCCATATTGCAAACTGTTCTAATGAAACGGGGAAGGGGAAAAAATGGGATCAACATTGAAGCTGTAGAAAACAATCTAACGTAACAAGTGAATTACAGCACACCCTACTTCGTTTCATCTTTACAAAACTTAAAATACAAAGTAACGTTGGTCTTAAACGTCGGGTGGTAGTTAGTGTAAAAAATTTGCGCTAGTGTGGGTATGTAAACATGGAAGTAAAAACTTCTTACCTAGTGGTTTCTTGTCAGTAGGATTTTCTAAGTGTCTAAACACGCTGTATTTGTCCCCCCCATCTAAGTGGAGGGAAAAAAATGGAATGTAAGGTTGAAAAAAAAAAAAAAAGAAGAAGCATCAAACAAATACTAACACACACACAGGATGTCAAACTTGTACCTGAGGTCGGGAGCGTGACTTCGGTGGGCTGATCTACAGAAAGCTGCTTGAAGACGGCGTACTTATCAGAAGAGGCTGAGGAGGCCCCAGACAGAGGTGTCAACATGGCAGGTGCGCTGAAAGATATTAGGCAGGTGCGAGACCATCACATTAACTCATTCACTGCCATTGACGGCTATAGACGTCAAAAATTCATTTGAACTATTTCTATTAGTTTAACATTTTTTTCCCACTTTTGTTAACAAGAGTATAAAAACCTATTGTAAATTTAGAACAGATATAAATTGTGTGATTAATCGTGAGTTAACTATTGAAGTCATGCGATTAATTACAATTTAAAAAAATTAGCGCGATTAATTTTTTTACTCGTAATTAATCGCATGACTTCACTAGTTAACTCACAATTAACTCTTTGACTGCCAGACGTTTTTAGAAAAGGGATGCCGTGGGTGCCAGCCGATTTAAGCATTTTGACTGATCTTTCAAGGTCCACAGAAAAGTATGTGTTTGGACTATGGAAACACACATACTACCAAATGAAAGATTGGACTCTCATCTTTCATCAGAAAAAAAAAAGTTTGTTTCTACCTTATTCCGTTCTTCAGTAATCAACAATAGAAAATGGTTACTTTCACCGAAATGCTCTGTTTTGAAACAAACGTCTTTTAACGTCCTTGGCACTCCTCTGTAGGATTTTACTAAACGTTATTTAACGTTTTTGGCAGTCAAAGAGTTAATCACAAATGTTATAGCTGTTCTAAATGTACAGTAAAAAATCTAGATTTTCATACTCTTGTTGACAAAAAAAAAAGTTAGACTAATAGAAATAGTTCAAATGAATTTTTGACGTCTATAGCCGTCAATGGCAGTGAATGAGTTAATAAGCATCTATGGGCTGAAGATGAAGTTTTATGGAAAGTTTTTAGGGTATGTCGGAATTAAAGTAGTAAAGAGGTGGTTGACTGTGGTAAGTGCAGCGTGAAAAGGGCTCAACACCGAGACGCTTTGTGATGACAAGCATACAATTGTTGTCGATTCCTAACAAGCTTTTTTTTGTCGCGCTCTTTATTAAACTACAATGTCAGTCCAAAAGTCTCCACCGTCCTTACAAACGTGAAGGAAACTTAACACCGCTGAGATGCCAGATAATTTAGTTCCGCCTCATCTTCATCTCTTGATGTATAATTGCCTTTCCGTTTCGGCTGGTGAAGTAATACGGAGGAATGAACTAATCGAGCGCCCGCTGAAATTAATTCATTAGGAGCTGACCCAAACTCATTGTTATGGCGAAGAGCTTCGGCCAAGGTAGAAATGAGACTTAACGGAGCACAATATGCAGGATGACCACGCTTTAATGAGGAAGCGCTGGGGCTGAATATGAACGCGTTACCTGTTTTGATGCTGCGCCGCTGCGCTGGCGGGGAATTTTGCGCTCGACTCCCCCTGGAAGTCAGTGAATGCCTGGTCACCGGTTCCGGCCTTGGGTGCCTCCTGGAAGTCCTGGAAGTCGTCGTCTTCTACTTTGGTCCCCTTAAGGTGTGGAAGAACAAGTAACTTTATAGTACAGCTATAGTAACAGTTTTATTAGTCCACATTTAGCATTTTGTGTTAGCATTGAGCTAGCAAACGAATCTGGTTTGAGTAAATACACAACATATAATCCTATTTTTTGTTGAGTTTTACAGTAAATTTTTAACTGGCCTAGCATCATTTTTGAAGACCCGCTCACCATCTGCCAAATTGCACAATAATAGCAGAATAACATCTCAATCTTCTCGCGAGAAAAACCTACGTGGAAATTTTTTTTGGGGCACTCGTAAGTCACAAGTGTTACCTGAGGAGGGAAAGTCGCAATGAAGTTGGCGGGTGCGGGAGCCGGCGGCGCCGCCGTCATGGGAGGCATGCCAGTCGGGGGTGGGGTGGGCATGGGCATGGGCATGGACACTGGCGGGTGGGTCATCATGGGCTGCTGATGCTGGGGCATGACAGGTGCTAAGGCCATAGCGAGGGCATGCAGATTGGGCACCGGCGGAGACGGGAACTGACTGAGGATTTCCACATTCATCGCTGGTAGGCCGCTCTGAAACGCACAAATATTATTTTTCATCAACAATACAGTTTGACAAATCACTGATCTCGCCCGCCACGTCCTTGATGATAGATTTCTCTCAAGGTGCATTATTTTAATAGTACTTTCCAGTTTATGAAATTCAAGTCGGAATACAAACGTCGGTAAATAAATAAAAAATTTACAAAAAAAAATTAAAATTAAAAAATTAAATTAAATGATCATTAAATACGTTCAATGTAATAAATATTAAACAATTAAAATTCTATTTGACAATTTAATAAATTAATTGACCATTTAAATAATGATTTTACATTATAATTTAGCAGTTTGTATTTTCTATGCAAGTTTAAAACAACAGATAAATTACATATTGGTTATGAAATCACGTTCTGGGATAAATACTAGTAAATATATTTTTCAATGTCATTAATTAATGCAGTTTAAATTAACTTTATTTCATCTACTTACATAGCCTAAAATGTTGGCACAAACAACAACAAATATAAATAGCATAATGAAATAAACGGCCTAATAAAAACAAATTACATAAATTATAAATTTTTAAAAAAATCCATTAAATGCATCAAAATGGCCGTTCTTGTCACTACAGTTTCACCTGCGCCACACCAATCAGCGCCAGCACGGTGTACAACTCCTCCTTTGTCAGCATGCCAGGTGTTGTGCGGTTGGCCGACGCCCAGATTTGGCCCAAGGCCTCCCGCGGAAGACCCGACGACATGAGAAGCGGATACAGCTTGGCCGTGTCGATCCCGGCCGGGGTCATGCTGAACTCTAGAACCTTCTTGAACATCTCTGAGGGCAGAAAAGCAAGAAAATGTTGCTTTTTGAGAACTGACTAAACGTTTCGGAGTCAATTTGACCCCTTAGCCACATGTACCAGAATGTGGTTATTTCATTACTTTTTCAGATTTTTTATTTTTTTAACCCCTAAAGAATGTATTTATTTAAACTTGGCACCATTACAACATATCAAAATCCAAAGATTACCTGGGATGAGGCTGTCGTTGTAAAGCCAAGCTGGCGGGATGGACTGGATGTGTTCTTGTTGTGGATACACGCCAACACCCCCTGTGGCAATCAAACACACACACACAGTTATTTTTGTTGTTGTAGTATCAGCTTTGTAAGGGAATACGAGTTGCCAGTTGCCAAGCCTCTTGGCAGCAGAGCCCCTGCTGGTATCCAAAAAAATCCACAAAAATCATCACTGGAAAGCTCGTGCAGATGTAACGCACAAAAATGGGATTTACCATTTGATTGTACTGACCCAGATTGTTGTTTTAGGTTAATACAATGCAATGGTACCTTAAGTTACGAGCTTTTCAGCTTACAAGCCATCGCTAGGTTTAATTTTTTTCTTTATATTTCTTTAACCAAAACCAATAATGACTACGCCCTCACTAAAAATGGGCTTGTCATTTCATATGCAGTAGATTCCACAATGACAGCAATGCACTAAAGCAGAGAGTATCATAAAGCATTAACGCCAACAGAATCACGAACCCGTGTTACATTCATAAATACCTGCTTGCCTCATCAACGATATTAGCTAGCATGCTACCCCTCAATAACGTGCTTGCACAAACTGATGTGACATCACACGAGCAAACAAATGTGCGTACTAGTACTGTGCACAAACGCTATTAAGTCATCAAACTCAACAATTGGTATTTACATATAGAATAAAAAATATTCTGGAATAAAGGTTAAAAAAGTCAACTATATGATTCAAGTAAGTTAAAGTTGGAACAAATTAAACTTGTAAAACAAGGTAGCATTGCACATCATTGTCAATTTATATCTTGTCATTTCTATGAAGAGCCTCAGTGTTTGCCTTGACGTGAAAGATAAATAAAAACATCAGCATAGAGCAAAAAGTCAATGTTAGGCCAAAGCAGGCAGCAGGAAGCGGCAGCAATTATTTCCACAAGAGTCCGACAGACACATTGAATGCAGAAAACCTGGAAATAAATGTAGGAGGAAGAGAGTAAAGGTTTGCCCCACTTTACAACGATCCGATTTCTTCAAAAAGACGTCAGCTTGATTTGATTCAAACGCCAACAAAAATTGCTAGAAAAGCCGACAACGGCGTAGTAGAAGAGAGGAAGCTGCGATTTTAGTGGCAGAAGACACTGCGGCGGTCTCATAAGAAACGGGCTTCTCTCACCGCTGCCGCCACCGCTTTGAGGGGAGGGCTTGGCGCAAGTCGGGGGGGCCTCGGGTAGCCTCTCCGTGACGAAGACCGACTTGAGACCCAAGTCCCCGGAAGCCGCCGCCCAGTTCCTGGCCTTACTGCTGCTTTGAAACTGGGCGGAAACTCGAGCTTTGGGACTCATTGCTGTCAAAGTCTGCCTGGCTTTAAAGTTCAAGTGCGCCGTCTTGCCGGCCGTGAGGTCGCAAGAGGAGAAAAGTTTCTCTTCCAGGGACGGGCCTAGAAAAAGGTGCGAATGGGGAACAAGCATCTTTTTTTCATCTGACAACCTGCCTTTTTCATTCAAATGTGACAGCTGCTAAGAATGTTTAGAGTTGCTGCGATGCACAAATGTTTGAATGCAGCTGTTCGTTGCTTGGAATATAAAACCTTTCAACATATCGGTACATACTTACAGGTGGCAAAAGTTTAGGTAGTCTGAGATTTGCACCACTAGTAAACAATCTCTTACATGGTACATGCTAGTTTGAACGTAATTAATAGAGCCAGTCATTTTTAACTTCCTGTCACAACATCAATACCCAAAAATAAGAATTACTCACCAAAAAAAAAATAAAAAATCTTAATAAATGACTTTTTGTATTGTTAATAATGAATGAATATATTATTCGGCCGTGCTTGCTTAAAATATTTTTTTTTAACAAGCATATTGTTAAGATTAGAAGTGTATTTTTAACTTACTGTCACATAAAAAATATCAAGTGTGCTTGATTAAAAAAAAAAAAAGTCCCTTGTTTTCTGAAGACTTCCAAATGCAAAAAAGGACTAGCAACTATAATGTTAGGCGTACAATAAAAAAGATCACATTGAATAATTGGTTAATTTATGCAACGGCGTATTTGGGCCACGTATAATTATATATATTTTTTTATTACTTAGAGAAACAAAAATCACCAAACTTGAATAGTTGCGACATTATAATGTGGCAAATTTGCGAGAAAAAAACCCACACAGATTTATGAGAAATAAACCCGTAAATTTGTGACATTATAAAGTGGAACATTTTCAAATAAAAAATTGACAAATTTTTGTGAAATAAACTCGCATATTTGTGTGGGGGAAAAAAACTTGTCAGAAATACGCATAGCCCTACTAGGATGCTTGTGCAAAGTCACAATTCCCAAGTGTGCAAAATGCCTGCCTCGGAAGAACTCGTTAAATTATACTTTTCGGTCGGGTTTTCAAATAAGGAGATAGTAATTGCTTTAGCAGAGATAAAACCATCATATTAATCATTTTCACTTTCAAAAAGGCACTGCCTAGGGAGGGCCATCGAGTCATCTCGCAAATTTGCCATTTTATAAGGTTGCAAATATTCTATTTTTTTCTCTCGTGAATTTGGGAGTTTTTTTCACGGAATATTAACCCCCTCTATAAAAATGTGTATATTTATACGTAGCCTTAATACGCCGTTGCAAATTCATTCTAATTAAACGCAGGTAATAAAACAAAACTTGAAAGAATACTTTCATTATTGAAAAACTATTTGGAAAATTTTACAGCCACATTTTAAAATTATTTTTCTTTACCCCATCAATGAATGACCTGCCAGTTCATTTTTAAATATCAAATGTAGCCCACCCTTGCTTTAAAGCTACCGACGGAGGTCGCGTGCACTAAACAATGAAAACCTTCCGCTAATCCAACGCGTACATAAAGACGGATGGAAAATGAGCAAAAGAAACAATTTACCTTGAAGCGAAGTTTGAGAGCCGCTGTTGATGGCGGAGTGCGGAGGAGCGGCAATGGGAATGGACACAGAGGAAGGGAGGGAAGCGCGGACTTGAGAGGAAAGGGGCGAGTGTGCGCAACCGACGGGACCCTGAACAAAGCCACTAAACTCCTCGTCCTCCTCGGGGAAAGCGGCGGCGAGGGAGCCGATCGTGACGGTCCTGCGGGAGGAGGCCGCGGAGGAAGAGGAGGAGGAGGAGGAAGAGGCGGGCCCTTGAAAGTCACTAAATTCATCATTGTCCTCGGACAATGGCGGGGGGAGGGAGGGAGTGGCGACAGACGAGTGGGGTGATGACGATGATGATGATGATGAAGTCGAGTCTGCAAGAATGAGCAAATCGTGACGATGGAAGACGCGCGCACACACGCACGAAAAATGAAGACGTTAGGATCAAACAGCAAAATTCAATTAGACCTCCCAGAAGGGGGCGCTATAGTAGATTCTAGGGCATGGGTGGGGAAAGTACGGGACACATGCAGCCCGCTCCATTCTTTAGCCCGGGTCACCAAGCATTTTCATTATTTACATTGCGAGCCCTGTAATGCTGTATTAATGAGAATGAATGATTATTTATTTCTTTGTCTATCGTTTATTTTTGTTTGCCAAGCTGTACCTGGCTTCTTGCTCTGCGACGACGGCGTGGGGTGCATCTTGGCGTCCCTGCTGAAACCGTCCAGGTTCCCCTTTATCGCCTCCAGGGCGTCGTCCCGGCTCTTTTCCCCCATCTGAGTGCACACAAAAAAAGAAAAACCGGTGAGCGAGCGAGTGGATGAAAAGCGGGATAAAGAATGCCAGAGACAGTCGGATTTCTCACCTTGGGTTTGACGCTACTGAGCAGCCTGAGCTTCTGCTTCTGCTCCTCGAACTGTCGCCGTTTCCTGTCCTCTTCCAGCATCTTCTGCTGCTGCTCCAGACGCTTCCTACAAACAATCAAATGGAATTGTAACGCAGACACCCTTGAGAATGCCATTCTAAAAATAGATCAAAGGTGTTCTTGCTGCAAACAATGGAAAGCGGACTACTTTCTTTGTTTTATCCTTACCTACTATTTTGGTCAAATCTGACTTCTTTTGATATTTGACATTAGTAAAAAAGTACCCTGAAATTTGATGACTTTACCTCGAGTGACCCAAAATGAACAAAAATTTGAAAATGTCATTCTTTTGTACTGGTGGTACAAAATATATGAACACTTTGTACAGTGAGGTTGTTCCGCATTTTAGATTTACCGGTATAAGTTAAAGAAATGGTGGCAATGGCGGAAATTAGAGCTGCATCGATTACCGGTATTTTAATTTCTAGTATTCTGCCAATTGACTTATCAAGTAATGGGATAAATAATTGATATTGCAGGTGTTTTCTCCCCCCAAGCCTCATGTTCTACTGTGGTTTCTGACTTTTGAGTGTGTATGGCTTTAAAGGCGGGGCCTGACCTGGTGGGTGATATGGGCGTCAGCAAATAAGAGTGTAGAGAGTTAACTCTAAAAGTTGAGTGGGGTCATTAGCAGCTCGTGTTTAACTTTTTTTTTCTTCTTTTTTTAAATAATCTGTGTGCAATCTTTTTGCGATTACGATTTAATATGCTTTTTCCCCCAAAAAATTAGATTTAGGATATGTAAATGTTTTGGTTTTATCGGTTAGGCTTACACTAAAATAAGTGCAAATGAACCATTAATTAATATAAATGAGTTTATTTATCTACTTCAATTACAATGTCTAAATTATTAAGAACTTTATAACTTGCAACATAATTTTTACTATGACAAATTCACAAAATTCTACCAAACAAGTGTGGCGCAAAACAAAAGTCGCAAAAAGATCTATAATTCATGATTTGGTCGAGACTATTATTATATGGGTTTTCTTGGCCCAGGTCAAAAGTGACTAAGAATGTACTGAGTGTGCACATTATTAATTATGATAGAGAAAAGGTGTGTGTTTCTTACTGGTGCTCCTCGGCCATTTGCTTCTGCATGTCAGCGGTATACTGTGGGCCAGCAGCTCTCATGCCCATAAACTGGGGCTGGCCCAAAAACGGCATCCCGGGGGTCTGCATCCCGATCGCCATCCCGGCCTGCGACATACAGTGAACGGTGCTCGAGATGCAAGTTGATTTCATTCTGCGAGCGTGCTTGTAATGCAAGGCAATCATATCTCAAATCATCTTTCCCCACTGAAATGAATGGAAATGCTATTAATCCGTTCCTGCCACTGTTTTTTTGTTTCTGTTTTTTGGGGGGCACCGGTCCACTGCAATAGTGAATGATTGGATGTGTCTAGAACCTACCTGAATTGGCATGGCTCCTGGCGGCATCTGTCCCCCAAAGTTCATTCCCATCATGCTTTGCATATTTGGCTGCATGACCATTGGGAAGCCCTGCTGCTGTTGCTGTGGCTGTTGTTGTTGCTGTTGCTGCTGCATGGGCACCATGCCTGCACAAAAACAACAAACAGCAAAAATGACATTTTGATGTATATTTATTTACAGAATGATGTCTAAATCCACCTATGTACAGTAACAGAATATGTGTACTTCACTACTTCCCACCCCTGATACACACTGAAGGAAAAATTGATAGAAATATAGAGTTGATGACTTTGTGATTGAATTTGCCGAGCAGTTGGGGAAAGATGAGGCCAGCAAGAAGCCAATCTGTTATTCAACAGCTTGGAGCAAAATGAGAGGAGAGGGGAAAAAAAAACCCGCAGACGTTTGGGTTAAATAACAGCCTGGGCCTTATGGAGCCGCAGTGTGATTCACCCATTTTAGGAGAAGGGCAAAAAAAAACAACGTAACTTTGCAGACTTGACTGTAGATAATATCTAGTAGTTGTGTTTATTTCAATTGTGTAAGGTGGCATTTATTGCTAATAAATAAAGAGTATCAATCACATTAGAGTTTTTGTAATCTCTTCCCCATCATCAGCCAAACTACATAAACTGCTAAGAAAATATTCATTTTTTTCCAATTAAAAAAATAAAAGAAAATCAATATGCCCCCCCCCCCCCCCAATGCCCCACCCAAAAAATTATAATAAATAAATTTAATAAAATATTCGGTAGAAATTTATTTAAACATTCATAGGTTAATATTTTAGTAAATGATGGACTTTTCCCCTAGTCATTTAAAACATACACATTTTAATATTACATTACATCTTTGTGCACATCAGATTAAAAGAAATCTCTGTCAAAAAAAAAGAATTAAGAAAAAAATATAATAAAAGCTTGGTAACATAATATTGTGACTCACCTTGCGGCGGTCCCAAACTCCCTCCAACGGGATACATGAAACTAAAGGGGGTGAAAAAAAACATGTGTAAGTATATTTCTCATGTGGCATTTTATGGCTCAATATACGATGTCATCAACCAAACAATTTTAAGTTTTTCATTTGTGTGGTGGGCGTACTTAGAAATGACAAATATTAAGAAATTAAATATTAAAATATTGAAATATTAACCCATTCACTGCCATGTACCATATGTTTATATTCATCAATTGGAATCCAACCATTTACTGCCACTGAAGTGTTTATTCGTCTAATACATTTATCGACAGCTCGACAGTTGTTGTTTTTTAAAGCAACCGCCAGTGAATGAGCCTCACAACTCTTATACAACATCCAAGGACAGAAAAAGTCCTGTTTTATCACATTTTGCTGTTTATGCTGAACAGAACAGAAAAATAGCAACTTTTTGTCTCAAATAAACCTTAACGGACTTTGCTGATAAACAATGTGACGCACACTTTCTGTAATTGTGTCCATTATTATTTCCACCACACGGGCTGGACTTGAGTTTCACCTCTGCTGTATCAGTGTCATCCATTCATTATTTACACGGCTCAGGCTCACGGCATGAAAAATACATGAAAATGAAGAAATAGTTCTCATGCTGCTTGCTCACTAGTACTTAACACTAAATATTGAGAGGATGCTGACTGACGCTTATTGGCCAACTTCTCCTCCATAGTGGTTACCACTTTATTGTATAACTAAGAGCTTTCCATTGTAACAATATCAAATACACTGTTGCCTTCCAGCATTTCACCCTGCGGTGACTGCGTAATGAGTATTTCATGTGACATTAATACGAATTTATAATTCCATATAAATCCATGGATATTAGTTGTTAAAGTTAGTAATGACTTTATCAGCAATCCAGCACCGGAAGTAATGCGCTTGCGCTTTCAGAATAAGAGCATTTTACAGGTAGCGCTGTTACCACAGTGAAAATGCTTTGGTACCTGAGCAGTATTCATGGTTGTTATCGTTTGTACATGTGCTCTTTGTTATTTATCTTTCTTTTATTTAAAAAGTGCTCATAAACACCAACTCCAGTACGTTTTGACAGGGGTCGGTTGGGAAAATGGCTGAATGGCTGCATAGATTTTTTATTTATTTTACTGCACTCAAAAACAGATTTTATTCAATTTGTTATCTTTGTTGTTTTGAATGAAAGGGACATTTTGTTTTGAATATTGGAGTATAATACTGGCATATTTGAATATTAAACCACTATAGGCCCGCGAATGTACGTATTGGCGCTATTGAGGCGACATCACTCACATAAAACGACATAACCACACATTAAAGTAGTCTCGATTTGTATTATAGTTCATAAAAATAACGACATGACTGTCAGACTGTCTTAAATCATCGTGGTCGAATCCTCTTGTGACAGGACCCATCTGCTAACGTTAGCTATGGCAACCAGCCAGCTCGTCAGCCGGCTTCCACCATCAAACCCACTGATGTCGACGCCCTTTTAAAGCCGTCACGATTGACCGCTTAGAGGCTAGACGGATGTAGTTGGTGGATAAATGTCGAAAAACCATGACAAAATGGAGATAAGGAGGATTGTAAATGCGCTCGAGTACCTGCCACCTCCAGATGATCCCGGCCGCAGCGCCATCTTGAGAAGGGCAGTTGCCACAGGCTGGAGATGACGTCATTCAAAAAGGGAACAATAACTTCTAAACCCCGTGTTGAGTCTCGCAGGCGCGCTTTAATCTGTGTTGTTGCAGTGCATCTATTGACCAATAAGTGTCACTGTTTATCTGTCTGACAACCGCGTCGGCCGTTGTGTGTTAAAACGAAGAAAACTTGTCTTGAAACTTTCATTTGAAACCCTGACCCAACCTTCGCCCGTTTTGAATCCAGGCTTAAAACCCTCATTTTAAACATTAAACATGGTTTGGAACACTAATACTTGTTTGCAACCCTAAAAGGATAATACCCTAGATTGAAATACAAAGTTTGAAACCCTAACCCAGGCTTTAAATCACACATTTTAAACCTAACCCTAACCATTGGTGCAATCCCCAATTCAGGCTTGAAACCTAATCCAAGTTTGAACCCCCAACCATGTAATTGTCATGAAATAGGATGATGATGATGTCATTAATGCAATTGCTTCAGGGAATAAAGAAATAAGCAAGGGATTGGGGAAAAAACTGATTTCGGAGGGCTTGAATGAGCACATGTGTCTTGGCTGGGCAACAATGTGAGCAGGCACATTATGTGGAGCTCCCTTGGCATGGAGGCACCATATTTTCACCACTTTAAATGTCAATAGCTGAATATCCATTATTAGCCCCGCAAGAGTGATTAATGGCGTTGCCCATTAGTGATTAGACGGCAGCTCATTACAGATGTTTGCATGTCTTCACGCCCCCAATTGAGGTTCATTAGAAGCCCGATGAGGCTCCATCACTCTGTAGCTGTAGCTGTCTTCTCCTCCTCCTCTGCTGGGAGGCCATCCGCAGATCTGGGATCAGATCAGAGTGGACCCCCCTCCAGGTTGGGCCCCCCTGTACCCATTATACCCCCGTCTGGGTGAATGGTGGTGGGCCGAAAAAGGTGAACATTAACCGGTGTGCCGTAAATCACGCCAAAGTTGCGACAGCATCAGCATGACGACATCAATCTGTCAGACATTCTCCTCGAAACGTGTGAGCAGTTTTAACACCTCGCATCACAATAGAGGAAAAAGCTTTTTGGGCATTTTATAAGACAGATACAACACAATTTGGAAATAATAATAGAATACAAACAACAATGACAATTGACCTTGCGGCGACACATTGAGAGGCGCATGCAACGAGACGGAAAGTGGAAGGCGCGCGCTGAATGCGGCGGCGTGTTTAGCAGCGTCACAAGAAAGGATGCTACATCAACTCCAGCTGGGCCCCAAAGGGCCTCACGGAGGAGGCGGCCCAGCGGGGGTCAGGGGTCAGGGGGCTAATTGGTCACCACTGCGACCCCGGGACCGAGACTCATCTTTGACGCTCTAAACACTTGCGCAGGACACGGAGCTCTTCCATCATCACGCCTCCTCTTTTCTTGTTGTTGTTATGCTGCTCATGATGATGCATGAACAGTCATGGAGATGAGGGTGGTCGCCGTGGTAACGCTGTGTAGCACCACCTACAGTGACGTCGACAAAACCTCTTTTCGGGATGTTATTTTGTTGCTTTTTGTGGAATCTATTTATATTCATCCATCCCTCTGGGTTTATGTGACATAAACAGTATGTATGAATTTGGTGCCTTAGTCAAGGTGGAGGGAATTATTAGTCAATGGGTTTTGCTAGCAAGAAAATAAGATCACAAAAATCTATTGGAACAGCTGAACTTTATTTGGGTTTAAACAGGTATGCTTAAAATGGTGGTAGGTGTATAACTTACACGACTTGTGTTTCCACACGCGAACTTCTGCAAGCACAATTTTCACAGTCTGAGACTCTACGAGGTTTCACAATTGTTGAGTGATGTCATATTGAAGCTGGTCAAATGACTCCCGCGGTCCCCCACCCCCCACCCCCAGCCCCCGATTTTGCAACTCAGATCTCCCGAGTTCAAAGGGTCATTCCAGTGCACACTTTGTGGTATGAGGTTGGAGAAGTCTGACTTCCTACTTTCCTTGAATGCAGCATTAGACAGATCGCTAGCTAGCTAGTTCGCTAGCTAGTTAGCAATCTGTCTATCTCGCCAGATAACTCTATCTATCTATCTATCTATCTATCTATCTATCTATCTATCTATCTATCTATCTATCTATCTATCTATCTATCTATCTATCTATCTATCTATCTATCTATCTATCTATCTATCTCTCTCTCTCTCTAATACATGAAAACAGATGCTTGCAGGGCCCCTTTGTAGCTAGGAGAAAAAAGGTTACAAAAAAAGGGGCTTGCTCAGATCTTTGCAGGCTTCCTGGGTGTGAAAATCAAAGGAGTCATTGAAAAGCAAATTGAGCAACATCAGGGGATTACAAGACTGAACCCAGCGGGACACCGGGCTTCAGGTCAACGTGGGGATACGAGGACACACTGCGGGGAGATACAAGTTGCACTAGTAACTACAACCACATTTGAGGAGGGGTTTAGGGCGAGTCCTCAAAGTTTGCCGCCATGCTTTGCACACAATGTAATTATGGAAACCACAAGTCATAATTTAACAGCCGTCATCAGTCTACTATAAACACTTTCATAATGTTTTTAAACAATTGGTACCCCTCCAAGTTGTTTACCTCACGGAATGTCTTCTTTTCGACTGATACGATGGCTAAAAATGATCATTCAAGCAATTTCTTTAGTTTTCCCAATGATGTGGAAGGGGTTTATTATTATTCGTGGTGTTTAAAAAAAAAAAATCCAGCCCCTAAATGCAGTTGAACTGAAAAACATGAAATTTGGTGGTCATGTTTTTCCTAAGTAGACCCAGAAAAGTCATACTTGAAAATGCACAGAAAGTCTGCCAGTTTGCTTAGAAAAGGCCATTTTGTTCGTAATGGAAAAATAATTTAAAAAAAAAAGAAACTTGAATAGGAAGTAAAAAAAATAAAAAACGGTTAATATAAACAAAAAAAAAAAACCACACTGCATAATAAAATGTCTCACTCTCAACTAAATTAAAATCAAAATAATAAAAAGAAAAAACAAATCATAATAAAGCATTCCAATTCAAAAGGTCAGCATGGTCAAACAAAATAACAACAAGCAGACTTTAATGTTCACTTTGAAAAACTTTTACTCAAAATATCAACATTTCCTCAGCACGTATAAATAATGATTTAAGATTGATTTCCATTTTATACAAAAATAATACATTAAGAGGAGAAGAAAATCACACGCACGCGCGCACACACGTAATGTGGGTATGATGAGCGCCCCCTGGATTGGACGGCAGTAAGCACATGCACCTCATAACAGTCAAGAAAGCGTCACGGCGCTCCCAACATCATGACCTAATGTTTCCATGGGAATGTCTAATACTGTTGGGTGTGGGGACGCCCCCCCCCCCCCTTTCCCCCCAACCCGCACTCCACTGGATTCCATTGAGCTGCTGTCACAACGCGAAAGGAGTGGTTGCTTCTCAAACTGGGGGCGGTCCAAGTTTATCATCAACAATATTCATACCAAAACATGGATGATGAGGAGAAAATTCTTGTCTACTTTGGCCTTTTTTTTTTTCTTCCTGCAGGTAGCGTTCAGCAAAAAATAAAAAAATAAAAAATAAAAATACACGCTTGTGCGCGTTGTTGATGCTGTCACTTACGTAGTGCATACCGTATGCGGTGTGGCAAGGAAGAAACGAGACCGCGGTCCTATTTTCACACCTCGTCTATATACATATAATTGTCTCATCTTCCTGCTCTGAAACCTTGCATAGTCCTCTGAAGATTGTCAAACAAACAAACAAACAAACAAACAAAAAAAAATCACAGTATATACACACATACACACACAAGTGAGCGCCAAACAGGAAGACTTTGTGGTGGCGGTAAAACGCCAGATCAGCAAGCGTCGGGATTGTCACGCAGTCCAAAGGCATGATTCGTTTTCCTCGTGTGGTCACTTTGGACAAAAAAAGTGGGCTTGGCAAGTGAATGGACCTTTTCATCATGTTTGTAAACAACAAGGCGCCAGGGTACTTCCGGGTAGCAGAAAGTGAGCGGCGACCTTTGACCTCAACAGAAAACGACAAAAACTTGCTGTGAGTAGGATTTTATTTGGAGTGGATGTCTTAATCAAACCTAACAAATTACGACAGAGTATTATGGCCACGTATAAATATATTTCTTTTAGAGGGCGGGGGCAATATTCTGAGAAAAAAAAAACTCGTACATTTTTATAAAGTAGCAAATGTGTGCGGAAAAAAACTGACTGTGCCAATACTTTTCGGTCGGGTTTTCAAATAAGGAGGTAGTAATTGTAGGATCAAGCATTTAAGTTAAATTGTTAAAATGTATATTTACTTGTACATTTATGTTTCCAGAATTATCATTTACATTTTGGTATTTATTTTGTACAAGTAGCTAAGTTGATGTGTCGAATCTTCTGCTCTCCGTCATTCACTTGCATTTACCTAAAGTATGCTAGCTTCTGATTGGTTAGTGTTAGTCAGCTGATAGGAGATCAGGAAGTGTTAAATTTAAATTAAGAATGAATCCGTCTCCATCTTGCCTTTTCAGTGTCCAATTAACTACCAACGAATCCTCATATTAGACTATAGCTACGCTACATGTATTTGTCATAAGTATCTGAATTTTTCTCTCTCGCAAGTCTGCCACTTTATAAAGTCGCAAATTTGTGATTTTTTTTTCTTGAAATATTGCCCCCGCCCTGTAAAAAAATAAAAATGGCCCTAATACGCCGTCGTACCAAATATATAAGAAACCGAGTGAGTTTTTTCAAATTAGCCACTATCCGCCACAATTGCGACAAATAAATTTTCCCTTGTGATAGTCCGCCGGTCACCTTAGAGCGCCTCGTTGTCTGCTATAAGTGCACACACATGATAAAGGGAATGCTGAAGAGCAAAGCGAAAAATAAAAAGTCGGACGTGCAGACGAGACGGCCAGCACGTGCATAGGAGCTGTGTGCGGGCGTGGCCACTTTAGAGCGCCTTGTCGTTGCGATGGGTTATATTTAAGCGGATATATTTTCGCAGCTCAAAGATATAAGAATGTGTAGGCATTGAAAGATGATAGACAAAGTTCAGTTGCTAGCTAGGGTTTGAGCGTGTTCAGAGTTTTACGATTTTGAAGCCTCATTTTATATACTTTTATAGGAAGGCCAAAATCGTAATTTAAGTCATTTCCTCAGTTCTTTCAAATTCATGTTCCTCTGTTTTGATCAAATGACAGAGACGGATTTGTTTCCCACTTAAAATATCCATCTTCTGCCACCCGGAAGTACGTGTGACATCACAGTGTAAAAGTTTACGCTGCGCTAACCAATCGTACGTCCTGCTTGATCACTTGACAGCGCCACTGAGGCCCCGATCCTCGCCTGGCAGGCATTCTGGTCCACTCGGACGTGGCTGCCGCGTGGTCCTCGCCGCCTTGGTTTTGCTTCGGCCCACCCGATTTGTCATCCGTCGCCACGGGGACGGGCAAGCGGGTAGGGTGGGGGGAAAAAAAAGAGGAGGAAAAAAATGCACTGGGGTTGCCGGGCAGCGGGGAGGTCAGGTGCACACGCTCTCACCACGCTTGAAGAGGACACTGTGGAAGAAAAACAGCAGACGTGAGACAAGAAGTAGGGCAACGGTTTACAAGATGAGGCTCGGGGGCACAAAATGGCTTCCACTTTTTTCATGGAAAGAAATATGGAACACAGAAAGGCTGGAACATGGATTCAAATTATACCTCAGAACTGGCGGATGTGCTAACCATTTACCCACCAATAGCAATCCATTAGTTTTCCATTTTTATATTGCTTTAAAAGTAAAGCTAGTGCAAGAATAGTAAATGTTTTTAATTCTTCTTCTTCTTCATTGACTTCTTCTTGTGTACCGAGTGTGAGTACTTTTGCCACACACCTGGCCAAATAGATGAAGCCTGTTTGGGATTGTTTGTGGAATTTATTTGGACCTGGCTGGCGGCGCAAACAGCTGATAACAAGGTGACCCGCAGGGCGGAGTGGTCAGCGTCAGGTGCAATAATGGAGGCTTTGTGGGTAAACAGGGAGTGTTGTTAAAAAAAAAAAAGTGTCGTGAGAAGAAGGTGGGCCCAGTCATAGAAAGCCCTGATAAGGAAATACTTGGGAGGGCCCGTCAGCTAATTGTTACTTAAATAAATGACACGAAGTACTTGATTGCACTTGGTGCATTTGAGCACTCCATTATTTCAACAAATTGATTTATTTCTAAAGATTGTTATATTCATTATTTGTGTAATTTAAAAAAATGAAATCATGAAAAGTAAGAAGACGCATTTTTTGAAAATTATTTGGTGAAAAAGTTAGCAACTTTACATTTCATTACAGACATTTTTGTTTTTTTAATTAGTCATGAATTTTATTTTACAATCATAAAACGTATTTTTGACAATTATTTTAGTTTAGTTTTTAGTTTTTAGTTTACTTTTTACTTTCTATTCTACTTATTATTACTTAAGACATTACATTTTATTAATAACATTTTAATGATTTTCTATTATTTCCTTCAATTTAAATACATTTTAAAAAATCATTAAAAGTAAGAGGAAACTATGATGAGGGGTTTTCTTAATTCAAATTATTTACTTTTGTTCTGTATCAAAAGTATTTGCATAAAGTTAAATGTTTTTAATTGGTATTTTTAATTCATAATTATTTGTCTCAATTTCAATTATTCTTATAATACAGCAATTTACAGCAATAAAACGGTGAGAACGATTTATTCTATTTTTCTTTTCAATTTTTTTTATTAAAAATCATTTTTTTTAAATTCATGTCAATTATTCTCTTATATAACAATTTACAATAATAAAAAAGTAAGAGAACTATTTATTCCATTTTTCTTTTCAATTATTTATAATTAAAAATGGTTTTGATTTCATATATATATATATATATATATATATATATATATATATATATATATATATATATATATATATATATATATATTTATTTATTTATTTATTCATTTCCTTTTCCATCACAAAAAAATGAAAATAAACTGCCAGGTACTTCATTTCTGATGAAATCAAGAGAATGTCCATTTACACCGTTATAATAATGATACACTTTAAAATTCATTTCATGTGAAAGGGTCAAATTAGGAACATCTAATGGAGCATCTTTTGGACGGTGAGCACTGGACTAACGCTTCTTTCCTTTGCCCTCCCGTCCCATCTGTCACGCGGTGTGGAGCCATCAGCGCTCGGCCTGGCTCAGCGTGGGAAATTGAGCGTGTGAACGCACTGACGACATCCTTCGGCCGCAGGCGGACGAGGAAGTAGTGCAGTTGAAAACTATCAATTTGGTTTCGGACTCCTTAGTGTATTTTTTTTTTTATTTTTGAAAGAGATTACGCATGTTTACAATGGATATAAAAAGTCTACACACCCCTGTACAAATCCATTTTTGTGAGAGAAAAAAAATAAAGGTGGCTTGTTATTGCCTCGAGTTGTTAATGCAAGACAATAATAAGCTTTGCCGTTTTTTTTCACAGTATTTGATAACGAAGGCGAGAAACACCAATTTTCAAATTTAAGATCAAGGTCAGAAAATGGCCCCTGTCTCCTCGCCCTCACTGTAAGCCATCAAGAGTCTTCACTAAAAGTAAAAGTAATGATAAATGTTTATCCACTTTATTAATTTCAGACAATTTTTGGGTGTTTAGAAAATGCAATTCGACAAGTTCAGATTTGTTCAAAGCACTGAAATGCACTGAATTGAGGAAAAAAAGAAGCAGCCGATGCTAAGCCTCCCCCCACGTGCGCCTCGCTATCTACTGTAGCATGACGCCAAGCTTGAGAAGTTGGATTAAGAGCCTCATTTCCTCACGCCATCAATCAACGCGCGTTCAGCTCCAAGGAACGAGACGCAGATTGGACAGGAAATGGAAGGACGGAGGAGTATTATTTGTGTGTGTGCGCGTGTGTGTGTGTGCATTTACTGCAAGAATAAAACAAAGTATTTACCCAGGAGAGACCCCCGAGTTGCACCATCTTGTTTACCGAAGCATCCTAATGTGTGACAGGAAGTCAACAAGTCAACACGCCATCAGAGGAAAACACTGTGTGTGTGTGTGTGTGTGTGTGTGTGTGTGTGTGTGTGTGTGTGTGTGCGTGTGTGTGTGTGTGTGTGTGTGTGTGTGTGTGTGTGTACTCATGAAGATGCGTGAGTTAATCAATGGGAAATTAGGGGAAATGTTATGCAAAAAAAAAAGAAAGAAGAAATTTAAACATGTTTTTTTTTTTTATTCTGCCCATTTCTCTATATAATAAAATAAACATTTGAAGAGAGTAACTTTAAAAATAATCATTTAAAAATGTTGATTCATGTGTTAGTCACTGAGAAATTAGGGAAAATGGAAATTAATAAGCACAGTGAGTGAGTGAGAAATAATTATAAAATATTTTTTAAACATAGTAGTCGAATAGTCTCTCATTTTTAAATGCATAGATTAGTTAAAAACCATGTAAAAAAAAAATGTTTAAATATATAATTATCTTCAAACATATTTTATTCAAAACATAAAAATAATAAATTCATATTTCTAAAAAAGTGATCTTTATAAAATTCAAATATATATATTTTTTAAATGTGTCCCTCAAGAAAATAACTGGTACGTGGACAAAAAAATCATAGAAAAGAAAAAATAAATGAATAAATAAATTTATCTTTGTATTATATATTAAATTTGAAAGAACATATCTTAATATATTAGTTCTTAAATGTAATATTGTCTTCAAAACATAAAAATAACTGGCACAATTGATGACAACCCAGTCTATCAATCTATTATTAAAAAAAGTTATAATAATAGACATATATACAGATCAGGAAAAATTAAGAGATCATTGCAAAAATAATCAGTTTTTTTTTTAATTTAGCTATTTATAGGCACTGTATATATTTTTATTCAAATGAGAATTTGGGTTTTATCTTATAACAAAAAAAGTTATTATACAATAACTCACAAATTCCCAAAACACACATCGTTATTCAGAGCATTTATTGCAAACAAAACAAAACAAAAAGAAAAATGGTCGAAATACCAAAAAATGTCCAATGTTTTTTGATCTCTTAATTTTCGCAGAGCTGTATTTCTAAAAAGAAAGTAGAAAAGTTCTTCCTTGGCCCACATCACAACTTCCTCATAAAAAAAGCTGAATTTTTGCAAAAAAAAATGGTGGCGTGATGTTAGTATGTTAATTATTGTGCTGGTAGATTTTAGTGGCATAGAAACGCACTGCCAATATTGTCTTTTTGTGATTTAAAACAATGCAATCGCTACGCAAACACTAAAAGAGACGTGATCATGAGAAAAGCGGGACGACAGGAAGTGCGGAGGAGGCACAGGAAGTATAGAGTATGCACACAAGAGACATTTTTGGCGTTCGGACTGACCGTCTTGCTGGCCGACATGGAGCTTAGTGTGCCGATGCTGTTGGCGTCCGTCACCACCATGGCCGACGGGAAGCGCGACGGGTGCGAATATTGCGGCGGCTCCTGCTTATGAGGGTACACTGTAGGCAGATGGGAAAAAAAGCTTCCATTTAGAATGAATGGAGAAAAAAAACAACTTTGTTTTGAGTTATGAACGTAGTCTTGATGTATCTCAAGACACGAGTGTACATTGTGTAGCTAAAAGAAGAGAAATGTTGCTACTGACTGTGCGAGTGCGTGACGGCGGCCATGAAGGGCTGCTGGCTCATGTGACTGGGCGAGTGCTGCATGAGGCTCTGCTGGTGAGGACTGTGAAGCTGCTGCGAGAACTGGACGGGCTGCAGGGCCGCCAGGCTGCCCGCCACGCTGTTGATCACCGGCACCGACTGGGACTGCGACGTGTTTAAACCTGAGGGCAAAAGCGCGCCGCCGGTTAGGGCTTCAAAGTAAGTCAGCCTGAGGATTTGAACTAGTCAGATTTCAAGTAATGCTATGGTTGCAGTTTTGGTGTCCATTTTTTTTTTTTACTTTGAGCGATGGCCATGACTCCAGAAAGCGGCATGATGAGGTTTTGCGTCTGCTGGTGGCTGTGATGCGAACTGTGTATGTTGGTCAGCGTGCTCACTGGAGGAAGACCGCCGCCCGAACCTGAAATCTGAAAACCAAACAGGACCATTATTACTTCCACCAAAAATGTTTAGAGTCACATCATTTCTTGTACTTTGGCAAAGGAAAAGGAGAGGGAAAAAAACGTTCAAATATGTACCCCAAAAAATACGGTACAAAAAATATTTTTGGAAAATCTATTGTGATGCATTTAAATGTGTCCGCTGAATGTACACAAGTTCAAATTCTTCTATAAAAGGGTGTGTATGTATGCTTGGGTAACTACAAACAAGCAGACATTCACAAAATCAAACAGAGATAACGAACAAAAGGCGTTTAAAAAAAACATTTACGTTAAAAATATCTGAAGACTCGCATATTTGTCTTCTGTCAGCTGGAGACACTGAGACAAGGTAGCCTTGCTAGATCGCTAACGTTAGCATCTGCTAACACTTACTACTAACACAATTACCGGTACGCCAAACCCTCCCTGCCCCAAAAAATAAATAATTCTCTGAAACTAAATAACATGTCCTTTAAATGTCCCTTCTAAAATCTGAAATATCCACGGTGTTGCATCTTTCTAACATTTCCTTGTCAAAAAGCAAATATTTGAACAGGACACAGTGGAGACTGGAGAACCTACAAAAAAAAAAAAACATAAACGTATGCTTCATCTATCCGTCGGCGTGGCGTTTAATCGATGAGGACAGAATGTTTCTTTGTCCGCCGAAGGACCAACTTGGCAGCATAATGTGCTAATTGTGCTAAAACGCGGAGCGGCTCTTATCTAATCTGAGGGCCGCGGTGTTGAAGGTGGGGGAGGTGCGGGGCACCAGATGCGCTCACTCACCATCTTGGCGTCGGGTGACAGCAGACTGTGGCTGGGGTCCAGTCCCCCCGGAGACACCTGCTGGAGCACCGATTGACCGGTGGACATGCCGCTGCTAGCGTGGTGGCTAATGCTAGTGGACGACGTCACTTCGCCGGGGCCTTGGCTGTACCGCACTAAAATGCACAGAAAACAAAACTTACATAAGCACACAGTCGTGACTATGTTTACTTAACAATTACTCGAAACAACAGAACATTTTCCTTCAATGTTATTATTATGAAAAAAATAACACAAAAAGAGTAAGTTTGTAGTAGCCTATGGGATTGGAAGCAACACAAATGTCACGTGTTGGCTAGCTTGCCAATGCCTATGCTAATCTAGACTGACTCAATGTAAACCACCAATTAAAAAGGTGTCTGAAAATAACTGATATTGTACGTTAGCAAAACAACATTTGTTAACGTGGGGTGGCTAGCTCACTAATATTAGCTTCCATGCTGTTCATTTTATGACTCAATTTAACAAGAAAGTTAATTCTGAGTGATTCTTGTATACTAGCGTAGACCAGCTGAATAATAAAGGCACTTTTAAAAACAACAGGTTTCGTTTCGTATGTCAGCATAAGAGCGTTACATCGCGCCAGCTATCCCGCTAACACTGCTTCTTTACCTTAGACTGACAGAGCAAACAAACACATTGCCCCCGTTGCCCTGCTCTCTGCTATCTACCTCGTTCGGCCAAGGCCGTGTGACAACATGGACTCTTCCTCTCACTGCCATAAGCTAAGCTAGGCTAAGCTAAGCTAATGCTGTGGAATGCTAGGCGACAACGCTGACTGACAGTCGACTGTTTGCCGATGCAAGGCCCCCGCTGTGATATCAACAGAGTCAACATTACACAATTACAAGCAATGTCAAACACATTCTTATCCACACACGCGCACACACACAATCTCACAGACAATGTTTGCGCTCCAGATCTCCCATCTTCCTCTCTGTCCATGACCCCAGGTGTGACAGCGGAACACCCTACTTACCTACCTACCAAACACGCACAAACTCACACTAGTGGTTGTACAGACTAGTTGACTTAATTACTTAACAAGGACATTGAGGATGTTGGTTTGAGGATATTGCCGTCAGCATCCAAACGAAAAGCACTTCTGATCAAAAATATTTTGTGGTTTTTACCAGCCTATATTTATGCTCTTGCATTCTAACATGGATGTTCTGTGTAAATTTGCTGTATGAACTGTTCAGTGTAAATGAATTTTATAAAGCATTCCCTCCTACTATGATTTATTTTTAACCATAGTTCTTTACATAACGTCAACAGCAACTCGTCGACTCAAATTAGTGTTGACTTGAAGAAACTTGAAGTTATCCAACCGCTAACACAAACACGCGCACACACAGCGGCCTGGGTGGCATCGAAGCTAGCACAGCGGCTGTTAGCATGTTAGCATTTGTTCAATTGTCTTTTGACAGAATTGTCAATAACAGGCTGTGATGTAAAATCTTCATCCATCATACATGTCATAATCTGTTCTTAGGTCTTAATTAACATAGCAACTGTTCGCAGTAGATTTTTTTCGATATCAATACATTTCACTCCAAGAGAACATGTTGTTTTAAGCTTCATAGTCTGCACTTGTTTACGTAGCTCACTAAAATTAGCTTCCATGCTGTTAATTTTATGACTCAATTTAACAATGTAAGTAGAGAAGTTGAATCAGTACTTTTATTTTTGCCACAGTCTTTGTCTACAATCGACTCTCTATTTCTATTTAATTAAGTACATAGTATGAGTACTTTTGCCACCACAAATTTTGAATACACGTGTTTAGTGTGTAATTGCGTAGTACAGGTACATGATCTAGATACAGTATTGTGTCTGAGGAGCCACGTGCATTGAGCGTGTACCTTGCGTGCCCTGATGCAATATTTGCCCAACTGTGCACTAACTGCTAATTGTGTTGACTGAGGTTAATTAAGTCATCCATCTTGTTTTTGGGGGGGTGTTCACGGTGAGGTGTGAATCTCCACAAACACGCTCGCTTCACTTCATTTGCTCTCAACTTAGCAACCAAACACTGTCGAACAGGGGTTTGCAAACTTTTTTTTTTTTTCCCCCTTAGGAGCAACTCATAATCTCTCAATCAACCTAAATATTCATGACCTGATTAACAGAAATGAATTAAAACATTTATTTGATTGAAATCAAAATGTATTATGGTTGGACAAATGTTTGCGCTCAAGGGCCACAAAAATTGTTACATGGGTTGGGCCATTCAGAGTAGTTAGATATTTAGTTAGTAGTAGTTAGTCTTTTGAGAACCAGTTTGAGAAAAGCCAGATTTCCTCGAATCCAAATGAGTCAGCGCCATGTAAGCACCTGGTGGTTGACGAGGCATCCGTGGGCCACCTCAGGCTAGCTGTATTGAGAAAAGAGAAGGCTCGTCCTGTCGAGACCCAGGAGGTCTGTCAAATGCGGGGCCGGACACAATGAGCGCAGCCTGGGGTTGGGCAGGCACTTATTGCTACTACGTGGCTCTCGGAGGAATTACAAGATAGAGGTTAATTCACCGGGGATTGGTTTGAATTTGAATTTGTGCTGTTAATGTTGATAGGTACTTCCAGGTGGCAGAAAAGTGTCTGCGGATTAAGAGTGGCTCTTCCTTGGTTAGGATGACATGGTTTGTTTACAAGTGGAAAGCGCCATCTTGTTCCACCCGGAAGTACGATGTGAAGTCACGGGAAAGCTTTTATTGTTGTGATGGCGACATGGCCGATTCCCGTATGGGAAAAAAAAGCAACTTTTGACTGAAACTTGTCAAGTGTACTTGCAGAATCTGTCCCTCAAGTCGCCTCCCAGCAATTGGAGTTATGACCGTCCCTGAACAAAGCGGACCTGAATGGCATCCTGATGCTTTAAGAGGTCCAGATAACTGCCCTTTTATGAGCGACCTTCCATTGTGTGCCGAGCCGGGGGTCAGCGGTCCAATGGAGTGCTTTATTGTCCCACTGCCATGTTTACAAGGCCCGGCCGAGTGTTGCGGGGGCCTCCAGTATGCCCGCGCCAGACAATATGAAGTCGGACAAACTGGAGGACGGGCGCTCGGGGACAATGAATCACAGTTAAATGACTGGTTTGTCTTTGGATTTGACGTTTTGAAGCTTAATGGTCCCTCATGTTGTGTTGTCTTAGCATAGCGATTATCTAGAGGCTGCTTGACCTTATGGCCTTGAGATAAAATTCCCATTTTTTTATATATTTTTCTTGCCAAAAATCAGGTTTGCAATTGTAAACATTTTGGGGACTGAATTTTCCAGAAAAAAATCTGCTGAGTTATGATTCATTTTGTGTTTTATTGAGTCATCAAACTTTGCCGCCAAGCTAGGCCCACATAATGAAAAAATCAAGTATTTCTTAATACTACAGAAAATCTGTAGTAGCTTGTTTTTGAAGGACCCCTACAAACGCCCATAATGACTTAAAAAACGGTGACTTGGCAAACGGCAGACTTCCTGTGTCTTTTTCGGGCATGTCTTCTTGAGACTTTTTTGTACGTCCATGCACGATTGACATGACTACCAAATGTCATGTTGCTAAGTAAAATTAGCTGTGGGGGCTAAATTTTCGAGAGAGAGAAAAAATATATATATATATAAAAAGAAAAAAATATATATATATATATATATATTAGAGTTTTTGATTATGAAGAAAATATTCATCACAATTATTTTGGTAATAATTGAAATCACGGTTAAGACAATCTTTTTATTTTTTGGTAAAAAAACAACATTGTAAAAAAATATTAAGACAATTAATATTCTTTGAAACACTATTATGCAAGTTCATTTTGGATGAAACAAAATGTATTAAATTAATTATTTTAAAATTTAATAAAGGTGCAAATGTATAAATTTAAACAACTCAAAAATTTGTATTAGTCATCTTTTTTCCCGATTATGCAAATGTTGTAATTGTGGAGTGTAATTGAATTTAAATTAATTGTACAGCTCTAATATATATACTATATTGTGATTGAGTATTAGGTTTTATGACGTCAGTGTGCTGCCACATACAATAGTGAAAACTCAAATGTTTGGCAATTGAGTTCAAATCGAGCCAAAATGACCCCTGGAAAAATCCAAATGATCTGATCTGATTGTTCGGCGGAGCCATCGGAATCAATGAAAACTCCCAAAGCGAGAAGGGAATTCTTTGATCCGACCCACCGGTGAACTCTCGGGCGCGAGTGAAGGTGCGGCGAAGGAAGGAGAGAGAGTGGGGAGGGACGGGGAGCGAAGCGGAGTGGGGGGGGGGGGGCGTGGATTAGCATCTCTCACCCTCTTCTCGGGGCTCATCAGTCCTGTCTGGGCCAAAAAGAGCCAATACCGCAGTGGACAGCTCCTGCTGCTCCAAGTCTGCAACCAGCCTTTGCAGCCCATAAAGGTAAAAGGATGGAGGGGGGTGTAAAATGTGACCCCCACTCCTTGAGGGACCAGCAGAGATAAATGAACCTAGTTTGCAGTCAGTGCAGTCTTCTAATACAGCAAACAATGGGGACCCCTGCCGAGGAAGGGTATAGTCCAAGCAGCCCCTTATCAAAGGCCCGGGAGATGTAGTAGCAAAGGATTTTAATTGTCCATTAAGCATGCATAATACAGGCCGTGCCCCAGCAACGCAATGAGACACCCCGCCGGGACATTATGGCCCGACACTGAAAAACAGCTGATGCCGTCGGAGGGACGCCAGCAGGACACCTTGTAAGCGGCCAGCTGAGAGCCGGGCCCAACGCGGAGGTCAGCGCCTGGTCAGGTGAGCCCGGCCAACGCAACAACCTAAGGATGGCCGGTCAATATCAACTTTGAGACTGCCGATTTTCATTCAAGAAAAATTTTGATTTTCCAGGGAATTTATATGCATTATATACAAAAAAATATATATTCTCTTTTTTTTTTTTTTTTTTTTTAATTCATTGCAAGCAGACCATTTACATGCAGATAATGAAATTTGTGATCTTGCTGACGGGATGGACAATGACAGGGTGGATGTTTTTGGCTAATTTAGTATTTAAAGAGCACATGGTGGACTTTCACTTAGCAACAAGATTCAGTTAACAAGCTGTGTAGTTTATCATTTGATGTTTCACTGTGACAGGGTGGACATGTTAAGCAACATCCAACTACACATGTAATATGTTTTGGGTTAAAAAAGCAAGAAAGACAAAGTGCTGGTAGTGAAGTTATTGGAAATATCACAGAATTTTAAAAAAATATATATAAAAAAAATATATATATATATATATATATATATATATATATATATACACATACACATATATATATATATATATATATATATATATATATATATACACACACACACATATATATATATATATATATATATATATACGGGACAGTTACCCCATGAAAGTACGGACGTGCAAAATGTTCAATATTATTATAATGGGCGATGACAGGGTGGATATTTTTGGCTAATGTTAGTATTTAAAAAGCACAAGGTGGACCTTCACCTAGCAACAAGATTCAGTTAACAAGCTGCTGACCGTGTAGTGTATCATTTGATGTTTCACTGTGACAGGGTGGACGTTAGCAACATCCTACTACACGTAAAACGATAAAAAAAATGTTTTAAGTGTAAATATTTAGTCTGGAACTAGCCACCATTTTAGCATCTATTGGAGAGGTAAAGTTACTGAAAACATCACCTTTTTTTTTTATTGGGGTGGGGGGGGGGGCAGTTACCCCATGACAGTATGGACATGTGCAAAATGTTCAATATTATAAAAATAGAATCGACATGATCAAAATGACTCATTTGATCAAATAACACACACTGCAATTGGAAGTTAGCGGTTTCATAATTCTCCTACATTTCCATGATGATTGAGTAATTTTGACGAGCAAACCAAAGGCACATTATAGAGTTATTGATCCCCATATAATTGATTAATCAAGTTAATTGGTGAAAAAACAATTTTCATACTCAGCGTCTTAAAGCGAGTCCATGCTAATGTACACTGCTTAAAACTAGAATTGCTGCAAAAAGGGATGTGCTAGTTCAGCAAAAAAAATTGGTCCGTCATTTGGGATTGATTGTGGGTTGCAATATAATGAGCAAAAAAAAAAAAAAAGGTCCAAGACTGTTGCATGTCCAAAATTATAGATATAAAAAGTCTTCACACCCCAAAAAAAGGTTTTTGTGATATAACAAAACACGAGGTCGAGATTAATCAATTCAAAACTTATTCCACCGTTACCATGACCTTTGCAATTGATCTTTTCGAGAGGGGAAGTAGAAATGAACAACTGAGATAAAGTGGTTGCACAAGTGTGCACACCCTCTTAAACTAAGCATGTGGCCGGGTTCAGAATTAACCAATTACAATCACATGGTAGTCAGCACACACCTGCCATCATTTAAAGTGCCGCTGATTAACCCCAAATAAAGTTCAGCTGTTCAAGTAGGCTTTTCCTGACATTAAATAATGATTAAAAATAATGATTACTGTATTTCTTTTCTCTCAATGGAATCTGATTTGAATCATATCATTTGCCTTTGTGTTTTATTTGAGGTCAAATTGATTAAAATTGAAAATGGAATTTTTGTGGAAAAAATGTGTGGGATTTTCTTTCCAGGCCATATCGCTCTGCCCAACAACAAGAAAAGAAGGCAAATAGACAACGTAGCGAGTGGTTTATCAAAAGGTAAAAGAGCAAAGCCAAGGCAAACAGTTTGTTTTCCCTCGTGTACGGACACGAGTGGACACAATAGGCCGCTCGCCGCCACTTTTATGGCGGCTGAGTGATGGCGCGGCGGATAAAGCTATCAGCTATGTTGTTATGTCGTATACACGCCAGGTAGACTTTGTCAACACCAATCACTCGCAAGGCAAACACCAGCGTCGGGGTGAAATGGTCACGGCGGTACGGCGACCGCCTTTCCTCGCGATCAAACGCGGAAGTGGCGTCGCGGTGGGGCGGCGACCCGCCGCCGCCGGCCCCTCCCCGAAACCACCCCGCTGACCCCGGGCCGACCCCGAGCCCGTCATCAGGACGGCCGCCCTTTGTGTCCTCTCGGGCCGGCGCGCTGACTTTGGAGTGGAGATTGCAGGTACAATGCGGATTGTTCTCAGCGTGTTGTCAAAGAGCCGAATGACAAAGGCATTTGCTCAGTTCCACTCACTCACGCTCATTGATCACTCGTCTGTCTTTCTTTCGCTCTCTGATCGCATCAACGCACGCGGCCTCGTCAAACAACAGCTCTCGGACCTGCCTACAGCAATTTCAACTATTTCAATATTCTATATACTGTATATACTGTACTTTATGGGTATGCGTCTCTCATCTTTCGTTTTTTTTTATTTTTTTAAATACAGAATACTGCGGAAACTTGTCACATTATCCTTATAGTTCTTTTTTATTTAGTTTTTGCATCTATGTATACAACTCTTTTTATGACTTTCTTTTAACGTGGTGTGGATAAATAATCTTGTCACATGATCATACGGTTCAATTATGCGTTTTATTTATTTTGTATTCATGTTTGTAATTTATTGTTATGAGTTTGATGATTCTATTTAATACGACGTACTGCAGACGAATAAACTTGTTACACTATCCGTATAGTTCTAATTTTCTTTAGTTTTATTAATTTTTCATTCATTTTTATTATTACTTTTTTAATGCATTTATTTATGTATTTATTCTTTCATTTGTTTTTATTCAAGACTGTGTTTTATATGAATAAACTTGTTGGATTATCCACAGAACTATGTTTGTTTGTTTATATATATATACAGTATAGATATATATCGAATTTCAACTATTATTTATTTTATTCTGGCTGTTTTTTTTTAATTTACATTACAATTACTTTTAGATACCTAAATAAATATTTTTTTATTTATTCTAACATGCATTTTAATTAATTTTTTTCATTTAATTTTAATTTTAACATTTTAGTCATGTTTAAATATCTTTATTTTATTTATTTTATTTTTGCATTATATTAATATTTATTTCTATAATTACTTAATATTAATTAATATTTGTGTTTTTGTCATTCTACTTTAATTGTTATTTAATGTGAGCTCTTGTTACAAATGTTTAATTTGATCAAATTTACTTTTAAGGTATTTATATTTTGTGTAATTTAATTTATTCACTGGTATTTTGATAATTGCACAATTATTATTTTAGAAATGCCGTAAATAATGATATTTATTTTCAAAACTCCTACATTTATTATTTATTGACCTATCGCTGACCTTTTTCTGTGGTGTGTGTGTCATCAAAGTCAACCTGCCCCTGAGTTGTCCCGGAAACGGCGACTTGAATTATCTGGCCTACAAATTCTGCCTAGCAACAAGGTGCAACATGACATATGAAAAAGGAGCAATTCTACCATATTATTTCATATTTAATACAGAAAAAACTAAATGTTCTGTTTATTATAGCCACAACTGTATGTTTTAAAGGAGGCAGTTAGCAGTAAATGATTATTTAGCCAATTAGTAAATGACCCATCCATTTTTTTTTTTTTACAATCAGTATCATCTTACTTGGGGGTGAAGCACTGGTCTGTGGATGGTGCGGCGAGCCGTGGGACAGCAGCGGGTTGATGCTGTGCGTGGTCGGCGTGCTGTAGGCGTCCATGGCCAGCTTTTGCCTGAACGCCTCCTCCTTGCGTCGGTTGGCAAACCAGTTGTACACGCGCACCTCCGTCACCAGGTTGGAGCCCAGGCCCTGAGCTTTGGATGGCGACACGCCCCTCTGGAGGCACTCGGCTCTAAGGGAATATCCACGTTGATTATGAAGGGTCGAGATATTTGCATCTGTACATATAGTAGACAGCCGGGAAGGGTCACCTATGACCTTGAGAACCAGAGTGGGCTGACTTAATTTAAAAGCAAGGTGCAGTTTTGAAATATGGGGACAGTCCATGATTGCGCAACGTGCTTTTCTTGAAGGAGTCCAATCGGGCCTTTTTGGCCTGTAGGACTCCTGAAGCAGCAGACGGGTTCCGGCTGGCCAATCGGAACGCAGCTTTGGCTGTTGCCAAGGCAAAAACTCGAATGTGGATCTACATTCCTAACCTCAACTATGGTCACAAGCTGTGGGTCGTGACTGAAAGAACAATATCCCGGGTAGAAAAAGACTAAATATGTTTCCTCCGCAGGGTGTCTGGCTGGGGAGACTTTTTTGAGGGTCAACTCCTGACAGACATACAAACTGTATTCTGGGGCTGAATTTCATAAGTGATAAGGGCCCGGCCGATTATTGCCCTTCAAACATCTGCCAAAACAATTGGCCGATTGGGCCAACGTTATAATCGAAGAAATTTCCGACGCTAAGAAAGTACCCTGAATGCACCATTTTGCTTGCGTAACCTTAGCAGCTAGGAAGTGCGTAGCGTTTGTTATTCTGGTTATTCTGTCGTTCCCCAAGCGTCTTTTAAGCTGTTTAATGACACCGTTAACTGTAAAACTAAACACACGACAATAAGAACAACATCCACTGTATATTTAAATACAAAACATGTTTCGTTTTTAAAACATCGCTAGCCTAGCGCTAATGCTAAAAGCGAAGGGTGGATCCCCTTCAAATGCTAACCTGGAAGTTAGCATCGACTTCGGGAGTGTTTTTCCTTCAAATAACAAATATTCACACACAAATGCTGTGGGAACACATACCCACATATAAGATAACACCACGCAAAGGCACAAATTCTTTCCAATGTGTGAAAAACAAGTTATTTTAATAGATTTCAATTGTAACTTTCTTCTGTGCTCACTTTAAGTGTGTACACCATTGATGTACGGCACCACGCTGCCCCCAAGAGGCCAAAACGCACAGTAACAGTCAGTATTTGTTCTTACTGTTTTTTCAGTTGCTATTATACGATTATATTATATTCTTATTTCACGTTCTTATTTATTTTTTTTGTCATTTTCCTTTCAAGTTATATTTAAAGTTGATATTTCAATTATTTGAATATTTTTTCCCTCCGAATTCAAAGGAAGGAAAGGGCTTGAAATAAATCCCAGAGGTTTCCAGGTTAGCCCAGTAAGTCCCAAGACTTGTGAAAATAACACAAGATAATAATATATAAAATAAAAGGTTAATGCTTAGAATTAAAACGAAAATGAATGGGCATGACGCTACGATGACACTTGTAGTATGGACTTGTCATTCAAAGGAGAGTAAATCATAGCGAAAGTTAGCAATAGGGCGGAGGGGATAATTTTATGCATTCAACATATTTTTTGAAAAATCTAGATTTTTTCTGCTAAGAACCGGTATCGGCATCCACCTCAAAAAATGCATATCGGTGATACCAACCTGTTGCATTCCTCTACCAGCGCCTCCCGCTCCTCCTTGCTGGGGTTCTTCTGCCTCTCGTAGGCCTGGTAGAGAATCTGTTGCGAGGCGGGCCCCCATTTGAAACGATTACGTCTCATTTTCTTGGAGGAGGGCTCGCCGCCGACCTCGTCGCCGCCGGGCTGACCCATGGTTTGCCCGGACGGGTTGAACTCTGGGAAAAAGAACACCGGATCCTGATTGCCTTTGTCTGTCATATTGCTGCCAGAACCTTGCACAGCTTGGTTGAACTCTGCGGAAATAAGAAGAAGCACGCACGCGCTCGTTATGACGGCTGGGGATGGCTTTGCGCAATGTTTGCGAAGACACTCAAGGAACACTCCAAGACAATCCAATAACATGACGACAACAACACACTGGAGCAGGGCTGGTTAACCTTTGACGTATAACAAGCATTGGGTGCTATCGGGGGCGTGCCATTGAGCCACATTTTGCACGTTAGCAGTTAGCAGTGAGCCACTTCCTGTTTCATGGAGGACAGCCAAGAGGGTGCATGTCATAAAGGAAGTAATCCAGTTTCTCGCTAATTGTTATAGAAATGTTGTATACAGTATTGCAGTATAGGACAATTGTACTGCACATTTACTCTAAAAGTAACTCAATTATAGATTTTTTTAAAATGGATCGATCCAACTTTTTGGGTTGTTTTATACAAAACGACCCAATTTTTTGACCCAAGTAAAGGATTTGAACAATATTTATAAGTTGTTTTCTACTAAAAGACCCATTTCTTGACTCAAAGTTGGGTCAAATTGACCCAAGTAGAGTTATGGGTTATTTTTGACCCAACTGTTTTTAGAGTGGTCTGCTGAGAAAAAACACCAAAGGCAAATAGTGGCCCAAGACTTTTGCACACTATAGAAATAAAACAAACAGTAAAGAAATAGAAATATATTCAATAAATATATGCATTATTAATTAGATTACTTTTTTTTCTCCACAATAAGAAATATTCATATGCGTGTGTATACAAATAAGTGTAGGCCTATAAGTGGAAATATTTTTTATGAAATCAAATATATTATTAGTACTAAAACTAAAAAGAATATCATTCACAATAATGCAAATAAAATATACACATGTACATTAAAATAAAAATATTTTTAACAAAAAATAAGATTATAAGCAATTATATAATTACTGATTGAAATATCATAATTAATACATTATAGTAGTGTTAAATATTTTTAAACAATTTAATTAATACCAGTAATAATAAGAATACAATTAATAAAATGTATACAACTTTAATAAATACACTTAAAAATAGTATAAGATTTTAATATTTTTTTAATAATGAGAAAATTATCTATTAATAATGAAAATGTTTGTGTTATAAATAAATATGAACAAACTAATAATAACAAACATTTAATTGAATCCAAGATATTAAAAAATAATACAATTAAAACTAAAAACAAGAAGTAAATAATGATAAAATAAATTTTAAATATTATTCTTATAACATAACGGAGAAGATGATCAAAATTGAGTTTCTAGAGGAAGTAAATGTCGCACCATGGTTTACAGATAATTATATATATATATATATATATATATATATATATATATATATATATATATATATATATATATATATATATATGTTAAAATTGACAATAAAATAATACAATTTATCTTCATAACAAATAACAGTAAATCTATGGAATAGGTAAGTGACACATGACTGTGTGATTGGGCGAATGAAGTTTATTTATTGATTTGCATTTTACTCAATCCATCTGTCTGGTGACTTACGTCTGAGGATCTCCCGCTGCTTGCGCACGTACCAGGTGTAGAGGGCAGCGCGCTTCTGGGTCTTCATGGGCGTGCCCTTGTTGAGGTGCTGCGACAGGTGCGACTGGTTGAGGCCCGTGATGTCCACCACCTCCCGCTGCGGGATGTTGTGCTGCTGCATGTAACCTTTGATCATGCGGGCGGCCCGCCACGGATCCTCCCTACACACACAAAAAAAAACACGTTCGGCTCAACGACAGCAACAACATGAAAACGACACACTGCATTTTTTGGCTAGTATGGGGACCGCTGGTGGGACGTGGGCGCCCTCTAGTGGTACGCAAAAGAATCACTGTTTAAGTACAGTTGAGTTGTTTTTAAATTTTAAGTTCAATAGTAGGGGTTGACCATACGGATTTTTCTTTAGGCCGAGGCCGACTGGCAGAATAAAATTCCGATATTCCGATTAATTGGCCGATAACTTCTCTGTTGGTTTCTCATTGAATTACAGCAACATTTAATACATATAGAAAATATTTTGTCCTTTAATGTTCCTTTAACTTTCCAACCAATTTGGGGGGTGGGTGATGTTTGAATGTTTGAATATTTGTTTTATGGGAAAAAAAAATCACAGGGTTTCCCCTAGTGTTTTAAAAGCCTGGCGGCGCCATGCTAAGTTAAGCAGCCCTCCATTGATGAATAGTAGTTGCTGCATGTCACCCGGCCACTTTCCCCGTTGACAAACTACGCTCAGTTTTGTCTTGTAATATTACAACTTTAGAAACACAACCTCAGTTCTCATTTTTGGAGATACATTCAGGCCTATTACACTCCTGTATTTCAATGTTGGTCGTTATTGTGGCACTTTGAGAGCCAACTCTTTAGGTAGGTGGACACGCTCAAAAAAGTTTGATAACCAATGATCTAAATGACACACACACACACAAACGCACATTTGACTCCAACAAATCAGAGAAACATTGATTTCTCCACAGCTGTTTATCATAATACACTTTTGGTATCCATAGTTTTTACTACAACGTCCCTGTGACCTGTTTGGAGGAGCTATATAACAAAACAAAAAAAAAACGAGGCCACTCTATCACTGCAGCTTGAACAAGCTGCTGTAAATATTTTCAAAAGGTGCGTTCAAGTGCTGCATGGAAAACTTTGGACTTTACAGAGTAGCATCAGATTGGAAAACACCTGAAATTTCCCATAAAACGCCATTAAGAATCTGCGTTGAGAATGTCAAGAAAATGCATCACTTTGACTAATCGTCGTTATAAATATGTAATACAGTAAGTCTAATCATGATAGAGTTTGAAATGGACTTTTCAATGCAGGCTGTCAGCCATTTTGTGAACGGGCAATGCCCAACATAAAACATTTTTTCTTAAAGAGAATGAGTCACGTAATTAAAACAATTAAATTAATTGGTCAAAATATACATGACGTCACTTGTCTGACACTTTTTCATCAGTTATTAACGGGGAAAAAAAACAACACGCACGCGTGTGTGTTTGTTTTGAGAATGTGGAGGCCCGCGTGTGGAAGTGTGAGAGATGTTAGTTTATAACTTCTTTTTTTTTTTGACAATGAATAACCTGATGTCCATTGAAGCCTAATCGCGACACTGTGTATCTTCCAGTTGATGATTTATAGAATAAAATTAATAAGAAGTCCACGGCTCACTCGCTGGCTCCACGTGGTTTTGGAGTTGCTGCTGCTCGGATTATTTTCTCTGTCGGCTCCATACACTCGAGGAAAATTCAATTTACTCCTGTGTTTTTTTTTTTAAATATATATATAACAATTATTAATCTTTTTTAATGGGCTAATATCGTTACTGTACACCTTTTTGTACCATTTCTCCATGGCTATCATTTCGTGGTGGTAAGTAAGGCCTGTACGTCATTATTATTTCCTCATTTTCCATTCAACTTGTTACATTATCATTGAGAGGTAGAAAGCAGAAATTATTATCATTTTAATGTTATTATTAATCGTAGTATAGTAGCAGCAGTACTTCAAGTACAGTAGTATTCATATTTTTTTCGTAACATGTTCTCTTCAGCTTCCATTTTATGATCCTTGCTAGGTAGAAAATATATATTAGTCTTTTTTTTTAGTAGCAATAATAGTAGTATATATATGTACCGTTTTTTTATCCACACTTTTTCTTAACTTCTTTTTTTTTATCATTTTGAGGTGAAAAGTACAAATTATTCTCATTTTTTTTTAGATGTTGTAGTACAAGTACTAGTATTAGTAATAACAAGCAGTAGTATTAATAACAGTAGCAGTCGTGGACTTTTTTCTAATATCGTAAATTCTTGCACTAGTAGGCTACTAACAGCAGCAGCAACAGCAGTAGGCCTAGAAGTAGCATGAGGCCGTATTATTTTCTAACACTTCAACTTCTTTTTTTTACCCTAGTGAGGTGGAAAGTAGAAAATATTCTTATTAGTAGTCGTAGTAGCTGCAGTCCTAGTGATACTAGTTGTTTTAAGACTAGATGTTATTTACTGTATAGGCCTACTGTAGTTTTTTTTTTTTTTACCCCAACGCTGTCTTCAACTTCCATTTTGTTATGCTTATTATTATTATTATTATTATTAGCATCATCGGTATTCGTATTAATTAGCAAGTTAGTCGATGTGTATAGGACTTTTGCTCTTTTTTTTTTAAAGTCCCTTAGATTTCCTTTATGTTGTCATTACGAGGGGAAAATATTTTACTACTGTTATAATTATTGAAAATGATTATTATTGACCTGATAAATAATAATTTGTACTAAATAAAACATGTCCTAAGCATGCCGAAGCGTTCAAAATGTGAGGAGTACTCGTGACCTAGATAATCTCGTCACTTCTTGAATGAAAATCCAAGTAAAATAGTGCGGCATTGCTTGGAGGCACTTTCACCAATTTTTGCTATTAATTAAAAAAAATATATATATATATAATGATGTGAAGTGTACGGAAGGTGATGGTCGTTGCCGAGTGACTCACGCCAACATGCGCTCGACCTCGGCGCGCTGCTCCGCGGCCTCCTCGGTGTTGAGCGACTGGAGCTCCTTGAGGATGGGCGGCGTGTCGTAGTCGTCGCCGTCTTCCGAGCACTCGTCGCCGGACAGCTTGGTGGCCGCCTTCCCGTGGCCGTTGGTCAGCGTGTGGAACACCGGCTTGGTGTCGCACGGCTCGCCGTTCGGGTTGCTTTTGTGGCGGGGGGACGGCGGGGGCTGCAGCCTCTCCAGCTTCACCCCGAAGGTGGCCGCCGGGTTGGGGTCCATGTCGTCCAGCGCCTGGATCAGGACCTCCCTGGTGAGCCCGGAGTCCAGCAGGGCGCTCAGGAGCTCCTGCTGCAGGGACGTGAGCTTGGACACCATGTTGGAGAACATCAAAAAAATAAAAAAAAAGAATGAAGGGAAAAAAAGAGGTGTGTAAGTTCCGTTCGGGCTCTCCTGTCCGCCTGACACCTGTTGGAAGGCGAGGAGGATGGATCTACTTTGCCATGATGCTGCCGTCTGGCTCGAGGGATATAAAAGATGCTAATGAGTGGGCCGGCTGATGGTCCATATGTAAATGCAACACAAGAAGAAGGAAAAGAAGAAGACGGCGGAGAAGGTTTGAGTAGAAGAAGAAAACGAAGAAAAAGGAGGAGGTGGAGGGCCTCTCCCGGCCCGAGGTGTTTACACTGCGAAGCTGCTGCAGCTTTTATTGGTTCCGCTTATCAGAGCGACTTTGCTGGACTTTGGACGGCTTTTTGTGAGCCATAAAACGAGAGAGCGCGGCGACACATTTTGCCACTAAGGCTCCGTGAGGACTGCAGGGAGCTTCTCGGCATCGTCTGAAGAGCACGACGTCTACTCCTGCTATCAAATTAGGCCTCATGTTCAAATCTGGAAATTTTACAAATGAAAGGGGGGGGGGGGGGCTATATTTGTGTGTAGCATTGGGTAAATTGTATTGCATTACACTTTTGCCATTCTTTAATTTAAATGTCACTTTTATATTTTTTTATTTCATTTTTTTGAATGTTCAATCATATCAAATATCCCATTGCCTTTTTCCAAGTCTCATTTTTTTTTTTTTTACGATTAAAACAGTTTATTTAAAAATATTTCTCATAGATTTATTTTTTTCAAACGTATGTGTGGCAGGGTTGAACACCCAAGTGCAGGGAAGCTAGGAGTTGATGCAGGTGTGCTGTCTAAGTATTTAAGTATAAAAACTTAAAGAAAACAAGGTAGTTTGGAATCATAAAAAAAAAAAAAGAGTTAAATTCCATATTGTCAAAATAATAAACAATCACAGAAAACTCACTCAAACATGGACACAGACCTAACATGAACTACCAAAGCAGTGATTTCAAAAGACTGAAAAGCGGGTAACTAAATACAAACAAACTAGACAACAAGGTGCTGACGAGAACGAGACAGACATGAAACAAACCACACACACACACAAAAAAAACAGTAACATGAAAGAAAACTAAACACTAAATTATGACAATGAAAAAAAGGTTTAAAGTTGCGTGTGCGCATATTTCTGCATAAAAGTTTTACCATTTAAAAAAGTTCCTCTGACTGTTTTGAGATTCCCCCACGACCCTTAGGGTCACGTTTTGGCGGGAATCTGTGCAAATGTGGTGGGGACACATACAGTTCTCGGCACTGTTTCAAGCACCCCCCTGCCTTAATGCCGACAAATTTCATAGCACTTGTACAAATTTAAAAAAATAAAACATTTGTAATTGTTTATTTTGTGTATTTTTGGTACCTTCAGGAAAAGTCAACAAATTCCCAGGTGACGAAATAACATATAGAATTATTATTTTTTAATTGGTATCAAATATCCAAGCAGGTCATACCTGGGTCTATAAAATGCAAGCAGCAGTTGCTATGGAAACACGTATTTATCTTGACGTTTCCACCGACTATACTCGTATTCCTCTATTTTTGTTTGCATGACAAACAAACAGGAACAGACGCTCCCTCCCACGACTGCGGGCTAAAATAAGCACCTGCTGGATGTAGTATCAATACGGTTGATCATTACTAATACTGCGTGCAGTTGTGAATTATCTGCTAAATTAGCCACCTTACACGTAAACACAAGGCCATGATGAGATGGTGACTGAAACAAATGCAATTTTATTGTCTTGCACCTTCAAAGACCTGATGGCGTGTTCTCTTATCTGCTCCTATTGTTGTTATTGTGATATAAAATTGCAGGTACACACCTGAGCTGCCCTTCTCTCCGCTGTAAAAAAATAATAAAATAAAATAAAATAAAAGAATAAAAAAAGTCAACCCTTGCTTACTTTTTTATTTTGCATTGCACGTTAACATTAAGTTAACTCTTTGACTGCCAAAAACGTTAAATAACGTTTCGTAAAATCCTATGGAGGAGTGCCAAAGACGTTAAAAGACGTTTTTTTTTCAAAACAGGTGAAACTAACCATTTTCTATTGTTGATTACTCAAAAACGGAATAAGGTAGAAACAAACTTTTTTTTTCTGATGGAAGATGAGAGTCCAATCTTGTTTTGGCAGTATGTGTGTTTCCATAATCCAAACACATAATTTTCTATGGACCTTGAAAGATCAGTCAAAATGCTTAAAATCGGCTGGCACCCACGGCATCCCTTTTCTGAAAACGTCTGGCAGTCAAAGAGCTAGCAGCCGTTTACAAATATGGTTTGGTTTAGGGATGGGGGGGAAAAAAGCCTAAAAATGTCTGTGTCAAAGCTCCGCCGCAACCATGTTTGTGCCGCCGTCCATGTTTCTACTTGGACCTTTTTTGCCGATGCACGCGGTCAACGGGAAGTTATTGAGCTCATTGTAGCTAACGGAGCTCCACTCGTGTTTTCTCATGGACTATTCGTGAAGCATCGTCTGTAAGAGACTTTTAAGACACTATTACATTAATGTAGCTATAATGATGTAGGCCTAGGTGTGAACTAAATGGTAGTTAGCGTTTGTTTACCTTTAATGGTAATCGCTAATGCGCTAATGCTAATTGCAATTGCTAACAGTTTGGCATACGCAAATTTTGTTTGTGTTCAATATCCACTCAGTTCGACTCATCCAACAAATTAAAAAACAAAATGGCGCATAGTGTGTGTGTGTGTGGGGGGTGGGGGGGGGGGCATTACTCAGTTATTCGATAATGATGACGTAATGATTAGTTCGGGTTTGGGATAGTTAGGGGTAAGTGTTAGGGTAAAGACTACCCAAAAAAACAGTTGGGTTAGGGTTAGTTAGTCTTAGAGGTAGGTAAAACAGGGGTTTGGTTGTTAAGGTTTATGAAGGTAAAAATCTGTTCAGATAGAGTTATGATTAGTTAAGTAAAAGTAAAGTTATGGTCAGTTAGATTTATTTTTGTAAAAGCAGAATTTTTGATACATTTGGAGAGAATTTGTTTTTTAAGCATGACTCAGAGGCCAGGAGGTCAGTCAGAAGAAAGCCAACACACACCTGTCTGGATGACACACACACACACACACACACACGCAAACGCAGTGACACTTTCTCAAGTCTCCATGATGTAAAAATCCATCAACCATTAACAGCAAATAATAACAAAAGTCTGGGAAAAGTTGATCCAGTACTCGGAGGAGCATCCCGCCCTGTTGTGAAAGCGACCTGCGCACTGGAGCGAGCCTCAGAACATCCACTGCTCGCCACACGTGTCCTCTGTTTACGTAAACTCCACTTTATTATTTTGGGACAAGACAATTGACATTTTTAAATGCGTTCTCATATTCAATATGGCAAAACTTGCTTCAGTAGCTCATAATGATTTTGTTTCTTTTAGAAGTTCAGCTACACAACCCAGTTTGTTGTTGCAACAAGAAATTTGGTTTGATGTTGCAACAAGAAATTTGGCATGTCTACAATAAGTAGACCCACAAAAAAGTCAAGAAGCTATTCCTGAAAAGGCCGAGCAAGTCTACCAGTTTAGCTTGAAGCGCCCGTTTTAGGGTAATTTTGGCTTTTTGGAGGGTTCTTTCAATTATTTTTTTGAAAATTCAGCTCCAAAATTCTGTTTCACTGATTTATATAAAATTTGGTAGAAATGTCTGCCATGAGTAGACTCACAAAAAAAAAACGTCTCCAGAGGTCATGTCTGAAAAGACATGGGAAGTCTTCCAGTTTGTCTTGAAGCGGCCATTTTAGGGTCAATTTGGCTATTTGTATAGAAAATTCAGCCCCGAAATGATGTTCCACTGATCTATATGAAATTTGGTAAACATGTCTTTCATGAATAGACCTACAAAAAAAGTCTCAAGTAGGCATGCCTGAAAAGACACTCAATTCCTAAGGTTCTTCATTGATAAGCTTTCCATCTGGGTCACATTACATGGATTAAAAAAATATATACACACATTAAAAAAGAAAAAAAAGAAAAGAAAGACAAATCAGACCCTGGAAGCCCTTTTGACTTGCCTGAAGACACACTGGATGTCTGCCATTTTGGTTTGAATCAGCCATTTTCAGGTGAATTTGTCTAGGGAAGTTGCCCAAATGGACATTATTGGTCATATTTAATTTAAGTGTCACGATAAAAGGCAAGCAGGTGCCAGGGACACGTCCCAGGAGCTCCAATGACCTCTTGCAACCTTTTTGGTCCCTCCGTGGCTTGCAAGCCGCGTGGGTGCACGGAGCGGAACATTGGGGGCGTTAGCGAGCTCCAAAGGGCAAGGGCTACATTGCGTGTGCGTGAGATTCAGGAAGCAGCAGCCATGTAACGTTCCGCACAGTGAGTCGGACCTTAGCCTCAACCTGAACTCTCTGCCAGTATCAGACAACACCCCTCGCTTCCATTATGACCCCCCCCCCCCCCCACACACACACACACCTGATCACTTCCTTTGTGATTGATAAATCCTCCGTTTGAGCAATTCATGGAATTAAAATGCCCCATTAATCAGAGAAATTATTTTATTTTTTGTAGTGGTGTCTTCATTTTTGAAAACGCGAACCCTAAACATGTACAAATACAAAAGTAGCCAAGAAGTTTGGGCCAGGATTTGTTTGTTTTTATAGTGTGGATTGATCAATTTATGTATTTTTACTAACATGAATTGATTGGTTGATTCATAAATGTGACAGTATTATTTATTTTATAAATAATACTGTATATATCCTCATTTTTTTATTCAAAGGTGTTGTATTTTTTTATTTACTTTTTATTTAGGGCCTACTTAAGATTTGTCATTACTATTTTGAATATGAATTTTTCCATGTTTTTTAAGTATACATTTGGAATTTCATGCAGATTTATTTACATTATTAGTCTTTTTTCTATTAATTTATAAGTGTGTATTTATCTATTTAATTATTAAATGTGCAATTATTGTGCAAATTTAAAATAAGTGAATGTATTTAATTGTTCAGTATATATTTTTAATATTGTCATCAATGTCTGAAAAAAAAAAACTTTATTGGCATTGATCATGGAAATGGTTGCACGTATCACTTTTTCCTCCTTTAGTCATCCAACTTGAACTTTTTTTTTTTTTTTTTTTTTGCTTTCTTGCCTCCAGGAAGCAAAGAAAGTTTCTGCACCTCCTCTTTGTGTTTCGATAGCTTTTGTCCACTCACTCAGGCACACAACAGGGAGTGGCAGCCAGGGAAAAGATTCCTGCGAGGACAGAACGCCTCGTAAAAGTCTAAGATAAGACCCAGTCGTCGTTGTCAAGATCGCACAAAAACCCAATTAATCATGCAAATCACGCGGCGGCCATCTTGTTATGTGCCATAAAGCGCTGTGATTGCATCACGGCCTTCCGACACTGGCAGCAACTTTGATCCCAGACAAGCTCACGAGATTTAATCATCAGGTCGCCTACAACAATCATGGGAGATTATCCCATGGGCGTGGGAAATGATCCAATTTCACTTTTTTTCATTATTTTATTTCCAAGAAAAATGCTTTATTTACTCCAAATAATGCATCTCTGTTCATCTATTTGTGCCAGTGAAAGCAGAGCAATTAAAGGAAAAAAAAAATCAGCTTCAAAAGCCAGTTTGACTTTGCAAAATGAAATTTGGTATATCATGAGTAGACCCACAAAAATGTCACAAGAATCTGAAAAGACACCCCACCCCCCAAAAAATTTGCTTTGAAACTGCCATTTTAGGCTAATTTACAGAGGTTCTCCAAAGACAAACTTGGTTTCATCATCGCCTGGAATTTTAAAAAAAACAACAAAAAAAACAAATCCAGGTGTGTTTAGGAGCATGAAATTTGGTAGGAATGAAAAAACTTATAAAAAAAAATATCTCAAGAAAAGCTATGCCTGAGAAGGCACAGGAAGTCTGCCATTTTGATTTTAGCCACTCTGGCTCCTTCAAAGTCATCATCCTCCCAAAGCCAGTTTCACTGAGCAACATGAAATTTGGTAGGCTTGTCTATCATAAACAGAACCACAAAAAAACGTCAGACATTTTGGGCTCATCTCCAGGGTTTCTAACAATCTGACAAGTTCGGTTGGCCCCAGGAATAAAAACGGGGGGGGGAAAAAAGTCTGCCCCTGAAGCCAGTTTGACTTAGCAACATGAAAATTGGTAAGGTTGTCCATCATAAAGTAGACCCACAAAAAAAAAAAGTCTAAAAACACACAGCAAGTCTGCCATTTTTGACTGATTTTACAGTAGGATCATTTTGGCCATTTCGAATTTCATTCAAATATGAATGTGTTCTTGAGATTTGATCTGATTGCGACCAAATTTGAATCTTCTGACACACAAGAGGCTTTTTTTTTTTCCGGAGGAAAGTGATGGAGGAGGTTGGCATCCAAGTGCTCCTCCCGATTCCTAAACATGACCTGTCAGTGATCTTTGGCTACGCTGAGCCCTGAGGCGACCGATCTTGTGGGCCGCGACGTGTGCGCTCTGTCAACACAACAAAATGTGTGTGTGTGTGTGTGTGTGTGTGTGCGCGCAGATTGGAATCAGGCCCAAGACTTGAAAGTCGCTTAGATGTATTTGCTCTGTACAAAGTTTGTGTGTGTGTGTGGTCAAGGATTGAGCATTTCCTGCCCTTTTCTTTTCTTAAATTGAGTCACATCGCATCAGCTTTGAACTTTCTGAGTCATAATGCTGAACAATATGTCACAAGAGCATACATGCATAATGATTGCTCACATTCTGCCAACTAAATTGCCTTTTGGGGGGCTTTGACACCACCTCAACCCACTAAGCGTAGCCCATTTTTTAGGTACGGTACTCCTGGAAATTGCCAAAATAACCTTAAAATGGCCGTTTCAAACCAAAATGGCAGGCTTCCTGTTTTTGGGCATGGCTCCTTACGACCATGCCCGAATTTCATGTTGCTTAGTTAAACTCGTTTCAAAGACTGAATGTGTCACGTTTGGTAATGAAACAAAATCTCAAGGACAACTTTCTTTTTGTAGAGGGTCCCCGGAAATGACCCTAAAATGGAGGCTTTAAGACAAGATGGCAGACTTCCTGTCTATTCAGGTATGGCTACTTATGATAGACACATTTCATATTGATGATGATGTCCATGCTTTCTATTTCCTTTAATGGGAAAGTTGCAACCTGCCAACATGGCCGCCATGTAGGCATAACCCAGAACACGCGGACCAGATTCTGCCTGTTGATTGCGCCATAGTGCTTGTTAACAACAGCGGACAAACCTGGAACTAACAGATTGTTTTTTTTTTTACAACTACTGTACAAATTGCCATTTGTCGTGGACTGGACACTATTTTTTGGACAGCCTCACTGGGACCCCCCCCCTACCGCCAAACTCCGCCACTCTCTCCTGCGTGCTGGCCGCTGGTCAATATTGACTCAGGGATGGAAGCGAGAAGCACTTTGTCACGCTTCCATGTTGCTGCTTTGGTTTCACCGTGACTAGACGCACTGCTAAGGCGGGACACGACATTAGGTACACCTGCACCCATGCCCTTGAGACAAAACTGGCTCGCACTGAACAATTGAGCCACTGAGAATTTGAGTGGGCTAACTCCATTTTTGTCATTTAGATTTGAAGTATGTATTTTATTCATTTTGGTACTTAGCATAAATTAATTAATAAAATGAAAATGAAGAAATTGATTTAGCCCATTACAGTTGTTGGTGGCTCAATTTTATTCAAGCTTGCTTGTAGTAAAAAAACAATGCAAGCACCATAAGAATGAATTCAATTTTAAATAAAATCCCCCCCCCCCCAAAAAAAAAAAATTATGTTGAAAAGATAAATAGAAAAGTATGAAACAAAAATAAATAAAATATGTTATTTATGTTTACAAATTTTACAGGATAGATTTTTCAAGAAATAATAAATGTGAGCCAAAAATAAAAACAATTCAGTGTAACTTAACAGGGACAGGTCATTGTTCACATTAATGTGAATATGATTATTAAAAAAACAACAACAACAACTATACATTAAATTCTGACTTTAAATTTTATTACTAACATTTTTTTTAACTATTGTTGTTGTTATTATTTTTCTGTTGATAATATTTAAGTAGTGTTCAAAGTAAAGTGTATTTGCAATAATCCTGGTATTTTCTCATATAAGTCCTAAAAGATTCATGAGCTTGTTGTGGATAATTATTAATGTGGTTCCTCTTTTTTTGTATACATTTTAAAGTGTTTTTATCTTTTATTCCCCCGTAATTTATAATATAACTTCCGTAATTTCATCATCATCATCTGTGATGCTTCAACCCTGGTCAAGTCACTTTTTTCAACTGGTTAAATAAAGGAGGGATAAAAATGTACATATGATGCAAGTAGCTGCACATTCAAATGTGTTGCTCGGTTACCCATGAGTGAGGATTGAGATTTGCATGCAGCCGGTGAAACTGTCATAAGCTCAAACTTTGCATAGTTTTGTGCTAGTGGAGTACAGTACAGAAACGGTGCAGTACAATACAGTCATCTTTTGTTATGAACTAAGAAGCTTTTTGGATGGTTCTGTGGCTGAACTCACTGCTGCCCCCTAGTGCACCACAGGGAATAAACACTTGCACAATCCAATGACGTCAAATTACTGTATTTTCTAGGACGCATCCATCATTATTATTATTACTATTATTTGTTGGAATTTCTATCATTATTCATTAATTTCTTACACATTTAGATTTTTTACTAGTATAATTTTTATTTATTTATTATTTTTGTTTACTGGTTTGTTTATGTATTTTCAAAGATTTACAATCATTATTCATTTGACTTTTTTATTTTTATTTGATAACATTTTAAATGAAACAATTTGGTAGGAATACATAATTGAATATTCAAAAATTAGAATGAATTATTACAGAATTTATATGAGATCAAAAGAAATTTACAAAAATAAAAACAGATACATTTAGCATTTAGCATTTAAAACAAACTGTGTATATATTTTCCATGCACATTTGAACTTTAAAACCCAAATGTGGCCCGAGAGTACAAAAGTTTGCCTACTCAACAAAAACAACATTTAATATTTCATAATATTAAGAACAAATACAGAAAATTCAATGTCAAATGTTGTCATATAGATTTTGAGTGGCCTTTAGCATGCAATGTTTGTCCAGAACATTCCATCCGTGGCGGGCTGCTAGCGTGGTGCTAACGTGGCGCTAACGGCGTGCGTGCGTGCTGCCGCATTAATGAGCCGCGCCGTGAACCCAGCGTTAAGCGGCCGAGGAAGCCGAGCAGGTAATGACTTTTCTCACAAAGAAAAACACGAGCACGAGATGCACGGGGAAGGAAAGGAGGGAGCGGGAAGCTCCAAATAATCCGACTGTCACAGGTGAACGGTAAAAGGAAAATGTAGCAGTGTCAAGATTTTCATCCTAGCAACAGAAAAGTCCATTAACTAGCCAGTCCTGCAATAATCACGTTAACCAAGTCGGAATTTCCATCCCGTCTATTTTTTGAATCAGTTTATCTGATGAATGTAAATCGTAGCTGTCGAGAATTATAGTGGGTCAAGTTTTATGGTTGCAGTAAAATCCGGAGGATTTTTATGTTGGTGATCTCAATTGCTTTTTCACAACACTTATTTTCATACAAATTGGGATTTTCCTCAGATTTTGGCATTTCGAACTTGGATCACATTGGATATTCATACCGGACTATATTGCTTGCACTTTCATCATTTTCAATTTCATAGATTGGATACTACTGAAAGAAAGGAAACATACAAGGATTAGACTTCAAAAGTTGGGTATAATATCACATGAATAATGATTCATAACATTTAGTTACACTGATGTGCACAGAAGGTAAAGCATGACTTACTTTCTGAGTCATTGAAGCTCACTTTCTGGTTTGCTGGCCCAGTGTTGCACTGATAAAAAAAAATGTTGATAGTAATAAAGGACTGCCCCCTATATGTCAACAATGGAAATAAACTTCGACTTAGACCAGTATTCATTTGGAAACGTCTTCTTTTCAAATTATTGCAAAAAATTGCAAATTAAAAATGACAAACAGGGAGCCGGCCCACTCTAGTTCTCTGACTTGAATTTGATTTTATTTAGCTTTATTTAACTTTATTTTTTTTTACGCAAAAGAAATTGGAATTATTACTAAGATACTGTTTTTTCCTAAAATTATTGTTTCATGCTTACCTTTACCTTCTTCTTTTAGTGTGTGTGTGTGTGTATGTGTAACAAAGCAGTCACTGACATATTTCTCGGCCTCAATTAAATTTACGAGCAAAGCGTCTCTTTTTATTTTGGCCCATAAAATGTCCAATAAGCAGAAAAATGTGACGGTAGCCGCGTCGACCTTTAGTGTGTGGAGATTATTCTTTCTGTCAGCCATTGGTGCGACAAGACGCAGTAGCAGGTTATCTCAAGTAGCAGCCTAGCCTCGTTTTTTTTTTAAATTTTATTTCCGTCTTTCTTGTTCGGTGTTGATGGTTAATATTTAACCTGACCATGGAGGAATCAGCACATTTCCTCCTCGTCATACGCAGATCGATGTGGGCCATCTAAGCGCTGTCATTGTCAATATTCAAAGCTAAAAAAAAGTGCGATTGTAGATCATAAAGATATGCATCCGCTCAAATGTGCCAAAGGTTGTTTTTTTTGTTTTGTTTTTTTGCACTGATTAGATTTTGAACGTTGCTGACTATTCTTTCCGACTACTCAATTCTCTATATATAATTTTTTCACTATTAACTACTTTACATATTCAATTTAGTACAGTAGTAGTTTGAAATGTAAATTTAAACCAAAATGGCCCAAACCTTCATTAGATTGATAAATGTTATAATTTTGACATGGAATATAATCCTCTTGAATCAACTTGTTGTGTGTGCGTTTATTCAAGTCAGTTACAGAATGATTAAGATTCTGGCCCGGCGCCACCTAATGTGCAAACCGCAGTTATCTATTATTTCATGAGTGAAGACAAATGGCCTCACACTCACTGGACCGCAACGTCTGTCCTGTCCCGGTGTGGCGTCCTAAGCGTCGTCCGCTCACGTTCACTGTCTAATCTCTCCAATCCAGTCGAGTGTCTGTTACTCTTTAAACGGACAATTGGCGACACTCACCGGCATCGGCGGCTGCTCAAAGTTCAGTTTTTTTTCGGGATGCGTCGATGATGAAGGTGATGATGGACGTGAAGGGCAAACAGCAGGCGAGGAGTGGGCGAGGAAGATGAGCGGTTCAAGTGTGAGGGATGACACCTGACACGTCGACAAAATGATCTGTTGACAAGTTTTTGGTGATTTGGGGGTTTGAAGGTCTAAAAAGAGCACAGAGTTATAGAAGTGACAAAAAGCGTAACATATTTACACCACAAAAAAAAGCCTAACAAAACACAGATGGAACACTAAAAACACATGGGTCAAAATTAACACAATCTGGGTCAAAAATGGACCGATCCACTACTTGGATAAATTTGATCAAACTTTCTGGGTTGTTTTGTACAAAGCAACCCAATTGTTGGGGTTGTTTTAAAGTGGAAGTCAACCTTAAATATTGCTTGACAATAATATGTTATATGTGACATGCTGATTATTATTACATTTTTGGAATATGAGTTATGAAGCAAAATCCAGCTGTTTTTATCCATCTTAGGGGGCAGCCGTTTTGCCACTTGCAAGATGAAGATGAAGAAGATGACATCACAGTTGCTCAGGGCTCATGCAACAACCAATCAGAGCTCACCTGTTTTCTGAAGCAGTGCTGTGATTGGTTGTTACCTGAGACCTGAGCAACATTTATGTCATCTTCGGCAAGTGGCAAAATGGCCGCCCCCTGAGATGGATAAAAACGGCTGGATTTTGCTGCTTAACTCATATTCCACTAATGTAATATTAACCAAAATACCATATTTAGACTATTGGGGCTACATTGAACATAGTATTGTCCCCCAAAAAATGGGTTGACTTCCCCTTTAAAAAATTACCCAAACCTTTGGGTTGTTTTGCCCTAAATGACCCAATTCTTTGGGTTGTTTTTAACAAAATGACCCATTTTTTTAGGTTGTTTAGCACAATACGATAAAAAAAATGTTGGGAGGTGTTTCAAAAAAAAAAAAGTGTTATGTGAAAATTCAAAACAACCCAATTTTGGGGTTGTTTTAAACATAATCACACAATTTTTGGGGGTGCTCTGCACTGAACAACCCAATTTTAGGTAACTGATTTGTACAAAATGACACAATTGTTTGGGTTGTTTTAAACAAAATGACCCTCTTTTTTATGGGTTGCTAGTTCAAAACAACAAGTTGGGTCAAATTGTGTTATTTTTCACCCAATTTCTGTTAGAGTGAAACAAACGTTAACTTGCTACACAAAAGCCTGAAAAACGAGCACAGTTTGAAAACTTGCCAAAGCGTGACAACAGTCTGCCACACAAAAACCTGAAATGATGAACAAAGTGAGAGCGTGGGAGCAGGAATAGATCACACCGCAACAACGAGGCGCTCTACAGCCGCCACACCAGCGTTACACAGGTTGTAACGTTGAGATTTAAAATAAATTTAAGAAAATTTTGTCACTCTTCCGCCTTAGTCAGTCACAAACGTAGAGCCCGGGACATGTCTACTTCCTGAAGATGACAATTCTCATTTCTTTCAAACTCAGATGGGCACATATAACACTCAGGCCCTCCCAGACACAAGCCAGCACCTTTCTTCCAGTGGACTCTGTCCCTCAGCCTCCACGCACCTCTGCTCATCCTGAAAATTAATTCACATGCACATCTTTGAGTAGCCCACCAGCACATTAAGGCCCCAACCCACCGAGTTCAATCATCAAACCCTAAAATGGCGACCTAAAACCAAAATGGAAGCCTTCCTGACTCTGTCTTTTCAGGCAGGCTCCTCAAGCCTTTTTTTTAATGGATCTACTCATGAAAGATATGAAAACCAGATGTCAAGATGCTAACTCAAACCGCCTTCAGAGGCTGAATTTTCCAAAACTAGACAAACTAGCCATTAGCGCTGGTGTCCATGGCTTTCTTAGCATGTCATTTGTTGCTATGGGCTGGTGGGGAAGACTTATTGGGGGAGTGTGGGGTTACGCAACACTGGCTGCTTTGTGGAGGACAGAGAAACTATAATTGGGGGCCATTAGGCGGCTTGGCTAGGGCCACTCATGCACATCCAGTTTGTAGATTGAGAACATGGTGACTGCACAGTCCCACCGCCCGTGTCCGTGTCCGTGTCCCCTACCTGTGCGACTTACCCCTGCGTGACCTTTCCAACACAACACATACCTCGCCATGTCCTTTGTCTTTAAATAAACCTTGACTAGAGTCAGGGACAGACTAAAAAGCAATCAAATAAAAAAGTCACTTTTATGGCACTTGGGGGCAATCTATAGACCATTATTTACCTGTCTGACACCACCTGCAACGCTCTGTCTTGAGTTTTGAGCGTCTTCTTTTTTAAATTCCATTGATTATTTCAAGGGCTCATAAAAGATGCATAGCTAAAATTAAGAATTAAAATCTAACTATGCAGCTCAAAAATACAAGAACTTTATAAGAACCAGTGTTTTATAAATGAGGATATAAAACAACATGATGGATAATGCATACTCACCAGAACCAGAGGATTTCCTCCTGCATGAATAAATGCTAGTTATCTTAATTGGATTAAGCGCTAAACAACTACAAATGATGCATGAATAGCAGCAAAGTTTCCACAACAAAAACATTTAAATCTTAAGTAAAATGACTACAAGACAAAAGGAACAAAATATAATAAAAAAAATATTCAATTAAAATTAATTAATTAATTTAAAATGAATAATGCTAAGCTTAGGAAAAATCCAACTGATTGTGTGCGAAGTTTAGCTAACAAATACTAATTTAACCCTATTAAACCAAACGTATCATATTATATGCAAGAGATTTTGAGCCCTCTATTTCATGAGTATAATATTTTTTTCTCATTAAAACCCTGACGTATATGATCTGACACATGCATTGCACAGATAATCCATTAGAGGGCAGTATCACCCATCTAATGGCTTTTCCAGCTACCTTGCAAGATCGCCCCAATTGAGAAAGGAGAGACACTCATACTTATGAATAGTGGCAAATGTTCTTTCTGATTTTTGGACATACTTAATGTTTTGTTTTTTCTTATCGCAAGAAATTGTTTAGCGAACCATTAAAACTGTTTAGAGAACGTTGCGACCTTGAGCGAACCCTAACGAGAAATCAACATTCGCAACCTTTGCAAATGAATGCTAGCTTAATGTGAATCAAGCTATAAATAACTTAGAAAAGATTTTTCAAAGCACGTTAGCAGGTAACTTCCTCCTTCAAGGAGGTTCAAGTGAACCTACCATTTATTTTTTAATTCCGTGGTAGAGGGAACGGTTCAATTATGACATCTCTATTCATTTCAAAGGGGAAACCTGATTTGAGATATAAATGATTTGAGTTACGAGCGTAGTTATGGAATGAATTCAACTCCCAAGTTTAACCACCATTGTATGGTGGATAGGAAGTGAGTTCCCAACACAGCCGGAGTAAGGGTCCAAAGGTACAAAAACGACTTTCTTTCATGGGGCCGCCATCTTTTTATGGTTCGAGCTGATAGCACATGTGACACACAACACTCAACAAATATGTCAACATATGTACAGTACATTGGATCACAAAATCATAGCATGTGTTTTGTTTTTTCCGTAGTCTGTTGGAAGTCAAGAAAGCGATCTGAAGTCTTCCTCCCCTCCCTCAAACAAAAGCTTTCTTATCTGAGCCGAACCCTTTATGGACCATCACCTCATCACCTCATAATCTCATCTACTCGTAATCCCGCTGCTGTCAAGGATAAGATCATCCACTTATCATAAACACATGATTTATACAAGCACTCAGATGCAGAAAACGTACTCACACTTACTTGGTACTTAAGGTGAAGTATGGATATTTATGTAAAAAAGAAAAACTGGTCAGTACAAAACTTTATTGTCAATTATACTACACTATATCCGACTTGATCATCTAGCCCGATGAAAATCTTTTATGCTATCAATTCAATGGGCCCGATTTTCATGCCCAGTGCAAGTCTAGTGAAAAGCGCAGTCTAACTACACGTGGGTGAAGTTTTCTTTCTTTTGCTATTTGGCTTGACGAGCGCATAAAGTGGGATGGAAGGGAGCCGACTCCCAGCCAATCGAAGCGGCTCCCCTCATTCCCTTGAAAAACGAGGCGGTCAAAGCGCACGCAGTGCTTGATATTGCAAACGCAGAAATTGACTTGCTGTGCATGAGATTGGCATTTATGTGGGTTAAATAATAGAAGAAGAAGAAAAAGAACAGCGCACGCATCTTTGCTGCGAGCTCATTTCTAACAGGGTAATCAGGACATGGGAAAAATCAATAAATGCAGACGATACCGTGCATTCATCACAAATCAAAGCGCCATCCATCCATTATCAGAACCTCTTTTTTTTAGTCAATCCCAGCTGTTTTATGGCAGTAGGCGGGGTACATTCTTCGCAGAGGATAAAGAATATGTCTCTATATAGTTACATTATCTGTCCTCTCCTCTGACAATGTCAAGAGAAAAGCTTGTTTTCTTTCAAAATGTCACCTTAAAAAAACTCATTCACCGGTTCTGACATCGCATTGCGGGTGACATTGTGTTCTTATCTTCCGACCTATCGCGGCACCGCAGGCAGGCATGTGATGTTGGGTAACATAAAGCCATAAAGCTTTACGAGAGGCCCGCACAACATTGGCTTTGGCCAAAAAGACACTTGCTACCTCCGCCAAGCTACAGATTTGTGATTGGTTAATTGGAAATCTGCTTGAAAATGCCATTAGATTGTTTTTTTTCTCCTTTTAAAATTTGAAGGAAAATAAGCCCCTTGGTAAGAGGATTTTATATTGAATTTGTGCTGTTTGAGTGGCAATTGTTTAATCACAGACGTTTTACATTTGAAACACTCCGAAGTTGGGTCTCTTAACATACGTTGCCACTGTTACTAAAATCTTTATAACCCTCTTGAAGGAGAGAATAAAATGTGTTACATGACTCAGCAGAAATGACATTATCAAATAACTGCTCCAGATCTAATTTAAGTCCTCGCTTCTGTTTTTCCAAATTTTTTCAACGCTTTTCAGCCATTTGTCTTTCATATATCTGCATGTCTGTATTATACTGCCCTCAGGTAGACAGGGTTGATTTGAGAAATTGTAAATAATAAAATAAAATACAGCATATGACCAAGTAAATATTTCATCAAAAATGTACCAGTGATTGTTGTGCTGATAATATGATGATTTATTACCATTTATACTTTATTTTTTAAACATAACAAAAAATAGCAGATAAAAGGTTTGTTTTTCCAAAAATGATGGTACCTAAATTGTCCTTTCGTTCTGGAAAGACCCATGTTTTGGTGTCTCAATAACAATGAAAAGTCAACAAGACATTGCGACAATGCAAATGTCTTCTAAACTGGGGCCCTTCGGTTCCTTCCTTAATCTGTTGAATGGCTCCATTAATGAGCCTAATGGCATGTGAGCGATACCGCACCTGAGCGAAACCGCATGGGGTGACCGCCTCGGCCTCAGAGACTTGCTCCATGGTGCAGCAAAGCAGACCGGGGTAGGGAGGGCGTCATTTATGAAGCATGCCTCGATAGTCTCGCCCCCGCCAACCCCCTCTGGGTGCCCTACACACAAGGACAAAAACACACATACATACATTCAGATACGATCATCGACTATTAAGTTATAATAGGTCGTCCATTGACCTTTGAGTGAGATTTGTATGACGTCTATCAAGCATAACTAACTAAATAATGTGTTATATATTTTCTATTTTACCATATTGTAATAACACTTCAAAAATCCTCATGACAGTGGACAGCTACTCAAAAAAGCTTTTGGGATATATGAGTTATGATGTCAAAGTTGTGCATTAGTCACTAATGTGCGTGTATGCAAGTATGTTTTATTTTTATGGTAGCATATAATTATTATTTTAAGAAAGACATACATTTACTAATTAATTACAGTCATTTGTTAATGTTAATGTCCACGGGGCGTTTTTTTTTTTACCATTTTGAAAAACTATGTGGCCCTCACAGAGTGTATAAACACTATTTATTTACTGTGTGTAAGGTCTCACTACACTTTGGAGTAAATGGACTGTGGGTGACAGACAAAGCTGCCCTCTTGTGGTCAGAATTCAGAGCTGCATAGATAGACTATAACACACACATTTTATATTTTATTACGGCAGTGGTGTCCAAACTCGGTCCTCGGGGGCCGGTAGTCCCGCAGGTTTTGGATATTTCTCTCCTCCAACACAGCTGAAGCTCATCAGCAAGCTCTACTAAGCCTGATAACAATCCTGTTGATTGAAACAGGTGCGTTGGAGCAGGGAAACCTCCAAAACCTGCGGGACTACCGGCCCCCGAGGACCGAGTTTGGACACCACTGTATTACGGGAATAACGCTTTGTAAGATTGTGATATTTAAAGTGGACATTACGAGATTAAAGTAGTTTTTTTTTCAGTTGTCACATCACAAACAGACAAAAACATTGCATATTACAAGATAAGTCAAACTTTAAATTGCACAAAAAAGCATACTTTTGTATTTAGGTTTTAACAAGATGAGAAGCAAGTTTTACTTTTCAAGAATTAATTACAACATTCAAACAAAACTACTACTTCTTTTTCTAGTTTCATGATTGTTTTTCATTTAAAAAAAATAAATAATTAAACAAAAATGAATCAGTTGTGCTCCTGATTACCACTAATGCCCCCAGCAAGTAAACGACATGCATACTGACTAGTTAATTGATGCAATTAGCTGTTTTACCCACACATGCGTTGGCATTTGTTTAACTTGGCATTTCCTCTTCCGTTGACCCTTTCAACGTTTTGATTCATTTGTTGTACTCAAATAGGCCCACTGTCATCCTTTACTCACTTGTGATGTTTTCCTGGGAACTCAGAAATCGGTCATTTGGACGATGACTAGAATCTGTTGCGCTAGGCAAGCAAAGGCTGCTAATACTAAACTAATTGGATAAGCCAAGTACAGTGTTAGTTTTCCATTAGAAAAACTAATGGAAAACTATTGGTTGCCAGTCTTGAAAAAGAGGATAGTCTTTTTCTTTTTTAACCCAGGAAAATACTACATTAAGACAGACAAATGTTAACTAATTAGTAGCTATACAAACATTTAGAAGATTTTAAGCCTATTCTTGCAATAAATTAGGCCCAGAAAAACTATGATAAGCTAGGCTAGCTAGCTTCCGCAAACTATTGGTTTTCTGATGGAAAACGTTAAATTAATCCAAACCTGTTGGTTTATGAAAAGAAAGGATTAAGACATTTCTTATCTATCTTTGATAGCAATAGCCTCGGTAGACTATGCTAAGCTAATGGCAACAACAAAGTATCATCCAATTTTGAGCCTTGGGTCACACGTCAAAGCGGATTTTCTCCCCATTATACCCGCGTCGCGTCCTGTGTTTTTTGCTATGTGCACGTTAATCACTCCGTTGTCATAGTGATTCATAGGTAAACCCATTCAAGGGAAATTTAAATGTTAAATTAATTTAATCAATTTACTTCCAAATTCAGTTTGCGCTCTCATTTGCATCGAATCAGTGGCAGGATGAACTTACGTAGCAGGTGCGTTGAACGGAACTAGAACTACTTCCTATTTTCGCATCTAAGAATCATGGGAAATGTAGTACTTACTATCCACTGCGAGATAAACAGCACAGCCAGCTTCCAGTAGCTGTTGGGACCGAACCAAAAAAAGGTTGGATAATGGTGAGTGCATTGACTTGCTTAGCACTGTTGAACACTCAACCAAGATAGCATTTAGCATTAGCGATTGATGAACGTCAGCAGTCTTTGGACATCCTATCTTGCCAGTCCATTGGTTAAGCTATGGTTATAAGGTAATTGGCTAAAATGGTGACTTTTTCCTACTTTAAACAACTTTGATTGTAAAGATACTTTAGTTTTAATCCACCATTTATAACAACTCCCTTGTTGCTAAGCCTATTGGCAAATAGTTTGGCTTTCTGCTAAATTGAACTTTTTTTTTTTTTTTTTTAAATGAGTTTAACATCGTTAATAATCCACGTATGAAACAATCGTCTTGTTTGCATTGCTTTGCTAAGGCAGACCATAAGAAGCCAAGGCTAAGCTATTGGGGGAGGCAAATGTTTGCAACACTAGCAACTATTTATTTCTTGTCAGGGTTTGTTTAACTTCGCAAACGTTCACCTAGTTTTAATGGGGTTTTTTTCTATTAAAACACTAGGCGAAAGTTTAGCAAACATTGAACGAACCCTGACGGAAGCATACATTTGCTACCTTCGCCAGCACTCGCAAACGTTCATCCCTCAGTGGGATACAGGCTTACGATAACAATAATACGCAATAGACCAGTTTATTAGTCAACAATTATTTTTTATTTCCTTGTGTTTTCTATGCTGTTTTGGTTTTTAGCAACAGCTAACTGTAAATGATGATCGACTGACTGTTCTCAAGCCGGATGCGCTTTGTGCGAGGAGCAGCTCCAATATTTACAACAGTGACAACGACAATAGGAAGACTTCCCTTTTGAAGAAAAAAAAAAAAAAAAAATCACAGTCAGAGCTAACATTTAGCTTGTGTTAACATTGTAGGGGAAAAGTCGGAATTCAGATACGACGACAGACATACAAAGTCAAAATGCTTGGTTTTTGCAGACACAACTAAAATGCGGCATAATGTTAAGACCACATGAGCACCTGACGCAAGCTAGCTGCAGACGTTTTAAACTGAAAACAATGTTATGGGCTATATCCAATATGTAGTGTGCGATTGTTTTGTTAGCATACATAACGAAAGAGAATGTAATTGTGCTATTTGTTTGCAAAACATGCATGAACATAAAAAATCTTGCAACAGGCTAGTTCAACAATGCTGATGTATGTGGAGACAAACGAAAGCGCTCGAGAACATTCTTTTTTTCACATTGTGGGGAAATTAAAAGTTCCAATAGCTTCTGCCAAATAAACAAATTAGCGTTTAACTTTTAAGATGTAGCAAATATTTTGATACACTGAAAATGAAATCTATTGATCATGTGTATCCGCAACCTTCAAAGGAATGAAAAAATGTGGTAAAAGCAATCCAAACTTTTAAACATTTTTTTATAGAATTAACAAATTGGCGCTAATCGTTATGTTTTTTTGTAAGACAACGATGAACAACTGTTACCAGCTATGTTAAATGAACAAAAGTCTAAGGAAATTAGAAAAGTTTAGACATTATCTAAGAAATTGGAGCATTTTTGTTTTGGTTATTAAAGGAAAAGTTAACGGCTTAGCGCAAATCTTTATGCTCATACCATTTGGTAGAACACATCTAAACTTCCCAACATTTCTTATTTAAATAAACAAATTAGCGCTAATTACTAAGATGTGAAGAACAAATGTGACCAATAAAGATCAGTGTCAGTATGTTCATCAACAATCTTCAAATGAAACTTAGATGAAAATTGGCATTAATGATTATGTTCAACAACCTCATCTCCTTTTTTTTTTCTTCTTCTTCTTCTTCATGTAAACAAATTAGCGATAATTGTGACGATGTTGCAACTGGATTACTAACAACCACGTTAATCAAACTTGAAATGAAAATTGCTACGTTCTACAGCCTTCCCTTTGTTGCACAATCAGGGGCCACCATTTTAACATGCCAACACCTCGGAATTTAATAATAACAAAAACTAAAAGTGTGAGTTGCGTTGAACTGGCAACCGATAAGTCATCTCACTTAGACGTACATACGAAATAAAGTTGTCGCCCATGCAGCGCTGCATCATTACGTTATGTTGTCATTATTATTAGAGAACGAGATGCGTTAGCCTTGGATATCTTCGAGGAGCAGAACAAAAAAAAAAGGAAGGGGAATAGGGGGGGGGTCGGGGAAGAAAGGTCTCAGCCCGACTTGAAGAGCAAGATGGCGACTTGGCCCAAGTAGAAGTAAATGAAATGTTTGGTCTCGTGAGTCACGTAGCTGCCGAAGTTCCGGCCCACGATGCAGTGCCAAGTGGGGTTGTACTTCTTGTCAAATTCCTGACAAAAACACCAAAAGAGGAATATAAGGAACAGTCACAATATACAGCTGTTCAAAAGCTGTTTTCTTCCATATGTAGGAGTACTAATGTTGTGCACCAGGCATTAAAGTGGACAGCAATTATACATGTCTTCTATATGAATGAGTCTTAGTAGCACTGGTGTGCATCAGTTACAGTGAACAGCTTTTCAAATGCTATTTTCTCCTATATGCATGAGTCTAAAATGTGTGTGGCAGATTTTGATATGAAAGCCTCATTCATACAGAACTAGCCTCAGATTTGCTGTCTACTGTAGTCATGCACTGATGAAAAAATAATGCTAAAATAAAAATGTTTTTTAATAGCTGTATGCTGTTGTAACTGAGGCATATTTTCTTTCTTTGACTTCCTTGAAAAGTAACTGCGTCCCTTCAGTCACCTTCTTGATGTAGGCTGCGATGTCCTTCTCGATGTTATACTTCTCCATGGCCTGCGTGGCGCAGTCCACGGCGTCCTGCTGCATGTCCTCGGACATGTCTGCGTTTTTGATGACGGCCTTCCTGTCAGTCATGACGAAGACGAGGATGAGGAAGAAGAGCAGGAGGTTGATGGAGCCTGTATGGGGAAGAGGGAGCACGCACATTGTGACGGAGCGCGAATCAACACACACAAGCATTAATGACATGTCATTCAAACGCAAGACGATACGCACGGCCGAATTACATGTAGCCTAGCTAATAATATAGCCGATGGAGTCGTTCATGCGTTTTACAACTTATTTTTTTAACGCGTCACAGACATGACTTGGGGAAACTTGATACAGGTGGAGTGACATTACTTCGCCAAATCAATTCCGCAGAGAAGCACATTCGGTATTCGCCATTTTCAAAAATACCATTATTCACGTATTTCACGAGTTACACGTTTTGTAAGAAAAACGTCAAATACTAAACAAGACATTCATTTCAGTCCAACCCTTCAAATAAATCACAATAGGATCTTACCTTTGTATGAGACTAAAGGAAACGGAGTCTCGCAAACGTTAATGGAGCTGGGCAAGTTTGTCAAGATGTTCTTGCTTCTAATTGCTGTTCAATTTTTGTTCTTTTTAAGGCGCAATGAGCTTGTTGTAGAAAGGTACGTTTGCGCTCTACTCTCGCTTGTTCCGCTGGACCGCCCTGCCCCTCCGTTGCGAGTTGCGGCTTCCTATTGGCCAGAGTCACCGCCTCCCCGCGCTGTGCAGGCGTTTTTCAGCAGCCCCTCTATGCCGGCATCTTATTTCCTCCCACAATGCAACATTCGCCCGTGGCGTAAAAACAGTATTTTCACATATCATTTTTTCCCCATTAAATTGCGTTAATTCTACAATTGAATCGTTTTAATATGTTTAAATTTAAGTAAATATTAACACCGTGCTGCAACAAAAAAAACATATATTTAAAACGGTCTTCTCCATCTGTGTGCTAGCTCGTTTCTCCATACATTACTTGCTTATGGCACAAACAAAATCAAAGAGGCATTTTGGGTCGTTTGTAAAGTGTTTTTATTGAAAATGCTAGAAGAAAAAAAGGATTGATTAAGCAAAGAAATCAACATTCAAACTAGTACCCCATATGAAACCCTCCCCAAATTTTCCCGCATACCAGGCATCTACGATTCCATCCTTTGATCCAACTTCCTGGTCCTCTGTTTTGCTCTCGTCAATTTTCTCGCCATTATCACTGAAAAACTTTATAAAAGATAGGCAGGTGGCAGGCTATTTAAAAAAATTAAAAAGTAAAGAAAAATGTTGCTCCGGGAGGTCCCCCGTTAATTAGTTCTGAAAATTTTGCTGGGAAATCCTGGAAAACTGATCCCGTTCCCGAGCATCCATCCTTGCCTATAATCCCTTTCCTAAAAATCGATCCAGCTCCAAAGGATTGCGATCCACTGAGCCACTCCTCTCCAATCAAAACCTTGAAATACCAGGAAGAAAATCAGAGGCAGACCGTTAGAACAGAACGTATACAAATTTGGGGCAAAAAAAAAAAAAATGCGAGCGAGCAGGGAAAAAAATCCCTAACATGGTGCATCAAGTCAGAGTTTTCATTTACAGATGACAGCAAAGATGTTACATTTACATCACAACACTTTTTGTCTGTAACAGGCCAAAGAGGCGTGTTTCAAATCTATGACATGCACGACAACAAGAATAAAGCAATGACATGATTGACGGAATGTGAAGCATACCATGGCCTCCATTTGATGTCCTATCCTGACCATACAAATGAAATGTGCTCCACCACAATGGGTTTTTATTCCAAATCACTTTAATCCTTCTCTTCTGAAGTCTAAAGGAAGACACAAGGTAAAATATAGTTAAAGCGTTGGTGTCTCTGTCCAAATATCCTATGACAAGCCATTTTTCCTTTTTTTTTTCCCCCTCCTAAAACTTGCAAAAAACATTGTGTGGCTCAACATTTTTGGGGCGAGAAGGGAAGAAAAGGGAGGGAGGGGGTGTACAACTACATACCAAATTCATCTACTGTACAAGGACAAAAAATAGAGGTTAAAAAAATGGTGTTGGGGTTATATCTAGGGTTGCAAAATTCAGGTTTTGTGAGGGTTTCTCTCTCTCAAAGTTTTCATGGGAATAAACGGGAATTTGTGGGAATTGTAGCTTGCAATCAGTGTGGGTGGGACAGAGAGGGGATTCAGTCTTCTCTCCCTTTCTAAAGTCTCCAATTTGATACACAAGAAATAAGAACATTATCTGCGAACTCCCCATTAATTTTTTTTAATTGGCCCTTTTTTTTTTAGATTGCACAAATTGCATCCGCATCCTGGATTGTTTAAAACGGCTGGGAGGCGAGTAAAATTGAATTACTGTTTTTTTTTTTTTTTTTTTAATGACTAGAAATTGTTTACAACTTCATGAAAGAAAGCATGAACATCTGCTTATGACAAAACATTAACATTTAAGTTCGTCAACAATACCTTTTCCAAAAATTCCCCAGCTTAACTTTCCATGACAATTTACTGGAAATGTTCCGGAAACATGCCGGAAATTCCCTACCCCTTTGCAACCCTAGTTACATCACTGGGCGGGAGGGAGGTCAAAAAGGGCACAACGCCACCAGATTTTCTAGGAGCGTGATCGGGATCGAGAGCAGCTGTGTCTCGGCGAGTAGCGTGGCGACGCCCGTCCGCGTCCTCGGGAGTCGCTGCGGCTCCGGCTGCGGCTGGGGGTGCGACTGCGGCTCCTGCTCCGGCTGCCGCGGCTGCGGGAGCGGGATCGTCCGTAACTCGGGCTGCGGGGACCGTCTAATTTCACGCGAACGTACGCCGTCTCTCCCTGGCGGCACACAAGAGAACTGCACATTGTAGGTGGAAGGGTGCCGATTTGGAGGGGGGAGAGGGTGAGGAACAGGTGGTGTGTGTGTGTGTGTGTGTGTGTGTGGGGAGCGTGGCCGGAAAGCGGTACTCACCTCACATGGCACACGCACACAAATCCACAGTGCCAAGAGACCAAAGCGCTAACAACATACCTCATGCGAGCGGAATTTGGAGTTGTCCAGCTTTCGGACGGCATAGGTCATGTCTTCCTTGCGCACAAACTCTACAACGCCGGTGCCGTCCCGGTACACGTCTGCGTAGCACACATCGCCCGCCTCGCGCATGTGGTCCTTCAGGTCCTGCCAGCTGCCACTCTGGGGGAGCCCTGAACACACAAGATGGCCCCCATCATCTCACCATGATGCTGACTGTGTGATATATGAATGATGTCCGAATGCGGATATTACAGTAATTGGTTCCCGGAGCTCGGAATGCCATTTGGCTCAGCGCTTCACCGGCTCGAACCGCTAACTTAACAGAAACGGAAACGCTAGTGTTTTTCCAGCGTTAGGGTTTTAATGATTGGATAAGTATTATGAACACAATTGAAAGTATGGAGATAATTACCTTCTTTTCAAACCAAAAAATGGAAACATTAATTCTGTTTTGGGAAAAATAAATTGTGTTTAAAAATCAAAAAAGTGACTCTTGAACCATTGCTGTATATTTAAAAAAAATAATAATTACTGTATTTTATTTTTCTGTAATGTGAAATTGATGGCCAAATGTATGATTGTTGTTTAGTTTTGTTATACTTGTAAAGTTACAAAAAAAAAGTTAAGCCCCTGGGATCATTCAGTTTCCTTTGTATTCAGTTCTGTGCGCATCCTATTGTTCTCGGATATTCATACCGATGCGGATTTGTCACATCTGCGGTAGCAACAAAACGCGCTGTGCTTTTTTTTAGCATCAAAGTTGTTTGGCCTCAAATACTTCTGTGGGTTGTCCTAGTGCTGCTGCCACTCATCAACGTCTCACAGACACACAATGGTTTTCACCTCAAACCAAAGCTCTTCAAAGATGTCCTGAACATGCACTCGCTTTATTTGATTAATACGACTAAGAATATACAGCAGTAGCACATATAAACGACAAGTTGCTTTTAGACCAAAAAATAAATTAAAACAGAACAAAAATGCAGCAGGCTTACCCGACACAACCACCCTGTACTCAGAGCGTCTGGATGGGGGCCCGTATCGGCCTCTGGGGGCTCCGCCGCCGCCACCGCCGCCACCACCACCGGCCCCGCTGAAGCTGCTGCCTCTGGACCCCCTGCCGCTCCGGGGGAACTCGACACGCAGCCGGTAGCCGTCGTAGTCGTATCCGTCCCGGCCGTAGACGGCATCTCCGGCATCCCTGCGCACGAAACGGAAGATGCGCGTCACAATGGAAATGAGAGCATTAAAATCGTGTATTCGTCCATTTTGAATGATGGATGGGTTGCAGAGAGTTGGACAATTTCTGGAACATTTTGGGTATATTTCCATGGGAAGTTAAATTGAGGACATTTGTAAATAATCCAAAATGGGAATTTTCCATGGGAATTGATGGGAGTGAACAACATTTTGTTTTGTTATAAGTCTTCTCGGCAAAATTAATGGCTCTTCTTGCCCACATGTGAGTGCATTAAAGTACCTTAATTGCTTTAATTCCATTTCTTTTTTACTTCACTCAAGCGGCGACGCACCTGAAGCTTGTTTGCGTGTAAAAGGAAAATTTCAGCTCACAAAAACAAAAGGGAAATTAATTGATTGATCAAAGAAGATTGGCCGTGAATAGGTTATTTCAGCGTAGTCATGCACTGTGCGTGGTTCCTGCCTCGCTTAACCCCGTTCTGTCACTTTTCACAAAGTTTACGTTTTGCTTTGCCACCAAAAACAAGCTGTTATTAGCTAACCCTAACACTCAGAACAGGCTTATCAGGTAGTAGAACAAACTTTATGTCTTAAAATGCAACAATCGCGCCTTCGGCGGCTTTAACTGTGGATAATTCAGCAACTGCGTGCAAATCAAACTACAGCGCGGCAGCAATAATAGTTAAATGTGGCAAATACGGCATCAATTCTTCAATAAACACAAGAAACAAAATGGCGCGTTTACAATTTAGGATTGGCTGCAAGAAATAGAAACATAGTAAAAAAAAAAAATAAAAAAAATACTCCATAAATATATTAAAATAAAATAAATGGTACAGAGCGGGATTTGAACCCGTGACGCAATATTTTTGGGGCAACCCCTCTATCCAACACAAAACAAGCTGATACACATTCACTGGCGCAGAATTGGCAGTTCTCTAGCGATTGACGGTAGGTGGCCAGTTGCCGGTCACGGCAAAAAAAAACTATTGCACAAAATGTAGCAGCATCCTTGAATCATGTCGCACACCATTTACCAACAATCGACATGATCTATTAAAGTAAGATGAAATGAGAAATGTGGTTGTTTTAATCAAGAATTTGGCAAATTTCCACAACTACTTTTAATTAGGATAATCAAGCTTTCATTTAAAGTTGCAATATGGAACTTTTTTCCCCCAAAATAACTTTACAACAAGCTTTTTACCTTATCTGTTCACAATGGGTACTCCTGCAAGCGTCTGGCCAATAGTTTTCAGACTGGATTCGGGTTAGAATTTCTCACGCACTGTCTGCGGATGTGACGTAATGTGCGTGGTGTGTATGTGAAGAACGGTACGTGCAGTTTCATTTTTCGTCAGCAGGTGGCAGTAGCGATTCGAAATTGAATATTCTACGTCCAGTAGCTTTAAGTAAAACATTTCTGGTTTATTCCCAATTATGCCCATGGAGAATTTCCTATTTGTAAATGGCCAATTTAATGCTAATCACTAAACAAAGAGCTAGGCTGGTATAAAAGTTGTGCACATTTTTTTGGGGGGGTGGGGGGGGGGCATCTATTTTACAAATAAGTTGTTGGTGTAGTAGCATAATTTCCCAAGTCATATCTTATCACAATAACTAACTAAAACAATGAGGAAGAGTCAAGTTGCCTCAATTCAACCTTTACGGGTTACCATTACCTGGGAGACTGAGAATCAACACAAAGAGAAACAACTTCTAAGCACACACGTTGGTATCTTTTACAGATACCATGTCAATAAGTTAAACATTATTTTGGCAATTACGCAGTAGTAAGACACAATATACAAAAAAAAATAGTCCAATTCCAGTAAAACTGTGCAAATGTGTTGTTTCGGCCCGCGAAAACAAATGATAGCATTTAGCCACAAAATGGCGGTTTACTGAATGAAAAAGCCTTAAGCTAAGCTATCAGAGCGCCTTACCTTGGATCTTCGAACTCAATAAAAGCGAACGGCGGTCCTCCTCTGCGGTTTTTTAGGTCGATGTCTCGAATTGTGCCGTACTTGTAGAAGACCTCCTCCACGTCTTTGGTGCGGATATCAGGCGGGAGGTTGCCCACGTAAATTCGGCAATCGTTGTTCCCCGCCGGGCCTCGCACAACGCCAGACATCGTTTGTGGATGGGGGCTAGTTCGCTGCTGCTGCTACTACTACTTCTTCTGCTGCTGCCGCTGGACGGGTTTGAATAAATAAAATAAAATTCCTACTGGATATGCCGCCACGAGCGGGGAAAATGCGTTCAATTCCCCGCAAGGAACGATATGGTTGGTCACGCTCCGTCGGGTTGTTTCGTTTTACTTTGCGCTTTACGAGTTACTAGAAATTCTTGCCTCGCCTCAGCCTCTCTTTGCCACCAAGGAAGCCTTCTTACTTTTTCCCTCCGCCACTCACCGAAGTTCCAGTGTGGCTCAGAAACTCAACTACATCCGCGTAACGTAAAGTAGTCCGCCGCGTCCACGGGCAACTTATTTATTTGTTATAAAAGAGTATTGACACATTAGTTTAAGTGAATTGTTATTTATCAGTATTCATTTGAACATTTGATTCGATTCATCATTGAATGACAAATTTTGTAATTTATTTCCGTCTGATTTAAGCACTTAATTTTCACTCGACATTTTTAAAAAGCAGTTAGAAAGACGTGCTTATTATTATTAGGCAGTCCTCCCGGTGATATATACAATTTTTTTTATTATTTTGATTTTTATTTATTTTGATTTTGTAGTAGCTTTTGTAATGTATTAATCCTCTGGCCTTGGGTGATTTTATTACACTTGTATCCCATTTTTATTTTGTTGTTTGCTTCTTTCATATTGTATCAAGTTTTTTCAAAACTAATATCAAATAATCTTTGTTATAACTCCATCAAAATTCGGTTTGTTTGAAAAGCAACCTCAAAATGACATTTCTATATTCCTAGTACCCATGCAGATATGCTGTGCACCTGTTTTCTTGTACAAGGAAATTACATTTATTGCTCATATACTCTAAAAACTCAGAAGATCTGTTGATATCACTTGACAGGCCTCAGTCCAGGGGTCATCATTATGGTGTTAAAAATTAGGCCTTCTCTCCATGCAGGATTGTGATTTTCTAGAGCGATCATTTGAAAATGTAAACACTGACAGAGAAGTGTTGTGATTTGTCTAACATAAATGGATATAATTATTAATTATAACATAAAACGGTAAACAAGTGTGTATCAAACAGGCAGTTCTATCATGGATTAATCAGTCCACAGTTCTCAGTTTTACCGTTTGTGACCGCTGCAGTCTTTGTACGGCCAGAAGAGGGCGCTAACCACTTCTTAAATTAAAATATTCTCCATGCCAGCAAAGGGCGTCTCCACTTCCATCCAGCCATCCATTTTCCCCTAATCTTGTTCATATAAAGAGTGTGAGTTAAGCTCCTCTTTCAGGAGCTAAGAATAGTGCATGGTATTGCTCCAAATACCGCCATCGTAGCCAACAGTTAACACTAAAACGTTCATTGAAAGCAGTGTTGAACTCGTCATGTACTTTAACTTTCAGGAAAGCAAAACGCCAGAGAGTGAGAACACTTTTATTTGGAATGGAGTCTCTCAGAAACAGTATGCACACTGATATGTTGGTTTTGTAACGGGAAGCATTAACATCTCTTTCATTACAACTGATTTATTTCAATTTAGGCGTGTCAAGCTAGGTTTAGGGTCTCAAGTTGAGGTATAATGACTCGATTGGGTTATAGTCTGGGTTCTGCTTTCAAGCATGGTTATCAATTTAAATTTAAAGCTACTGTTTTCAAGTAAGTTTGCTAGGTGGTAACAATAAGTGAAATCCCCCTGACTATATCACAACAGTTTCTATTCACGTTTGTATGTTGATGGAGGCGTCTCAGCTTTATGAGCGTGTTTAGTATGAGTAACAGGATCCGTAGACGCCGTGCGCAGAATCAGCGTAGTTGTCGGCGCCCTTGTACTTTCCTCGACACGCCAGGCTGTTGACCTGACACAGACACACACACAACAACTACATCATGAACAATTTTCGAAAAATTCACATACTGTAATGCTGTGTATTTGGAGAGAGCAGCGGGCGGCCTGCACCTGAATATTAAATTTTCTGACCCACCAACACTCAAAAACAGATATTTGTACCTTCTACTTTTAATTTGCCAAAAAACTGAACTGATCAGGCCCAAGCCATGTCTAATATAAAAATATTACTTAGCCAACATCTGGTGGCTGCTTGACCAAGATACTATGTTGAAGTAAGGGGAGGAGCTTCATTTAGTCAGGCCTTAGCCTTGTCTAATGGAGTAAATTGTTTTGCCGCCATCTTGTGGCATCAATAGACAATTACAAACCTCTTTGGGTGGGGGTCAATTTCTGATTTTCGCTATTCACACTAGAGTTACAGTAAGTAAATGAGTTGAAACTGCACTTGCATCAAAAACTGAGCCACGGTTTGAATATTTGCAGGCTAAGTTAGAGAGGCCAGACTTGAGGAAAGTGAAGTAAAAACAAAGAAAATCTCTACTTGTACATTAAGAGCATCGTGTGATCTTTTGCCCCCTCTGACCTCGGCCCTCTTGATGAACTGCTCCGTGGCGGCCTTCTCGTTCTCCTTGTGTCCGCGCCAGGCCCGCAGCGCCGAGGCCTGCAGGGCACGTCCGAAGGAGAAGGTGAGGGTCCAGGGTTTGGCCAGCGGGCAGTTATTGATGGCGTTCAGGTGCACGGACGCCTCCTCTTCGCTCTGGCCCCCTGAGAGGAAGGCCACGCCTACCCGGAAATAAGGTTGTTGGCAAAAACGAAGAACAAGCGGAAGTACGAGTGACGTCTTGGTGTTAGGGTTGACTTACCCGCCACCGCCGGAGGAACAGTGCGACGCAGGGCGGTGAGTGTTGCCATGGCGACGTCCTCCGGGCTGTACTTTTTGCTGCAGCCATGTCCCGGTGTCACCATGTTGGGTTTGAGCAGCGTGCCCTCCAGGTATACGTGGTGGTCCGACATGGCTTGGTAAACCGCCGTCAGCACCTGAACTCCAAAACAATAGTTGCTTTATTGAAATGTCTTTAAGTCTAAATATGAGAGATTAGTCGCTCACCTTCTCTGTGACATATTGGCAGCGCTTGAGGTCGTGATCTCCGTCAGGTAAGAGCTCGGGCTCGATGATGGGCACCATGCCTTGCTGGAGGAGAAGGCATCGCAAAGTCGAAGATGTAACAGCCAATCAAGAATGACAATGTTATATCACATAACCTTTTACAACAAAAATAAGGTTCGCAGGAGATTCAAATATGATCCAAGCTGTACCAATACTGGATAAACCGTATCTCCATATTATTTTATACATACTACAGTTTGTAACAACATGAAAACACGATCCATAGCCAAAAAACTATTCAAGTTAATTAAATTCAAACTACTCATCAGCAACGCCATGATGAAAAGGTCTATTTAGCGTGCGGGCTGTGTACACCCACCTGCTGGCAGATGCTGGAATAGCGAGCCAGTACGTTGGCGTTCTCACTGATGGCTAGCTTGGATGGGTTGGCGTCACTGATCTTCATCACGCAGCGCCACTTGGCGAAGGAGGCGCCATCTTTTTTGTACTGGGCGCAGCGCTCTGCCAAGCCGTCCAGACCTACGGACAAACATTTTATACAGGTTTGTTGTTTATTCCTTAATAGGCAAGAGGAGGAGTTGTACAGTCTGATACATTTCCGGTACTCACCTTGGCTGGTGGTTTCTCCGCAGGTTCCTGGCAGAGGGACAACACCTTTGTCAACCTGAGCAAGAAAAGAAAACATCCTCAACCCAATGCATTGGGTATAAATAACCAACGCTTATTCTTTTTGGATTCAGAGCTGCGCTAGGCTATTGTGCCCAATTTGGGTTATTTTGACCCAGCAGTTTTAAAGCGGAAGTCAACCCCCCATTTATTTATTTTTTGACAATAATATGTTCCATGCAGTCCCATTGGTCTAAATATGGTATTCTGGTTAGTATTGTGTTAGTGGAATATGAGTTAAGCAGCAAAATCCAGCTGTTTTTATCCATCTCAGTGGGCGGCCATTTTGCCACTTGCTGTCGACTCAGGCAACGACCAATCACAGCTCACCCATTGATGTCATCTTCAGTCGACAGGAAGTAGGAAAATGGCCGCCCCCTGAGATGGATAAAACGGCTGGCTCTCATATTCCACAAATGTAATATTAATCAGAATGTCATGTTTAGTCACATATTATTTTCAAGAAATGTTTAAAGTTGACTTCCACTTTAAAATTACATAGAAAAAAGTTTTACATTTAATTCAGCTCGGGCCGCAATCCACAAAAAAAAAAAGGACGGCAGGTGGCAAATGGTTCCCGAGCCGTAGTTTGGACACCCCTGCCCTAAGCGAACCCTAATTGTAACCGTACCTTGACGCCAACCAGGATGCCTCTATCTCGGATCATTTTGACAAAGCCGACCCCTGCGTCCGAGTGCTGGTAGAGCGTCTCGTGGAAGAAGATGATGCCGCCGATGCAGCCGTTGACGCGCTCATCTGCGCTAAACAGGATTTGACGGAACTGACGACGGTTCTCCTCGGTGTTCTCCACGCCCACCTGGGCCAAACGCTTGGCCATGCTGCCTGCCGAAAACATCAAAGCTCAAAAACTCGTAGAATTCAAACAAAATACATTTTCCCAATAGAAATGTCTGTTCCATGCTCCTTGCGAGTGTTTTCATTTTGTATTTTTTTTTTTTCTGGCTGCTTGTCTCCACTGTAAAAAAAAAAGAGAACTCAAGGTAGCGCGGTAGAGTCGTGTACATACGTACCCACTGACTCGTCCGCAGCCAGGATGCCCTTCCCCGGAGAGACGATGCGCATGGCGGACTCGTGGAGTTCCTTCTTCTGAGCCTCGGACAGGGTGGCGAACTGGTGCGTCATGTTGGAGAACTGTGCTACCTTTAATAAAGGGCACCACTGAGTAATCACTGTAAAGCCAATTAACAAAAAAAAAAAGAATGGCTAAGTGTTCTGCCCACAGTAAAAGTGTTTAAAAAGGTCATAATTTCTATATTACCATAAAGGTGAAATGCAATTTTGTGGGGATTCCTGTCCAGTACATCAATAAACTTGATGATGATGATGCAACGATTTTGATGGTGTATAGTGAGGTATGCAGCAACCATTTTAACTTAATATCAAATATGGGTTAAAGCTTTTACTTCATAAAAACAGACAAAAATGTTAAAATGATGAACACAAATGCATTTTTTTTTTAAATAAAATAAATATACAAAGTTTTGAAATGAAATGTATTGGGTTTAAAAAAAACGTTAATATTTTAAAATACTTAACAAAAAATAAAAATGTACATTTAAAAACTAATTAATTAAAAAAATTTCTTCACATAAAAATAAACAAATACAGTGGACCACTGCATACACCCATTCACCTATTTGCATCTTTTGTTTTTTATTAAAAAAAAAAATGTTGTTTTTAAAGCCAACCAATGTTTTTGGGCTAAAATGCTTATTTTATTGGAGGTTTATCTCCTCTTATTCAAGAATGTTTTGGGTAAAAAAATAAAAATAAAAATGGGAATCAATTATACTTTATTTTAAAAACTAAATACATTTTTAAAAAATCCATTCCTGACGTTGCTTTAAAAATTAAAACATACAATATTAAATACATGCATTTAAATAAAACACGAAAATTTTAAAAAGTCCAAGTTAACTCTCAAAATCAATAATAGCAAGATTACATCAATATTTTTGTTTTAAAATGCATTAAAATGAAAACACCATGATTTTAAATTTAATACATATATCACATATTAAATTAATGTTCTAAAAACGAAACACGTAAATCAAACTACTGATTTCCTGGCTTAAATTGCCACTTTCCAGTTTGCCTAAGGATGCTTTACTTTGAAAGAAGAAGAAAAAAAGAGCAGCAAATATTTCCTACCTTGACAGGAAATGAAGCGTGTGGCAGTTCTCTGTGATGGGAGGAGAGGGAGACGGTGGTGGCCTTTTCTCTGAATCCAGCACTGTGGGCGGAGCTTGCTTGCCATATCGCTCACACCAAATAAGGGCATCACAATTGTGCACAACCATTGCTCTTTTCCAATCATAATAATAATAAAATAAAAGCCACTTGACTATGAAATAAATGCAACATTATCTGTAAATGTCAAATTTAACAAGACGTCCATGGACAAATTATTGAATTAAGAAGCCTCAAGCAACCCAATTTGAGCCTTTAGCGGAATTGCTATTTATATTCTAATTAGCACAAATCTCCCTTGGGAGGCTGTGGTCAACCCTCCTGCTATTTGGGTCCTCACCCTGGAATCATCACAGGTCTTTCCAACAGTCTCAAAGCAATTCATCAACTTCTCATGTGAGGTTTGAACAGTGAATGAGAAATTGAAAGTCGTAGACCTTTCCACCGTGATGTCACGTCGTCGTGGAGTTTCGGAGAGCACCACAAATACTTCTGTCATTTGACCAAGGAAGAGCCTTGAGAAAGCATGAGATGAGTTTAGCCTTCTTTTCTACTGCCTCAGTTTGAAATTGTGTCAGATAAAAAAAAATTACAAAAAAAGATGCATGAGGTGAATTGAGCCACTGAGAACGACAGTGGGCTGACGCCATTTTGTCATTTTTCAGGAGAGTGATTTAAAGTTTTATGGCTGCGCTATAGCTCCAACCTCAGACGCTGATGTTAGCAGGCTAGCCAGTATGTTTAGCTAAATTACTCAAAGACAACCCGACCAAAGCATTTTTATTTTATTTTTTGCATACTGCACTTATGAGAAAATGTCTCCTACAAACCACAAGTTTTGATTCCCAGTCTGTCCTTTTCCAAGTTCTAGTAGCTACTATGTTTTGCCGCTTTTAGGTCTTTAGCCACTATGATGAGGATCCGTTAAATGCGAGTTGAGCGTTTGCTCATTGAAGTTTAAAATGATGGCTGCGGCCCTGCCACCGTGGGCCAGTGAGTGGCCATGATGGACCTGCTAAAACAAAAGCCCAAGAGACATTTCATGTTGCTCCTATTCATGAGTGTGAAATAGATCAAGAACAGCAATTACATGTGGATTCCTCCCCTGGGACGCCATCGCTGTCAGCCAATTAAAAACACGTTAATGACCCTGCTTTATCTAGTGCTCTTATTGAGGCCGCCCTCATTGGCTGGTTGGTTCGGGCCTCCTAAATGGGTCATCTCAAAATTGCCTGTGATGTACGTTACAAAGAAAACAGATTATTTTCAGTTGTTTTGTCTGCTTCTATCACCTGACACCATTTAAAGTCTCTGATTAAGCCCTTGGAAATTATTTTGTAGCTGACTGGCTACCTTATGAGATCGCTCTGATGCCATATGCAAGCTTTCTGTACGCCATGGTTTGTGCTAAGATGTCAGAAAAAGCCTGAGGGAACCTTAGAACTTTTTGGGGGTCAATCAAAGGCGCTTTAAATGTTAGCAAGTGTTTAATTCCGTTTAATGTGAGTTTGAATGTGGTTAGTTCATTCCGAACATAGCCACACCCAAGTTATGAGGGTGTGCACACTTCTGCAACTACATTTTTTTTTACTTGCCTTGACGAGAATAGATTTTTTTTCAATTGGTATGTACAGTTTATAGGTCACATTAATGGAGGATAAAAACAAAATCCTGGTCTCAGTTGTATATATTACAAAAACATCACAATTGAACAGGGGTGTGTAGACTTTTTATATCCACTGTAGGTTAAATCAAACCAAGACTTTCACTTACTGTTCCAATACTTTTGGAGAGCAGTCTATGTACATTATGTAAATAAAAAAAACAACACAAACCAAGACTTTATTGAATTAACTTTATTATATAAAAGAACAAAGTAGAAAATTCCAGTAGAAACTTTACAACAGTAAAAAACAAAACAACTGGATGAGTTCAGTTGACTGGCTGCTAACGAAACGGCCCAACGGGAACTAACCACGTTATTAGCAAACGTGCGGCTAGCAAAGGTACCAAAGCAAAGCGGTCGCGTAAACATGCTAAACGTCAACAATTGCTGAAAACAAAACAGAAAATAGAAAGTGCACTTTGAGTTAAAGTACATCAAGAGTGGCAAATCCTGTAGTATGTAGTATGCCAAGCTCATTTGTGATTTGTGGCTTCCCGTTTTGTCACGCGCAACAGGAATGTCCGGAACACAAAATAAATTAAAAAACGTCATGGAAAACAAATGACAAACAACAAAAGAAGGCTACAAATATGCTACCGCAAAATAAATTACCTATCAGACAATCATTTCAAAACATGATGAAATACTTTTTCGGGACTCAAATCAAATCATGTTTTGCGTGACATACATCTCAAATCCACTGGATTTAGTTTCTAACCATCATCGCATCGTTTAGGATTGGTAACAAATATTTACACTCTTGAAAGTCACAACATGGAGTACCAATAGTGCATGTGTGTGTGTCTGTCTGTGTTGTGTCTGTTAGTGTGTGTTGTATGGACATTTTACTGTACCAAAAATATGCGTGTGTGTAATTGGTCAGGACAAAGGCACTCAATGTGTCACACGATGAACCAAACCAATTTCATACGGGGAAAAAAAGCCATCATTAAACATTTGCCCAAAAAAGCTCATTGAACGTAACTGGCTAGCCATTAGCTTTAGCATCCGGTGTGGACAACCGTCAAAGGTTTTGGATCCACTTTCACAGTTGACAAAAAAACAAAAAAGGTCAGCAAGTGTCGTCTGCGGTCCGAACCAGCAGACGCACCGACGCCTCGCACCCGTCTAGTGGTTGCCGTGGTAACCCAGCCGGGCCTACGCCTAGGCCAGCCTGTAGAGGGCGCTGAGGGTGCGCGCCGCCAAGTTGAGGAAGCCTCGGCCGGCGTCTATCCAGTCTTGCCATTGGGGGGCGTCGTGCTGAGGGCAGACACATACTGGTAAGCTAACGTGCTAACTAGATTAGCCACCCAGTTGAAGGATATGAATTGAGACAATATGCCCAAATCAAAAACCAAAAGACAATTACAATACAAAACAGAAGTGTGTATAATTTTATGTGTGTGCGCACACAGGCCAATCAAAAATAAGCATAACATACACACACACATGCAGACGCCATTCAAAGATGTCTATATACACACGTACACACACAGCCTTGAGCACGTAAACAAAGATGATGTCATCGCCGGCCTCACTCAGACATGCAGCCTGTGAGCATGTGTGAGGAGGAGGGGGGGAGGGGGAGCGAGTCTGTTGACAAGTCCTCACGCGAGCCAGTGTGAGGAGGGATGAGGAGGGGTGAGAGGGGGGAGGAGATAAGAAAAGCAGCACAGTAGTTCAACATTTGCTCAGAGTAAAGTGAGCTCATTCATAATATAAAGTCAAGACCACACACACTGTGTTTGTGTGATGTTTAGTTAATTATTACTTCAACAACAACAACAAAGTCCATGTGTCAGCCTAAAAGTCACATGGATGTCAAAAGAAAGAGGCGGAGTCACAGCAGTCAGTCACGTGTATCCTACATTGACCTTTGGCCTGTCACTCCCTTTATCAGCGAACCACACCAGCGCTCAGCTCAGTGAGGAGCCAATCGCGGTCTGATGTCACGCTTGGAACTATGAGGTTGGCCACGATTCCAGCTAACTAACTCTCTGATGACATCACGGATGATTGTTGCATCATGTGACGCCAGGTGTCACACGAAGACATCAAGCTATGCTATGATGTCATCGCGCCTAGCCTCTCACATCACGTTACGTCACGCAATGATGTCACACAATATCATGGCGCACGGCATGACATATTTTCATATCTGCAGATATCTTACCGCTCTCATCATGGAGGCGTTAAATTGATCCCCGATGGTCCGGAGCTGCTGGGCCACGGCGGTGGTGTCTACGTGCCTCGCCTCCAGCGTGGCCTCGCCTCTGGGATGCGACCGACCCCCAAACGGGCGTGGGTCGCGAGGCAGCAGGTCCGGCAGGGGACCGCGCTGATGGGCCGCCTCCTGACGTTGCTGCCCGCCGTCTATGCAGAAAGAAGTCCCAAACAGGAAGTTAGACTTTTTCTGGGTCGACTTATGATTTATTTTCTTTGCGTTTCTGTACGGTTGCCATGGAAACAATACCCCCGGCACCCCGATCGGCTTTTTGAGACAGGAGGATTAGCGGAAGGTGACTAGACGGGAGAAAAGCAAACAAAACAAAACAAAATGAGAAAGGGCCGTGACTTGTTGCCAAGGCGACTGGAAGACTGACAGTACGCTCCGCCTTGATTGGCAGTGGAGCTGGCGGGTGCTGCACTCTGATTGGACAACTCCCTGACTAACTTTAATCATCGACAGGGTTGAACAGAAGTTATGACTCATTTACAACATTAAGTATGATAAATCAAATTCCCCTAAATTTAAAGTTTTATTGAATAATTTTATACCAGAGATCAAATGATGAAAATGTTCTGTTGGCTACATTTTAAACAATGCTTAATGCACCTAAAAGCTCCTAAATATAAAGTTTTCGAGGATTAATTGTTCAATAATTATTTTTTTTACAAAATTACATGGCATGTTAATTTTGTGTTTATTTTATTCTTGTATATTTTAATTGAATGTGTGAGGTAGCAGGAAATGCAGGAAATGCAGGCTGCTGGCGTGAGTGCAGGTGCAGGACAAGTCTCAACATGCCCCACAGCTGAGATGCAGCACAGAGAAGGGAAGGGAGGGAGGGAGGGAGGCAGGAAGGAAGGGAGACAAGCTGCAAAAAGATACACAAAAAAAAAAAACTCCTCAAGTTTCCATTCTTGCCCTACTTACATAAGACATCATTTTTGGGAATTCATGTTCTTGAAAAAAATTGTGTGTCAATAAAAATATTTTAATGTTATTTTATTTAAAATGAACTGAGCAGTTACCCCATTTTTCCTTTAAGATTTTTTTTGTACTAAAATATTAATTAGAGCCAGACTGATTTAGTCTTCTCAAATTAATCTCAATCTGCCAGTTTTTGTCTCTGCTGTAACGTTACGCAAATAATAAAATACAAAGCATGATAAAATGGGCAAACGTTCTGCCTGTTATTTATGCTGTATCTTTATTTGTTTTAAGTGTTAAAGGACCCAAAAAATATCTCTTTAAAAAAAAAAAAAAAGATTAGATTTGTTTTTTTAATTAATGGGCTGGTTAATCGGTTAACAAACCTTTATTCTGCCAAATATCGGAACGGCAAAAAAAACAAACAACAACACGATTTTGCAAAGCCCTGCTCTTGAAAAAGATAATTATTAATTAATTATCAACCTTTTCTTTATACAAACAAATAGTACAGGTCACTAAAAGCTGTACTTCTTACAGAAATGGTCAGAAAATATGGGTCAGTAAGAAAATAAAAAGTAATTTTTGCTCAAAATTAAGTTAGTAATTACCGAGATTTTCCCCAATAATATTTTTTACAAAAAAATAATTAGTAATTAAACACAAATTCTCTTTATTTTTTAAAATACAACATTGTAAAAGCAACAAAAAAATACTATAATAATTAAGTTTAAAATGACATGGGAAATTAGGATATCAGGCTAAAAATATTCTTAGTTTTTTTTTTAATTATTTGTACACAAATGTACTTGTTATAAAGTCTCCAGCCAGTTAATGGCAGGCTAGCAACTGCCTGACAAAGAAGAATTAATTACAAATAAAAGGCATGAATTAAAATGCTCATTAATAATAATAATTTAAAAAAAAAAAAACACTTTTGGTATATTTATAATCCCACAAGTACTAAATCAGGGTGTCCAAAGCGCAGCCTGATACTTGTTTTATTTAGTTTTTTTTACTATTGCATATTATTAAAAATATTAACAATAAAACGAACATCATCTTGTAAACTGAGATGGGTTTGCATTTTTACGCGCCGTGAAGAAACAGAAAGCATGTGTCAACTTTTATTCTCATCTGTCAACGATATAATCTGCTCTTCAAACTGGTCGGAGCACTTTTGGCTTCCACTTGCGTCAACAAAGTACGCCAATGTACGTCAATCTACAAACAAACACCTCACGGTACACCTTTTGAACTCAAGTTTATTACGTGGGAATGATGAGGCGGGGAAGACCAACCGCAGAGTAGCAACAATTCGCACCTGGGGGGTTTCAAAGCATGACTTGCGGACCATCAGTGGTCCCGAGAGAAAGCCACGAGGTACATTTGGAATTGTAATGCCTAAAACAGTAAACAGTTACAAGTTGTAGCTGTGGTGACCCTTGGGTTTGATGCCCCTCACTACGGGTAGTTTGGTATTGGGCATAACATCTGCGCAGACCCCTCACTGCTCATTTCATATTCATCTGTAACACCATTACACTTTTCCAACCAACGTACATTTCTGTTGATTTGGAAAGCGATTAGTAAATACGCCTACATACCCGTCGGTTATGTACTGACATATTTATATACTGTACGCATGGTTATACCTTCAAAGATTCCATCATTATACTATGTCACACATGGCTCTATATGCACTGTCTGTACTTTTGCACATTCCTTGCCAACATTACACACACACACACACACACACACACACACACACACACACACACACACACACACACACACACACACACACACACACACACACACACACACACACACACACACACACACACACGCACACACAATTATCCTAAATTACAATATACCCCACAGTTGTGTACACACCTAATTATATTTAATTATATGTTTAAGTATTCCCACAGTTGCAGCTTACGGTATGGTTTTTTTTTTTAGGCCGATTCCGATATTTGGCCGAATAAAATTCTGATAACCGATTAATTGGCCCTTTAATTCAAAAACTATATCATGAGTAAAATAACTTATATTTTGGTTCCTAAACGCCTACAACAATAAAGATATGAATTACAGGCAGAACATTTGAGTGTTTTACAATACTCTGTCCCACAGTATTTGTTTAACTTTATTATAGAGAGAAAAACTAGCAAAAATTTGCCAATTTTTCTCTATAATTTTTTGGGGTTGCGGGGTGGGGTTTAGTTGGTTGTAGTTGCATGTCATTATTATCTTTATCTTGTGTTGTAATGTGTAAAAAAGTGCTGATTCTCTCCATTTCAAAAGGAGGTAATATGAGCCCATAAAATTGCCGGGCCGATTAATCTGTCAGGCCCCAATGTTAATATTTGACCTCTGCCCTGGTGCAATGAAGTTGACTGCAATCATTACCAATCCACACATTTTTGTGCCCTTCTGGAGCACATTTGCCTCTGAATTTCATGACCCTACCTGATTGTTCTCCAAAGACGGCGTTTAGCTGGCTGGGTGGTGAAGGCGGTGGCGTAGGCAGATTGGGTTGTTCCCGGCAGTTCTGCTGCTGGTTCTGGCGGTGATTGCTGGGAGAGTTGTGCAAGAAGGAGTGACAAGCGCTGAGGTGTTGGTGGGGCAGAGGGCCACTTGCCCCTCCGGCAGCCTCACCTACGCTCTCTACGGTCTCAGCGCGTGCCATCTTACTGGTAGCCTGAAAGAAAATTAAAAATCACATTTTTACAATGAGTTAGCGTAGTCACCATGTACACTATTCCTCTATATTTATGACAATGCACAGACATGTAGTTGCTACTCTGCTTTCTTGTCTTCAATTTATCTTGACCCCTCCCCCCATTTTGTTACAACAATTTGAGTGATTTAAATGGTGTTTAAATACAGTCAATACATCAAATCCATTAGGATAGCTTTTTTCTAAAAACAAAAACATAACGCTCTACACCACCAATTTAACCAAAAATGTCTAAATACATATTGCATCCAACTTTTAAATGCATTTCATCTTTAAGAACAGTTGATTTTATATACATTTATGCAGAAAAAGTATTTATTTATTTATTATGAGCAATCCATTATAATTGAATCATTATTTAAATTGCTTTTATTTTCCTATATTTTTAATTTTCCTATATTGAAACGTACCATTTAACCAGTAAAATATTACCGTGTCTTAAAATAAATTACTTTTTTTTTATTTATTAACATCATGACCTACTACACTACTGCATTTTAATGTTAAATTAGGTCTTTTTTGGTGTGACTCTTGGTCTAAAAAGTTCAAGAATCATTCACTTAACTGAATTAAGCGTTGCAAGTGTCAGAAAAAGTCCAACACTGCCGAGTATTTATCATGCAAAAATGCACTTACGTTGCATGTCTGACCTAGATTCCTTCATCGGTCGCCAGGGGGCAGCACATGTGCCATTTTGGATTCCAGTGTTTGTAAACAAAATGCACGCGCACCATTTTAACAATTCTATTTAAATAATAATAATACATCCACTTACTCTACCCCATCATGTACATTTAGCGACATTGCCACTACATTTGTACGTGGGGTTTACTACAATGGCGATAACAGGCCATTGATGATTGTAAAGTGCTAGTTCGTAGCACGGCTAGCATGTTAAAATACCAAGAGTACATACAGTCTTGCACTATATGTAGAGCAGTTGTGTGTCGACCATTTTGTCTTACCGGTGAGTGGTGTTTCTCCGTAATGAGTTGTTCTTCAGGGCCGGTGAGTAGAGAGGCGCAAACCCGGGCACATCAGAAGCGGGCCGCTGCGAAAAAAAGTGTCATGCGGTCGGTCCACGAGTGTCACTTCATGTCAGACGACCTCGCCCGACGACTTTAGATGACTAGTCGAATAAATTTGTTACGCGTCCATTCGTTTGGCCGCTACCGACGAGTGCGTGACATGTTTGTTGGTCTTCGTCTTTTGAGTCTTTGCCGCCTAGTGGGGTTTTCCTCAGTTTTATACTTGGCAGCAACATCCGGTCTGGGGTTTCAACATAAAAGAACACATTGACTGTGTGACTGATTGAATATTGTGGTCATTTGTGTTTTAAAAGCTTAAAACAACACTACAACGTCAATAACAGTGGCAGAAATTCACCAAAAATGCCTAAATGATCGAATTATTCTATTTTTAAAACAACTTCTTTATTAGGGCCAAGCTGGAAAGACGACAAACAAATATCAAAATACTATGAGAATACAATAAAGTTGCATACTTTACAGAATAAAGTAACATAGTTTTCAGATTTTAAGAGTAACATTATAGTATGTAGTATCATGTAGTTGTAGTAGTATGTCTAGTGCACGTGGTGATTTGTTGTATACAAACACTGCAGCACTCCATGTGTGGTGCTTTAATTTTGACGGAGTATGGTCTTGACTTCCGTTGTTTGGTTTTTCCTGGTCCACAACAAGTGCTGACATGCTCCCTGACACCAGCTGCTGCCTCCGCCCCCTCTTTACTTGCAATCCTCATTCACAGTTTTTCTTCTTTTTTTTTATTTACTCACACTTGCATGTCACTAACTCAACTCATTGCATGCAAACTGTCACTGTCATGAAACAGGGCCTGCAGGGATTTGCATTTTAACAGTTGGTTTCTTCTTCGGCATGTAAACAAACTTCACCCATGCTGAGTTTTATCCCCCAACCCCCCAGCTGACTTTCCCCTTCACTTCCTAACAATGAGTCAGCCTAGGGTGTCATGTTTCTCTGTGTTGTGCTGCACAAGCTTGCCATATAATAATAATAATCAATTGACATATGTGCTTGAGGCTCAATTTAAGGCAGTAACCAGAAAGGTGAAAGACACATGGGATCACGGTGCATAAACAAGTGTAATTTGACGTCACTTATATGACTTGGGAATCCCCGAATGGCCTGAGGCACATGTGCTTGCTACTGGCAATAAGTGTCCTCAGATATTATCTAGGGCTAGGCTACTAGGTGTATGCTCGTAGTGTAATGCTTTCGGTTCAGGAGAGCCTAATGACTGCATAGCATCAGTTACCTTGTGCTGCATTTCCATCTCAAGTTCCACTAATTGTCTATATTGCCGATTTATTGTCAGTATTGTCAAAAATGTGAATTGACCAATCATCGAAATTAAGGGAGTGCTGACTTGACCCTCAATGGGCACTGCACTCACACATCATGAAATAGGAACTAGCAAAATAGTTGGCCTAATCTTTATTGGATTAGGACAAGGAATAGGACTAAAACGTGTTCCAAACCACAGATTTGCATCATTAAACTACCAATTAAATGCTATTGAAACAAAAATAAATCATAATCGTCCAATTAGTTTTGTGTTGCTATGCTAAAAAAAAATAGCACCAGTTTCCAGTGAATTACATTTAACTTTTTATTGTTGCTATTCTTGTTAGAATCACACTTGCGTTGGTGAAAATTTGGAAATGACAATATTTCTTTTAAAAATATATAGTTCAAAGGTCAGTAGTGCAGCCCACGACTAAACCCTAGCATACATGAAGACTAGCTAGCGGGCACAACAACGATAAGGAGATGAATTACTTCTAAAAACAGAAATTTGAGCAAATTCAATTTATTATTTCAGAAGTGTGACTCAAAGTGGTATCCTTTTTGCAGTAATCAGTACCCAAGAAGTAGTTCTCTTAAAGGTTGGTGACGCCTGTGCTAAGGCCTAGCAAGCGTTGGCCACGGGCTCTTAGCAGGCTTGACCACAAACAGCAGCATGGAACATTGAAGCCAGTTATTTTTGTGTAATGTTGTAAGATGAGTTTGAAATGACATTAAGTGTTTTTGGATAATAGTTTGCTATATATTCAGAGTTTAAACTATTAATATAGTTATAAACATTTTGGATGAGGGCTTCAATTACAGTATTTGCAGATTTTTACTCTTTGTTTCAGGGCTTCATCCCTAGTCCCCATAAATAGTGGAGGTTCATTGTATAATGACTGGTGAGATATACAATACAATCATTTGACATCTTTTCAACAGTAAATGTATTATGTAATATAACTTTTTGTCTTTTTGGCTACCATATGACTAACCACACAAATTTATTTCTATCATTCCATCATGTGATTGTTGTGGCCTGGAGCAGTCATGTTCGACTTCATGTGACTGGATAAGAAACTCACATATAGCGTGACTTCAATCTAATTGCGCTTTTGCTTGGTTACTGTTGCTAAGCTAATTAGCAGATTCAAATGACAATGCAGAATGGCTGCATAGCTTTAGCCACAGCCAGTTTTTTTTTTCTGTGTTGTTTGTATTGTTGTGACAAAACATGTGTGCTGCAATGCAGGAAAAACATGATGTCACTTGGAGCAGCAGCAGCAGTAGTAGTAGTGGTAGTAGTAGTAGTGTTTACAGTGACATCACAGAATAGCATTAGCATCACAAATGACTAGTTACACCCCCACTGGGCAACCTTTAACCCCACTCACATTGTCTACCCCAGCTGCAGGGCAGAGAGGGAAGAAAGGGGGTGGGTTGTTGCAGGGTTAAAGGCGGTCTAATCAGCTGGAAATGAACCCCTACCACCACCACTACCCCCCACCCCAAACCTCTACCTCCCCACCCGCCATTCTCGGGCTGCTGAATTGGGGGTTTCTGGGGGGTGTCAGGTACATGCCCGGACAAGTATCATCTATCATCGTTTCACGCAGACAAACAAAATCATGTGAAACCAGTGGTGTCTGACTCTGCGTTGTGGATCTGAATAAATTGAATAATTGACCTTGTTACAATTTATCTCGTTGTTACAAACTACGTAAATGCAATTGTTAGAATACGACTGCCATTTTTAGTTAAGTGCAGGAATGAATAGACAACATTAGTACATAGGTACATTAGTAAATATAAAATACTGTATAATAAACAATTGAATTGTTCTAAATAAAATCTAAATCAAATAGGTTAAAACAGTAAACATAATCCTCTGCTTTTGAAGTATTAGTTTGAAAATCGTAATATTCAGGCAACAACATGTAGTTTGACCTTTTTTTGAACAGTTCATATGTGGACGTTTGGACTGTTGGTCATTATTAACATAAAATGTCATCATTTCAGCCGAGACATAATAAATGATTAATTGATTCAGTATTTTAATCTTAACGCGCGGCTCCAGTTGCTTCTACGGTCAGTCTTATTTGGGTTATTCAAATAGTCGTCACAGCCCTAGAGCAAGTTGATTGCCAGCATGTGGCCTTGCATACATTTTAAATTGTTTTTGTCATTTTTGCAGGTGTGCGGAAATGGGAATTAACAAGCCAAAAACTTCACACTAGGTGGCTTAAAGCTGGAGGAAATGTTATTGCTATTGGCTATTGCATCTGTAAACTGCCCGGAGACACACACTACAGCCATTTCCATTACCATCCACCCTGGAGACGGTCTTGTGTATAAACAAAAGTGGCCGGCGTTGGTGTCATCTCTCCGTGATCACAACCTCAAGGGCTCCGGTGTTGTCTCCGGGGAGCTTGTTTGGCTCATTCAACAATGAGATCATTGCCCAGCACCCCCCCCCCCCCCCACCACCACCACCAAAACCTTCTTCCACCTCCTTCAACAGAGAAGTGATGAGCATGACTGACATAAATGGACGACCACTGACTCTTGCAAACATGTTATGTTCAGTTTCTACACATTATATCATATTGGTCACCTGATGGTATGCCATTCAAAATCATGTGCCACCACGGTGTAACCTTTGTGTGACCCCCCCAGTGAAAATATGCTATGTTCCTCATGCATTGACAACAACAATCCAGCAGTGGTAGACCCTTATTGACATTCTGATGCACAATTGGAGTACAATGAAATGTGTCATATGATGATAAACGTGGAGGTAATTTAAATGACAAAATGCAATTTAATGTATAAATTATTAGGTTAAGCATTTTCACTGTAATTTGGTGCAATTTCAGACTGTGCCTGAATGCAACATAGTTTGATTAGATAGCAACATAGATAGATAGATAGATAGATAGATAGATAGATAGATAGATAGATAGATAGATAGATAGATGGATAGATGGATAGATAGACAGACAGACAGACAGGCAGGCAGGCAGGCAGGCAGGCAGGCAGGCAGGCAGGCAGGCAGACAGACAGACAGACAGACAGGTAGGCTTTGTAGACATCTAGCGCCATCCGTTGGAAAACGCCCGCACTACATTTTCTGGGGTTCCTTAAAAAATGCTTTCTAACGCCAACTTTTGCTTATTGGAGACAGTAACAAAACAAACAGCGGAAACGTAACAGTGAATTATACATGAAACATTATATTACAGCTAAAATGTAAATAAACTAGATCAGCGCTCAAGCATGTTCAAGACTAGCGCCACTGTTCCTTTAAATCCGCTGAGCATGTCTCACTTTTTAGCAGGAAATGAAGTTTACCTCACCGGAATCCAAATAACGTGGGCATCCTGGGGTGCTGAAAGTGGCAAGGGGCTGCTAGTATAAATTCATCGTCAGCACGTCTAGACGAGGTAATTATTTTTGTAAAAAGCACGACTTTAATTCCGCCAGCGTTGTCGTTTAACTCGTTTGTTTTACTGCACGTCGTCCGTATTGGCGTTATGGCTTGGTTTGTCTGGCTCGCTTTGTGTCATGGCTCTTCGTGCTTACGTTACGTTAAAGTCAAACATTTGTCCTACGAAGCGTCTGGGAAAGAGCGGGAAAGCTCTCTCTGTAGACGACGATGTTTCTCAAACATGTGGTTGTTTAAGTTGCGTTTGAAATTATGTAAATGGTGTATTTGGAGACTCGTATTCGCCCTACTTTGGCCGCCTGGCCGCGGGTCCTCGTGAAGGATTTGCCTCCACGCATGCGCAAATCTGTCTTAACCTCACCTGAGCTCCGATTAGTTTAGCTTGATTTAAAATAGCTTCGCATGGCCTTGCCACTGCCATTATAATGCAGACAGCATGACTACTTCGTCAATGTGAAACATTATTAATTGCTAACTAAGCAAATAAAGTTAGGTAGTAGTGAACAGAATGGTGACTTGGTGTAAAACAATATTGCAAATTTCAAAATAATAATTTATTACATATATGTATCTAAGAAACGTGCTGTAAGCGTTGCATAGCACAAGTAGAACGTCAGTGGCTTTGACACACTTTCTGCTACCTACCGAAACATACGGAGTAAATGTTGTAAAGCTGGTTACTTAAATATAACTGCATAGTGGTAAGATGTACATGCTTTTCTCAAGAACTGATGGACTGTTGTCTCTTTTTCAGTGCATTATCTCAGAAACAGTCAGCCTGCCGCCCGTGTATAACAACAAAACAGAAGCAGCCATGGTGAGTTCATCCTTTTTTCTTCTGTTTAGTATTTTTTTTGGGGGGGGGGGCTTTTTGCCTTTTAATGGGCGGAACAGTTAAAGTAGAGACAAGAAGCAGGAGAGAGGAGTCAATTAATCAGTCAGGCCCTAATAAATAACAACATCGTGGCGTGAACACACACCATTCGACTGTAACAATGCGCAAGTCTTGATATGAGGCAACATTAGAGGAACAAGTGCCACACTGGAATTTATCATCAGGCTGCCTTAATGCTATGGTAGGTGCTGCTTTGTTTTAATTAACAAGTTTCAAAAGGGTTTGGCTCACTTGCCTCTTTGTGAATGATAGTGTCTATAAGTTGAGGTAATTTAAATTTTGTACCCGTTTTATTTTCCCTGTTGTGAAATGGGTGGTGTCTATTTGGGGCATGGGGCATTGATGTAGAGGTTTTCCCGTCCACTAGTCGGTGCTGTTTCACTAGTGACATGTTTCGAATGAATCACCCATTGGCTTGTGTTTATGAGAAGTTTTTTATACTTATACTTACTCCTTTGTTGTTCTGTTTTTTTTTTCTTCTGTCTATCTTATTCTGTCTTTTGTCAGTTTTTCTTTTTGTGATCTTCTGTCTTTCTTATGCTGTTGTGTCTTTTTTTCATAATCTGTCTACTTATTTTTCTCTTCTTCTGTCTTTGGTGTCCTTTCTTGTCTACCAACATCTAAACCTCATGTATCTTTATCTGTTTTCTGTCTTCTTATATCTCGTTTTGCTGTTTAGTTCTTTTTTCCTATTTAATAACTTTCTTATTCTTTTTGTGTGTCAGTCTTCAGCAGTGGACCTCAAAACCAAGGAGGAGAAGGACGCAGAGTTGGACCGAAGGATCGAAGCGCTGAGGAAGAAGAACGAAGCTCTGGTCAAGCGCTATCAAGTACGTGGCCGACACTCACAGATGTTCCTGTTAGAGACAAAATGGATGCCTGGGGCCATTTAATGTTGACTCATTGGCCTGCGTTCTTGTTGCCAACAGGAAATAGAAGAAGATAAGAAGAAGGCTGAGCAGGAGGGCATCGCCATCACCACGCCACGCAAGCCCCGGGCCCAGGAACCAGCAGAGCCATACCGTAGGAGGCTGGAGAAAGAAAACTTCACAGTCACGGTTGACCTGTCCAAGTCGCCGGCGACGGGGGTAAGAATGTAGAACCCGGGATTTTCTTTTCCTGGAAACATTGCTGTTTATGTTGTCATTACTTCAGTCATCTTTTACTCTGTCATTCACACAAAGCTGCACTCATGACAAATGATGGACATTTAATGGGCTGGGTATTGATTCAATTTAAATGAATTAATTAACTTGTGATGTAAAAATTGTCATCATGTCACAGATTGTGTTTGAACTTTTCACTTACAGAGTTTGCTTATAATCAGTACATAAACAGTCTCAATAGTTAAATAAAAAAAATCTGATCATTGTTTTTAATGAAGACCAGGCACAGACAGTGCCCATCTATGGAATTTGTAAACAGGGGAAAACATGAAATATGTAATTGTCTAGTGCAGTGCATCAAATAATTTATCAATCAGATTGCCTGGCATTGGAGTAGTTTTGCCGTTTGCTTCATGGAGGGCCTAGCCTGTGTTCTTGTAAGGCTGTCAGCGTGCCTTGTAAAAAGATAAACATTACACGGAACAACCTTCCCCGACAGCGGCATCAACATAATGCTATAAAGTCCACACACGAGCTGTAATTTGTTTATATCTCGCGTTTATGTCCTGTTCTGTATGCGTCACACGCTCGCCAGAAGGTAGGCCACGCTTCAATTTTGATCGCCAGTTTGATCTGGAAGTTGAGCCTCCAGAAATCCGGCGCTTGTTTAAAAACGTTTTCATTCATTCATCGAATGTATTTTATGTTTTACATCTACTAAGTGTACAACTATACCTTAAAGAAAATTAGATTTATTAATAAAGCCAAAGGCTGAGACTAGAAACGATAGAGGCACTTTTTGAGTGCAGACCTTCATGAAGGTGGAACAATTGTGGTCTGCATGTCAATATAAAAATGTATTTATGAAGAAAAATGGCACTGGACTCATCCACATTGCAACACATCTACTTTTGCCATCACTTCATATGCACAACTACAACTTGCCTCATCTGTTGTTTATTTATATCATTTAAGGTTGCAGTTATCATTCATAGCTGGTAGGAGGAGCAGTCGCATTGATTATATGTCATGGACAGATTGTACGTCATGCGTGTATACAGCGTTTAAAGGGAATCAAATAAAATCTCTAGGGCAAGTTGGCCTTTGAAAGACAGCCACTCTACCCTTCAGACAGTCTTCTGTTGTGACTGCTTTAGAGCGCCTTGTTGTTGGCCGTGAGTTGCGTGCATGTCATGCAGAAAATGGCCAAAAAATCGAGGTGGAAGAAAAACTGTTTAATAAAAAGTTTTGTAAAGCAAGTGCGTGTACTAAAATGTTCAGCCATGTTTCATGAGTCTTTCTTCCCTTTTTCCTCCCCCCATCATCAGTATCACATTGTGTTTTTGCATAATCCATCTCACAGACAGAAGAGCTCATTAAAAAGCACCAAGGGAGGATTAATTCCGCTTTCTGGTTCAAATATTTAAAAATGCCACACTCAACTACCTCGCTAATAGCACTAAAAGGCCAACCACTTCTTGTTTGCTGCAGGACAAGCGAGTGGTGGACGACTGGAAGGCCTCCACGCCCCGCGGCCGCAGAGCTTCTGAGGAGAATGACGGCCCCCGAGGGCCCAGCGACGGCCACAGCCCCCCCAGGAGGATGGGCTCCGGCCGGATGCCAAGGGGGGGGGGGACCCCCAGAGGAGGAGGCGGGGTCCGCCAAGAGAGGAGAGCGTGGGAACCACGCACACCCAGAGATGGAGAGCCGGGTGAAGCAGGAGGACGAAGAGGAAGAAGGAGGGGAAGGGGAGGACCCGGAGGAGGCGAAGGAGGAGTAGGAGGCGGCGGCGGAGGAGGAGGAGACGCAGGAGGGACACCAGGTGGCGGGGACAGGAAGTCCAAGGTGAATCTACTTTTTATAAAATTGTATTGTGTTGTCTTTTTGTTTTTTTTACTAGTTGTGACACGTTTCCTTCATCCTGAGCAGGAATGGGAAGAGAAGAGGCGACATAACATTGAAAAGATGAATGAAGAAATGGAGAAAATAGCGGAATATGAGAGAGGACAGCGGGTAACAAACACATTTGGATTACATATGTATTCATTTTTGCCCATCTTGGAGGATTTATCCATTTTATTAGCTAATTTGTCTTGTCAGGACTTTTATTTATTTATTTTTACAGCTTCTGTAGTTCAAAAAGCATCTGCTGACATGAACTGCTTACACTAACAACTTGGCTGTGAACAGAGAGGCCATAGCTTATGAAAGCAGAGTCACTATTTTCAAGTTTGTGATTCGGTTGCTATACAAAAGGTACTTTTTACAACCCTTCCAGCGACTGTTTTAACGTAAATAAGTAATAAAAATGAAGTCGCTGTTTTAATTCCTACTAAGAAACAGACAACAGCAGCAGAATAGTTTTCATATTGTTTGCACATGAGAAAAAGAGCCCAGTGGAACGCAGAGCACTGGCACACATACGGGTGCCTAGATGGAAAAACAGTTCTTTGGAGGCCTTTAAATAAACGAAAACCAGGGATGTGATTTTTCCGCTAATTCGCGGAATTCCGATTTTTTTTTATCCCCCCCCCCCAAAAAAAATATTATTATTATTTTTTTTATTATTATTATTTTTTTTTTTTTGTAGTTCATTGTGTATGCACATGACTCTGACAGATAACATCTTCTGCTATAACAAAGACATTTGTGGTATGCTCTAATATGAGTTACTTTTCATTTGGTCATGATACAATTATTTGTTCATGAAATTTGAACTCTTCAACATTATTTATGTGTTAACTTAGTAATCACATTAGTTAGATATGATGATATTCTCAGTGATAGTTTTTAAAAGCAAAGGCAGTCCAATGTTTTTGAATGTGACTGATTTTGAGTTGACTAAAACTGCCATTTTATATGGGATAGTTTAATATACATTGAAAATTTATGCTGTTGTTTTGTCTATTTCTTTGTCATGTGAGTGCATTGAAAGTACTTAAAAACACGGAAAACCCATGAGCTCCGGGGGGCTTTGCCCCCCGTGTCCCCCCACCAGGGCACTGCCCTGGACCTAGCTGGGTGCCAGCGGTCCCCAGACCCCCGGCTAAATTTTCAGATAATTTCACTTTGGTCAAATCACATCCCTAAAATGTGCCCCTTATTTGTGTGTCCCAGTACATTTGTTAACTCAAATGTATGGTGTGCTGTGTTACCATGGCAACATTAATTTAACCCTCCTGCCACCTTGCCTTAACCTACATCCACATTCGCTTGCTCCTGGAACCCGTCAACAAAAAAAACATGATTATGGTCAGCAATGTATGTATATGTATCAGTACACGTGCCAGTAGGGGCCGCAACTGGTTGTTTTCTTACAATATTCAGGGTGTTTCCATACATCGAAAAATGTGAAATATATATATTTTTTATGTTTTAGATACCTTAGGTATTGTAGGTATACATACCCTATGTGTAAAAAAAATATATGGCCCACCTTGTCTATTTACAGTGCTGACATTTTCCGTCCTCAGGCAGACAGCGATAAGCCCCTCCGCAACTTTCTAGACGACCCGCGTCGCTCTGGCCCGGCCCCGGACATGGACCGCAAGGAGGGCAGCAGGAGACACGTGCGCAACTGGGGCGGGCTGGACTTTGACAATGTCAAGACCGGCGGCGACCTGGAGAAAGAATGGACCGTGAGTCAAACGCAGAGATGGATAAAAAAAAAAAAAAAAGGAAAATATATCCCGCTTCAGCCCACTGGGACTCCATTTAAAACAAAAAACTTTATCCTGACCTCAGGGACTAAATTTTCCTAATAAATCCAGGAGGCATGCAATTATGACACTGTGAGTCAAAAACACTTAAATGTTGTATTTCCCCCCTACAGAGTCGGCGTCCTGGCCCCAAAGGTTCGATGGATATGACCATGTCCATGACGGGCCGCGAGCGAGCTGAGTACCTGCGCTGGAAAAAGGAGCGCGAGCAGATCGATGAGGAGCGACTGGCGCGCCACCGCAACGCCACGGGACAGTGGAGGCGGGAGTGGGACGCACAGAAGACGGACAACATGTAAGACATGAAGCAGTGGTGGCGGCCTCCACTGAAATGCATGCTCATTAAATCTATGTACAGACCAAAACCTCTTTTTTTTTTTTTTTTCGTTGACAGGTTCAAAGAGGAAGCAAATGTGGTGGCAGAGGGCGGCACGCCAGAGCAGGGTGGCAGGAGAGGTATGTTACTGTTGCCGTGGTAACATAACACACCATATACTTTAGGGGCAGAAGTATTGGGACGTGCTTAAAATTGGGGTTGTTTTCCAATTGGAGCCTTTTTTTCTTTTTTTTTTCATCACATGATTAACATTTGTGGGTTGAATGTGATTTGGATCTTTTTATAAGAGTTTGTGATCCTGGTCGCCCACTCAATCACTCTTCCCTGGGGCTCTCACACGATCACCTTTGCTTGCTCTCACATTAACTTGCTCCAGGGATGTGATTTTTCCGCTAATTCGCGGAATTCCGCTTTTTTTTTTTATCTCCCCCCCCCCCCCCAAAAAAAAAATCCGTTTTTTTTTTTGTTTTGTTTTTGTATTTCATTGTCTATGCACATGACTCCGACAGATAACATCTTCTGCTATAACAAAGACATTTGTGGTATGCTCTAATATGAGTTACTTTTCATTTGGTCATGATACAATTATTTATTCATGAAATTTGAACCCCTCAACATTATTTATGTGTTAACTTAGTAATCACATTAGTTAGATATGATGATATTCTCAGTGATAGTTTTTAAAAGCAAAGGCAGTCCAATGTTTTTGAATGTGACTGATTTTGAGTTGACTAAAACTGCCATTTTATATGGGATAGTTCAATATACATTGAAAATTTATGCTGTTGTTTTGTCTATTTCTTTGTCATGTGAGTGAGTGCATTGAAAGTACTTTGCCCCCAGACCCCCGACTAAATTTTCAGATAATTTCACTTTGGTCAAATCACATCCCTGTCATACACATACTCTTACTCGCTCACTCACTGTCACACATTCTTGCCCAGACTCACTCACTCACTCACTGTTTGTTTCCTCTTCTGTTCCCCCTGCATAAAACTAGGTCCATTAATGCAATCTTGATTCTCCACTCTTACAAATGGGCTAAGGAAACGTCGCATACACTCCGAACGTCTTTCCCAATATCTCCCCAGAAGCAGGGAACACGAGCGTCCCATGTTCTTCCTGTCGGTGTCCCAACACTTTTGTCACAAATACCACACAGCATGTACCGATTGATGTGTGCGGCCGTTAATTAAGCTCATTAGCTAAGTGGCGTTGAGTTCTTCCTGGAGACCTCATAAGGGTCCTGGACCCATACTGAGTAATGACCGATTACCCACAATGCATCTGTGATGTCATTCCCCCCTGATGAGTGATGCGGAGGTGTCTTTGTGTGTCCTCCCTGCAGTCCGAGGGCGTAACTTTGGCAGCGAGCCTCGGGGCAGAGCCTCAGGTTAGACCCCAGTGTGGGCTGCTGACGGTTGCACTGTGGTGTGTGCGTGCTTGCATGTATTCATGGTGTGTGTGTGTGTGTGTTTGCACGACTGTGTGTTTGTGGCTGGTGCATTGTGCGTGTTGTGTTTCGAGCGTGAGTTTGTGTTGTGCATGCATCACAGGACCAAACCTCTTCGTTTTCCTCCATTTTGTTGCCTCGTTTTACACCCCAATCCAGCAGGTGGCAGCACACCACCAGGTTTTGTCATTACTTGAGAGGGTGACATTTTCATCCGAGCAGCCAAATGAAAGTAGTGGCACTCATCATGTTTATGGTCTCCAGCTGTAATTACATTCCCCCTTCACGCAACACTGACTCGTCGATGCCTCGTAAGGAGATGAGTGGTATCACACAGCCAGGCCACCTGATGAGCCGACATCAAATCATCTTATGGGCTGTTTAACTCTTTGACTGCCAGACTTTTTCAGAAAAGGGATGCCGTGGGTGCCAGCCGATTTTAAGCATTTTGACTGATCTTTCAAGGTCCATAGAAGATTATGTGTTTGGACTATGGAAACACACATACTACCAAATGAAAGATTGGACTCTCATCTTTCATCAGAAAAAAAAGTTTGTTTCTACCTTATTCCGTTTTTCAGTAATCAACAATAGAAAATAGTTAGTTTCACCTCTGTTTTGAAACAAACGTCTTTTAACGTCTTTGGCACTCCATAGGATTTTACTAAACGTTATTTAACGTTTTTGGCAGTCAAAGAGTTAAATCAAGCTCTGTGGTGCCTTCAAGATCAAATGCCTTCAATGTGCTCCTCACTCAGCTTCATTTCAGCCGGCATTAAAGGATTAACTCTGCATGTGTATTTGGCTTTTTGGGACACTTCCTGAAGGGAAATGGCGATAAGAGACACGTAATAAGACCTTAGAGGTTGTTTCAAGTGGTAAAATGTTGAACTTTTGTAGAAGGATTCAGTCCGGAAGTGTTTTGGTGATTTAGTAGCTGTCGGTTTCTGGCATGTTGAGCATTGGGTCACACTGGGACCCACCATGCACAGATACTCGCGCGCTCCCTCATTCATTCACTCTCATTTCTCGCTCACGCTGTCCCATTCAGACTCGCGTTGTATGTGGGTGAATCTCAATCACACATCTGCCAATTCACATTCACTAACTAACACTGTACTAAAGCTTCTGCCTCTATGACCCGATCCCAGATAAGCAGGGGAAATGAATGAGTGAACGGATGGATGGATTTCTTTCTAACATTTTTTTATTATTTTTTATTTATATTAACAAAATAAACTAGCGCTGGGCCCTATTGCACACGCCCTCATGTCCATAACCTTTCATTTGCTTTTTTTTTTTTTTTTTTTTTTACAGGAGAGCTCAGTATTGTTCATTCGATTTGACATCATCATTGCTCTCCTTTTTTTTTTTTTTTTTTTTAAAAATCCAACAAATCAATTAAAAAAAATTTAATAATTTTTATTTTTTTATTTTTATTTTTTTTTAAATACATATACATATATATATATATACACATATACACACATATATATATATATATATATATATATATATATATATATATATATATATATATATATATATATATATATATATATGCCCTTTTTTTTATATGTGGGTGAGTATGTGTATGTGCGTGCGAGCGTGTGTGTATTCATCAGTTCACCTAAAGCCCATTAAAAAAAAATCCCATACTAATAATATAATATAATAATAAATTGCCAGATGCAGAAACATCAATGTAAGTTATCACGATGTAGTGGCTCTCGCTAACAGACAGAATTCATTCCTTTCATTTGCTTACTCGCTGTCTCTCACACGCACTCACTCACTCCCATTGTTGGTCTCTCGCTCTCATTTACTCACACGCGAGAGAGATGTGGGTGAAGAGTGGTCGGCATTAGCCATGATGGGTATGAAGGTTCAAAGCTGAGAATTATTTTTAGCGCCGCTTTCTGAGCGTTTGCCAGACTCTTAAGTGGAAGAAGTGGCGTCTGTATTACATCACTCACTGCCTCTTAATTGGCCGAATGACTCCGATGTCCTCAGCTCGCGTCTCTTTGAGACTTTTTGCTCCCCTGGCTGATACCGCTTCCCGCCTTCTCTTTGTAACCTTTTCATCACCTCCCGCCTCGCTCTTCAAGCACTTATCCCGCCTCTCCTCCTCCATCCCTGCAAAGCTTTTAGGCTGTGACCTTCCTCTCTACTGCTCATCCTTACCTCCCACTTCTTTGCTTTATACTTATCTTTATGTCCATTTTTTTTCCCCATTTCTTGGTTAAGATGACAATTTCCTACCATCCTTTTGTCAGAAAAGGCAAATCCCGGAAGGTTCTGAAGTTCCATATGTGACGTTTTGTTGACTGGTTGTCTCTTCTTAATCACAATCTTTCATGCAGACCTCAGCGTAGTTAAGGTCAACCAGGGTTGAGCGAAGTATGGCCCGCCAGCTAAATGAGGCCCATTAAGTTTTTTTTTTTTTTAGTTCAACCCCCCGAGCATATGCAGTAGCGGCGCGCCTTGAGGTACGGGTTTAATTCGCTGTTACAGCATATGTAAATGAAAACATTTGTATCTCAAATCATCTTTCACCATTGAAATAAATAGAAAAGCCTTTAATCTGTCCCCCCCCCCCCAAAAAAAAATACAGAAATGGTTGTAATGTTTTTTTTTTTTTATTAAGAAAAATTGCATCCTAAAGAATTATAGAATGTGAAGAATTAAACAGCTTCTGCATCAATTAATTCATTGTGCCTGTGCCACTCCCTCTGGGGTCTTATTCAGTACTATTTATTTATTTCATTGAACAATTGGTTGATTTATTTATTGTAACTAATAAAATAAATTAATATTATTGAAGGAAATCACATTTTATTTGACTTTTTTAGCAATTGGTTAATTACAATAAGTTCCGAGAATTGATGGATGATTCTAAAACGGGAATGAATTATTTTAACATAAAAATAAACAATTTTATATATTCACTGTTTTTGGTTGTTTGTTTTTACTCCTATAAATGAGCTGCTTCAACTGCCCGTTTTAAAACTCACCCTTGATATAAACTCACTGTCATCGTGTGTTGAGTTGCATGCGTGTGTGACCTGTCCTACTGACACGACATGTGCTTTGTGTTTGACATTTTGCGACGTTTCCCTCCAGCAGATGATGGCAAGCGTCCCCCAAAGACGCCCACATTCGGCGACTTCCTGTCCCAGGGGCCTCGAGGGGAGCGGAGCCGAGGGAAAGGGAGAGGATGGAAGCCAAGCTACAGGTAGAACACCGATTTTAAACTTTAGCAACGTTGCAGTGGAACACAATACATGCATCCCAGATTGCTTTTCAAAACAATTTATCTGTTCTAGTGTTGCTATAAATGATTTTATCAGTTGGTATGTTTTTTAAATCACATTTAATATTTCACGAGCTAAAACCTTGCTTTGAGCTCTATTGCGTTTGACTTCTGAAGCAGAATTTTACCTCAACAGTCTGGGTGAACACCAGGTTGTTCCACTTTTGGGGAGCTTAACTTTGGATTCCACTTTAGCAACATTAGCAATATTAGCAACCAGTCGTCAAGGAGGGGAAGCCAATAAAAGGCTTTTTTTTTTTACATCCTTTAATTAAACCATTAGTTTAAACATCAGGACTGGAGTCTAAAAAAAGTGCATGTTTTGATTGACAGTTTTAACAGCCAATGGAGATGCTCATTCAAAATGTACTGTTCTAAAAGATGCTTTCACTGGTTGTTTGGCTACATATTTAATGCTACATGTGGAAAAACAGAATGTCATTAAGTGGACATGGACTTTTTTTTTTTTTTTTTACAGTATGCATGACAATCGCTGGGAAGGAGAGAAGGAAGATGAGGAGAATGAGAAAAAAGACAAACCCAAGAAAAAGGAGACGTCCACACCTGAGCCAACACAGAAGGTGGGCAGCAGGAAGGGAGGGAGGACATGCTTGCGTTATAACATCCTGTAACTCCCTCCCGTCTTTTCTCAGGTGGAGCAGGCAGAAGACGAAGAGCAGGACGACGACCAGTGGGAGGACACCAGCGAGGGTGAGGAGGAAGTGTCCGACGAAGACGAGAAGAAAGACGCAGGGAAAGAGGAAGCCGACAAGGACCACGGCTCCCCCGCGTCCCCCTCGCCTCGCTCCCCGCCGGTGTCTGCCGAAAGCCCTCAGGAGCAGCGTACACCAAGACCCAAGGTCCACATCCCCTCACCCCAGGCGACTTCACAGAATCCCCCAGAGGTGGGAAAGCCCATCAGCCCATTCCAGCTGCTGGAAGGACACCAACCTGTGTCGGACTGGGGGGAGGAAATGGAGATGCTGTCGCCACGGAGCAGCATGGGAGCGGAGAGCCCCTTGAAACCTCCTAGTACTGAGAGCAGCCCTCCACAAAAGAAGGAGCAGGAGGAGACCGCCGAACCCATCAAGGAGAACACGGGTACTTCTGACACACGCCTGATTATTCTTATTTTGAGTCTGGAAAGACAATCACAGAGTAACAGTAGTGTGTGTGCCGCATGGAATGCCTGAAAAAAGCACAGGGTAATAGAAGTGACAAAGTGACTACAGTATGATACACAAAGGCCTGAAAAAGGTTCACAGAGTGAGAGAAGTGAACAATATGATAGCAGACCAGTGGGCAAGATATTCCCCATGACATCAGAAGCCGGCCAACTAGCATTGTCATCTTTAAAAAATATATAAATATATTGTCACATCTCATACATGTAAATGCATTATTTTAACTCTCCCTTTCAGTTCCCTCTGGCACCACATCGGTTCCAGCACCTCCGGAAACGACAGAAGTCGTCCTGGAATCTGAGCCGGAGGCTGTTGTTCCCTTGGTCACGTCAGAGGCATCGCCGTCTGAACACGCTCCATCAGATGTCTCCGACGCCACCGCCCCGGATGTCGCTGAAGACCATCAAGATGTGCCTGACACCCCCTCGCAAGGTTATCAATGACTCCTGTGTGTGTGTGTGTGTGTGTGTGTGTGTGTGTGTGTGTGTGTGTGTGTGTGTGTGTGTGTGTGTGTGTGTGTGTGTGTGTGTGTGTGTGTGTGTGTGTGTGTGTGTGTGTGTGTGTGTGTGTGTGTGTGTGTGTGTGTGTGTGTGTGTGTGTGTGTGTGTGTGTGTGTGTGTGTGTGTGTGTGTGTGTGTGTGTGTGTGTGTGTGTGTGTGTGTGTGTGTGTGTGTTTTAAGCAGCATGAATCAGACGAGGGCTGAACCATTTAATTAAGTTGAAATCGACATCGCAATGTAGCAGATTGCAGCTTTCAAATCGCAAAATCTGCAATTTGGAAAAAACAAATGCTTTATTTCCGTGGGTTGTTAGGCCTTATTTTTTTAATGTATATTTTTTAGTTTATTTATTTATTTAGTTTGTTAGTTAGTTACCATGTCTAAATGATTTCAGGGCTGAAGTGCAGTCCACATGATTATTTCATGAAACATGGAAAGTTGAAGTGATAAAAGCCACATATTTATTTGCATATATATGATTTATGATTTACCGACTTTTGTTTGCGCTGCACTTTGTAGAATATTGTGAAGCTGTCGTAGTGCACGCTTAAAAGATCGCTGGTCAAAGTGTTTAGTTAGCAACGATAATTGAATTAGATAAACTCTTTCATTTTCGTTTGTGTTTATTTTGGACCAAAACACTTATGGAAAATAAATCTGATATTGTCTGTTGTAATATACAGATTAATTTATTGCTTTTGTGTGTTAAAAAATACATGGAAAAGTGAACCTTGAAAAAAAAAAGATCAGTTAAATTATTTTTCTCAAGCGTCCATCGACCAGTCATTTGTTTGTTTGTAGACAAAGCAGAAAGTCCATCAGCACCCACCGTCCTGGTAAGCGAGCCCACCGAAGCAGAAAGCACAACTGAAGCGGAAGGCGAGAAAGACAACAAAGATGTCAAAGACGACGACACGGACGATGTGAACGCGGGTGCCGCTACCACAGCGGAGGCGTCCTCAGAGCAGGCGTCCTCAGAGCAGCCCTCCACAGGTTTGCTACTGCCGATTCAATGACAAACATAAAGCTGTTGCGATGAGGGAGGGACATTTGATTACATTTTGCGACAGTTTCTTCAAGGCACCATTAATCATAAATTCCATGCAAACTCAATTCTCAATAAATTACTATACTTACCACCCAGAAGTGAACTGATTTTTATTTTTATTTTTTTATCTCAGCATCTTGCTGGATATGTATATTCTTCCACACTGAATTCTGGCACCCAAAAAAGATCTTTTTCAAAGTGGCCCCACAAAATCGGAAGCATAGAATTGTCCAAAATGTCTTTGAAGACTAGAACAATTGGGAGGGAAAAATTGAAAGACAACAAACACATTGAAAGACAAACAATTTATAATTTAGGTTCAACTAAGGGTTGCACTTTAACTGTGGTTGTATTAAGCAATGTGTCCAGTCACATTTCCCAGGAATCAAAAGTGGCAAAGTAAAGTCTCTTGAGTTGCATAATGTGTTTTCCCAGCCCATTGGGACGACCATTAGCGAGCACTGCCGCTCGCACTCAGCTTGCGGCTGCGGTGGCATCACTTGGGCTAATGGACGACTTGAGAAGTTGTCGCAGAAGCGCCCATGCTACTATTGATTTGCTGACTGATTGATTGACATAGAACAAAATACTTTGCTGTCGGGACCTAGTGGTGTCTTTGCTAGCTTTAAAAGCCCTCGTTTGATTGAGAAGTCAATCGACCTCATTGTGGTGTCTCCTCCTCGCTGTTTTTGTTGTTATGCCGGCTCAGGGCGGGGGAACAGGAAACCAGAGAATTGCTGAGATGAGAGGCACAATTAGGTTTTTGCCAGGAAATGAGCAAAGTGCTGAAGCGCGATTGGATTAAGTCACAAGATGGATGACACACCAACACTAAAGCGTGTTGCAAAATTACAGCAGACTTTCATTTGTATAAATATAATTTGCTTACTACTTGATACTATGCACAGCTACCACGAAAACGGAACTCTGAACGTCCATTTGGTTGGTTGACTTCAATAAAAAAAAAAAAAAATTAAAAAAAAAAATCCATTTAGATCAGTTCTAGTTACAATACTGTAATTCATTAACTGCACTGGAAATGTGTAAGTCAAATTCTTACATGATTGCAGAAGTCTAATGTTCATGCGTTGGAAGCAATGTAACCTTCTTTAACATAAAATGTCCAAGTGTTATCGCTAGCTAGCTCGCTATCGCTAACATAGCAGTCCACGTTGTCACACAAGAACCAAAATACATCTGAGAGCCAAATGGAAACAAAATGCTGGCTGATTTGAGGCCCAGAGACGGTTACGTGTCCACGATGACTTCATTAGCCCACATTCAAACTCGGAACCTCAAAAACTGTGACGCAAAAGGCTCTTTTATTTTTTGGTGAAAAACAACAAATATTTTCCACTCCTAATTTTCTTTGTGTCAACAGTCTAAAGATGACACCATCGCTGGAGTGATGTCACGCGTTTCCAAGAAAGAAGGGCGGGAGGGGACTCTCAAACCGTGTTTGCATTCACACAGTCTGTCTGCGGAGAAGGTTATCTCACCGTCGTCGTTTTTATGTCTCACTCTTTCTTTTGCCCCCCTATCAGCGGCGGGAAGAGAAAAAAAAAATCTTGAAATGGAGCTGCTGGAATCAGCTGAATCCAACGCCCCCCTCACCTGAGGTCAACCAATCACAAGGCTGCAGAGGCCAATCAGTCTGTAGTGAGCTTTTATTTACAGAAACCCTTTAATGGGCTTTGGTTGTTTCAAGACACTTTTATACCAGTTTTTTATCGCTTTTGGGCAAATATTATGATACATTTTCTGATGTATGACCATTCTGTAGTCGTTTGTACATTTTAACATCTGAAAATGTAACCAAAATACATTTTTATCAGGTTTGCCGTCCGAAAAGAACATTTAAAAGTGTTTGCTGCAACGCCCATATCACTGCAATAATTGACACTCAGAATGGAACATGTAAGGGGGGGGGGGGGGCAGATATAAATTGAGCTTTTTATAATGCAAGATATGCATACATAGAAACTGCTTTTCTGTCATGTATATGTTGAAAGACTCATTCATGAAAAGAAGCTGCTTTGTTGTCTCATGCCTTCAATTAAAATGTAGATCTGAGTAAAAAAACAAAAACACTGAAATGGCAACATTTGAGACCACCTTTGTCAATTTTTGCTACGATGCAAACCACCATTGTTCATCCGTCACGTTGACGCGTTTAAAGCTGCAGCCAGTGGACCATTTTGACCTTGCAAGACAGAAACAAAGCAAGTGACTCATCGGTGCAAGAGTGTTTATTTAGCTTTTGATTACAGCCTCCACTTGTGTTGTTATGTTGCGGTGCACGTTTATCAACAAAAACTGTGGGACAAAATTAGGACCCAATCGTTTCTTGTCCGTCTGCGTCAAGTTTAGGTGAGCCGGAAATGATGCTCCTCTTTCTTAAGAACAATAGTATTAGTTTCCTATCCTAATGAGATGACCCAGAATTATTCTTAGTATAGGTTATTCTAAATCTGAAAATGTTTAGTAAAAGTGCCTCAATACAACCTTGACGCGACCTTTAGCATAATTTGTTTTACTCCTGACCAACCTTTACTCAAGGAAAAATTTTCACGCAGTTCTTTACAGCAGCAACAATATTTAAAGCAATATACTATTTAATGCTAGTTAAAAAATTAAATAAGTAAAAAAGTGAAATGTGAACAATGATAAAACATGGGAAAGTGTGGGGGATAAAACATTGAGTGAGAGAATAAAAGGACTATAGTACTTGAAGTGTTAAGGATTTTTTTTTTTTGTGAGGTGGTAGACCTTGATGGAAGAAGTTTGAGAACCACTAGTAGTAGTGGAAGCAGAGCTTGGATTAGAATAGAAAACAACCGAGTGCTCAAGACGATAGTATTTTTGTGGAACATGGACACACCTCCCCGCCAATAACTTCACAGACAAATCAAGTAAGTGTTCATAAGAACTCAACTGTGAGGCGAGTTGTGGTTTGGGAGCCTTTGTTTTTAATTTCCTGGAGTTACTTTTATTTTGAAACGAGTCCCGGAAACGACTGACCATCTTAAGGCGGGCTTGACAGCTGTCCCGTCCCGCGGATGAGATTCTGCTTGAGTTCACTTGTCCCGCACCACGCAGAGGACGAGCGACCGAAGCAGCATCACTGGAACTGTTGGCAGTCGAGCGTCTCGCCACGCCGCCCACCCTGCGTCCCGGCCAGTGCTGGAGATCGAGGAACCGAGGGGGCGTCTCGGCTCCGTACACCGTCCCGCCTCAGATGAGCTCCACGCCGGTGGGGGAAGTGGCTCCACTCGCAAGATGAAAGCAGCCGACGGAGGGGCCAGCATCACCGTGGACAAGCTGAACGGCGACCCCAAGCGGAGGCCCAGCTACCCGGGGGAGCCGCGCGCCAAGCACGCCAGCATGTCCGCCAAGGTGTGGGTCAAAGTGGCTATGGCCATCGCCTATTTCATGTGCGTGTCCGTGGCCGCTTTCATCTTGGTCATCTACTACGTCTTCTTCTGGAAGCCTGGCCCGCACAACAACAGCACCAGCATCAGCGGCTCTGCTGTCACCGAGCCGCACAACCGCACCGACTGCGCGCCTAAATTCGGATGACCGAGCGGGCTTTGCGTGAGGTGAGGAGGCTGCGGCAGGAGCACGCACGGGTGGATGGGGGGCACCGGAGGAAGGAGGGGAGGGTGATGGTGAAGGATGCATCAAAAAGACTCCGAAGTGCCCTCAACCTTTTTCTGTCCTTGAAGGACGTCCAGGATTTAACATTGACCTTGCAGTGACGCTAGTTAAACGGTTTATTTACCTTGAAGGACCTCCAGGAATGGACTCCTAAAGGTTTCTGTTATTTACAAATCCTGACTCAGCAGCTATGTAGCCATCCCCTTAAAGCTAGTTAAACAATGTATTTACCTTGAAAGACCTTCAGGAATGGCGCCCCAAAAGGGTTATTTTTATTATGTACAAATCCTGTTTCAGCAACTTTGTACCCCCAACCATCTTTTAAAGATAGTTAAACACTTTGTTTACCTTGAAGGACCTCCCTGTGGACCCTTACTGCTACCTCCAGTAGCTTTATTTTTTTAATCGAACATTTCCCCATTCTCTCCTATTATAGTGGTTTAGTGGAGGTGTGTTGATGAATTTGTAAGTAATTATAATCTCCTGGAAGATGCGCCAAGAAAGTGCCCTGAACCTTCTACTGTCCTTGAAGGACCTCTATGATTGCCCATCCACTTTTAATTTTTACAGACCCTGACTTGCAACCATGCAGCTCAATTTAAAGCTTGTTCAACACTTTATTTATACCGTAAATTATCTCTAAGGCTGAGGTTTTTATTTAAAATGTATAAATCCCAATTCTGCAATCAAGAAGCCCCCCACCCCCTGCTCCAAAGTTTATTGAACACTTTATTGACCATGAAAAACCTTCCTGTGGACCCTTACCACTACCTTCAAATTTGATCAAAATTGGCCTACAAAGTCAAGAAAAGTCCTTAAAATCTGTGTAAAGTAAAAAAAAAAAATTATATCCGCATTTGATACACCACAGAAAAGAAGTGTTGTTAACCTCTCACAACAAGGCGCTCTAAAGCAGCCACACCAGCAGAGCTAGCAAGCTAACTTCATGATGCAATTGTGCCAGATAAGTGCTGATGCGAACGAATATGCTCAAATTCTTACTGTGCTGTATATAGTAGGGGATTCATATACCAAAAAAGTCAAGAAAACTGAAACAATGAAAAACAGTTAAACGCCATATCACCGCTCGTGAGTCCTACTTAGATGTCAGTCCTTGCACACGTTTTAAGCAATTACCTTCAAATGTTTGATATTTGAGGGGGAAAAAATGATCTTGAATTCACTTTAGAGGGTTTTAAAATTTGACTAATACAAATTTGGTTTATAAATTCAGATTTTGCAGAACTATGCAATGGGAGTCACCACATTTTCTTCTAGTAATGTCATTCATTTGATCAAAAATGGGCTTTAATAAGTAGGCCTGACCGATTAATTCGCCGCCAATATAATTGGCTATTAACACTTTTGAATTAATTTGTCATATATTTTTTATAATTAATTGGTTATCAGATTTTTTATTCTGCCAAATATTGGTAATGACATTGACTTAAAAAATTTAATAAAATAAAAATCACTTGGGCCCCACTAATAAGACCTGAATTTGACAATTTAGGCCGGCAAATAAGCTTTGAACTTGATGATCAAACACGATAAACCATAGCCATACATTTTTTTTCTTCACACATTTAGATCACATTTTATTCATATAATGTCTTAAATTTAATACAAGTGGCTTCAAATAATTCAGCCTTTGTGATCTTGCCGACGACTCAAACCCCTTTCATAATAGACCTGGGATCTTCTGTTTGGGGAAACTTGCCTTTCACAGCGGAATGCCGTAGCCCTTTTAGAACATAGCTTGTCACTAATGAGCCAACGTCTCACTCTGTGCACTGATTTAAGACTTGTTGGCCGTACTATTCAGGTAATATCTCCAGTGTAGCGGAAGACGTAGCCTCGGTATAATCTAGTATCTTTGTATTTCAGGCGGGTTGGGCAACCACCCCCCCACTGTAGCGTCGCTGTGGATGGAGCTCGACTGTACGATGTGACAGCACTGTCTCTGCTTGGAGTGACTGTTTTGTTGATTGCGACAATGATTATGATGATAAACTATGCATTTATTCCTGTGTATGTGTCTTTATTGTGATGTCACCGTGATCTGGTGCACCGTGGTGTATGGTCTCCTAAACAAAACTGACCAAATAATGAATAAGCCTGTAGGAGTTTATACGTGAGAAAAAAGAAAATACAGTGCATTTGAAATTTTTATTCCATCTTACTGGTGAGGAGCACTAACTCAATGTCAGATTTTTTTGCCTTTAGCATCAGTGGGCAGTATCGGCAGCCTTGATGAGTATCTGATACCTTGAAATAAGGCTGGTATCGGCCTGATACGTTACCTGGTATTGTTTTCTTGCCCATCCCTTGGTTTGTACCAGATCCCAGTATCTCCACTCCTAAAATTTGAGAGATTTTTTGTTTGTTTTTTGTTTTGTTTTTACTGTATGTCCTACAGGCTACACACTAGAATAGTGTATAACAATACACTACTTAGTTAAAATGTATTATTTTAACAATGAAAATATTCCTGCTTTTTGTTCTTTAAAAAAAATCTAAAAAAAAGTTAGACCAAAATACTGTTGTTGCTAGACAAAAATAAAAATCTGCCAAATTGTGGGACAGCAAATCCAGAACCCATGACGAAGGGACGTTTACTGTACTTTGGTTAAGATAAACTAAAATAATACTCAATTATGCAGTACATGTTTTGAACACAGTGTGGTGGTGTTTCACCGTGGGAGCAGTGCCCGTAACTTGCATCAAAATGAAATACTTCAATGGAAACCTAGCCTCACAAATATCATATGCAACTACTATAACCCTTGCATTATCATAACAATAACTGTTTTTTTTTTTTTACGGTAGCTCTAACTCAGAAGGAAGAAAATGTGATGCCTGCTTCGTGAAAATATGTCAACATCAGCCAGATACAGTTTTTTAGCAAACAAAACAAACTCTCATGTTGATTCTCTTGCACCACCCATCGCAAAGCAATTATGTTTTTGTTTCTTGTGCTCCTGCTGTTTTTTTGTTTTGTTTTTTTTGCATCTGCAAGCCTGGCTTATAATGGCATGCTGGAACAAGACTGAAACCAAAGTAGTGTGCGGAGACGCCTATTTCCAAATCTTGCGTGTCTCAGGGAACTCAGATAATCTCAAAAAGAAACATTCAGGATTTTACATTTTTGATGCTGTCGTCATAACCACGAAATAGTGTGAATTGCGACTGCTGTAACGCTGATCCATCTAATTAGTTTTTTTGGGGGGTGTATTTTTCTTCTTCTTTTTTTTTTAAAATTTTTCTAATATTAGTGTCATAGCGTCATATTTTGATTTTTACCCAGTATTTTGGTATGTTTTTCTAATGGTGTTTTTTTTACTCATTACATAAAGGGAAAAAAATCACGAACAGGTTTTAAAAAATATACCTTTTTACAGTTGTTTTAGTATTTTTCAGAAATTTCTCTTTCTCCAGTACATTTGTATTTTTAATATAATATTTATCACGCACAGTATTTCCTGATATTTGTCTTTTTTTTCTCTAGTAGCTTTCTATTTTTAATTGTGTACCGTCGTAAATTGGAAACGTCGCATGTCGTGTTCCCATCGAATCAATGCGAGGTTACCATGGCAGCGGCCCAGTAGTTTCCCGGATGTAGTCTCCCTCTCCCTCCTCCTCCCCCCGCCCCCTCCTGACGCTTCCAACATGGCGTCGGCAAAGTGAGACTTTGGGCTAATAGTTCACGGCTCTTTTAAAAGTCATCCCTGGGCTCTCTCGCGCTGTCTGCGGCACCACAAACAATTGACCGGGTATCTTACGTGGTGAGTAAGCTCTCTTTTATTGTTCTAAAAAGCACAACTTCAGCGGCTTGTGTCCGAGTTTGAGTTGAGGGGAGGAGGGGTGGGGGCGCTTTTCTCCTTTTACCTGCTAGCCGTTGCTAACGTTAGCCCACTACTACTACTACTCCATCGAGGAGACTTTGCTCGCTCACTTTTCCCGAGTTTGTGCCTCGATATGATGTAGTAAAATGCTCTATTGGTGATGTTTACTATTCTTTCGAAGCGGGTTTAGTGTACTCAATAAAATGACGAGACACTTCCTGGTGGAGTTGTCGGACCAATAGAATTACAGCTGTTTAATTTCAATCAGGGCTAAAAGCGAAGCGCAATGATAAAATATCTTCCTCTTCCTGTGCGCGTGCGTGTGTCCGTGTGTTGGGAGTATCACACATTCCCGGGATGCCACGGAAGAGCGGGTGGTCGCGCCCTATTTTGACACACACTCACACACACACATTAATATATATATACTGCATATTATATTTGACATGTTCGCATTATAGTTATTAAATAGGGATAGCACATTTGAGTGTTATGCAAATGGAAAAAAATCATGAAAACCTCTTTTTTTGTTAATGAGGTGAGCCGGAAATTTTCAGGCTACTGAGAGCTGCATTAAAGATGAGAAGGTGGCTGGATCCTTGTCACACTTTTTATAAAAAGTCGGAATGACGCGGTGACAATCGTCCCAGGCTCCCAGCAGTGTCAGAGATGGGATAACCTCTCAAGCCCCTTTCACACTGTCTTTTAAGGTCGTATTTAATAATGATCTTTTATTTACACTTCCTAGCAGATCAAAGTTTGGGTTGGGTTCTTTAGAAATAAGGATAATATCAGCAGGGAGACTTCTGCTGGAAGTGTGTTGGTGTGCTGTGTTGTGGTTAGTTTGAAGTGAACTGACCCGCGGGTCGCTTTGAGGCAAACACAGCTGCTGTTTGACCGCAAGGCAGTAGTCCAGTAGAATTGGGAAGATTTATATTTAAAAAAAAAACCTGCTGTTAATATTAAACCAGAAGAACATTAACATGCACACTTGCATGATGATGAGCATCCGCGTCCATCCTTGTGCCTGGAAGGCCAGACTCTTCACAAACTTCCAATTAGAAGCCGTACACCAATTAGTGGCCAGGTGAGGTGGTTAAGAGAAAGTAACACCTCCGTCATATCCTTTTCAGGGAGAAAAACAGGTAATAAGTTTAAGCATCTGAGTTCACACTGTAAATACTGATGTTCTAACTACTGTGGCCATTTGCTGTTGCTAACCAAAACAGTAGGGACATATAACAGTCCCTCATGTCTTTGCTATTTAAGTCTGACATTTGGTTGAGGAAAAGTTCTATGTATTTTACATTTTTGTTAATGCAAAAAGAAAAGAAAAAGTTTCAAAGCTGGCTTGATATAAGGAGGAATAAATTCCAGAGGGTAGAAAAACAAAAAAGACAGATTAATGTGATTGTCATTTGCCTTGATGGAAATTAGAGTTTGGAGGCCATACCGCCTTACCTTATGTAACAGGTCTAATTTACTCAGCTTTATCTTGCGTTTTTAATCTCATAACTTGTTGCTGAGTGAAAGCTGGAGCACTGCCGCGTCCGCGCCAATCGCAAAATTGTTCAAGGATGTGGCCCGCAGCACCGGGGAGGCATGAAGCGGCAAGTTAAGCTGATGAAATAAACACACATAAAATTCAGTGAGTATGTAAGCAGCACAAAGGCAGGGAGGTACGGCCAGGTTTGTTGCCTTTGAAGGGCCGGATTTGGGGGGGGGGGGGGGGGGGGGGTCTTCAGTGGAATGACCACAGGAGCCAACATCAACACCCCCCCAACGCTGTGGACGTTCAGGAACAGAGGCTAAAATACACAAAAGGTACACACGAATGTGTGTGAGAGTGAGCTAGCGGCGCTCTTATCAAGGCTGCTGAACGCTCCCGCTGCATTCCTTCGTGTTGCTGTCAGGGTTTTTTTTAATTTATTTTTTATTCCAAACATTCACATGTGCTAATAATGCTAAATGAGACTGTTTTAATGCCAATTTTAAAAAGGCAAGCTAGGATGTGCTCTTTACAATCACACAACACACGGAGTGAGAAAGTTCTAGATGGTCTGACTTGAGCCTCAGTGGTGTTGTAACAGCAGAGAGCAGTGGTGGGAGTAAACAAGAGCTGTTTTTTTTTTTTTTTTTTTTGAACTTCGTTTGACCGGAATGTTCTGACTGTGATTGTACACCACAGCATTGTATTAGGGCTCATCAAAAAACTTGAATATTTCAATTACTGATACTAAAAAACTGTCAATGCAAAATGTCTGCCTCGAAGCTTTGGACTGTTACTGCGGTGTTACGGTGTAGAAATGAGTTGGCGCATTGGCAGAAAATGCACGAAGTTTCTCATCAAAACTCAATTTATTTGAAAAATTTATTTATTTTTGCCATGTCAAGTCAGAAATTTTTTGGCTTCTGAGATAGTATCAGAGTCATCACAGAGGCTTCTTTTTTTTTTTTTACAGCAACTTTCATGCTGTCCGTTAACCCATTTGGGCCGGGAGCGCGTGACCGCGCTACTCCCTTCAAACCCGGTAGGGCGGCTATGTCATTTTGTTGTGTTTTGATTTTGACAAATTCTTGGTCTCTTAGCCGATGAAATGCATCAGAATATGCACGATAGGGTGACGTGGGCCTCATAGCATGTCCTGGAATTTTATTTGAGTGTTAACGCAGATTGGCGGGAGTTATTAAAGAAATGACGCGATTGACGACGGCGCGGGAGGAATTTGAATCAGTGTAACGGAGTCGACAGTGACATACTGTTAAGAAATATGTTTGTAGACAATGAGAATGCTGGAAATTTTTGTCGGCTTTATAATGGAATTTACGATGAATAATTACCCCTAGGAGCTGAGACATCAATTATTTTTAATATTGTTGAATTTCCAGGAAAACTTCAGGTTTTTGGGAGTGACTCAAAAGTCACCCATAGGTTTTAGAGGCATGTTTTTTGTCAGGTGCTTTAGGCCTTAATGGGTTAAAAGCTGAATTTTTCTGTTGCTCTTTTGCATAAACATCAACATGGAAAAGAGAGACAAGGTCGACTTGGCAATTTTCCGGATTATCCACATGTCGCTGTTCTCACAGTATGGAGATCCAATGGGGGCACAAACTTGACCTGGCATTGTGTGGTTTTAGTACTGGATCAGAGCTATTTTTACAGAACAGTGATGCAGCAAAAATGAACTTTAAAAGCAGCTACAGAAGCAACCCGTCTCTTTTACAGCTCTTGATACTACCTCTAAACATCACAAAATTGCTGGGTTGACTTTGGATTGCCATTCCATGTTGGTACACTTTATACAGAACAACAGTGCGTGGAAAAAGTCTAGAAAATGTCGTTTTTTTATCGGCAGTGCGAACGTGACCAAAGTTGACCTGGCAATTTTCTGTCTTCGGAGGTTGTATCAGCCATAAAAGAGCATCTGCAGTCCCCGTTTTGCCCAGAATTTTTCGCTGTTCTTCGTAAATCGCAGACATACAATGAATGAATTTTCTGGCTTTGCAGGTAATATCAGAGCTATGTGGCGACTGTAAAAGCCAACATTTCCTCGTCTTCTACCTCTGTTGCTATTCTGTTCTTAACCACCATTTGGTGAGGATGTATAAAATCGACCCAGCAATTTTCTGGCTTAAGTGGTCGTATGACAGCTGTCAGAGTCTGTCAACTCCTTTTTGTTAAATTTTCCTTATCTTACTCTTTCGTATAAACAGAACTTTGTCATTTGCAGATAACGGTTAGTGTTCATGAAAAGACGGTAAAGGTACGGCAGATGGAATATTCTCCCAAAGGGTAACTACAGACAAGTGCTGGAAGGAGCAGAAAGTCCTGCATCTGGCATTCATTGACCCAAGGAAGGTCTATGTTAGGGTGTGTGAGAGGACTGCAAGAACGAGGAGTACTAGAGAAGTATGTGAGCATAATCAAGGAATCCTATAGGAATGCTACAACTAGAGTGGGAAGCACAGTTGGAAGGAACAAGGGAACGTTTCCAAGTAAGGTAAATGGTACTTCATTTATATAGCGCTTTGCCAACTTTAGGTTGGACTCCATCAAGGATCCGGTCTAAGCCCACTGTATAAATGGCATTGACATGGAACGGCCAGACAAGGTTGATCCAGCTTTTGAACCAGATTTGAAGTTAGTATCAGCCTACAGCCCATTAATTATGATTGAAAGTTGCCTTACTTGATCATTCATGAGTCACTATATTGTTTGCTATGTCATGTGATGACGGTAGCATGAGATTAACTAACCTTCCTCATAGCACATACTACCTTGTGAGGTGTGCGTGCGTGCGTGTGTGTGTGACATTGGCTATCTCGCATTCCGCAACCAGAAGCTTGCCCTCATTGGCCACGGCCCTGCATGCTTTTGTTTGAAAGAAGCATCCTGATTGGCTGCTCTTGAGCCAACCTGGACTATTTGTCTTTTTTTGACCTTTGAGGCCTTCCTCTTCTTTTTTTCCTTCAATATATGTATTTATTTGGAAGGAAATTGACTTGTGCCTGTTGTGTTTGTGTTGCCGCGTACACGTTAGTTTTCACACACACCTGATTAGCTGCCAAAAGTGTCTTTTAAATGGTAAACAAAGGCCACTTGTCATTAGTCTCAGTCATGTGATTATATTAGGCAGTCATTTAAAACCGCCCTGGTATGTTGCGGGTTAAATTTACCTGTTATGAAATGTAACCATTGTGTTGTTTCTTGGATGTGGCAATATTATGTCATTAAAAATATATATTTAAAAAAACCTCATTCAAAATGTGATGAAATGAAAAAGAAAAAAACAAGACCAGCAGAATAATTTTATACCTTTGTTTTTTCTTTTCCTTTTTTAATGTATTTTTTCCCCCTACTTTTAAACTTTAAAACAGTTCTTTTATACATTTAAAAACAATAATTCAAATTCACCTGGTATATGTTTTTGTTTCTGAACTTTAAGGTGAAATACAACAGGTCACATTGATCTGTAAATACTTTTCAAACACATCACTGTAACTATTGACGCAATATCCAATTGCTCTATGAAACCGTATATATATATATATATATATATATATATATATATATATATATATATATAAACTTCTTTTTTTTTTTGCCTGTACAACTGTACTGCATCATATTCACAACTTCCTTATCTTACCTTATTATTAGCTAAAGGAGATGGTAAAAAAAATACCACTGTAGTTGCCTAACTTTTGTCCTTACTGATATTTAACCTAGAGGAGTAGTTTGGACTTCCTGCCCTCAGGTGTATTTACATTGCTTTTACCTGCTTGTCCATACTATATTTGAAAGAATAAAAATCCTTCTGCATTAGGGACTTTTTGAAGCATTTAGTCAGTCCTTCTTCCTTTTGTTCCTCTCATTTTGAAAAAACAAATTGATGCCTTTTTTCAAAAAAAAAATATTTTACTGGAATCCTGTGAACTCACCTTTATTTAGCTGATTTTATTTCTGTTTCTAGTGTAACGATCATCACATTTTCTCCATTCCAATGCGCAGGTTACTAACATGATTTCATCAAGTGGCTGTCTGGTCTTGAAGGTCAAGTTGTGGCTTTTGTCCTCGAGTGCGTTCGAGCAAGGATAAGTGCGATGAGTTGTTTACGGCGGCACAATCAGCTGAGGCAAGTCCAATTCTGGCATTCAGACGGCTAACTATGAAAGATATGCCTCTGAAGAGCCTCCAACTGAAAATCATTCCTTGCCAGCAAGGAAACGTGCTAAATGTTTTACCACTCAAACTTCAATCTAATGACAGGGGAGCTCATGTACTAATTTTTAGATAATTAGCACGTACGTACGTTGCATCTGGGACACATATTATTCACAGCACCTCACTTTCCTTATGTGACTTATTAAAAGATGAATACATTCTTGAAAATAAAGAGTAAATACTTTGCAAATCACTCAAAAGTCCAACACAATATGTTCTGGGATGCTGCATTTGAGTACATTTGGGTTTTGTGTCCATTTTCTGTCCATCCATCCATGTATAGAAGTGGAATGAGGTCAGCGTGCTCCTCAGATGATTTTCGACATCCTTTCTCACTGCTCGGCCAGGCGAACATGCGCCTGGGAGAGCGAGACCGGTGGTATCTTTGGTGGTTGAGTTGAGGGGATTATGGGTAATGAGGAGTACAGTGTTGCCCCGCAATCGTTGATGAAATGAGATAACGATAGCCGTCCTAGTTAGCAAGGTTTTATATCTGCCTGGGAAGCAAGTCTGAAGCATTTACAGTATTTCACTAATTATACAGGTAGTTTTGGAAGTTATCCTTCCTCTACAATACATAAATATTAAAGGAAAAGTTAAGTACGCAACTACCTGAAACAAGTTACTTGAAACCGGTAATTGGCCCACGCCTTTCCCCTACTAAACTCCAGTAGGAGTTGTTCCTTCAGAACGTCGTTGTTAATGCAATGTTGTTAAAATAGCAGTTAATTGAAAGTTTGCATGTCCTCCCGTGCTTGCATAGATTTTCTCTGGTACTCTGGTTTACGACGTCTTTTTTTTATTTTTATTTTTTAAATAGATTTGAAGTTTCTTTCCCAAGCAAAACTTTTTTTCAATAAAGAGAAAATTCTGTTCTCTTGCTGACAGTTTTGGCTGTCACTCGAGCCTTCGTCAGAGCTGTCACCACTTCCTTGTGGGAAGTGTCTAAAAACAGCTGAATGGCTAAGGGCAAAGTAAGAGAAAAAACAAACGTCATACCGACTCTGGTTTATGGATGTTTGTCTTGGTTTGTCTATTTGTGCCCTGGGATTGGCTGGCCGACCAGTTCATTTGGTGTCATAATTTTTACCCACTCAGGGTGTGTCTGGAAAGTATCCCCGGCAATAAACGGCCTTCACAGTGAATGGAGCTGGCTGGGCGCATGATGCAGTAATGAGGGAGGTTTGTCACCTGTGTGTGAGCTTTTCGACAAACTCATTAGCTGAGCAGAGAGACATGTAAGAGCAGGGCTACCAGATACTTTCACTGTGAGCTTCTAACTCTAATTGTATGCTTTCAACTTAATTATTAGTTTAAAAAAAGTCCCGTGGTTAAGTACTGTCAATAGGCAGACATGTCTTTAGCATTTTATGTCATCAAAGTGCTGCTAACCTCAAATGTTGTCACTGTATGACTCAGCGGCTGACTGGTCGCGAGGTCACTCTTTCTATTGTCCGAGCCTCCATGGTTCTCCGTTTCATGGTCCTAGCCTACCTGTTCATTTTGTTCATGTTTTTAGCTGTCGTCATCTGCCTCCCTAGTTTATGTGGCCCTGGCCACCAAGTTACTGGCTGCCATAGTCTTCTCAATCATGATCTTCGCTTTCATAGTCCTGCTCCTTCATGGCCCTAACCTTCATGATCCTGTTTCCCTCATGGTCCTAGTGTCCCTGCTACATGCTTTTTGGTCCTAATCTTCCTGATCCTTGTCCCCAGAGTTCTATTCTTCTCGATCCTTACTTACTTACCTCCATGTTCCCCTCCATCATGGGCCGAGCATCCCTGATATTCTCCCTCATAGTGTTAGAAATTAAAACAGGGATGTGATTTTTCCGCTAATTCGCGGAATTCCGCTTTTTTTTACCCCCCCCCCAAAAAAAACAGATTTTTTTTTTTTTTTTTTTTTGTATTTCATTGTGTATGCACATGACTCCGACAGATAACATCTTCTGCTATAACAAAGACATTTGTGGTATGCTCTAATATGAGTTACTTTTCATTTGGTCATGATACAATTATTTGTTCATGAAATTTGAACTCTTCAACATTATTTATGTGTTAACTTAGTAATCACATTAGTTAGATATGATGATATTCTCAGTGATAGTTTTTAAAAGCAAAGACAGTCCAATGTTTTTGAATGTGACTGATTTTGAGTTGACTAAAACTGCCATTTTATATGGGATAGTTCAATATACATTGAAAATTTATGCTGTTGTTTTGTCTATTTCTTTGTCATGTGAGTGCATTGAAAGTACTTAAAAACACGGAAAACCCATGAGCTCCGGGGGGCTATGCCCCCCTTGTCCCCCCACCAGGGCACTGCCCTGGACCTGCCCCCAGACCCCCGGCTAAATTTTCAGATAATTTCACTTTGGTCAAATCACATCCCTGTTAAAATCCTTCCTTCATTGTGATAGATGAGCTGTAGTACTCGGCCTTGGTCCTAACCTCCACAATCCTCACTTTAGTGATCTTAGCCTAATCGTTTCTCTCTTCATTGTCCTTGCCTCCATGGTCGTAGTCTACCTTTATGGTCTTACTCTTCATGGTCCTAGGCTAACCCCCCCCCCCCCCCCCCGGGTCCTAGTGTTCATGGTCTTCTCCTTCGTGGTTAATGGCCTCGATGGTCCTAAACTCTATGGTTTTCTCCTTTATGCTCCTGGTCTACCTGTTCCCCTTGGCCTTTTGGTCCTGTCCTCCACTGCCCTCACATTTGTGATCCTTGCCTCCACGCTCTTCTCCTTTTCTGGTCCTAGTCTCTATGGTCTTCTGCTCCTTGGCCACTTGTTCCACTCCTCCTTGATCCTACCCTCCAAGGATCCTCACCTTCGTGTTACTGGCCTGGCATGATCATAGTCAACCTACTCCTCTCCTTTATGGTCCCAGTGTTAAGAACTTTTAGGCTATCTGTTCCTCTCTGCTTAGGTCCGATGATCCTCACCGTCATGATCCTAGCCTGTTCCCCTCCTATGTGATCCTGGACTGGATTTCCTTCTTCCTAACATCCTGACCTTCATGAATCTGCCCTCCATTGTTTGAGCCTGCATTTTCCCCTACTTCATAGTTCTACCTTCCATGGCCCTGTTCTCTAAGGTTCTCTCTTTCACTGTCCTAGCTTCTATTGTGTTTTTCTTTATGGCCCTAGCCTTTACATTCATGGTCTTTTGCTGTTGTCCTCTGGTTCTGCTGTCATGAAGCTGTGAACTTAGCTATTTTTTTCCAGTATGATGGATCTCTTTTGGGGAGTAACATTTGTCAAGTCAAAAAGCTCTTTTTGGCAAAGTCGGCATGCAGGTGCTTCATCCTCACTGCATGTGCTGAACATCTGCGTGACACATTCATCTGTTGTTGTGATTCTGCATCAGAAAGATTTACACACCTTGACGTCATCATTTCTCTCCCCCGCAGCTCTGATGCTCGGCTGTTTGCCGCCCTGGCCGCCGCCATGTTCACCAAGAAGAAGAAGTCCCGCATACAGATCTCGGCGCCGTCCAACTTTGAGCACCGTGTGCACACCGACTTTGATGAGCAGGAGCAGAAGTTTGTGGGCCTGCCCCGCCAATGGCAGTCGCTCATCGAGGACACGGCCAAGAGGCCCAAGCCTTTTATCGACGCCACCGTAATCACTACCATGGATCCGCACAAGGTGGGATGAGGGCTGTGGCTTAAAAACTGACTTTCAGTTTGTAGGCCATATATATGAAATGATCAAATGCAAAAACAGTAATTGTGGTGCTAATTGAGCATGCATGCATTTTGGTTTCTGTTTTTTCCGATAATTGTGTACTTGCGTAATATATTTTTTTCTCCTTTTTGTTATGTTTAGTCTTGTTTCATCTACTGTTTTTTATTTTATTACATATTTTAGTAATAATTATTATTTTTAATAATTCAATTTTCTATATTATTATAGTATATATTTTACTAATAATTTAAAATTTTCTGATGTTATATTTATTACTATATTCTTCTTCCGTATTTTTTGTATGTGCAACACTAATTTAGCATGCCTTCTTGTGCCGCATGACCTGACAAGCAAACGAGTTTGTAACCTCAACACTTTGCATATCAGGACCCATATAAACAGAGGACCCCTTTCTACACGTCTCATCATTTTAAAATTCTTCTTTGTCTTCAGACCATCGTGCGCGGCACTAAGCTGGGGGTGGACGGCTCACTCACTTGGCTTCTGGATGAGTTTGACACCATGTCGGTGACTCGCTCCAACTCACTGCGACGGAGCAGCCCCCCCGTGCATCCTCGCCAGGAGAACGGAGAACCCAACCAACGACGGCCCTCGCAAACAGACAGGTGAGCCACAAAAGGACCACTGGATTCCAGTCCACAAATTGAATTATAAAAAAACATCAAAGAATCCTTGGAGACCATTTCTGTATTTTGTTTTATAGAGAGCGCCTCGGGCCAGACCACCCAGGCATAGGTGACCCCCGCCACAATCAGCAACCCCTCCGAGGCTCTCAGCGCGAAGATGGAATCCACCCTCGGCCTCAGCAACAGCCCCGAGGCCAAGAGCCAGGTCGGGGACACAGAGACAGACCAGGTTCCGGTCCTCCGCCGCCACCTCCTCACAGAGACAGACAGCATCGGGACCAGAACCAGGTTAGACCAGAGAGTCATGCCACACCTGACCCGTTGTAATTCTGTGTTGTTGTTTTTTGCTTATTATTTTTCTTTTTTCCTAATATCAAACATGTGTAAATGTTTTTTTTTCCAAATATTTTTTATTCTTGTCTAATATTTTTCATTTATTCCTAATGTTTTTCTAATACTAGTGTAGTGTAGTGTCTAGATAAAACATTTTTTTAAGTTAAACGAAAAACAGTAAGTATGGCAGCCCTCTGGCCATTGTGAAGCTAGAGAAATAGTTTAATTTTTTTTTTTGTCTAATATTTTGGTTTTTCCTCATGTTTTTCTAAGATTTGTGTATTTTCTTATTCATGTCTATGTTTTTCCCCAATATTTTTCAATATTTTAAAGTTTTCCGTTTACAGTTTAAAGTTTTTTATAAGTTTTTTTTTTTTTTCATATTTTTCCTTTCCCCCCCAAATGTTCAGTTTTTTCCAAATATGTTTCTATTTTTCTGATAGTTATATATATTTTTTGCCATGTAATATTTTTCTGATTGGCTCCCTTCAGGATCAGGTTGTCCGCCGTGATCCACATGGTGAATACAGGCCAAAGTCCAGCTATCAGGTGCGGGATGGCAGCCCCCAGTCCCCCCGGGAAAAGAGGCCCCTCTCAGGGCCCAACATCCGCACACCTAACCTACCGGTGACCGACGGTGTGATGAAGACCACACAGCAGACGACGCGGCCGTTCAACACATATCCTCGGGCAGAGAGCGACGGGGGGCGCAGCCCCACTGGATTGGTAAGCATGACAGGACAAAACCTGGATGGGACGTCTTCTCCTCCGTAATGCTGGCCGTCGGTTTGTTCTTTCTGGCCTCCGTGCTTCTCACCGTTGTTCTCCCTCCCGTGGTCCATGTTTTATTTTCTCTCTTCCAGCCGGTGCGTCCCCACGAGTCGTCCCCTCAAAACGGCCCCTCCGTCCCTCTCCGAAGGTCTTCCGCCTCCAAGCCCCCCGTCAACCACCCGCACCCTCACCACACTTCGTCGCATCCAAGCCTGACGCCCGAGGCAGGCCAGCACCCACACACCCCTCACCCCAATGTACCAGCCCCACGCCCGCCGGCCCCCTCTGGCCTGCCGCCTCCGCCCGATGCCCGTTCCCCACAGAGAGAGCCGCAGAGAGTGTCCCACGAGCAGTTTCGGACCGCTCTGCAGATGGTGGTGGATCCCGGCGACCCGCGCACCTACTTGGACCACTACATTAAGATCGGAGAGGGGTCCACCGGCATCGTTTGCATCGCCACCGTTAAGACGACGGGAAAACTGGTCGCAGTGAAGAAGATGGACCTGAGGAAGCAGCAGCGCAGAGAGCTGCTCTTCAATGAGGTAACAACACAGAGCTTCACTCTTTCCACATTTTGAACACCCCATCATGACAATGTGAAAACTTTTTTCTTCTATAGATTTTTGCTAGTTTTTTTTAACTACATGTGCAGTTAACCACTGTGAATTATTTTCAAGATCCCCCATACAGTGTTATTTACAGCTTTTTTCCCAAATTGGCAACATTCTTTTTTTTACTCCAAGTTCTCAACCTAAAATGACTAAGTGAAAAAAGACATTCATTTGAAAAAAATATATATATATTCATAGTGCAACAATAAAAATAAAAACCTTATTCATGTAAAGATGGGTTCTCTGTTGAAATCTGAGGAGAAAAATGAATTCATTTCATTTTGCGGTAACATGTAAATGTCAAAAGTGTAGCACGTAAAACATTCCAGCTGTACTGTATATTTACCATTCATCTCTTTCTGTGTGTCTGTGAATTTCAGGTGGTTATCATGCGTGACTACCACCATGAGAACGTGGTGGAGATGTACAACAGCTACCTGGTGGGTGACGAGCTCTGGGTGGTCATGGAGTTTTTGGAGGGAGGCGCGCTCACGGACATTGTTACGCACACCAGGTGAGAGCTGAGGACTCCTCTGCAAATTGGAAAGTTACTTGACAAGAAACACTCCAGAAGTAAAGGCAGAATTCATACTGTAGAATTGAAATGAAGAAATGGGCAACAAAAATTGTCATTGCATTAAACATAGAGGGCAGTACACTTCTTAAATAGTGCTAGACCGTCCTGTTACATTTTGTCCCCACTTGATTGTTTTTGTTAAAACATGTCTGCTCCAGGATGAACGAGGAACAGATCGCCACCGTGTGTCTGTCCGTCCTGAAGGCCTTGTCGGTGCTGCACACGCAGGGCGTCATCCACCGCGACATCAAGAGCGACTCCATCCTGCTCACGCACGACGGCCGGGTACAATACTTTGAAAGTGTAACTTAATGCGTCCCCTTTAAGGTGGCTGGGAAAAATAAACTGGCTGATGCTTATCTCGTGCGTGTGTACAGGTGAAGCTGTCCGACTTCGGTTTCTGCGCTCAGGTGTCGAAGGAAGTGCAGCGCAGGAAGTCTTTGGTGGGCACGCCGTACTGGATGGCGCCCGAGCTCATATCACGACTTCCTTATGGACCAGAGGTACCGTTCCTGCTTTCTTTTTTTCCACTTTTTGTTTGGACCTCCAAAAGACCACTTTTTATCTCTCTTTGGTCCCCCTGCTCCGTCCAGGTGGACATCTGGTCCCTGGGCATCATGGTCATCGAGATGGTGGACGGGGAGCCGCCGTACTTCAATGAGCCGCCGCTGAAGGCCATGAAGATGATCCGAGACAACCTGCCACCCAAACTCAAGAACCTGCACAAGGTACTGTCACTGCGAAATACAGAGTGGACATGCGGGGAAAGGGGGTCTCACAAGTCAAAATTCGACTGTGGCTTAGTTTTGAAGAACTAAGGGTGTGTGAAATGTCTTTAATGTAGAAGCTCGGAATTATCCGTTCTTCAGTGGAAGCCATTACATGGAGCAATTGTTCTCCCACAGGAAATAATAGTCCTCAAAGTCAGGAAGTATCACCATCATAAAGCTTTTATTAACTGTTACAATGTTTGAAATAATGTTTGAACAGTCTTAAGTGTCCTACAAGAGTTTTTCCTTCTTTTTTTTTTTTAAATGGTCATACAGATGTTAAAAGTTCAACACGGTTCATTGCTAGTAAAAACAAACATTCAATCTTAGCATTAACAATAAATGTGAGGAGGTGTAATGTGATTCATTACATGTCATTAAAAAATGTTTTTTGTTATAGTATATTATGCTACTGTATTACCTTTTTTAGAAAACAAAAGTGTTAATAAATCAATTTGTTTATTATCTTGTTTTAGAATTATTTTTTTTATCTATTATATTTTGAATAACATAACCCATTCACTCCCAGCCTTTTTCACTGAAGCAATCCCCTTCACTCTCGGTTGTTTTACTGGATTTTGACTGATTTTGCAAGGCCCATAAAATATTGTGTTCTATTGCTATAAGAACATGGAACCGACCAAAAGAAAGATTAGTCTCTTCTTTCATCAGGATTTTTTTTTCTATCAGTTTCCGTTTTGCAGCAATTAGCATTAGAATGTTTCATCCAAGAAGTTTTATCATTATTCACAAATCAGTTTAAAACAGTGGGTAAAAGAGCTTTTTGCAAAATGGCCCTGGTTGATCTCTATACTCTGCTGCCACCTGCTGGCCATTTTTTATAATAACTACCTTTGCTTCAAACATTCTCTTCAGTTCAGAGGCTGCAATTTTTTTTTAAATTAAATACATCTTTGGGAGCATGGTCATATTTACAATAGAACGTATTCATACATTTTTGGGAGTAAATGAGTTATGTAAAATGATTTATTTAATTTCCCCCCATGTTATTGCTTTCCAGGTATCGCCAGTGCTGAAGGGCTTCCTGGACCGCATGTTGGTGCGTGACCCGTCCCAGCGCGCCTCTGCTAGTGAGCTGCTGAAGCACAGCTTCCTAAGCAAGGCTGGCCCGCCGTCCTGCATCGTGCCCCTCATGCGGCAGAACCGCATCAGATGAGGACTACTTGTACACATTTTGGGCTTTTCTACTGTGGGGGGAAGGTGTGGGGGTTGCGACGTGCATGTGCGTTTGTTCTCCCCTGGATACAAAGTAATAATTGGGGCTGAGTGTGTGAGTGAGTGTGCGTACACGACTCAAGCACGATTCTTACTGTTAATGAAAAGAACACATACTGTAACCTGCCTAACCTGGAACTTTTATTATTATTTGGACCTGGCTTGGATTTTAAGAGCAGACGGGAAACCTTGGGCCTGGGCCCGGTCCCGCCTGGACTTTTGACTACTGAGGGACACACGCCAGCGGGAACAAAAAACAAAACATGAAGTCAGAGGTAAACACTGGAGATGATTTTGTTGCTTTTCTGTGTGTTCGTATGAGGAGTGTCACTATCATGTGATCTTGATTTGATTTTAATGTTTGATAGTTTGATGTGGTGATGATGATGATGATGATGATGATGAAGATGAATTTTCAAGCACTGTCAACACTAGAAGCTGCACACATACACACACGCAAGAAAGCCACAACATGACTGCAATATAATGACTTTGAGACAAAAAATTATGACACACACACACTCACACACAAACAGATTGTCATGTTGTGGCTGCTGAGTGTACATACTGTTTTTTTAATTAACTTTTTAGATCATACAAGTTTTGTACAAAAAAAAAGAAACTAGATGAAGCTGATGGTGACGATTTGTAACAACTTTATAAACGGTGCTTCCTTTTCCCTCTCTGACACAAACAACAAACGTGATTTGATACCAAACAAAAGCAAGCGTGGCTTTGGCGTGTAGTACAAAACATATGTGTTGTTATTTTTATACATGGAAATGTGCTTATGTAGCAGAACTAGCTGGTACGTCCCGGTTCACCTCCCAAGCAGCAGGGGGCAGCGTGCGCACCTATCATTCCTTTGTCTTTTTTCTTCTTCCTGGCTGGAACAGAACGTTAGATCATGTGTAGTTTTTAGCTCCAGAAAACTAACCAATCAGCGAGTCTGCAATTAAGATTTTGTGAGTGTGTGTAGTTTGACAACTCGCGAGTGAAGCGACAATCAGGTGCACTTGAAATCGGTAACACTAAAAACAAAGAAGACACTCTTTAGAGCTGAAACCTTAGCTGAGGCCCAAAAATTTGTGTATCTAAATTGTGTAATTAACATTTGTACAATATGCCCTCAAAATAAGAGTACAAGTCAAAGTACAAAAGGTGTTTTTTGTCTTCTTTTAAACAAAATACAGACAAAAAAAAAACTTCCTTGGTGAAGAGGTAATGAGGCAACTTATAACTTAGTCTTGCTCAGTGATGGCGAGCTAGCATGCTGCGGAAAAAGGCTAGCTAACATGAATGACTACAAATACTTCTACATCACAACCTTTTTAGACCGTTGCAGTGAACGTAAGAAATTTTTAAAAGTGCCAACTTGGCGTGCAAGAAGTAGGAGGTAGCTCCATCTTGTTGCTGGCACGCTAACGTTTTGCGGAAAAAGGCGAGCTATCACTGGTGACTACAACTAGCTAGTTATATGAAATTTTAGACCATTGTTGTTTGTAAAGATGTTCCTTGCGCTTTGAAAATGTTTTTCATGCTTTTGAGTTGCTAAATGATTTTCATAAAGCAGAACATTGGACAAAAGGACTAGGCTAGCTAACACTGGCGACTAGCTAGTTTTACGTCAAGATCAAAGACACTACTACTTGTACAACACCATTTCTCACACCTTCAAAATGTTTCCTGTTCTTTTTGGGCGGCAAGATTGTGTCTAAGAAGTAGAACATAGTTACCTGCTTCTCAATGCTGCTGTGCTAATCACCGAAAAAGGCCAGCTCACATGTAGAAAATATCTCGTGCTTTTGAGCCACAAGAAGGCTGGCATGGCTGCAGCAAAAAGTTGAGTTGCTTAGCTAACACTTCCGACCACAACTAGCTAGTTTTTACACCACGTGCTGTGACGTGCGTCAACATTCCTTGCACGTTGAAATGTTTTCTCGTTTAGTGCAACAACCTGGTGTCTAAAGAAGTAGAATGTGGCTTAATAACACTAGCTAGTTTCATGCGACGCCCTACAATACTGCAATACGCATGACAATATATTTGAAAATATTTTCCTTGTGTTTTTGAGCAACAATCTGGCATCTAAGAAGCAGGACATGACAGCGCGACCAATCTTCCATAAATGTTCCCTTCGGCTCTTGTTCACAAATCTTTTCTTCCGTTGCCAGCTTCACAGCAGTGTAGCTGTTAAGGGTTCGAGTGCCTTCCTTGCCATGTGTGGACGCTTTTTACGTCTTCGCTGGCGAAATGATGGGTCATGATGGGTAAACCAGTGTAAATAGAGAGAGCAAGAGTTTCACTTTGGTAGCTGATGACATCATCAGCGCCTGTCTGTGTTGTCACTGGGATTTGCGAGAAAATAAAAACACTTCGCTTTGGAAATGTGTTTTCTGTACTTGTTTTTAAAAGTATATGTCTGTCATCTGTCAAAGTATTTGTCTGTCCATCAATTTTCGAAAAATGTTTAGTTTAATAATTATAATAATAATCTGGGGGGGGGCACATTGTTGTTGTTTATCAATGTTTTTTTTACTTTAGTATACTTATTGTTTAATCGTATTACATAAGGTAAGAAAATGACGGAAAGCACTATAGGCATCACGTGACCAAATATAATTAATGTTATGCATGCGCAGGTGTGCTGCTCCGGGTTTCGTCGCATCCGGAAATGGTGAAAAAAAAAATTGTTTTTGTTTGTTGTTGTGCTGCATACACTGGAGTGTATTTTAAAATTGCTTTGTGGCTGATAGTAATACAACAGTCGTTTTTGCAAGTAGAAAAGCTCTTGTAGAAAATACTGCGCTGTTATCATTTTTTAAACAAGGATGTTTGCTGCCATCATGTGGTCACCTGAAGAGCTGCAATATGATCGACTGATCCAATCAAAAGATAGTTAAAATACAATAAGGTTTTTAAACGTCACTAATGGTCAATATGGTGCTAAAAAAAAAGTACTGGACTGTACTTCAATTTTAAACTGCAATTTGCTTGCATTGGCTGCGTGGTTTCGGGCTTAATTAGAAGCACGTGTGAATTATTCACTACTGATGTCATCACATTGGTCTCGCGACACTTTTGGTGTTGTAATTGAACCTAAGTCACATGACACGTTTTGCCTCAACTGGTGAACATGAGAAGGCAGTTGTTGCCATGGAAACAGCAGGACTGCTGCACGAGGCAGATGGACGCGAGGAAGACTCATCAAGTTAACGGAAAGCACCCTGGAACTACAAAATGCTTGATTTTCAAATTAAAAGAAAATGGTGTAAAAATCAGATTACCAGAAGCACCAAATAGGGTTCTAAGCCTGCAAGTATGCCACACATGGTTTAGGAATCTTACTTCAGTGTGGATTATACCTGAAAACAATAGGGTGAGGTTTGAAATTTACCCACCTAGGTTTTTAAAGTAGGACTTAAAACGAGTGTTTCAAGCTTTCTTTAATTAGGGTTTCAAATTTGATGTCGAATTGTAAACCAGGTTAAGGAATAATATTTACATTCTCAATCCTGCGTTAGACTTTACAATTTTAAAAAAAATGTTATAATTTCAAATTAGTATTTGTAACCTGGATTAGGATTTCATGATTTGAATAGGGGTTTCCAGAGAAATTAAAAGTTGCTCATTGGAGTATGAAATTATTTTCAAAGGAGGGTTTATGAAGTCCTTTTGAAAAGATTGAACTGATAATGAAATAAAGGATGTTTTCGTGTATTTCTTACTTTGAAAAGTGCCTCGGCGGAAGTGCGGCTACTTGTGTCGGTTTGACTTGGACTCAGGTCGAGAGGACAGCGTGATAAGGCGGCAGCAGGTAAAGGTGAGAAAGAAAAAGGAAAGAAATAATGGACGGCAGAAGAGAGCTGGACAAGAGGAAGATGATGTCTTCGTGCGGGAGCTTGTTCGACAGCAACAACCTGCTCATGCAGTACTGCAACAATAACGGTCAGTACACACACACTGCGAAACACAATATACAACGTTGTCTGTAATTGACGCATCTGTGGCGTTTTATTTATGAATTTCTCACATTCAAATTGGCATCAAACGACATACAAAATAACTAGAGCTCCCTAAAATGCCCCCATTTGATCTCTGGTTGAATTTGCATCAACTGCAATTTGTCTTTACTTTTTACTTTTTCTCTAAACGTGTGTATTTGCTGCTGCAACCAGTAAGTATTTTTAAAAACATGTTTGGCTTGAAAACGCATCCAGTTTGTGGCGTGCAAATTAAAGCAACAGGTGGCGCTGTTGCCCCGAACTGCACGGCCCTTTTAGACGTTCAGCCGAGAGGATGAAAGACATTTTATAGTGTTACATTTAAGGGGTTTGACCACTGAATGTTATGCTAGCTTTGTTTTGAACGTTTAATTCAAAGAGTTTTACTGTCTTGAATGTTACAGTTGGGTCTTTTTTTTCCTTTTTTTTTTAAATTGCGCGTTATATTAAAGTTTTCTTATTTAAATCATTACAGGCAATGAACATGGTTGCTTTAAATATTTAAAGTGTATTTTTTAATATAAAGCTTTACAGTTTTGAGTGTTACATTTGGGCAGTTTTTTTCTGTTGCCTGTTAGCCTTACGAAATTTTGCGGTGTTGAGCATTACAGTCAATGATTCTTGTCTTTAAGGTGCTATTTAGGCGCTTTGTTGTTTTGACCTTAATTTTTTAGAACAGTGCATTCATTACACTTGCTGTTACATTCAAGGCCCTTGGTTTTAGTTTCAGCCAGAATCTTGTTTAATGTTGGTGTACCTAATGAAATGGTCGGTGAGTTCAAACATGATTGGTTCGTCAACGTCTGTGATTGATTGTCGTCTTCCTCTCTGAAAGGGTGACTTTTACAAGGCAGCGTCACCTGCTGGTTGTTTAGTGTCATGCAGTCTCGGCGCCTATGTGCCAGTTAATATTTCCTTGTGGTGGTGGGTTTATGTAACGATTTATTTATATGTATAACATAGTGAGCATCCGTTGCGTCATCGTCTTCTTTATATATTTTTTCATATGCTATGATCATATGTGATCTCCTTTCATGTCCAAATATTCTCAGGGGGTTCATTTGGGAAGAGAGATTGCCGTAGTATGTCCCCCCTCCTGAAAAGGCAACAGTTGTAAAAGAACAAGAAGTTTATGCTTTACCCGTGTGTGTGTGTGTTTGTTGATTGTTTGCTCATTTGTGTGTGTATGAACGTGTGTACAAACGATATTGTAGATTTGTGTGTCCTTGTTTGTGCAATCTGTGCATATTTGCCTGATTATCATGTGTATGCACAAATGTGAATTGTGTGTTTTTTTTGTCGTTTGTGTGTGTGCCAAATGTGAGTGTAATTATTTTGTTTGTGTGTCTCGACTTTATTTGCGTGCGTGATTGTGTAAATTATGTTTGTGCGTCTGTGTGTGTGCAAATGTGTGTGAGTGTGTAAATGATGAATGTTTGTGTAAATTATTTGTGTCTGTGTGCCATTGCTCATGATGGTGTGAGTGCACGTGTGCCAACGAGGCCAATAAGGTAGGAGGAGAAAGTGGGCGTGGTGTCACGGAATGGTCCAGAGACGGAGCAGGGGTGGGGTGGGGGAGGTCGATTGAGGAGCATAGAGGCTGGGGGAGGGGTTTTTGCTGAGTGTACGGGACTCCTCCCTGACTGTTGCTCTGCAGACTCTCTGATGGACAGGAGCCAGCAAACCAGCAAGATGGCAGGTAGGCCGGACCAGCGCCACCTTCTCCATCATCATCATCATCATCATCATCATCAATAATAATGTCTTCCTTCCTCATCTTCATCCTCTTTTTCCTCATTGTTGTGCTTCCTGACAGTGATCATGTGACCTTATCTCACCTCGCCACGGTGCAATCTGCGGCGCAGGATGAATAGCAAGCAGATACTACACGTTATTGCGTGCGGTTCGAGGTGTCATAGATTAGCGGTCCCGTTATATTGAAGATTGTTGAGAAATTATGTTTTCATGTTGGTACAAAATACAGGCGAGTCCCAATTTAGCGTAGTGAGCCTTCAGCGTAGTACCATGTTTTGCCACATCATGCCCGGCAGCACCGAGCTCTCCTGGATGAAATTGAGCGGAATTAAGACTAAGATGAAGAGGCAGAGAAAGTCCCCAGTATAACTATTAGTTTCCCCTCACCAAAGACATTTGTTTCTTACTCATTTTTGCGAGCTTGTGTGCTTTAAAAAAAAAAAATGTTTTGTTTTTTACTATCAAGTCAAAGAGTTTTAATAGGCTCACAATTCTCACCAAAATCTGGGCGAGGGCAAGTTGACACTGCAAACCTGAACCAATTTCAAATGACTGCCCAAAATGGTGCTCCTTTTAATGGAAATTAAATAGCAGTTGTTTATTTGTTTTTGTTTGTTGTTGCATGAATCAGTCTCAAGGGGGCGCCATGTTGTTGCTGCTGTTGACCAAAATTAGCATTATGTCTGCTCTATGCAGAATGTCACATGACCAAACCTCGAAAAGATTTTAGCCGACCAACTTGCTTATGCTGCAAAAATAACACATTATGGTTGATAAAACCTTAGCATGAATATTTTCCAGTGTCATTTAGATGCGGTATACAGTCGTAAGTAGATGTTAGCATATTAGCATGTTAGGAGTCGTGGTGTAAGACATTTGGCTCGTACCAGGAACCTGTTAAATTATACAAGCGGTTACATGCGTTTCGAAGCAACAGTAGGAGCGATTGTGTTGAGGAAGTGAGACGTTTTGAATAAACTGGTCCGTTGAAGATCTGTCATACGTTCACCATCTTGATGTGGTTTATGCAAAAGAGGCTCCCACTACTTCCTGTCTACTTTATCGGTGATATGCAATTGGACTAAAAGGTCAGAGACAGTTTTGGAAAAATTTGCGTGTTTCGATTTAGATGGCTAGAGTTAATGTTGTTTTGTAATACTGTTTATCGAATTTTGTCTGATTCTCAAGTTGTTTGATAATTTACGTGACTCTTGTTTCTTTCAAGAACAGAAGAGTTGCTTTCTTTTCTCTTACATCTGAATTATTAAACACGATCAGGTTTCCTGTAGGCTCTTATTGTTCCTCCAACCTTTGAGAAAACTTAAAACCTCCCCCCCCCCACACTCCCATTTTTTTCATGAGTAAGCACACAGGAAAGTCACTCAGCTCAATGTATTAAAGAATGCAGTTTCATATAGCAACATTAAATTTTATAGACACATCTATCATGAGTAGACTCACAAAAAAAGTCTCATGATTGAAAAGACACAGGAAATGTGGAGTCTGCCATTTTGTTTTGAAGTCAGCCATTTTGGCTTTGAAGCACTTCGCAGAATTTTCAAAAGAGTTAAAGCCCCGAAGCTAGTTTGATCGAACATTCCCGAAAAGACACAAGAAGTCTACCATTTTGGTTTGAAGCGGCCATTTTAGGCTGATTTTGCCCAATTTACAAACTTGGTGACTTACTATTTACTCATTCACTGCCATTGACGGCTATAAAAAATTAATTTGAACTATTTTTATTAGTTTAACATCCCCCCCCCCCACTTTTGTTAACAAGAGTGTGAAAACCTAGAATTGTTTTTATTGTACATGTAGAACAGATATCAAATTTGTGATTAATCGTGAGTTAACTAGTGAAGTCATGTGATTAATTACAATAAAAAAATAATAATCGCCTGACGCCCCTAATTTTTAATTTTCTTTTCTTTTTTTAAATCGCATCAGGCGATTATTTTTTTTTAATTGTAATTAATCACATGACTTCAATAATTAACTCACGATTAATCACAAATGTTATATCTGTTCTAAATGTACAGTAAATAATATTTTTTTTAGGTTTTCATACTCTTAACAAAAGTGGAAAATTAATAGAAATAGTTCAAATGAATTTTTGACGTCTATAGCCGTCAATGGCTGTGAATGAGTTAATTTCCACCTAAAATTGGTTTTCTTGTCTGCAGATGACACCATGTCGGCAGCCAGCAATATGGACATGGAGGACCGCGTGTCTCACCTTGAGCAGCGGCTTCAGCTTCAGGAGGACGACATCCAGCTCCTGAAGGCGGCTCTGGCCGACGCCCTGCGCCGCCTGGGCTGCTGCGAGGAGCAGAGTCTGGCCTCGCAACAGCCAGGGGGCGCCCACGCCACCGGGAGGCGGTCTGTGCCCGGCACGGCTCCGCCCGCTAAAGGTGAGTACAATACAGAGTGGCTACGGCTAATTAGCTTCTCCGCATATGACCGTTTTTGCTCTTGGCATTGAAATTACTTAGGAGCAGGGTTATTATGGTTTGGGAATTTTCATTTTAGTAAAAAAATTTTGTTTGTTTTGAGTTTTGTTTTTTTTTTTATTTGTTTTAATTAGTTTTCAGGGTGGTTCAGTACCTAGCGTTTCATTTTGGCTGAGTTAAAGGAAAAAGCAGGTGAGTCAAGCCATTGGGGCCAAAAGTCAAGCAGGCAAATTTGCCGCCGAGGAGCGACATCATCTGAAGGTGCTTTTCTATTGGCTGCTGCTAGATGACATCACTTCTGTGTGACACACTTTCAAATGTCTTTATTCCGGTTAATATTGAAATGAATCTACTTAAAATCACATTTTAAATCATCTCCAAAGGCTAATGTAAATAATTACTAAAGACTAAAAATGAAGGGCATTTTTGCTATAATTGTAGTTTTAGTTTTTTTTTTTTTTTTTTTTTTAAACAGTTTCGTTTATTTTATTTAGTTAACCAAATAGTTTTTTTGAATTTTATTTTTTTGTTAGTTTTTGTTAACCAAAACAACCTTTCTCAGGAGCCACTAGCATCCTGGACTAGCATTAGCATCACAGGTCCGCTAAAACTATCCTGTTTTGCATGCGTGTTCAGTTCGTCAGCTACTTCAGACGCTTCCTTCCAAGCCGCTAAGCAACGGATATGTGCAACACAAACGTCTTCTCTCATCACCGTCCTCACCCAAGAAGGACGTGCTGAACTCCATCAAGAGGTAGATATGGACGTATATTATGCATATTGATAGAGATTTACATATAATGTGACGTGTCTGTCCAGGAAAAGCATGTCGACAGAGCGCCTCACGCTGGTCAGGAGGGAAGCAGCGGCGGCCGAGAGTCGAAGTCGGACAACTTCATCCAGCAGTTCCACAGGCGGGAAAAGGTCACCAATTACTTTTATTGAACGTTACACTCACGTAGCAACATTTTCAAACAATTTAATGTATGTTTTTTTTTTTTTTTTACCTTACTTAGAGTAACCATTATTCAATACTGTGTAGCATGACACGACATATTTTAATGGAATGTTTTTGTAAAATTTGCACATGTCCAAGTGTCAGTGAACGCAGCACGTTTGCTCACTTCCTGCTCACATTCGATTGACAGCTCAGTGTTACTTGAGCATTATTTGCGTGCTTGTATTCTGCTTATATAGCTACATGAGATGTTCAAAACATTAGGAAGAGCTGCCAATATGATAATTGAACATTTGTAACAACAAATTAACCTGATGTCGCATGAAGAGTGAACATGATGAGATGGTGCAGTGGTCCATGTTGCCGCTGCTGATGGCATCACATTTCTGTTTGGAAAAGGGGCGGGGGTGGGGGTTGCCGAGGTGAGGAAGTGACTCCTGATTGGTCGAGAGCAACAAATGAGTTGGCAGGCTGAAAGGAGGAAGTGAGAAAGTGTTGCTGAGCACCACACACACACACGCACGCACGCACTCGGTCACAGCCTAGTCAGGGTTTGCTCTAACTTGTAACGGACGCAAGAAGCCATGAAGAAAGCAAGCAGGTAAATTTGATGATGTTTTAGAACTTATAATCAATCTATTGCATCATAGTTGTGTTTTGAGTGAAGGACGTCGCATGTGTTGCATTCAAGTTCCTCCCGGTCTTGTGTGTTGATGTTTGTCGAGTGTAATTTTAACTTTTAATGACAGACGAAACGGGGGTGCGTGGTGGAGGGCGGGGACAACACACGCACACGGAATCCTTTTTTTTGTAGGTTTTTGTGTCGCAAAGTTGCATGTGTGCGTGTGCATTATTTATACTGTTGTGGCTTTATTAATTGGCGTAGGCATTGCTGGAAGGCGACCGTCTGAACGCACTTTAGAAAATTGAGGATGAATTGTGTTGCGTTCAAGTGCTCCTTGCGTGTATTATTTCTTTATTACTTTGTAACAATTCGTGTGGAAAGAATTAGTGTTACCGCAGTGTTCTGTTATTTGAATAGGATGATTACATCACACACGGACAGACACTCAGAAAAAGTAACCAACTGAGTGCAGTGTGTGGTTCTTGCGAGTCCATTAGAAGCAAAGTAACAACGCATTAACATTCCCACATGGCCGAGAAAGAAAAACATCAAGTCAGTCACACCCTTCCAATCTGAATTTGATCAAAACTAAAAAAAAAAAGTGAATAATTTCATGCACATGCAAGAACTGGTTGAATCCAGTGTGGGAAGAAACGGCGATAAACAAACAAGCACAGAGCAGAAATTTAAGATCTAATCAATTTAATGTGTTTAGTGCAAGCTCAGCACAAACGCACTCAAATGTGTGCGTGCCTGCATGCGTGCGCGTTGATACCTATTCACGGATTCAATTCTTTAACTCATTCACTGCCATTGACGGCTATAGACGTCAAAAATTCATTTGAACTATTTCTATTAGTTTCACTTTTTTCCCCCACTTTTGTTAACAAGAGTATAAAACCTAGAATTTTTTTATTGTATATTTAGAACAGATATAAAATTTGTGATTAATTGTGAGTTAACTATTGAAGTTATGCGATTAATTACAATTTTAAAAATTCATCGTCTGACGCCCCTAATTTTTAATAATATTTTCTTTTTTTTTTATAATTTTTTTTAATTGTAATTAATCACATGACTTCACTAGTTAACTCAAGATTAATCACAAATTTTATATCTGTTCTAAATGTACAATAAAAAAAATTCTAGGTTTTCATACCCTTGTTAACAAAACTGGGAAAAAAAAAGTGAAATTAACAGAAATAGTACAAATGAATTTTTGACGTCTATAGCCGTCAATGGCAGTGAATGCGTTAAGGGAGAACTCCCATTTATGGTGGTTTATCCCCATTTTTCAACATTTTGTCTCTATCCCCAACTGTAATTTTCTCTGCCAACCAATTAATAGAACAGCAACAAACAACGTGAGGAGAACTTGAACGCAACACAAACCTGGTAAGAGACGATAAGCGTGTGTGTGTACGTGTGTTAATGTCTTGGGAGGGATTTTGTTATTATGATAATGATGTGCACACATGACTGAATTGCGAAACTCTGACTGGTTGTGAGAAGCGCTCGTCAAGTGAGTGCTAATGATGGTCCCGCCCATTTAGACCCTAGCTGTGGTCAAGTACTCGGCATGCACTGCTCTCATTGGCGAGGACTGGGACACACGCACATACACGTTGTTGGAGACAAAACATGTCTTTGTGTGTTTGATGAGACTTTTTTTTCTTTTCTTTTTTTTGCTCTTTGCCTGGCGTCCTGTCAGTGTTTCCGCAGAAACCACCAGAAGAAAAGTCAAACACTTTCATTCCAATCCTGACACAGAACAGAAAAACAAGACAATCAGTGTCACTGAAGTGAGGCTAATACATGGAAGGCTAAGGAACATTTGGCCAATAAGTTCGAGGCTAACATGCTAAACTACATGTTGGGTTAACACGCTAGCAGCTGACATGTTGAAACTGCGCGTTCGTCTTACATGCTTGAGGCTAATCTGTACATTTGGATAACATAGGAGAGGCTAACATGCTGAATAAACCTCATGCTATACAGGCTAAACTGGACAATTGGGGCTAACAGGCTAAAAAAGCATATTTGGCTAACATGCTAGAGGCTAACATGCTTTTCCCCCTCATTTCAGTAAATCCAAAGAATGCACATATAATGCAGGTAAGAGGCCTTCCCTTGTGTTATGTATTATGGTTAAAGCAAGATAGCATTTTCAAAATGTATCTTCATTTCCCTCCCCTCTTCTCTGCCGCCATCAGAGGACGGCTACGTGAGAATGTTCCTGCGCGGCCGTCCTGTCACCATGCATGTGCCCGACCAGCTGAGAGACAGCTACAGCTTGGACAACAAGGGGGCGCTACCGGACCACAAGCTCAAGCTGGAGTGGGTGTATCCTTCAATGACGATGCTAACCTATGCTAGGCTAGGCTGTCGAGGTAAACTATCAGTTAAAGGATAACTCAACAGGAAGTGAGACTCTTGCTCCACCCCTCACTAAAATTTGAAATCGGAAATTTAAACTTTCAACAAACATGCGCTAAAATGTCAAAGTAATGACCAGGACGTGTAGACCGCATTTGTAGACACATGCTTATACAGTTTATCAGCAAAAAAAAAAGAAGTTTATTTAGTGTTGAGTTATCCTTTAAAGTGGAGTGTGTGTATACCCCATAGCAGCTAGAAAATAAAGTTGATACAGAGATGCTATGCTAAAATAAGATATCCTATTCTATCTTCATAACCAGTAATTTAAGACTGACTGGACTGAGTTTATTCTCTGCAGCAACTAACAATTTCATATGGAGATTCTATACTATGATATATTAGTGTTTATTTCCCGTGACGACACGGCTACAGCTACGGCTACCGCGGACGTGACTGCCGCTCCAATTTGTACCTTCTGCCCACTGGAGAGATTGTCTATTTCAACGCTTCCGTGGTGGTCCTGTACAACACCGAAGAACAGCAGCAGAGACACTACCTGGGACACAATGACGACGTCAAGTGGTGAGATGCTAAATTGCAAAGTTGCCTCACATGCTAACCTGACTAGCTAGAAGCTAAGCTAACACAGAAGACACTAACATGCTAAAATTTAACATTTGGCTAACATGCAAGCGGTTAAACTACACATTCAGCTAGCATGCTAGAGGCTAATCTATGCAATTCTCATATCAACTACCATAGCATGCTAATAAATACATGCTAGAGGCTAAACTGCACAATGAGCTAACGTGAAAACCTTTATCTTCTCAGCTTGAGTGTACATCCTGACATGGTTACCATAGCAACAGGACAAGTGGCAGGAAATACTAAAGATGGAAAGGTACTTAACACAACATACTAACATGCTAAAACTGATTTCTCGCTAACATGATATGTTGTGGGCTATCAGGCCACAGGCTAAAGTGCACATTTGGATGACATGCTGGAGGCTAACATTCTAAAAATAAATGTTTACGATATGTTAGATGCTGGACTACATTGTTGCTTTACATGTTTGATGCTAAAATTCTGCCCATTTGGCTAAAACGCTTGAGGCTAACATGCTAAATTGTACATTTGCATAACATATTAGTAGCTAATACACTAAACTGTTCATTTGGCTAACATGCTAAAATGACTGTTCAGTTAACATGGAGGCCAAACTGCACATTTAGCTAATATGCGGGACAAAGAGGTCGCTAGCATAGTAATGTGTGTGTTCAGCTGCTAGCGCCTCATGTTCGAGTGTGGGACTCGGTCAGCCTGAATACACTTCACGTGCTGGGTTTTGGCGTGTTCGACCGAGCAGTCACCTGCGTGTCCTTCTCCAAGTCGGTGAGTAGCGCCACATAGTGTTCAAATTCCCTTTGGTCAAAGATGTAAACCTCCAGTGTGACGTCGACCCTGTAGAATGGCGGCAGTTTCCTCTGTGCTGTAGATGACGCCAATGACCACATCCTATCGGTGTGGAACTGGCAGAAGGAGAAACAACTGGCTGACGTCAAGGTTAGCGTCTGACGTCCAACTTGATGTTGGTTTTCGGAACGCTAAACATGTCCTGACGTCTTCGCAGTGCTCTAACGACTCTGTGCTGGCGGCCGTCTTCCACCCGATGGACGCTAACCTGATTGTCACTTGTGGAAAGTCGCACATTAACTTCTGGAGCCTGGAGGGAAGCACGCTGGCCAAGAGACAAGGACTCTTTGAGGTAATCACTACAACAAAATTACTTGGTATTAATATTGTGAACGTTATGCTTTGTTAAAACAGAAGTGAAATGTTGTCAAAAACATGTAACATGGAGAATAGCAGTGGGATTAGTATTGAGCCTTGTGGTACTCCTCATGTCTTAGATCACTTATGTTTTTTCTCCTTTTAGCTGTGGTCAGCTGGACTAATAAGTGAATATGAAATATATATACAAATATTTGTTTTCACTGTAGAAACATGAGAAACCAAAGTACGTGTTGTGCGTTGCGTTTGCTGAAAACGGAGACGCCATCACCGGAGACTCCAGTGGAAACATCTACGTTTGGGCCAAAGGTACACCGCATTATTTATATACGAAGCGATAAATAAGAGCAAGTGTGATCGCGTTGTGATGAAAAAAACAGGTGGGAATCGCATCAGCCAGGTGTTGCCGGGGGCCCACGAGGGCGGCATCTTCTCCATCTGCGTCCTGAAGGACGGCACCATGGTGTCTGGGGGAGGGAAGGACCGCAAGGTGGTGCTGTGGGGCCGTGAATACCGCAAGCAGGCGGACATGGAGGTTAGGATAAGTGGTAAAGCCATGTTTACCATTACCGCATCAATAAATGTACTTTTTTTTTTTTTTTTTAAATGTGCGTCTGTAAAGGTAGGGGACGCGTTCGGTCCGGTCCGAGCCATCGCAGAAGGCAAAGTGGGTGAACTCTTCATCGGAACCACCAAGAATGCCATCCTCAAAGCAGCCTTCCCTGACACACTGACGCCCATTGTACAGGTAAACCCATCCTTAACATCATTACAATAGAATATGCTAACATGATAAACTGCACATTTTAGATAAATTTCCAACATGCTAACTAATAGCTTGGCTAAGACACTATTCTAATTTGATAGCAGAATAGTGTCTTAGCCAAGCTATTAGATAGCATGTTGAAAATGTATCTAAAATGTGCAGTTTAGCATGTTGGCATCTAAAATGTCAGCCAAACAGTCAGATGAGCATGTTAACTGCTGACATTTTAGATGCTAACATGCTAAACTTCACATTTTAGATACATTTTCAACATGCTATCTAATAGCTTGGCTAAGACACTATGCTAAATGCTAATTTGATAGCAGTTAATATGCTCAACTGACTGTTTGCCTGACACTTTAGAGGCTAACGTGCTAAACGAACTGTTCAGCTACCGCGCTAGAGGTTAAACTGCACATTCAGCTAAAATGCTAACAGCTAACATACTGAATTGACTGTGGGCTATACCCCCTAACTGCCCAAGATTTGAGTACTTGGGTATATACTTACATTATTCGTGTTTTTGCCTTGCCAAATGTGTCGTCGTGCGCAGGGTCACACGGACGAGCTTTGGGGTCTGGCAGTGCATTCGCGTCTGGATCAGTTCGTCACCTGCTGTCAGGACAAACAAGTGCATCTGTGGGACACAAACTCCCACCAGCCCATCTGGACCAAGAGCATCGAGGTCATTAAAAATGTTTATACTATTAAAAGGCTGTTAAAAATGTCTCCTCAATATCACAAAATAGTTGTTTGTTGCTGGCAGGATCCTGGAAGATGTGCAAGTTTTCATCCAAATGGAGAAGTTCTGGCGGTCGGCACCATGACTGGAAGGTATGCGATGTTAATATTCTTTAATTGCAATTATGTTTTTGTTATCGTCTGTCTGTATTTGTGAGATTGTGTGCTTTTGTTGTTAGTTTATATGTTAATTTGATGTTTGTGTGTCTCTGTGCGATTCAGATGGCTCGTGTTGGACACAGACACTCGTGACCTCGTGTCCATGCACACAGACGGCAATGAGATCATCTCCAATGTCAAATATTCTCCAGGTAAAACACCAACAGACCGTCACGTTGCTAGCATTTGATGCTAACCACAATGCGTGTGTGGGTGTGCCGACGTGTCAGACGGCAACTTCCTGGCGGTGTCTTCCCATGACAACTTCATTTACATCTACGCCGTGACAGAGAATGGACGCAAGTACAATCGCGTGGGAAAATGTACCGTGAGTATCAAAAAAAAATAAAAAAAAATCGCCTATCAAGAAGTAGCAAACATGTCCAAAAGAGCACCAATTGGAAGCAAGTATGGGCAGGAAGTCTTCCATTTTGGTTCAAAGCAGCCATTTTGTGTGAATAGGGTGAAAGGAGATGCTAGGGTCATTTATTTCTGTTTGTAGCTTGAATTATGCTTATTATGATGATTTGTATCTGAATGTGTTCTTCAGGGTCACTCCAGCTTTGTGACACATGTGGACTGGTCCGCTGACGGTCGCTACCTGGTCACCAACTCGGGAGACTATGAGATCCTCTTCTGTGAGTGGACTCTTCCATTTCCTGTTTGTGTGTATATTTGTGTACATGAATAAACCGTAAAGATGTTGCGTGTTCCAGGGGAGGCACCCAGTGGCAAACACGTGACCAGCATGGACACCGTGCGAAACCTCACGTGGGCCGCGTCCACCTGCACGCTGAGCTTCAACACCTTTGGTAAATTAAGGCCATTGTGTATTCGCAATTAGCAATATATGGTTAACCCCAGTCCATTGCGGGATTCAGGTTTGCGGTCCTGCTATTTTGCAGATTTGTTTTTTCTTAGTAGATAGTACTTTTTAAAATTTATTTTAGTCTGTTACTTATATCTGGGTGTAATTTCACTGTCGCTCACTAGGTAAGCTGCTTTTTACGTCGACATTTAAAATAATATTGTGTTTACAGGCATTTGGCCGGACGGCGCGGACGGCACAGACATCAACGGCGTGTGCCGGTCACACGACGACTCCCTGCTGGCGTCTGCTGACGACTTTGGCAAAGTGCACTTGCTGTCGTACCCGTGCTCCCAGCCCAGGGTGAGCTGCCTCCCTCTCTGTCGCTTTCCGCGCTAACTTGCTACACTAACCTCTGTGTCGATTCTCAGTCATCTACGTCGTGGTCATTTATAAAAGACAAACTGAGGCAATCAGACTTTTCTTGGTTGTTGATTGATGTTTCAATTATTCCTAAAGGCTTGAAAGTGTGGTCTTAGTATGCACTTCAACACTACAGTAGTTTCAAACATCAAACAATGACAGTCCAATTTGCCTGCATTCAAGTTATGCCAAGTCCTAAGCTAACCTTCGAACCTTTGTTTTGTTTTTTTTTATTTACAAAATGGCAACCTCCAGGCACCTGGCCACGAGTACGGCGGACACAGCAGTCACGTGACCAGCGTGGCCTTTCTGCACGACGACAGCCGCCTCATCTCCACCGGAGGAAAGGACGCCAGCATCCTGCAGTGGCTGGTTGCTTAGGACACGCCTGCTTGGTGGCCTCCTGTCCACCAGGGGGCAGCAGCCTCTTCTTTCCTTACGTGCCTGCACGTTAACACACGCATACGCTGGATAAAAATGAATGTTTACTTCGGTGCATTAAATCGTGTTTAGTGTTTAAATGAGCTTCAGGACGTGAAATGTAACAAAAATAGCATTAATGCGCTAACTGTGCCTGGATGACGTTTATTATTAAGTTATATGATCCTAATGTGGACTTTGTTTTGTTGTCACTCACTGATGAGATGAAGATGTGCGGTGGCTCGCTTATGGGCTCCTTTTAGAACATTGTAGATGCTAATGCTAAAGAATAGATCGCTGACACACATAATTGTGAATGTAATCAACAAAAACGGCGTCATGTCCCTTTAAAAGCGACCCGGCTGCCTTGTCACTCGTCTCCACTGAGAGTTGCTCTCTTCTTCCTTTCCTATTCACCTCTTCCTTCTCTTCCACCTTTCTCCTCCTCCTCCTCCTCCTCCACTACCACCAACTCCTCTTCATTTCCTCCTTCAGGTCGAATGATGATTGTCTCGATGTTATGACCTGCTTTCATGCCGTTCATATAAGTGCAAAATGTGCACCAAGTGGCGCTACAGTGCAACAAGTGCATGAGCGAATTGCTTCTAAAGTGGTCAATAAATTCAATATTATGCACTATATACAAATGATGATAATATACATATGTGTAATGCAGTGTATCCAAGAAGTCGTGCTATTTTAATAATGAAGCATATAATATAAGGTCATAGAATGTCTGATGAGGACGTGTCACGTGTAGTGATTGACAGATTAACTGTTTGGCCATCTTATTTAATACAGTTTTTACCCAATTATGTCATTTGTTCTCTCATTTTGTCTTCTCATCAACAAACATTAAAATAAATGTTGATATAGGTTATATGTATTGATATTTTTCTCTCCTTCTAAAACCTGTGATGCGCTTCTTTAGATTTTCTTTGGAGTGGAGGCAAAAATATATATATACAAAATGTCAGCGCATGTCAAATTTGTATTGAGACATTGATAAGCTAAGAAAATGCAAATTAAATACTACATTATGTTCTCACTTAAGCGCAAATGTGAAAATTATATTGCAGTGACTGTTTGTAACACGAGAGGGCGCACATGTGCCTGTTCAGTATTTACACCTAAGGGGAGTTTACAGCGTTGGAACTGCTAGCAAGATTTGATTGTAGCCCAATTCGCTAGTCTCGGACCACAGCCTCAGTGATGAGCGCAAGCATGAACATTCATTTTAATAATGGCACACGAAAAGTGCATAGTCATGAAAATTCACAGAATGAGGTATCAGCTTCAACAAATAGCAACGCTAGCAATACAAAGCTAGCATTAGCACTAGCCACGGCAAAGGTAATCGTAATAGAGTGTTATTGTAACATTCGATGTTCGGCTTGTACACGCATTTAAAAATGAAAGAGCTGATGAAGTTAGCCGTTAAAGACATTTTGTAATGGCTGATTGCACTCTTAGGAACTTTTATTTTTTTTCACTCTTAGAAACCTTTAGGGTACTCAAAGCGAGTTCCATAAAATGCATGCCCAGATGAGTTTAATGTGGATAAGAACCAAGAACAAATGGACCAGAACTTCACAGTATCTTTTGGACCATCTTCCCATGACTTCCCAGTAGCATGTTATTGCTGCCATTTTCTTCACGTTTGACGTAAGTGTTCCAACACTTTTGTTCACTGTGTGTTTATGTGAATGGAACTCCCAAGACTACAACAAGTCGTGGGAATAGCAAACATTCTGGAACATTTAATTTAATTTAATTGGAATATTGCGGTTGCCCGAGGCTCAGACCTCATTTTTACACACACTCGTGCATAGCATAATGGGCACATGTGTTTTGGTTTGTTCGCTGAACAAATTGATCAAATTCAAATCGACACTGTAGTAGAATGCAATTTTTAAAGGTTGCCGTTTTGAAAATGCATACAACTAACAGTGTAATACAGGTGAATTTAATGCTTGTGTTTGTACAAAAAACATACACGGGAAGAGGACTTTGAAAAAACTAATCGCATGTTAAATTGTAATCGCAGTATTGAGCGGGGAAAAACATGAATTAAATGATTTTCCCAAATCGTTTAGTCCTGTAACCTACTGGTAATGCTTTGTGGACGTCCAGCTCCTCGCTAGTAGTAGCCGACTAGTAGCGCAAATGTTAACTAGTGCAAATTTGCCTGACTAGTAATGTTGGGTGTGATGGACTTGTAGTCGTCACTCATGATAAGCTAATGGATGACGTCATTGATATTTTCTCAAGTGTTTAAACTCACTATGCGTAGCCCCCCCAAACACAATCTCACTCTCGGGTTGTGTAAAAGTGCACACAGTCACACTGACATCCTGTCCCGTGTAAAAATGTCGGATTGTCTGTTAGAGCTCCGATGTGGCTTTGGAGTGGGATCCCTTTGCGAGGAAGCCAATTGGAGGACTCGTTGGGCTGCATTTCTGCGTGAAAGTGCACACTTGTGATGAATGATGGTATGGCATTCTGCGTGGAAAGCAAAGTTGTCATCACTTGTGGACCACTCCAATGAAAAAGGCCCACAGGCGAACTCGTTCAACTTGAAGGCGCTTCTTCACATTCCCGCACATCGTTTTCATTGCTGGCGACCATCTTAAGAAGTTGGACATGTGACTGCGTGCGTGTTGTGAGTGACTGAATGTGTGACTGTGAGTAGTGTGTGTTTTTGCTACATTATGGGGCCCGTATTCCCGGTTTATCATATTTTGGGGACATTTTTGGTGGGCCTCACAAGTTCAGACCTCTTTTTGAGGGTCAAGACTTTAGGTTTGAATTGGATTTTGGTGGGGTTAGGGTTACGCAATCAGGCAATCAATTTAGTCACATAAATGTAAAGGAGGTTGGTTGCACGTGCAGGCCGAGCCCTTCAGAGGAAGTGATGTCGTGTCGCGTAGCAGTAGTTCTACACCTCCTCTCTCATTATTCACTCATTCTCCCCCTCGACTCTCCCCCTCCCTCTTTCTCTCCCTCCCTTTCGCTCTCTCTCTCTCTCTCTCTCGGCGTCCAGGCGGTCACCACTCAGCTCACGTTGACTGTCGTGCATGTTACTCTTCATTCGTTTCACTTTTAACTGCGGCAAATAAGTTTGACTTTTTTTTTTTTTTGGTAAATCTGTGTTGGATTATAGCTGTTTGCTTTTCTTTTCTTTTTGCAGCGTGTTTGGTGGCGGACCAAAAAGTGAACGTGAGTACAAACTTAGTTCATCTGTCTATCCATCCTTCAACTCATCTGTGGCCGACTAATGTTGCTGCTATTGTTTCCATATTGTTTTTTTTTTCACGTGCACTTCAGTAGTCCCAGGCCTCATATATACACATTTTATTGATCCTATGCAACTGCCACATACTCTGCTGTAATTCTGTATATTTCTTTTATATCGTTATTATTGTTATGGACTTAGCGTTTAAGCAATAGCTATCCATGTTTTTATCGATTTTTAATGGCTTTTTAAAACACGCAGACACAGCAAACAAAGCCATGACACAAAATTCTAATGTCTTTCTAATGTGTTTGATGGAGACAAATGTTTTTTAATGATTGTAATTAGAGGACTTGTGGCACACAAACCAGTTCTGTGTCGAGACTTGGATTAGTGTTGTGGCTTTAAAACAGAAAATCCTCCTCATCTGGTGCGCTTGTGTGCGCTTCAAAGAAAACCTGTCCACACAACAAACATTAAAGAGTATGTTGCTAGCGCCAGGGGAAGGCCGACAACGACGAGTACAAACAAACTGCAAATAGGACGACACTCCGCAAAAAAAAACTCTGGTAGCTTGACTTGGGCTCAGTGCAACACAGATGTGAAACACTTGCCATAAACTGCTCAGGAAACAAAAATAATGGCTGCGTCATTGGCTTCAAACTCTATCTATCTATTTGTTGCACTTACTTCCGTATATATCTGTGTGTTTACATTCTCAATTAACCACTTCTACACCACTTCCTAGGAAATCACAATGTCCCATCCCATGGTGGTGAGCTATTTTTGTGATCTTTTGTTGCCACTACGGTGCCCGCAGACACCACGTCGGTGACCTTTGGTTATTAAATAGTCCATCTAATATAGTCCAACAAGTCAAGCAGAAGACAATAGCAAGCGCGTGTGCGTGTCTGGTAATCCCAAACGTGTCCCGGCGTTCCCAACAATCAACAATGCGCACTCAGTTCCTCCTCCAGAATTCCTGCCAATCTTCTTCTGCTTGTCTTTGTCCTCAAGTCAACACCCTCGTCACCTTTTACTTCTTCTTCTGCTTCATTGAGAAGAAGAAATACGAGTGACCACAAAACAATGTTTTCAGCCTTACTTGTAATGTAAAGTTGGCAGTCGACATGTCTTACTCCTCTTGTTGTGACCCGGATTAGTTATAGTAAGTCTCACCTCATTCATTTATTCGTGTTGACGCATCATTGGACCAAATAGATGGCAATCATTACAGCACTGACGTTGAGTAAGGCCTGGGAAATAAATGTGATTTATATCCCCCCCCCCCCCGTGGCAAGTAAGTTGAAAAAAATAATACATAAAAGTGCCATTTTGTGCAAACGTCTCCCCGTGAGGACGCTTTGTGAAATTGGAGCTGCGCCCTCCAAGCCGGACGGACGTCTGCGGTCCACGTGTGAGATCTTTTTTTGCTCCGTTCACCCGTGCGAATTGCGACTGGAACACTCGAGAACAGACAACAACGGCCTCTGATAGAGTGGATTAAAAAAAAAGTCTACACACCCTTGATCAAATGCCGGGGTTTGTGGGATATAAAAAGTGAGACTAAGATAAATAATTTTTTAAGTTCAGATGTTCTTTTTTTTTTTACAATTTTTTTAATGACTGCCAGACGTTTTCAGAAAAGGGATGCCGTGGGTGCCAGCCGATTTAAGCGTTTTTGACTGATCTTTCAAGGTCCATAGAAAATTATGTGTTTGGACTATGGAAACACACATACTACCAAATGAAAGATTGGACTCTCATCTTTCATCAGAACAAAAAGTTTGTTTCTACCTTATTCCGTTTTTCAGTAATCAACAATAGAAAATGGTTTGTTTCACCTCTGTTTTGAAAAAACGTCTTTTAACGTCTTTGGCACTCAATCAATCAATTAAAATGCAACTCAAGGTGTTAAACAATTAAAACATCCATAATAATAATAATAATAATAATAATAATGAAAAGACCCCCCCCCCCCAGCCAAAACAAAACAAAAAAAACAAAAACATGGTGGGGCATAGAGAAACCATGTGAGGAAAGGCACCCAGGAAACACTGGATCTAAAAACTAAAAGACAACAAAATAAAAACAATTAAAAACTAAAAGAAAACAGAATAAAAACTAAAATAAAGATAAAAGGCAATAAAATGGACTGGGAACTCAAAATATAAAAATAAATAAAAGGGGTTAAAAAGATCATTTAAATACCAAAATAAAAACATTTGTCTTGAGCCTCCTCTGTACATGGATCATGAAGATAATAAAAGTCAAAGTTTTTGCCAGGATGTCATGGGAAAGGAAGACTGCCAGATGTTATTACGTCACGTCTCATTGGCGATTAGATAAAAGCAGCACCAGCTCTTTACGATTGCGCAATACTTCCATCGCTAATGACTCCTGGACAGGAAGTCACCAGGACGTCAGGACCGACTTGTTCCCTGGCTTGCATCAAATCTTTTTTGCATTCAAATTGAGCAAGTTCAGTGGAAAATCTCTTATGTCGCAATCAAACCAAAATCACACCCAGAAGTTGGGCAAAAGTGGGACTTTATTGACTCAAACCGGAATTTTAACAGCACTAAAACTCAAATTAAAGGTTGTCTGTCTCAAGACGGACAAACTTGCACTGTAATGGTGTCTTTCAGGTCTTAATAATAACAACAAAAAACAATCAGGCAGTTGCAGCTGATCCAAAATGCTTCCGTCAGAACCCGTACAAACATAATAATAATAATAATTGTCATTCTAGATTGTGAAATGGACCGTACAGCAGCAACCTACCATGTATTTAACTGTTGCGTCTTTTCATCTATGATATTTGCGTGTTTAAAACATACAAAGCAATGTATGTGAGACAAGCAGAATGGCTGTCATGTTGTTGTTGACAATTGAGTCATTGAGGAGAGCCATAATTGATGTTTTGTCCATTTACTGATGTAATGATGAGGAGACGAGGTATACTTAAGAGCATCTGTGGTTTACTAATGCTGATGATGAACAACTGAGGATGATGATGATGATGATCCACACCCACGCCTGTACTGAAGCACTGGTGAATATCCCATCCTATTTTATTTTTTTTTAACTCCTTGTGTCCTGGCTCACTAACGTTGCTGTTCCCCAAAACAATGCCACCTGGTGGTGACAGTAGGTTGTGAGGTGTAGGTAGGCCATGTTAGGTTGTCACGTTCTGTCACAGAAAAGCCGTTACTTTCTGTACTTCCTGTTGGAAAAGTGCTTTTATTTTCTTAAAAAGAGAGAGTCGTTACAGTTGTTACTTCCTGTTAGAGTCTTTAGAGTTGCTATTTTCTTTCCACTGTTGCTTGCTATCTGTGTTGCTGAAAGAGGAAGTGGAAGGTTGCTACTTCCTGTTAGAATGCAGATGTCACTTCCTGTTCAAGGAGCCTTGTTACTTCCTGTTGCAAAGTGCGCTCCTCTCCCGTTCATTTCCGAACGTGCCAGTGTGTTGTGCCAGCAAGATTACTACTTATGTTTTGTTTACAACTCAGCTCAGTAGTAGTCAACTCGCTAGCCCGCACAGCTAGCTAACATCGTTAGCCAGCCAAACAACACCACCTTAAGAAAAGCCCCAGACCTTGCGTCACTAAACCACAAACGTCCGAAACAAAAGTTGATAACTTTCAGGTCGGAACTAGGAAAAGCCAACTGGGATAATTCAGATTTCCGACCTTCCTTGAATGCAGCATTACTGTTCGAGCAGAGACATTACTTACTAGTAGATGGAGTCGTCGCTTCTTATTAGAGGAGAGCGATGACTTCCTGTTCTTTCTCTTACATTGTAAAAGAATACGAGAGTTGTTACTTTCCGTTTGCGGAGCGCTGTTACAAACCGTTATGTCCCGTTAAAGGGGAGCTGTTACTTCCTGTACTGCCTCTTTAAAGGAAGTGGAGAGTTTTTACATGTTGGAGGAAAGCTACTCCCGTTTGACGAATGACATGTCCTCTCTTTCGTGTGCAATTGTGTCATCTCGTCTTAACATGCCATTTTCTTCTCTTTCGCACAGTTGTACATCAATAACATCGAGCCAATTGATCGACTGCTTTGTTGTCATCGCGATAGAACATCAATATGACGTCTTTCAATTGATTGCAAGGTCGGGATGAGAGGTTAACGGTTTGCATTGAAGTCAAGGAGACATGGGTGGTCTTCAAAAGTTTACTCTCACTGATTTCTATGTATTATTTAGATAAACTCTAAACTCTAGTTACGTAAGTGCGCAGTTGAAGGACTATAAAAATTAGTAATCAAGCCTTAATGAGTCCCGTGATGCGGGAAAAGCCAGCATGGGGAAATTCCTGACTGCTGATGTTTGTCTTCTGCACTTTTGAAAAGCATCAATGATGATTCAATGAAACTCTAATGCGCCTCTTGAAGAAACAAAACAAATTATTTTAATGGGATTTATTTATAGCGGGTACAAATGTATTCAGCAGGCGGGGATGCTCGGAAACTCAACTTGTTTGCTGTCAGTCAGAACTTAACGTTTAAATTATCAATAAGTTTGACTTCAATAAAAAAAAGGAGTGGCTATTTTTGTCCTTGGCATCTCAAATGGAACCGTCAGCCTGGAAAATTCTGACTTATTGTTACGATTTGTTAGTCCTGCCTATCATGAGTAGATCACCCAGAAAGTTTTAAGGTCCCATGCCAGAAATGGAACAGGAAAACACACATTTTGGTTTGAAGCAACCTTTTTAGGGTAATTTTGGCCAATTCCAGGCAAGACATGCCAAGACAAACTTGTCCTAGATATTTTATCTAACTGCTGCTACATTTGAAGCACATTTACTAGACAAAGCAACAACTTTTTTTTTTGTTGCAAAGAATGATATTTTTCATCTCTGTGTTTCTCAAGTGTGATGAGTTGCCATAAAACACCAAATATGATTTTTTTTGACAATTCATCCCTCAAAAGCGAGATGTTCATCACAAATAGACTCACATAATCATCTTAAGAAGCCAAGCCTGAAAAGACAAACAAAGACAGCCATTTTGCTTAGAGGCGACCATTTTAGGGTCGTTCGAGGCAAACTCCACCAAGAGGAAATTTTCTGATTGTCACCAGAGTTGAATCACTGAATCGAGACAGTTGGATGACTCGCAATTGTGAAACATTCGAATTTTGGTCATTGAATGAAGTTTGATGACTCACCGTATAACAGGAAACTGTAATAACATCATTATGTTAATTGTTTAATTCAATCAGTCAGCGCCACAAGGTCAGAGGTTGATCTTATTTTTGTGTGTGAGAGGAAGGTCGCGACCTGGTGAAAATGAAAATGACCCCCCCCCCCCCCAAAACTCACTCGATAACAAGATATATGAAAACGTCTCAAGGAATCATCAGTTATATAATAGTTTGGGAAATTTCATTATAATTAGTTTTTATATCGTTTTGACTTTTGATTTTGTTTTTTATTCATTTATTTTGATTGACTTTAGAGCAGGTTTATTTTAATTTTTTTAAATTAGTTTGCATATTTTTGAAAATACATCATTTTAGTTTTTATTAGTTTTAATGTTAGTTTTAGTTTTTTCTTTTTAAATATATGGAGTATTTTTCAAGTTCAAGATAAATGAAAGAGGTCACTAAGTACTGTGGAATACAGTTAAGTCAACAAAAATTCTCAAACGACTGTTTCACCTTCCTTCTTCTGTACGGACCAAATATCAAAAATACATAAATGTAAATTAAAATGAATCAAACATTTTCGTTTTTATTGTTATTTTATTAACAAATGTTTTTTGTTAGTTTTTTTCAATTTTTGTTTTATTTTGTTAGTTTTCGTTGAAGTATGATAACTCTGGGACCCGTGCTCGGGATTCAACAGGAAGGTGGCCATTTTGATTAAAAACAGCCATTTTGGGCAAATTCCAGGGCTCGTACCAGGCCCCAGTCGGCAGCACGTACACTCTAACAGCTGGGTCAAAAGTAACCCAATTATGGATAAAAAATGGACTGATCCACTTTATGGGCAATTTGACTCAATTTTTAGGGTTGTTTTATACAAATCGACCCAAGTAGAGGATCGGTCCATTTTTGACCCATAGTTGGGTTATTTTTTGACCCAACTGTTTTTAGAGTTGCCCAGTTTTTTTTGCCTACACCATCGCAAGCACGGCGTCAACAATTGAAGATCAATTTGAGTGTTCGTCATGAAAAGGCGTGCCAGGTCCTGTTTATCGCGGCTTGCATCTTTAATCTGTTGTTTGTAGAATCCGTGGCATAATAACGTCTAGCATCATAAATGGACCGCCATTAAATCAGAATCCATCAATGACCACGTAGCTCGTAAAGTTGCAGTGGTTGGGTTCGATCACGTCAGCCCTGCGCAGCAACGGGAAAGCAAAGAGGAAATAACGTGACCGCGTCTCTCATCACGCGCAACCACAACACAAGCGACCAATCAGACAAAGAAGACAGAACACAGGAAGGGAGACAGGAAGCACATTGACAAACACGCACAAGCACGACGCTATTGTAGCTCATACTATTGTATCGTTGTAACACGAGTACACCGCAGGAGAGAGGATTCGACAAGAAAGTATTGCTAGTGCGATGCCTCCGAAAATTCTTCTTGGCTTCTTCTCCTCTCGCTCGCATGAAAATTTTGTGTGAAAAGACTCAAGTTTCTCCTCATGTTGTGTATCAAAACATTGTGTAACCTTCCATTCAGGTTCACGTCCTTTGTTTGAGGTGCGGCTTCTTGCCAGGCACCGTTCATGTTTATTGGCCTTTACTCACAAGCGCATGTGTGTGTGTGCGTGTGTGTGTGTGCGTGCACGGGTGGGTGTGTATAGTGCTTATTAGGAAGCTGGCTGGTCTTGTCCGGCAACAAATCAGATGCTACACGCCAAATGAAATGACCCTCTAGGTTTCATACATCATCTCAAACACACACACACACACACACACACGTTTATCTGATCATGATGAGATGAATGGAGCAGAGGGTGCACATTTATTAAAGTCGTTCATTTTCGGGCTTGCTAGACGTGTAACGTGTCGTCCACCTGTGCGTGAAATTAATATTTGTTATTTACAACCTGTGCCCATGTGCTGTTTGGAGCATATACTCACTGCACGCTTCATCGAGGACACTATTTCCAATCGCATCCGATACAAGATAACACTGGTCAACAGCAAATTGGAAAAAAATGATTCACTTTTTTTTATAGATATATTCTATGTTTTGTTTTATAAGTTTGAATTGTCAAAGCTTGTGCAATATGGATTTTAGTGAAAAAAATCCACCTGTTGCTGAATCTAACCTTTAATTCATAGATATGACTAAACCTATCCATCCATCCATCCATCTTCCAAATGGTCATCAAACTCTGACATGATACTCGGTTCGATGCTCATTTGTGTGAATTCCAAGCGCTGGAGTTCCATTAAAAATGGCTGCTTCATAACAAAATGGCTGACCTCCTATTCAGATTGGCTCAACATGGTTTCTTGAGACATTTTTGTTCTTTTTTGTTGTGATAGACACTATTTTGTGCCAATTGGTGAAATTCAATTCAATTTAGTTTAATTAAAAAATATTATTTATTAAATTGAATTATTTTTTTTTTTTTTACTTTCTGCGAACCCTCAGGATACCTGCTACCAAATGGGGCTGATTTGGGTCAATTTTTTAGTACGAGCTCCAGAAATCACCTACACTCTGTTGTTCAAACCAAAATGGCCGACTTCCTGTTACACATCCTGCATGGGTCCTTGAGACTCTTTTATCCGTCATGTTATGATGGAGATGAATTTTGGTGGCAGCGGCTCATTTTTCTAACTTATCGCGGGCTCCTGCTGAGAGAATTCCCTCAAAATGGCTACTTTGAACCAAAATGGCCGACTTCCTGTTCAATTTTAGGCAGTGATTTTTGAGACTTTCGGCATGTCATTTTCCGGCCAATTTTGTGTCGGGCGCTGATTTTCTCTAACTTTCTAGGGCCTCTAATGAGTTTTAGGGGTTAAACCAATTTTTCATCAGGTTGCAAAAATGGCTGCAAACACTTTTTAGGCATTTCCCTCAGGGGATTAATAAAGGCAGCAATTGTACTCCATCATACTGACATACTTTGAGTATTTATTTGGTCACTGGCTTTCTGTCCAGAGTTTGGACTTCCACACAGGAAGTGACATATTCAAGCAGTTGACTGATGTCATCGTGTTTGTATTCCTTGTCTGGCACCGCACCTGAAATTCCACAAATGCTTTTGCAGGAAGGAAGGAAGGAAGGAAGTGTGTGTGCTGAGAGTCATAACTTCACACACACAAAGTAGACACTCGTGCTTACAGTCCAGCTGCTTCTAAATGGCGTTATTGTTGACAATTAACATGATAAGGCAAGATGACGGTGGTGGGCGTTCGCATGCAGGTAAGCACTCAGCATAGACGTGCGCGCGCGCCCCCACGTCGACGCGATTAAATGCGAAAACATTAACAACAAGCTGGAGTGTGTGCTGCAGACATTTGCGTCTCCTACGTGAGATCGGCTGACGCGGTGCTTTTGATCAAGGCGCTTTGCAGTTCCTAACGAATAAAAGTCCAACAGAAGCTGGTATTACAGAAAGCAACATTGATCAAATCAAGACTTTACGTCAAACCAATACTGCTGATACAGATCAAATAGAGCAGCAGCATCACCGATGTTGAGGCTCGTATCACTGATACCGACAGTTCATTTAATTTGACATTTCCTTCGGCAAAATGTAGACTGGTATCGTCAATATTTATACTTTACAAATCCTTACCGACACCAATATTGATATTTTACATTTCCGTACCAGTACAAGTGGCTGACCTTAATGATTCTAGTAAAATAGAGGCTGATCACAATAACAATACTTTACATTCCTTCACTAATACAAAAGGGATGTAACGATAACGGCAAAATCGCAATATTGCATTTTTAAAATTGCCACGATATTGTTGTCGATAGTTGATGTCACGATACTAAAAGCAGCATATCTGTTAAAAAGGCGATGTTGTATTCCATTCGGGCAATTCTAGCACCCTCTGGTGGTTAGTTTATTAGTGCAGTTTAATTTTGATTAGGAATGTTTTGGCCACTGCAGTGGTTGTCACTCCCATAAATTCAGTCTTACAAACATAGACCATGATGCTTTGCGCCGCTGAGCCAATAGGAGCACATGACAATAACGTGACATGACATGGCCAATCCTATTTCTTTGTCACTGCTATTTATGTAGAAAAACACAATATTGAGCTTGTTTTTCCAGTGTCTATTTATTTATATAATATTGTGAGTTTTTATACCGTATTTTATTGTGAGCTTTTTTTTTTTTTTTTACTATATATCGCCTACTTCCCCACAATATCCTGATATTGATCATATCGTGAGTTTCAATCTCCGAGACTATGAGTAAGTTTGAGTATCTGTTCACTTCTTTTTGTAGCGCTTAGCTAACGTAGCGCCTCTCACCTGTGTGACTGAGGTCCAAATGCAGGTCAGTTTCTTTGTGTTAAAAGTGAGTGAGACAGTCAGGTTCCACCGTCTGTCGCAGTTGTGCAACCGTGTTGGACTTCCCGTCTTTGTTTGGCTCTCCAGTCAAGTCTGGTCTGAGCACCTGGGTCTGCTCACGTCTATTTATAGATAGCGCATTGTTGACATGCTTGATCCTTGAAAGCTTTTCTAGAGTTCCATCTCAGGAGAGCCAGCCCGGTGGCTAACTGTTTGCATTTTGCTACATTTCTTGTAAGAGAACCTTAGATGTCTTTTCAACCTTCTGTCTTCTCTGTCTAGCATATTAGCACATTTTGGTCTCTCCCCAATATATACATCCGTGCATTCCTCACCAGATTGTTTTTTATGGGTACGGGGGTTCCGGTCTTTGGGTTGTACCAGCCCCTCTCTCAGAGTGTTAACAGGTTCAAAGTGTACCGGAATGTTGTGTTGTTTAAAAATCCTTCAGTTTCTCAGCCGTCATGCCAATATTGTTGCGTCAGACACTTTTTTCTCTCTCTCATCCAACTCACTTTTGTCCCTCCTGTAACTAGATGCATTTTTTAATTTTTTAATTTGTAATTTAATTTTTTTGGTAATTTTTTTTTTCTTCATTTTTTTTATTTTTATTTTTATTTTTATTTTTATTTTTATTTTTATTTTTATTTTTATTTTTATTTTTATTTTTTATTTTTTTTTAATATATTTTTTAATTTTTAATTTTATTTTTATTTTTATTTTTATTTTTATTTTTATTTTTATTTTTATTTTTATTTTTATTTTTTTTTATTTTTTATTTTTTTTTTATTTTTTATACAAACGACAAGCTGAGGTTTTGAGTTCTTTATTTTTGGCATGTTTGCTGGTTGAAATATTATCAGCTGTGTCTCTGTCGGGTTCTGATAACGCCCGGTTTGTGTTTCCGTGTGTGGTCTGAGTCAAAACACACGAGTAATGGTCTGCGTGGGGGGGGGGCTTTACAGAAAACCCCCACACGCAGACAGGCCTCCGTCGTCTTTAATGTGGAAGATGCGGTCCAATAATAGCAACTTAACGTCCCATGTGTCATCCCCATAACGAGACCAATGATGAGATAAACAATGGGGAGTGTCTTACCTTTTTAAGACAAATGTCCAATTGTCATTTAATTCGATATGGCCAAACACAAATCCCCGCCACCATGTCGACAACTTAGCCAAACATTACTATGATAAACTAATGCTAATCTATGTAAACATTGCAACTCTGCTTACCTTTGGGCTTTGGCAGCGCTTAGGCTGCCAAACTCTGGAACTTTTTCCAGCTAAGGTGACCTTTCATTGGCTGAAAAACTATCTGGGAGTGGTTATTATATTAATTATTCCCACTGCAATGTCACAATCCAGCAAAATCCAGAATGGCTCGCTCACAGACACATTTTCAGAAATAGACAGATAACGAAACATTTACTCTCCAGACGCGCTTCATTTGTAACAAGACCTGACAAAGTCACTTTTCCACATGTGCCCTTTAAACTAATACACAACAAATGTTAGCATTTATCAAAGATCCAAACATGCCACAGTTGTTGGAAACATGATACAAAGAATACTAAGAACAAGCCCGCCGCCCCTTGAGTTGTTAGTTTAGCTTTGTGAAAACAAAACGACATGTCGACTGAGTCTTTGTTTGACCTGCTCTGGCACAGGATCAGACGCAGCCGGGTTTTACCCAACAAAATCATACAACGCCATTTTAAACTCACAATGACAAGCACGGTTCATTTCGGCTCTTCCCATAACCACTTCTTGGCTGACTCAATCGGAAAATCAATAGAGAACCGTCCGGGTTCTTCCTAATTAGGCTAAAAGCTGAGGGATGGATTATAACATATTATGTTTTTATTTTTAAAAATGAGATGTTTATTTTATTTTTGTTTGTTTTAAATAATGGCTCTAAATATGAGTTGTTAATTAGTTAGCTGTTATTTTAAAATGTGTCAAATAAAAATGATGACAATGACAGCTGTTTTTTTTGTATTTATCTATTTATATATTTTCATTATAAATCATGAAATAAAAAATGTAGAATTATTAAATTGTGCATAAAAAGTACATAAAAAAATCATGTTTTTTATTTACCATAAATACACTAACAAATTATTTCATGAAGTTAACCAAATCCAAATAATTCAGAAGTACATAAATTTAAATAATCACATTTAAGAAAAAAAACTCATGTTAATGCAATAAATATTCATATAACATTTAATTTACCTTATTGACAATTAAATTATAATTAAATGATTTATAAACATGACAATAAAACTAGACTAAGTGAAATTTCTGCAGAAATTGCATGGGAATGCTGAAAAACTGAATGCTTATGGAGTACATTGAAAGATAAATTATGTGAAAATTACAAAGTATTAATTGTTGTTGAAAGATAAATGAATAAAAAAATAACCCTTTCAACCCGGTAGGCGTGAACTTTTGAAGCAAGTTGAAATTTGTATGGAAAAGTGTTATCTGAAAGTACCCTCCATTCATTTAGATGGAAAAGTGAAACTAATGATATCCAATGGAAAAATGCAAAATAAATAAATAAAAAAAATTCACTCAATAGTGCCACCTAGGCATGCAGTACCCTCCATTCATTTAGATGGAAAAGTGGAACGAATGATATCCAATGGAAAAATGCAAAATAAATAAATAAAAAATGATTCACTCTATAGCGCCACCTAGGCATGCAGTACCCTCCATTCATTTCAATGGAAAAGTGGAACTAATGATATCCAATGGAAAATGAATGGGGGAAAAGTTGATATTTAACGTTAAATTGTGCTAATACTGTAAGTAATGTGGAATACCCCGGAAGGTGTGAATTTTTGAAGAATTTTCAAATTCGAATGGTGTAAATCGGACGTATTATGCGGGAGTTATTACACGGCAAAAAAAGTGTGGTGAATAAATAATGAGAACATTATTTTAATAATTTTTCAGACACAAAAGTTTGATTTTGTGTACCTTTATCTATGAATGATGTGGCCTTTTTGTCCACATTTTCCCAGCCGTGCTGTTGCAATTCCAACGATATTCCAAAATGTTTGTGTTCCAGGCGACGTGCGCAAGAAACCGTGCGGCTGTGACAAGTCATCACACGTCTGCCAGCGAGAGCATCAGTGACTGCAGACGCACGCATCAAGCGCACTAATCTCTAAAAGATTGATGAGGTCCACTCAGGCCCCGCCAGGCCTGGTCCAGCGTCGATAAGGCGGCTTCCATTTCACCGCCATTCAACCCTCCTCCTCCTCCAATCAGACGCGGCGCCTTGACACGAGGGCGTGGCAGAGGCGGCGGACGATGATAAATTTAGGGGCCTTGGACGGGAATCGGGAGCCATGACAAGCCGCGGGAAGCGCGCCTCGGCTCGGGCCGTTTGGGAGGGGGAGGAGGACGCCATGTTGTTGTTAAAATGGCGGACGAGCAGGAAGCCGCAGAGCTGAGGCTGATTTAACGCACGTTAAACACACACATACGTTCAGGACAATGTGCAACATCTCCGTGTGTAATGTGGACAGCAAAGTGGATCAGTACTTCCAGCCCACGCTCTACATCATCGTCATGGTGCTGGGCTTGCCCACCAACTGCTTGGCCTTGTGGGCCGCCTACATGCAGGTGAGCGTCTACAAAGTCAGCAAAACGCGCTCGCTGCCGTCAGTGTGCATGCCAGGCCACTAGTGGCTGCTGTAAGCACAAAGTCAGCAGGGATTCGGCAACACAAACACACAAGCAAGGATTTCAAACAAAAAGCAGCTGTTTTAGAATTAGTTTTTAGAGTGGGTTTATTAGTTTATTTCGGGGTTTAAAAAATATATTTTTTTAACTGCTTGTAGTTTTAGGGTCTTAACATATATTGCGGAGTGTAAGGAGAAAAAAATTTCACCAAGTATTATGTAATAAAGTACACTACAATTTCCATACCATCTTCTGTACAGTAGCTAATATCCAAATAAAAACATCAAAAATAAATTAGGAAAACTAACTAAAAAATAAACTACCGATTATTTTAATGATCAATCTGTTGAATATTTTGTCAATTGATCCATGAATTAAAAAAAAAAAAGTTTTAATTTCCATTCCTTTATTCAAACACAGTTCATTTTAATTCAAATTGACAGTGTAGAAAATGCACAAACAAACCATTCATTGTTGTCGTCCCCTTGTCCCGCCGCATCCAGGTGCGACAGCACAACGAGCTGGGCGTGTACCTGATCAACCTGTCCGTGGCGGACCTGCTGTATATCGGCACGCTGCCGCTGTGGATCGATTACTTCCTGCAGCGCGACAACTGGATCCACGGCCAGGAGAGCTGCAAACTCTTCGGCTTCATCTTCTACACCAACATCTACGTCAGCATCGCTTTCCTCTGCTGCATCTCGCTGGACCGATACCTGGCGGTGGCCTACCCGCTCAGGTTCGTCAAGGTGCGACGCGTCAAGACAGGTACGTCCCGTTCGGTGCTTAGTAGCTGGGTGGGACAAAACGGCGATATCATTCAATTTTGTAATCAATATTGTGGTATTATTGCTGGAAAGCTGACACAAGTATTGGGACGCCTCCAGTAAGTGACCACGTTTTTTTTTTTTTGTCACCCGTGCAGCAATCCTGGTGAGCGCCACGGTGTGGCTCATCGAGATTGTGGCCAACTCGGCGCCGCTTTTCCACGACGAGCTCTTCCAGGGCCGCTTCAACCACACGTTCTGCTTCGAGAAGTACCCCATGCAGGACTGGGTGGCGGGCATGAACCTGTACCGGGTCTTCCTGGGCTTCCTGGCTCCGTGGACCGCCATGCTGGTGGCCTACCGCGGCATCCTGGCCGCCGTGCGTTGCAACGTCTCCACCGAGCGGCAGGAGAAGGCCAAGATCCAGCGGCTGGCGCTGAGTTTGATTCTCATCGTCTTGTTCTGCTTCGGGCCGTATCACGTCCTCCTGCTGGTGCGGAGCGTGATGTTTCTCAGGAAGCCGTGCGACTGCGGTTCGGAGGAGCGCTTGTTCGCCGCCTACCACGTCTCGCTGGCGCTCACCAGCCTCAACTGCGTGGCCGACCCCATTTTGTACTGCTTCGTCAACGAGGGTGCGAGGCACGACGTGGGCCGGGCTCTGGCCGCGCTGGTGTCGGCGGCGTGCCGCAGGGTCTGCGCTTCCTCGCCGTCGCCGGCCGACGCGCTCAACGCCGCCTCCGTCACCATGGAAACGCCCCTGGCGGCCAAGAAGCAGCCGTGCGTCTACGCCGACGGCAATCAGGCCGGCGGGTACAAGACGGAACTGGTGGCGCTCAAGGAGGAATGTCTCCAGATGAGCATCCTCACCGGCAGGAAGTGACTCGGTCTCGACTTGAGAAAAAAGTGCTTTGACGCGTACGTTAGGGCTTCAAATGAAGGTTTTGGTTTCAAAGTAGGATTAGGGATTCAAACAAGTGTTGGGCTTTCAAATTAGGGTTTCAGGCTTTAGGATTTTATAGCATGGATTTTTTTGGGGTGGTCAATGCTGATTCTATCGGATACAATTCCGATAACCGATTAAAAAAAGACCGATTTGGGATTTCACATTACAATTCGACAAAGGCCTGAAATTTTAAATTAGGGTTCCAATCAAGCCCGAATCATCCACAATTTTTGTCAGAAGTTGTGAAGGGTACCAAGCGAGGCCAAGCGCAGTGGTAGGGTACTAAAGGGGCGCACACCAGAGACATGTTGGTGCTGTGGAGCAAGCGGCTCGACGGAGGACACGCCGCTTCCTGTTGTAGAGGAAGCGAGCTGATTGGCCAACGCTTGATTGGAGGGAATCAGGAAGTTTGGTTGGCGTCTTTCTTCCTGCGTCAATTGGAACTTTTCCACCACGTCAGCCTATGTCCACACTTTTAAAGCACGCGTGGACTCTCGAGTTGATGTTTGGTCTTTGTTTAAGTTTTTTTAATGTTGAAAGTCAAGTTTGTAAGTTATTCATTATTTTGTTTGTGAGCAGAATAAACCATACTGTCACCTCGGCAATGAATTTTACATGTATAAATATATATAGATGCTATACAGGTAGATATATTTCAAACGGGGACTTCAAACTCGGGTTCCAAAGTGAGGTTTTAAAGTAGGGTTTTGGTTCCAAAGTAGGGCTTCGAACTGGGGTTAGGATTTCCAAGTAAGGTTTTAAATTAGGGTTAAGTTGAACTCAACAATGTAGTGAGCCAGTGAAGGGAGGCCAGAATTGGCCAGAGATTTGCCAGAATTAAACTAGGGTTAGGGTTTGTAAGTAGGGTTGCAAAATAGATTGTAGGGTTTCAAAATAGGGGTTTTCAGGGTTAGGGTTTCAAGTTAAGGTTTTAAGCTTTGTTGTCAAATTTGGGTTTTAAGCCTGGGTCAGGGCTTCAAGTCATTTTCAAATTGAGGTTCAAATTAGGGTTTCAAATGATTATTATTTTTTCACTTTTACAGTATTCATAAAAAAAAATCAAATATTTATTCAAACCAACTCAATTTTCTTCAGCTCCATTCAACAAAGTGGAATATTGACTTAAGATATTTTTGTGTGTGTGTCATTTTTAAGTATAATTAACGACCTGTGTGGAATGTAAGACTTGTGAAAGCCCCACAGCCACCCCGGCAGAAACGCATGTACAGTAAAAAAATATGTTTTCCAAGAACACATGCTTGTCATTGGACAACGACTGTGTATTTATTCTTGGGTTGATGTTTGAAAAAAAATGCAAACAGGTTTAATCACGTTGTTACGGCTAAAGAATAGGCGCCATTTATTCCTTCTACCAGCGTGCCCAATGTGACCCAGAATCCATTTGGAGATCAAAAGCAGAAAAGCAACACTGCTAACCACAAACACATTCATGTGAAAATATTCTATTGGATCTTGGAAGGCTGGCCAACAACGCCTTAAAATCAAAACTATTTTCACAGCTGTTCTCGTCTCTATTTGTCTAAGACGCCAGCAAAACACTAGTTTTGTCAACCTGAAGCTCTTCAAGTCACTTCCATATGTTATTTTTTGACATAAAGGGGAACATTGAATGAGACATATCCCAGAGTCTAAACAAGTGCCCACCCAGCTTCTTCAAATGTTGTTCGGACCCTCTTAGAGACAGTCCTGGTCAATTCCAGCATGGGAATGCTATTGTGGTTGCTCTATAGGGGGGAGAAAAACACAACTTCCTGTCAGAGACTGTCTCGGCTGTGTCAGCATGAAGTCTGTTAATGTCAACACTACAGTGGATGCACTCAAATCGTCGGACATTCGATAGCCAATCGAGATGACGTTGGCGTGATGGACCTTTGACCCCTCGCGGGCCTTGATCAAACCTGTCAATTCCTGTCCGTCAGTAAACGTATCTGTTTTGAACGCGCATAGTAAGGAAACTTTCTCACGGTAGCCGGAAGGCTCGCATGTTGAACAAACAAACGCTGCCGTAAAGAATAATAGCCTACGTGACTTTTGGTGTTTACCTTACCACAGAGACACCATGGAAATTGGTTTGACCATTTGAATACACTTTGAACTCAATAACTAATATTTTAATAACTTAAACACACACACACAGTTATAAGAACTGTGTAATAATGTCACGTTCTCCCTGCGTACTAGATTGAAAAAAAAAATAATTTTTAAAATGTCAACAAATCAGAAATGTACTAAATTTTGTCCAATACCGCCATCTTGTGTTTGATTAACATAATGCCACAGAAAGGATATAAATAAGCATGTATCACTTCGAGCGCCTATTTAAAAAAGACAAAAAAACAAAAGTGCATAGATCACGGCCCTAAACCTATAAATAAAGAAATAAATAACAGGGGCATCGTGATATTTTCTCCTTCATTTGATTGGCAGTTGTCATCCACCTGTAGATGACGTCACTATCGTCACGCACCGGAGGAGGGGAAAAAAACTTTATTAATTGGCTAAGCGGACAAACTGCTTTGCCGCGAACTTGTCCACTTCATCTCAACTACATTAGCTGCTAAGCTAATAAGAAACAGACTACAGTAGCCTACTGCAATTAGTAGCCTTTTGCCAACCTTTAAGTGTTAGTGTTATCTTTGTAAAACTTTTCATCCGACAGTTATGGGAATACATTAATTCAGCGAATAATAAAACTCAGCGACAAAGTTCTCAACATGGCGACCATGATGTCATATCCAAGCCAAAACTTGGACTTCTTGGCAGGTAAGGAACAAGTTTCACTCCTTGTACTGTATATGCTCCTTTTGTATATTAAAATGCAAATGTCAAGTTTTTATGTATGAATACCGTTTTTGTTTTTATTTGTATATATCGAGCGTCCACATACAGTACATTACTGAAGCCACTGCAGCCAAGAGAAAGCTAAAAATAAAATAATAATAATCAAGAGAATTTTCACATTGTGAGTCTAATAAAACCGGATTCTATTCTCATTTAAACTTTTAACCGATTCTTCTTGATACATGATTTTAAAAGAGTTAAACTTTTTTTTTTAAAGGGTCCCATCAGTCATTTTGTGAATTAAATGATGTCATCCTTTCAATCTCACTGAGTGCTACCTCCTCCTCTTCCTCCTCCCCATCGACTCTTCTATCGATCTTTGAGTGCACACGAGGGAGGGCAATCATGTAAATGCGAAGTGGGGGAAGGACAGACGAGACGTCACAGAAATGTCCTCCACTTGGATCAAGAAAGTGTCCTGTCGGTGAGTTTCACCCCCTTGGTTTGGTTCTATGATTTGGTTTTTATGCTCACAACACCCAGAGGACAAACACTAAAGCAGTTTACTTTTTTTTTTGAGAGAGGAAACTGGTTCACTTGAGGTAATTGTTATCTCAAAGTGGAAAGCATCCATCCTGAATGACACCAGAATATTGTTTTTGTTATTTCCTTGTACCAAACCAGGAAAAGGAAGCAGATTGCTGATGATTCATTAATGTCATCTGGCTAAAAATAAACCTTGTGCCATTAGCACTGTACACTAGAACCAATTAGTTAAACAGAAAACGTTCTGGGATGTCGGTCAACCTCTGATTTAGTGAAGGATTTAAAATTATTTTACCCACAAGAAGTAATGGAAGTACAAATGTGCAACCCCGTATATGTTTCCTTCAATTATTTAAAAATAATAATGATGTTGAATTAAAACACTTAATTATGTATCAGTAAAAAATGTTAAATGAAAATGAAACTATTATATGCTATATGAAAAAAAAAAACTAATGTTGGAAAATTAAAAAACAAAAAACAAAAAAATTAATATCTTGAAGGCCAGTATATAATACGGTACTATTTCAAAAGAATACCCACATATTTTAATTACGGAAAAAATGTAAAAGTGTGAGATGCAAAATACAGTAAAATATCAAGAAAAATAAAATATTACACAAAAAATATTGGGGAAAAAAATCAGTCTTGAAAGACAAAATTTTATAGCTTAAACCCTCCCTCAAATAAATCAAAAGAAAAAAGGTTAAATGTAAAAAATAGATGACAAACACACTAATATTGATAACAAAGAGAAAAAACATAGGGAAAAAAGTTTGTATTTTGTGGCTAAAACTCTAAACTACCCCCATAAAAATGAAGTGCTGCTGTTGCGCCTCACTACCTACAGATGGCGCCAGAGGATGAACATCTGCAAGTAGAGTCCGTTCAATACAGACTTCAACTGAACATTACCTGCACAGATGTTTTTCCAGTCCAAATTAAAACACTTCTTGACACATTCTGTGTTGACTAATCAACAGCATTTAAAGGAAAAACATTTTTAGCTTAATGATGTTGTGCTTTTCGGACTCTCCTTACGTCACAGGTGTCAAACAGGAGCTTACAAAAACAGCACATCTGCTTGTAAAAAGCCCAAAACACTGCCTGGCCGGCGTGTGTTTTTATTGCTCACCTTCCCGCTTGACTTTTTCCACATGGCGGCGGCGTTGGCTGGCAGGAGCGTCTGGTGAAACATCTGGACGGAGCTTGGGAACGTGAATGGTGCCCATTGGCCATGCCAGCCCCAAATGAGCTGCCACGTGGTCCGCTTTCATGCACTTGCATTCTTTCGTGGACATGGGAAATCTCACTATAGCGAAACCATATATACATAAAAAAAAAACATGTTTTGAACACTTTTAAGTCACTTCTTAAAACACATTTTTGTCAAATTCAAGACTATCACATATTACTTTGAGAAAATGAGTTTTGCAAAAAGAGGCCAAGCTTCAACTCGCGTGTCACTTTCAATTAAGTTTACTGTAAATCTGACACATCAAGCAAAAAGATAATAAACGTTTAATTTAAACAACAATCAACCAAACCATATCTATAATTTTAAAAAATTCAAAAATCCACTAATTTAATGCTAACCTAAAACTGAACCTCTGCATATTCACAGGTTGTTATCTGCAAAGTCACCTATTTGCAGATTTTGTTTTGGGGATCCTATCCTACATTATTTTCTGGAAAAGTCTCACCAATTTGCTGTTTTTATGCAAACAAGCGATAGAAGCATTATTTCAGCGCCATCTTGTGGCAACTTGGTGCCAAGGAACTATGTTGGAGTGACTTGGGGTGCTTCATTTAGACAAAAGTAGTGCTTTGATGCCATCTTGTGGCATCTATAGTTATTTATAAACCTTTTCTTTTGTTGGCGTGCATCAATTACTCGCATAATTTCACTATCCACGGCAGAACTGAGTCGACATTCCCGTTCAAAATCGGGGCGACACTCATTTTAAATGCCATAGACTGGCTAACGGAAGTTAGCATAGCTGTTACGCTAAATCTTCAAACAACTGCTGTTTTAATACACATGGAGCAGCAACACATAAAAACACAGCAATGCAATAATACTCACTGGAATATATTCTCTATTTTTTGGGGGAAACCACCAGTATTAGTAGAGATTACACTCTAAAAACAGTTGGGTCAAAAGTAACACAATTATGGCTCAAAAAAGGAATGATTCACTTAATGGGTCAATTTGACCCAACTTTCTTTTTTTTTTTTTTTTAATCAAATAATGGATCTGACCAATATTTATGAGTTGTTTTACACTAAAAGACCCATTTCTTCAGTCAAATTTGTGTCAAATTGACCCAAGTAGTGGATCGGTCCATTTTTGACCCATAGTTGGGTTATTTTTTACCCAACTGTTTTTAGAGTGTAGTTGGGGAGCAGCTCCACCTTTTCTTCTTGCTTTTAATTACACTGCATCGCTTCCAATAGGACTCAGCGCTGCCCTGGATGCTGTGGCAAAACGTGCACAACTCTGAATTTGGACTACACTGTAAAAAATATTTTTTTAAACAATCGCTATATAATCTACCATGTAGTGGGTGTTCACTGTGTGTGAGTGTATGTGTGTGTGAGTGTGCGCATTCAGGAAATGTCACCTTGACTACAAGCTACAGGAGGCGGTGAGGGTGCATCTGTGCACTGGACAGAGGAGCGAGAGTGATTGCCTGTCTGTCTGCTAGTGTGTACGTGTGTGTGCGTGTGTGCGTGACAAACAGCCGAAGAGGACGAGCGAGGAGATTCGGGCGCTCCCAGGAAGATCAAGCAGCGACCGGAGATTCACCTCTCTTCACAGCGGCGCCGACATGTCAACGCACTCAGGTGGGTCACGTGACCAGTCACATGGCATCCATCTCATGTCATCGCATCACATCCTGCTTCATTGCTCAAAAATACATCTTCGCATTTTAGGGAACTTCCATAAAGTTCCACTAAAGATGTGTTGGGATGTGTTTGGTGTGGAAGAAAAAAAGTCAATCAAACACCTGCTAGGGTGAACAAGAATGGAGATTGCAATGTTTCTTTTGATTTGTGTAAGTGTGCGAGTGACACACACAAACGGTCATTTGCTACTTCATGGAATGCAGTTCAATATAATTTTTTTTAATAAATTTTCACTTCTGAGCTGTAATAATGTCCAAATATATTTAGTATTGTACTGGCAGCTTGCACTGGTAGAGACGTTTGTTTTTGGGGTTTTGAGAAGGTACACAGTTGTCTTATCTGAAAGGCTAAAGGTGAAAACGAAATCAAGACATTGCGGCTAAATAAAAATATTATTAGGAACAGCTAAATGAATACATCACTGACGGGGTCAATCAAAAGTGAAAATTATTCATAAAGCTGATTTTTAAGAAAATCCAATCAAGTCCAAATGGTTTGTTCAATACTGTTTAGTTTATTTAAAAAAAGAAGTGTGTTCGTAAAGGGGAACTCTTCTTTACAATTTTTACAACCCTCCACTAGCCTAAAAACAGGTGAGCTGTGATTGGCTGTTACCTCAGGTAAAATTGTTTGTTTTACAAATATTTTTATTTTGTTAATTACAATAAATTATTTGAACATTTTATTTATAAACAGAAGTTAGAAATGTTAAAAGACTAAAAGTGTTAATTTCACTAACATTTGAGCAATATACAGTAATACATTCATTATCAATTACTTAATGCTGTAAATGAATAAATGCTATAATATAAGGGAAAAACGGCTAAACGACTACTGCAAATATAACAGGATTTTTGTTCATGTTAATGTATGTATGTTACTATGTATGTTATATTATAAACGTAAAATCAACAAAAACATTCCAAAGATGTTCCCCTTCGTGAATCCAGAGTTTACGGAGAGCCACTGAAGGCACCGCGAGGGCCTGTGACGTCACCGCCCCCCTTCTTCCCTTCCCCGCCCCCTCCTCCCTTAGCATCGAGCGAGAGTAGGGATGCTCTCCAAACGCGAGAGTGACTGCAGCATCTTCAGCGAGACGACGCACAGCAGCAGCACGTCGCTCTTTTTCCTCCGCCTGCGCGCTCCCGACGTCACGCACGCACACGCCGGATCTCTCCTCTTTTCCCACTGCGCATGCCCTGCAGCTTTTGCCATCTTTTTTCGCTCGGATTCGACCCGTTTCGTCGCAATGACACGCGCGTGATGGAGGACTGACGTGAACGCGCTTCACCAGCCTCTCCTGGAATCTTCTTCTCCCCCCCCCTCCCCTCCCTTGTCCACCTTCTCCTCCGACCCACCCTCCCGACTCCCTCGCGCGCAGCATCTCTCCTACGCGCGTGCGCGAGAGCCCCGCACCGCTTTTTTGTCTAGTGCGGACACGCGCGCGCGCCACCCTCTCGAGAACTCGCCCGCGCGGCCACGCTGCGTCAAGAAGAGAAAGGGTGCGAAAAAAAATATAAGGCGAGGGGGGGGGGATTGAAGCGGAGCGAGGCGACATCCGAGCGAGCGCAAACATGATGGCCGGCGGAGCAGTGCAGCAGAACGGCCTCTTCGCTACCCCGCACCACCTCGGCCAGCAGCCGCACATGGAGGCCGACCCGCCGGACTCGCGCAAAAGACCCCTGGAGACCCCCACCGAAGCCAGCAGCACCAAGCGCACCAACACGGGAGGTAAGAGATGCGCGCGGGGTGAGGAAGCGATCGGCTCGGTTGTCGTCTGGCCCTCGGAATGGCGCCGCTTTATTATGATGCCGTTTATTATTATTATTATCGTCGTGATTGTGCTGCTACTGCTTAACGGAGCGTTTTAGTGGCTGCGTGACGGGAATGAGACAATGAGGCACGACCGGGGGGATGCGGAGGTGAGGCGGCCGCGGAAGCCTCGCCTTCACCCGGGCTCTCCTTTTTCTCCGCGCCGAGGAACAAGTGGGACGTAAACAAGTGAAATCCGGATGCGGCTGGTGCGTGAAGGCATCATGACCTTGTGTGCGTGTGTGAGAGTGAGTGAGATAATCTCACACATCAGCCGCCATCGCCCGATTAACAAGCAAGTGCGTCAGTGTGCACTCACGCCAGCGAGTGCCTCTTATTATGATTATGATGATGATGACTATTCTGATGGTCAGTTTATGTTGCCATGGCAATCTTCATTCTTGTTTTCTTTTTGTGTTTACATGCTGTCATGCATCCCATCACAGCATTTCAACCATCATGCAGTCACACATTTAGGATCTTATTTGACACTAAACACAAAATTACAGCTAAGAATAGAAATACATCTTTAGGTGTCAGAAAATGTCAAAGCAAACAAATGTGCAGAGCAGTCGAGTGGAATGTGTTTTGAAATATCGCTAAGAAAGTGAGAAATGTGCAAATCTGTTTCTACTGCAATGTTTATGCTGACAATCCTTGTACAATGTGACAAAATAACTATTGCACACATCTTAAGTTATCCTTTTGAATTATGCGTTATGAGCCTAAAAATACGAGTGGTAGCTTGTTAATAAGAGGTCAGCGGAAGGTTCCAGATTCTTGCCAAGTCAGCATTGTTTAGTCCAAATTAGACTGATGTTTTAAAAGAAAAAAAAAAGTGGTTTCTTACGCAGTTGGCTGAAGAGATCTTCAGGCGAGACTATACTGGCCTATGATTAAAAAAGAAAAAACTGGCGGAACATTTAAATCGTCTCAAATCCGCTAAATCTGCGCCGCATCAAAACATTTGCCGAGAAGGTCTGCGTGACCTACTTGCCGAAAACCTCATGGAGACCACGCAAGCAATGTTGGGCAGTAATTTGGCGTTTGAGTCAGTGATGTTTTGAATAAGCGAGTTAAGTCGGTCATGTTTAAGTCAGTCATGTTTAAAGATGTCCTGTTTCGGTGGTTACTATTAAAGTTGATGTACTGAAATGAGTGATGTTTACGTCGGCATTTATAATGAGCGAGTTAAGTCAGTTATGTTCTAATGGAGGGAAGTTGGTAATTTTTTTAAAAAATAGTGACGTCAATTACTGATGTTTTCATGAGTGACTTAAACCACTATTGTTGTGATGGAATAAAGTCAGTTATATTTTGATTAGTGACTTAAATCGGTGATGTGTTGATGACTGACGTAAATGAGTATTGTTTTGATGAGTGACTTAAGTCAGTTAAGCTATGACTGAGTTAAATTCACGTTTCTATTTATGACTTACATCAGTGATGTTTTGATGGAGTCAAATCAGTGATTTTTTGACTGACTTAACTCTCGGATGATCTTATAAGTGACCTAAGTCGGTTATGTTACGATTGGGTTAAAATGAATGTTTTGATTAGTGACTTAAATAGTTGTTTTGTTGAGTGAGTTAAATGTAATATTTTGCCTGGTAAATTAAATCTTTAAAATTGTTATTATTGACCTAAATCAGTAATGTTTTGACGAGTAAGTCAAATCGGTGATATTTCTACAAATGGATTAAGTCCATAATATTTTGATTCTTGATTTAAATCCGTTTTGTTTTGATCATGGGCATAAATCGGTGATGAGTTAAATCTGTGATGTTCTAATTCGTAAAATTAAATCTGTAATATTTTACGAGTGAAAGCTAATATTCCGTTTCGTAAATTCAGTTGGTTATTGGCGAGTTTTGATGAGTGCGTAACACCGGTGATATTCTGATAGCGACTTGAATCAGCGATGTTTTGACGGCGGACTTAAAACCAGTGAGGTTTTAGTGCAGCTTAGTGCGCTGCATGTAAAAGCCCCCCCCCCCACCCCCCCTCTCTCTGGGGATGCGGAGTGCGGCAGGCAGGCAGCCCGTCCATTTAGACAAATGAAAAGGTTGGGATGATGATGAAGAGCAGGATGAAGAGGAGGATGAGGAGCGACTTAGCTACCTCAGCCAGCAGACTGAAAGCGAAAGATTGTAGTTTATTTGTTGACCAAATGCCTTTTGATTTCAGCACAGTCTGATGCTAATGCTAAATCAAGTGCAATTGCTAGCCTCAGCGTGTTGGCGTTTAGCTTAGCCATCCTCTTTTGCTGATTTCTGTGAACAAATTAGTTGACGCCACAAAAATCCCCCCCTCCATCCCTCCACCCGCCCCCACCCCCTCTGCTTCCTCTCTCTGTAGTGGCCTTCCTGCAGCCCCTTTTTGAAAGCGAAGGCATTGTTTTCCCACACCAAGACACTGAGAGTCATGGTAAGACTGCTTCTTTCTACCAATACCTAACCTTTATCCAGACACACACACACGCACACACACACACACACGGCATACCAAGGCATGTAATGTGCTTTCTCTTGTACCCATGACATCCATTTTTTTATTCCATGTGTGTTTCTTTTCTCCACACCGCCAAGCTGGTGAGTCTTCATGAACTTTGAACTCATGCCAGCCATGCCATCATTTGGGCTTGTTTTTGTTTGTTTTTTAACCGTCACAAGCAAATTAAAACTCTGTTTAGGATTTTGCCATGTCAGGATTTCTAAGAGATAAAATATTTTTTTTTTTATCTCTTAGAAATCATGCATGTATAAAATAGCCAAGTCTACAAAAGATGTGGAGAGAAAAAAAACATGAAATTGGGAAAAAAATGAAAAATTTTAAATAAACTGGTGCTGTACAAAACCTCCTTTAACAAGGTTTAGAAGTGGCATTTTACCTCTATAAATTAACTCATTCACTGCCAGTGATGGCTATAGACGTCAAAAATTCATTTGAACTATTTCTATTAGTTTCACAATTTTTTCCACTTTTGTTAACGAGAGTATGAAAACCTAAAAAAATATATTGTACATTTAGAACAGATATAAAATTTGTGATTAATCGTGAGTTAACTAGTGAAGTCATGCGATTGATTACGATTACAAATTTTAATCGCCTGACGCCCCTAATTTTTTAATAATCTTTTCTTTTTCAAATCGTGTCAGGCGATTTAAATTTTTGATGGTAATTAACGGCGTGACCTCAATAGTTAACTCACAATTAATCCAAAATTTGTAAATCTGTTCTAAATCAATCTGTTGTAAATATGCAATAAATTTGTTTTCTAGGTTTTCATACTCTTGTTAACAAAAGTGGGAAAATATGTTAAACTAACAGAAATAGTTCAAATTAATTTGTGACTTCTATAGCCTTCAATGGCAGTAAATGAGTTAATTACAATAAAAAAATAATAATTGTCTGATGCCCCTAATTTAAAAAGAAGAAGAAAAGACTATTAAAAATTAGGGGTGTCAGACAATTAAATGTTTTAATTATAATTAATCGCATGACTTCAATAGTTAACTCACGATTAATTACAAATTTTATATCTGTTCTAAATGTACAATATTTTTTTCATTTTAGGTTTTCATACTCTTGTTAACAAAAGTGGGAAAATGTGAAACTAGAAATAGTTCAAATGAATTTTTGACGTCTATAGCCGTCAATGGCAGTGAATGAGTTAAAAGTAGAAAAAATAATGAAAGCTACTCTTTTATTTCATGGTCAGGTCTTTTTTTTTCCTCCCAAATTTTTGGGGGAATGTCATTATCTTTGCCTTATGTTATTATATGCTAAAAAATCTGCCAATTAAAAAAGAAGAAAAAAAACAACAACAAATGAATGAACGAACAAATTTGCTGGTCGATTAATTAGAATAGACAGGTTTGTCAAAATGACAAAATTATAAGCCAGTGCATGGCAATCAGTGATCTATGGTGATCTATGCAGCCCACAAATAAAACTTCAAATCAACAGTTATTAAAAAAAAAAATCCCAAAATAATAAAAAAAAAAAAAAAAACTTAAAAATGCTCATTGTATATATCATAGTTGATCATTTCAGTGGACTGAAATAGGAAAAAAGTCTTGGCCAGTCTTCACTCAAACCATAAAAGCCAACAACCCCTGCTGTGTAGAGACTCAATGAGAAAGCGAGAGTCATATGAAGTCACTGTACACGTGTATGCGTGTGTGCTTAGGTACATGTATGCGAATGTGCGTGTGTTCCCGTGTGTGTGTTAGTCCGCTGTCAGGTGGTCTGTGCGTGATCCAAATGGCCGCCTGCAGCTCATAAATCACGGCAAACGTCACATAAAGAGGTGAAGGTCTCGAAGATGAAAAGCTCAATGAGGAGCCGCTGTTCCGAGCAACCCCGACACGTCAGCCTCTACAAGCCCCCCAACGCCGCTTTAATCCACAGACCCTGAACTCACCGTCACGTCGAGCTCAGCTCACCCTATGAAAGCAGGAATTAAAAATGTATTGCTTACGCGCGATTTAGCACATTCGAGGCTAAAGGATGTCAAATTAGCTGCTAGCTAGGGCTTGGGAATTAATGGATATGTTAAGACAATTAATTTTTTTTTTTTTTGCAACTTCCGTAGTTCAAAACGGGTTCTCGCTGATGTGCACTAACTAACAAAAGAGACAAGACAGAGAGGAGCTAGTTAACAAAAGTGCAGTCAGTGTTAGCAACTTAGCATTTTGATCTCTATTTTTAGTCACTTTTACAATCCCTCTCAAGACCCATTTTTTTAAGTGACTACCAACATTAATATGCTATGTGCTAACTGCTAAGTGCTTCTGTATTAAGCCAGCTCAATTTCTTCCTGTAAATCCATCTCCAAGCAAAATGACCGAATTATTCACAAGAGCAATTCAAGACGCAGCTAATAAGTGGCGTTAGCTGCAACAAGTTGTGCCGCACTTTAAATAATTCTGGAATTAATAATAGCCATTTGTTTAAAACCTAAACAAATGAATCCAAAGGTGTATTATGGACGGATTCCCATTCGGCAGCTGCAGAAGTTCAGGGAAGGAGTGATGAGATAAATGAGCGAAGCGGGCGATTGACATTTGCGCTAACAGTCGAGATGCTAACGAGCGCGTCGGCCATTAGCAAGCGCGCTGGGTCGTGACCGTTCGACAAGTTAGCAAGCGCTACCATGATGATGATGAAGATGATGATGAGGATGAGGCGGAGGCGGGTTTTTCTTGTTCTTGTTTTTGTTCTCTCTCTTGTGCATGCGGCGGAGGAGCAAAGATGGCCTCTAGAGGAAGGTCTGAACTTTCAGTTGCCATGGAAACCAAAACTGGATCAGAGCTCGATCTTGCTCCCCTTCCCGTTTACCTTCATCCTTTGCGTTTTTATTTTTTTCACATTTTTCTTTCTTTTCGTTTTCGTTTGATTACGCATCTTTTCTTTTTCTCCTTTTACTTTTACATCTTTTATTTTTGATCAGTTTCTCTTTTTTTTTTAAATAACTTTTTCAGCATTTCTTTCTTTTTCTAATTATTGTTACCTTTTTCTTTCTACTTTTCTTTACATTTGTTCTTTGACTCTTTTTTTTCATATTATTTACATTTCTTCTTTTACTTCCTCATTAGCTGTCGGGTTTCTTTTTTCCAATTCTATATCTTTAACATTTATTTTTCTCTCCTCAAACATTTCCTTTTCCCTTCTGTTTTCCTTTTTACTTTTCTCTCTCACAGATTTTATTCCTCAGTATCCTTTCATTCCCTCATTTTCTATCCTTTCCTCATTATTCCTTGTCTTTCATCTTTTTCAGCTATTTCCACCCCTTCCTTTCCGTTTTCCATTTATTGTCCTTTCGTCCCAGTTTTTTTTTTCATTCCTTAATCCCTTTGTCTTCTCTTTTTCCTTGACTTTCCACTCTCGGCTGTGCGACGTGTTCCAGTTCAATCTGTAAATTGTTGGACTGACGCAGCAATTCCCCCCCCCCCCCCCCCCCAGGAATACAGGCGCGCACACACGCATACAGTAGTATCAGAGATGCTAGCTATTCAGATGGGAGTGTCTTCTTTTTCGCTTTTCAAAGAGACAAACAAGAAACGTACGAGTCGCCGAACGTCGTAGGGTGGGAGAACACGGCGTTCCCGGCCAGTGTTCTCCTTCCCTTCGTCCTCCTCATGCATTCTAATCAGGCAGTGTTCCAGACCCTCACGCCCTCGCCCTCCTCTTCCTCCTCCTCCATCCATCCATCGCCCGGCAACGACCGCCGCCGCCAATCGATCGGGCAGGGCGGTGAAGCCAATCGCTTCGACCTCTCCTCCTCCTACGCCTTATTTTATTATTTTTTTCAAAATACTGCATTAAAAAAAAAAAAAAAGGCAGGAGGCGGGCACTTTGTGGCTGAACAAGCCGCATGATTGGCTGTTCAGGGAATATAGATGAGAGGGGGGGCGATAAAAAAAAAAAGGCTGAGCCAAGCAAGGAAGACCATTGTGCACCTCCCCCTCATCCCAATCCCCCCCCCCCCCCACACACACACACTACAGAGAGTGAGGCTGTTAGCATTGTTAGCATAGCTGCTTCTATCTTATCTGATGAAGTGTTACATTGCTTGAAATAATTGTAAATAGCGACCCCTCGCAATAGCAAAATGTCTTAAAGAGCTTTTTCTTTGACAAACGTGGCATGTTTTTGTGGTTCAATATAAAAAATAAAAAAAATACATTATGTGGAGCCTAAAAGTAGATATGAAGTTTGCAATTGTCCCGTTCAGATTCATGTCGCTTGCCACGACGGCTGGCGTGGAGACGTCAGAAGTTCAACGCCTCGATGAAGCATCAGACAAACCTCCCAAAAGCTCTTGATGAGCTCCAAGTGTATTTTGGCGTTTCTTTCTGGCCGTAGACAGCTGGTGGAGCCTCACTGCTGTTTGAGTGTGTGTGTGTGTGTTTGTGTGTCTCTGCGGGCAACCCCCCCAACAAAAGACCCCCAGGAGCAGGGGGTGTTAGACAAAGCACGTCCCCCGACTTCCCACTCCCTTAAAGGAGATGAATATTTGAATTCCCCAGAGGCCACGAACCCGCCACAGAATCCCCCACCGCTGTCCAGCCTAAATATACACACAAAGCGAAATGTGCATTTTTTCTTTTTTTGTTTGTTTTAAATTTACCGATGTTTACGAATATATCGCATGGCTTCCAAACTGGTGTTTAAGAAATGCGATCAAAGCGGCGAGCATTAACGAGCTCATAAAGTGGGCGCTGTCCCGTCTGGTTTTGCGCGTTACGAGCGCACGGTTAATCCGGTTGTAATCCGAGAGCCTGGTGGACATTGCGGCGCTCAAACCGCAACATTTTAGCCCCAAAAGTATTCCTGCCAAAAATCCGTATTACGCCTAAAAGAACGAGGCAGAGGTGGCAAAAGTACTCATGCTCAATACCGGTACTTGTACTGAAAAAAAAAAATACTTTGGTAACAGTAGAAGTACTGACTCAATTCTTGTTGTAAAAAGTAGACTCAAAAATATATTAAACAATTATATTCTGTTAAAAACAGCCAGAAAAAAAAAATACCCGTAGATGTCATTCTTCCAAAACATCCCAAAATTAAAATATCCAAATATATTATTCTCTTGTACAGGTGCTACAAAGTTGTGTACCCGCGTCCGTCGAAACAAATTTTTGGATTTGCCAGTGTGCAAAAACAAGAAAAATGCTAAGTAAGAGTCAGAAATATGAAACTGTGCATGCCATAAAAGTGTGTGTTTTTTACGGCACAGTGGTGAGAGTGTTCAAGAGAGAACTTGAACCTGTTTCCACCACATTTGCACAGTTTCTCGTTGGAATATGCACTTGTTGGTCTTTGACGGGTGATGTGGGAATCTAAAAACTGTGAAAAGAGTGAAACAGCAAAAGAATGATCGTACATACTAAATATTAAAAACGGATTGTGATTGCTTTGGTTAAAAAAATAATAATAACGATGTAAAAGAAAATAAACTCTTCTCTTTTCTCTGAAACACTAAAGATGAGTTATCTGTTTATTAATTTCAGACGAACAAATAGATGTGTAGTTCATAATTTCATATTTACAATTATTAAGAGAATATTCTTGGGAACACTCTAAAAACAGTTGGTCAAAAATGGACTGATCCTCTACTTGGGTCTTTTTGACCCAACTTTGAGTCAAGAAATGGGTCTTTTAGAGTAAAATAACTCATAAATATTGGTCATATCCTTTACTTGGGTCAAAAAAAATTGGCTCATTTCGTATAAAACAACCCAGAAATTTGGGTCAAATTTGACGCATAAAATGGATCAGTCCATTTTTGACCCAACTGTTTTTAGAGTGTACTGTGTTCACGGAACATGTATATAAATGCTAAGCACAAAGGTAGAAAATATATTTTTAATTTTTTTTCCCCCCTTCATTTATTAATTTCAATATACTCATACTAAGAATTAAAGGAAAAAAAAGTTACATGTTGCTTGTTGTTTAGACGCAAGCTAGCTTTGGCTCGGCTTTTATGCTATCAAATGAACATGTTCACATGGCTTTGCTAGCACTTTGAACTGGCTGACAAAGATGCTGAACTGGAATTTAGCTTTAAAGCCTCCTCCCGCTCTGGTGGTCTTTTCCAAGCTAAAACAGTCACACCAGTGCAAAGCCCCTATCCACACGTTGGGACTTATAAATAAAAAACACCTTCGCCATTCTGCCTTTTGTCTCTGACGTGCGCACGCGCTCGGCTGACAACGTGGCGCTCTAAAGCACTCATTCCAGTGCACTATCCGACGGAATGATTCATTTTGGGGTGGAAGATGGATGGATGGGTGGCATAGCTAGCTTGCTAGCTACTTCTTATATAGTGGTTGAGGGGCGACTCACGCCTGGGCCGTTTTGACCATGCCAAAATAAATAAATAAATAAATCACAAAATGGTGGGAAAGCAGTTTATAGCCATACCTCCGCCATTGAGTACTAGTTCTCAGTCTGTACATGTTTCCAACTTATCCATAAACAGGTAAAATGTATTCACCAACGAATGTCCCGATCCACTTAACAGGGTCTTGAAGTTTTTAATTTGTATGTGTGCGGCCCGTGATGATGAGCACGGTGGAGCGGCTCGGAGAAAGAGGAGCCCCTTTTCCTTTCCCCTGGGGACACAAGATCCCCAGGATTTAAGCCCTCAATCCCGCAGCATGTGGCGCCTATTCTGGGCCCGCTGGGTCGGCGCGGGCCTTAGCAACAGATTGCACTGTTTACTCGCACCGTGATGGTGTATTATTTATGATGGAGCACCCACACACATGTTGAGCTCTGCTTATAAAACCTGCAAATAGCACGCAGCACTCATGACAGCGGGGCTAAGTTGACCTGCACGGTGGGGCAATTTGTTGCCGTAATGCACAAAATCCTGATTTTTGGTATAACAAAGTCACCGAAAAACATCTAGATTTTTTATACTTTTAAATACAGGATGTTCCCGTTAATCACAGTAAAGTACTGATGTTGTGTTTCAGCATCGAGAGCCAACTGAAGCGCCACCCTATGGAGTGGCTTTCGGTTCGTGTGATAAGGATAATAAAATAAAATAAAAAGACAAAAAGAATAAAAACAGGTAATAAAATGATAGGAATAGTCCTGAAAAGACACAAATCAAGTCGGAAAGAATCGAGAATGCCACAAGAAGGTATTAAAATGACAATAAATATAATTCATGGGTCATTTTACCAAAATATGGTTATAAAATGGGCAGAAAAGGGGAGAGTAATTTTGGAATATGAGACAAAAACATTACATTTATGGTATATAAAAATAATTTTAAAAAAAAACATTAAAAAAAGGTTAAATTGCAAGAATGATGTTTGATGTAGTAAAATTATTAGAACAAAAATAAAATAATACAAAGAAAGAATGATAATAAAAAAATATAATTTACAAGAAATATAAAGTAAAATAATTACAAAGTTTTAATATGAGAACATTTTTACAACCATACATCTTAAAATAACAATAAAGTAATACAATTTCAAGAATTGAGATGCGGGATGTCCAATAAAAAAATAAAGAAACTAAATTACCAATATATACAGTATAGTAAATAACATCAACTTTTTCTTCATTCTGGAGGCTTTTCTTTTCTCGAACAGCTCCTTGGCCCGGGCGACCTTGGTCAGACCTACAGTGTTCGCACGTGCGACGGGATTTATCCTGTTTTGGAAAGAAGACCACGGTGATTTGAGATACAAGATTTGTTTGTCATAAAAGCTCTCAGCAGAGTTTATTAGCTCTTAAATCCACAAGTGCAACTGGCAAAAGCATGCGTCCCCGTTTGGACTGTGCTGCCTAAAAAGAAGTCCAGATTAAGTCCAAGAATAAAGTCATAAAAGTACAACAATGAAGTCATACAATTTGCAGAATAGAATTAAATCGATGGGATTAACAGGGGGAAAAAAAGTCGAAATGCAAAGAGAATCAAGTCAGAAATTTACAAGTAGGAAATGTTGTAATGCAACACAAAAAAAATCATAAAATAATAGGAGTAAAGTCGCAAAATTAGAGATTTGAGAGAGCAAGAATGCCACAAAATGACAAGGAATGTGTTGTAAAAATAAAGTTGTCTTTTAGTGTATTGTTTATTCTTTATGGAAGGGTAATTTTTTTTTAATTTTTTTTTTTTTTGCGCCATTCCGATTTACCAATTCCCCCGCCTTGTTTGCCCTGGCTGGTTATAATTAGCTAGCCTCCATCTAAAGCAGGTCAGCGCCAAGGCTTCGCGCCGCACACAAGTGGGTCAATGCGATGAGGAGACGAGGATCAAGTGCATGATGGGAAACGCACAGGGAATGAGAAAACACATTAATTTCTTATATAAGAGATTCGACAACGCTACCAAAACTGTGTATCACTGGAAGGTTTGCATGACATTTTGAGGTGCTAGTGTGTCTTGATGCTAGTAGCTAAGTAGCAACATAGCACAGTTGTTGCGAATTTAAGTTCAGTAAACAAAAGGACTGGCTTTACGTAAGAGTCTGATATGCTAGTGTTCAGTTAGCATTAGCGCACTTGTGTAGGGGACGTGTCTGCTCTGGTGTTAGCAGCTAATTAGCAATACAGCCTTGTTGTTGCTAATGTTGTGAAAAGGCAAATCACCTCAACACAAGCTTGTGTCCTGCGAATATCACTTTTGGAAAAAAAACAACAACCATAAACCAGTCCAGGATGCTAAGATTTAATTAGCACTAGAAGCTAATTAGAAATAACAACTGGTCTACAATTGTTTATTTTGTGAACATCGACTCAAAAAACACAATAAAATTGTTCAAAACAAAAATACTGTTTTAGCTTCACTTAAGAATCCAGGAAGACTCGAATTGTGCAAATTCAAATCATCAAAAAAAAAAAAACCTAAGCTTGTCTGCTGTGCATCCGACTGGTAAAAACACAAAGATTGGCTACACTAAGAGTTCAAGATGCTGCCATTTGCTTTGCACACTGGACATCTATCAGGATGACTAGCAGCTACTTATCAACGTAGCCCAATTGTCGCTAATGTTGGGAAAATGCAAATCGCCTTGTTTGGGAGCATAAGAAGACGCCAGTTTTTTTTTTCATCAGGCTACAGCTAAATGTCAAAAAAGTAGGCCACAGTGTGACACAAAAACATAGTTGCTAATTAGCAACATAGCGCAGTTGTTGGTGTGAAAAATAAAATAACATCGCCGAGGCAAAAATGTGATAAAATACAGTTAACCCCAGACAAGCTAACGGTCTTCCTTAGCTCTATCGTTAGACATAATTTTAAAAGATGACTGTAGAAGGTAAAAATGAAAGAAAATTTTAGCGGTAATGTTGGAGTCAATAAAGTCCAACTGTGAAAAAAATGGTGTCTGATGCACGTATGCACTCCCTGCTCTTTGTCTTTCATCGGCGTCAGTGAGTGTCGAGGAAAAAAAAAACGGTTGAGGCGTAACTTGTTTCCTGCCTCATGTGACCTGACACAACTCGAGAAGCTCGCTGACACGTCGTTTGTTTGACTCGTCAAATGGAGTATGTGAAACAATGACGCCTGTTTCTTTTTTTAATATGCAGTCAATACGATGGAACGTCGCCGGGTTTTGTTTATTTCTGTCCAGCGGTCACCGCATGGTTTTGTGTGTGAGTCTGTGAGAGGGTTGTGGCCGTAGACAGGAAGTTGGTAGCTAAAGTCCTGTCTCCCTTTTGGGGAAACACCTGCGGAAGGACTAGGTGAGACTTTTTTTTTTTTTTTTTTTAATATACCGTAGGATAATTAAAAATATGGGCTGAACATGTGTGGACTTTGGTCACCTCTGCCTTTTTGTTTTTACATGACAGTATTTAGATCAAAATGTTCATAGCTTTACATTCAAGTGTGTTCATTTGGTTGTTTTCGCACTATGGCCTATAAGTGTGTTTAATGCAAATATTAACTTATTATGAATGCACATAAAAAAATTAACAAAGAACTATTACAAAATAAATTCTTTTAGTAAAAAACATCAAAGAAAAATACACTAATATTGGAAAAAAATACTTAAACACTTAGGAAAAAATGAAAAGTGTTAAAAATACATATACATTTGAAAAATATTTAGAAAACTAGAAAAATATTAGACTGGTCAAGTATTGCACAAATAGAGAAATTGTCAGTAAAAAAAAAAAAAGGAAAGAAAAAATAAATAATTACATAAAATAAATTTTTAATATAATTTTTTTTTAAATGTCACACAAAAAAATTAAATAAAAACATTGTAAAAACACAAAAATATATGTAAAATATAAATCAAATTCAGAAGTAACAAAATAAATTAACGGACAAAAAAGGAATAGTACACACAAAAATTAGGCATGGTATCCTGTTTTTTCCTTGTAAATTCCTTTAACCTTGTTGTAACAATAGGAAATAATAATATAAACAAATGATAGTTCAAATAAATTCCTCCTTCCTTGTCCACAAATGACCTTGTAAAAACATTACCGCCACCTACAGGACTGGAGTGGAACAGGTCAGGATATTTTTTTTTACGCTCCACTCGGAAGAGCACAGCGGCCCCGCCTTTGCGTGGAAGTGTGGCCCTGTAATAATAATCCTATTTTAATCTGCTACCCCCCGAGGTTGCGTGTCCTGGATTATCAAACATGAGGATGGCACATGGACTCAAATCTGATGTGATACACTCGCTCACTGACCTATACACTCTTTCCTGACCACCGGATATGCTTCTTAATTGCTTCTTCATCTCTCTCTCTCTTTTTTTTTTTTTTTAAATAAATAACGATTAAACATGATTTAGTAGCTAAGAGTGTTTCTCCACTCGAGGGGTTCCTTACACACCTGCTGTGTTAACATCATTGTTGCGTAATATTATGTTACCTATTAATATTTACTAGGTGTATAACTGTAGCACAAATTTCAGGGAACAAAAGGCCAAAGACAAAATTGCATTTCTTTTGTGTAAAAGGGAATTAAAAATAAATGAACCATCCGGCCTAACAGTTTAATTGCCATTATTTGCATTTTTAGCCTACTGCCACAGTACAAGTAAACAATAACAACAACAACAATATGTTAGCTAAAAAGTCTTGTTTTTCTTTGTTGATGTAAAATGTAGATCCAGATCATGATGCTCTGCAAAGGTTGAATCGAGGCAACTGGTCTCTTGGAGTTTGTTGACTTTGTTGTGAATTTTCTTGATGTCCAAAAACATCCAAACATAACTTATGACGGCTATTATTAATACTATATTCTCATTTATTGAGATAAATGAAGACAATAATAACACAAAAGTCATACATTTAAATTTATAAATAGGCTAAATCAATGCAACAAATATTTTAGGAGTCTTAATTGTGTAAATGCTGGGTGGGCCTGATTAAATAAAGGAGAAAGATATTTTATTTATTTTTTAGTTTTGCATCCTTTTCCCACCCTTGGTCAAAAGTACCCAAGAAGCTAGCCGATGACGCTACAGCCAGTCAGCAGACAGGAAAGAGCACTACATGTGTCTTCGTTTATTTATCAATTTATGTATTTATTTAAATATTTATGTGTTTGTTTCCGTTCCGAGATCATCTCCAAGTCTCATTTTTCTCCCCCAAAAGTTCTCGGCGCAGCCCCAACTCACAGACGTTTTTATGTAAATCTGTTATTATCTCATCGTGGAACACAAACATCTTGCTCACGTTCCGCATTGCAGGCACCACGCAAAATAAAAATTCCTTGCTTTTGTCTTCTTCTTTTTTTTGTGCCGGGAGGACCCTCCCACGCCAAAACCCGCGCGATCCTGTAAAGCTATGCGTCCAGCGGCGGGGGCTGGCTCGGATCCGATTAGAAGCTCACTCCTCGGCTCCTTGTCGCTGTGCCAACACGCTGACGAGGACCAGATTCCTCGGGCCCGACGCCGAAATTAGATCAGGGCCGATGCGGAGGCCGCCGCGTTCAAAGGCTTCGCGGGAAAAGCGAGTAATAACGCCGGCAGGGAATCCTCACATTATGGAAATAATGACTTGTCGTGGGCATCGGTCATCGTTTGATCCTCGCTTCCCCCGTCTCTTGACACAAACGGGAGCTTGCTGCAATTCAATTTCCATGAAATGTAATTGGGATGAAAAAAAAAGATGGCAGGCATGAGGAATAAGGTACAAACAGGCTGTGATCAGAATCACTTCCCTTCCATTGCATTGTGAACCCCCCGTTTACTGTGATTAACATATTTTAATGATCATCTCACAAAATGCATCATGCCAAAAGATCTGCATTGTAAAATGAGCCTACAACTGTCACTTTTCGTAGGTGTAAAAAGCAGGATTGAAAAGGGTTTTACATTCAATAGTCTTTAGCAAAAGCTAGGCTGAGTTAGAAATACTTCCTGTTTTCACTCTTCTTTCAAATTTACAATGTCACACAAGTTTGCCACCATCTGGAGGCCGACAGTGGAATTACATCCAAAATAAACATGACAGAACACAATACAGTTATATAACTATACCCCCCACCCCCCCCCCCCAAAAAAAAAATTTGCCAAAATATTCAACCAAACCATAATTTTGCTAGCTAAATGCTCGTGTCATGCAAAACTCCGCTCTATAACTCGCTGCCCTGTGAGAACGACTTTTCTGCTTCTTCTTGCGTTTAATGACGCTGCATCGCTTCCAGTAGCGCTCAGTGCTGCCGAGCATGTTGTGGCACAACATGGTACTGCACTGAAGGCATGCAATTTTGTAAAATAAACTCTGCTTAAACACATACACACAACTATAAAGACCATTGCATAAAAAATCTCTAATGTTGAAATAAAAAAAAATGTCTGGCATGAGGACAAAGGTATAAACAGACTCCAGGCTAGCTAGATTGCACTTGAAGGGAAAGTTTCCCTCCTCTAACTTCCTGTTTCCTGTTTTCCCGCCACAGAGGAAGGAGAGTACTTCCTGAAGGTTTTGATCCCCAGCTACGCGGCGGGCTCCATCATCGGCAAGGGCGGACAGACCATCGTCCAGCTGCAGAAGGAGACCGGAGCCACCATCAAACTGTCCAAATCCAAAGACTTCTATCCCGGTAAGAACTGGCATCCCAGCGACAAACGATTGCTTGCTCGGTTAATCGCTTTGGTTGCTGGAAAACGGGAATTGTGGATGATCAATAGTGACTGGATCTTGAAATTATGGATTGATGGCTGAATAGTGAGATTATGGATTAATAATGATCTGATGTATGGTTGCATTGATCAAAGATGGTTGGTTTTCTGTAATTTATGGATAAGTGATATTGGATTTTGGGATGTTTGAAGGGTGCCTTTAAAATGACCTTCATTGGTTAGTGGGATTATAAATTACAACATGATGATAATCTGAAACAGGAAAGACCATGTTTCTGGAAGAATGAATAGAATTGTGGAGAAACAGTGTGCTCATGGCTACTTGCTTAAAATTCCCGCCGCATGCTATTCCACTGCAGTGTTGTCATGGCGACGGCTGCCCTCTGTATGTGCCGCAATTGCCATTTCCCAACCAATCATAGCGCCAGGCTAGGTGACTTTGTGTTTCTGTTTGCGTGTTTACACATTGAACTCTTTTATGTAGCATCATGCTAATTAATGTCGCTATTTGTTTATGGGTTACATAGGCAGCCATTTTGTTTGTTTGTACCGATGGCTTGGCCGCAGCAAACAAGGCAGCGTTGTTGTTGCATGCTAGATTCGCCTTGCCAGCTACGACAGATGCATGTGCACACACACACTGCAGCAGGTGGGCCTTTTGATTTGTCACCCAGGAAGAACCCTGTCTCATTTGCATACAGATGCCCCCTTCAGCAGCACGCGCGCACACGCACACGCACTGCTCCTTCAGTCGAGACAGGACGAGCGTACAAGCGTCTCTTTCACTTGCCGTCCTTCCTCCCCTTCACTCGTTCAGCCCCTCAAAGCGTCGCAGCTATTTTGCCAGTGTGCAGTTTGTGTAAATAATATTTATATGCTGCACTTCCCACAAATGTTAAATGTATGGGATCCCGTCTAAATGTATGATGCTGGTGCTTTTGCGTGTGTGTGTACGTGCGCGTCGCGTTTAATGAAGACAAAAAGGACATCTACTGCAACGTCTTGGCCGGAGCGTCTCATTCCTGTCCTCTCTCGCTCCTCGGAAGACATTAGTCACTTTCCTCCCCCACTCACATTCACACACACGCACACACACACACACACACACCCAATAACACACACTCAGTCTCACGCACGCACGCACACACACTCACTAACACATCCCCTTCCTCCCTCCTTTCCGTGTTCCCCCTAAAACGGAGCGTACCACTTTTTCTCTTATGTTGAATGAGAGACATTGAAGCATGAAAATAACCTTGGCTTCCAATGAGGAGAGGCGCATGTGTCGTTACCATGGCAACACGAGAACACCTACTTTTATACACCTGCTTACAATTCCTGCATCCTTCCATCCCTCAAATCTACTTTCTTGCCTCCGTGCCGTCCCCTCTCATATTTGCTATCTGTTTTGTTTTTTTTAATTTGTGCATTGTTACCTCCTTTCTTTCTTCAGCTCAACCTGCTTTTCTTTCCATCCTTCCTGATGTCCTGCCTCATTCTTTTATTCCCTCCTTCCTTCATTTCAACCTACTTTTCTGCCTTCCTTTCTCTCAGACCTCCTTTTTGCATCCGTCATCCCTTCACTTATAACCTACTTTTCTGCCTTCCTTCTTTGTTTCCCTCATTTTTCCAACCTTCCTTCCTTCCTTCTATACAATCATTTTTTGTAGCCTGGCATCCTTCTCTGCTTTTTTTACGCTTTTACCTTCCTTCCCTCAAGACCTACTTCTTACTCTTCTGCTTCTTATCCTTCCTTTCATCCATCTCTCCTTCCTTCTTTCGCCGGTTCTCGTGCTCATCCATCACGTCTCTGAGGAGAAAAGTGCCGCAGCAGCACATCGGCCTGTGTCGGCCAATTAGAAGTCGGCACTGTGAGCGCATGAGACGCCATTCATCCTCTCTCTCTCTCTCGCTCACGCACGCACGCACGCGCGCACGCACACACACACACAGTATGACAGCTTTATTACAGTGTGAGTTGATGCTAGTCCAAATATAACCTCAGCGTCTCAAAGGACAAAGCCGCAGTCACAATGTGGGAAACGCAACAAACGTGTGAGCGGAACGAGGACTCACATGAGGAGCGATTTTTATTTTTTATTTATTTGGCACACATCTTGTCATTTTTCTGCCTTTCGACATGACTTGGTTGCAGCCGATGCGACATTTGCCGCTTCATCACTTTGCGCTAATGAAGCCGAGGCCTCTCTGCATTAAATATTCATCCCTTACACCTGTTTCCTTTTTAATTACAATCGACCCGTTTGCTTCCTCTCGCGATATTGACCACACGCTCGCTCGCACGCGCGCACACACGTGCGGAGGCAAAGTCGTAAACTTAAAACTAAAAAGCAGCAAATGAATTACTATCGATGGCCCCCCCCCCAATACACCCACACACACATACTTTATGGCTGCGGCTTAATTTAAAAGCCTAACTCGGTGTCGTTACGTCACTAAAACCCTTGGATGATCACTTGAGTCTTTATGGAAAACGTCTATCTTTCTATACATACTGTATGTGCCATTGATGTCTGGTGTTGCCTTCAGGGACAGTCTGACATTGCAGTTTTTCCTCACAACTCACTGATTGTTCCCTCAGTCAATCAACCTATCAATCAAATCCATTTGTCTGACTATATATCTGTCTATTTGCTGTAGACTTCTGTTCACTTATATTTAAGGCTCCTATTTTTAACCGGTAAAATGTCCTTGTGCACTCCTTTTAGTCCAAAGAAGGATTTTCCCTCAAAGCATTCTTTACACAACCTTTATTCTATCAAACTTGTAGACCAGCAGTGTTTTTGTGTGACACCTTTTTTTTTTGCATTTCTATTTTTAACGGTACAGTTAAAAATGAAGTTTGGCAGATTACAACATCGCTATACTAATCTTGGCTTCATATTTTTTCAGCGAATGTGCGCTTTGAACAAAATCTGCCGCGTTGCCGAAATTCCTGGTTTTGAACTTAGTGTTCTTCAACGTGACGTTTTTACGGGACTTGCCCCGAACTACCCGCCACAGACGTACGTTGTCTTCGTAATCGTCGTCTATATCTCAGAGCAGCAAATTGGAGAAGGGCGCCTATTCTTGAGTCTACAGATAATATACGAACAATAAATCAATATTCTTATTGTGGTTACGTAAGATACATTTTATCAACATGCTAGTAAACAAATCCTATTTCACTTTTTTTTTTGCGTGTGGTGTTAATGCAACTGACGTGTGTCATTTGTGGCTCTTCTTTGACGGTTGAGTTTTAGGAGTGACTTCCAACTGTTTCTGATACATCGCCACCTTGTGGCGTAATACCACAACAGCAATTAAAGATGACGCCCAACTTGGTGCAACGCTGCTAGTGAACTCATTCACTCTCAGCCGTTTTCACTGAAGCAACCCCCTTCCCACCATTATTCGTAAACCTATTGAAAACACTGGCAAAAAAAAAGCTTGTTGCAACATGACGATGGCTGATCTCTTATACTCTCATTTTTTTGTTGTAATAACTACCATTGCTTTAAGCCACCTCTTCAAGTCAGAAGCTGTATCAAAGCCTTCTGTATGCTCTAGCATAAAAAACATATAAAAAACGTATTTATACGTTTTTGGATTAGAATTTTTCATAATGTTATTTGATAAATTTGATAAAGTATGTAGAAAAACCTTCAAATTTTTTTTTTTTAAACACACTGTTCTTTTGCCCATGTCATATGTTTAGTCCTCATTATCTCCCACCGCAGTCACAGCACGCCACCATTTTAGAACGTTGCCTCTAATCCCACGCCATGATTGCAGCTTCCTACACAAACACACACTCACATCTGTCACACACTAACATTGTGACGCACACACCTGACACGCACACTCACACACGCTGTTTTCAGCTCTGTAAGCCTCTTACGGCACCGCTAAGCTCTGGGGCCGCAAAAAACATCACAGAGCGAGGCAAACATGGCCGCCGTTGGCCTCGCCCTGTGATGTGCAGCGTGGAACTCGCCGGGCAGACCGCGCAAGCTGATTGGCCGGCTTTCTCGAACCACTTTTTGTCTGTCGAGCTCTTTCTATCTATCTGTATACAATAAATACGACATATATATAATATATATCTATAATGCAAATAGTGGCCACCTTTGACCCCACTGCAGTTAGTGGGTAGCTGTCACATTTTTTATTCATGTGTGTATTTTTCAAGGCTTCCTTTACACATGTCCTATCTAGATGTCAGACAGGACAGGACAGGACAGGTGCGCGCCTCCTTATTCACGATGCACATCAGTCAGCACGCCCCCGCTGACAGGCACGACTAATCGATCAGTGCGCAGCATCTGCCTCCCCAACGGGGTCAGGACTGGACGCCCCCTTCCTCTTCCTCCTCCTCATCTTCCTCTTCCGCAACGGTCAACGTCGCCGTCGCAACTTTCGTGACTGATAGCAGAGCGCGGAAGGATGACGGATGGCACTCGCTGCTCGTTGCGTTTGGCCTTTTAATGAGGAAGTGTTGAGGGTCCCAGAGAGGCCCGAGCGTAAATAGAACGGCGGGACTGCAGCCTGGCAATCGATGCTGCTGCATAAGTGCGCGTGCGTGTGCGAGTAAGAGTGTGTTTGTGTGCATTTCGCATGCGTGTGTGCGGTGGGATAATGTAGTCTTCCAGTGAAATACGACCTTTGTAAACCCTCAAACACTTTCGCTGCCTTTCATCACTCCCACAGCGCACACACACGCTACTGAAACTGTCAGAAAGACTACAGAAATACTCACTACTAAAACATTTTGTGTCCACTACAGAAACCCTCTCAAATACACAATGAAACGTTAATTTCTGAAAGTCTCATACACTAATGAAACACGCACTCTTACTATTGTTTTTTTTTTAATGCGTCACATGTAAAGCTAAGCAGAGCTGCAAATTTAGCTTCTGATAAGGGGACACCTACTTAAAGGATTGGCAAAGTTGTTGAAGTGGTAGTTGGGGCATTAGTATTAGTGTCGTGTGCATGCGCTACGTAGTACACTATTTGATAAAGTGTAAATGGTAGTTTGGTAATGAAGTTCTGCCTTCACCAGTGAAAATGGCTAGTCGGATCTTCCTTATCTTTTGCGGATTTTGTCAGCAGAATGTGGACATACTGTTTTAGAATTGACTTTTTCATTGTCTTGCATACAAATTGTTTTGTTTCTGGAGTGTGCTCACCCATCAAGTGTCAAATTGAATCACTTTTATCTCCCTATTTCTGAAAAGGTGTCTGCAAGCAAGCTGCTATGATTGACATAATCCGGCTAAAATGTGGGGAAGATCCAGAGCCAATTTTCAGATGAAAGCTGTAGATTCAGCTTCTGATTAGTGGCACATACTCAAAAGTTGCCAATGTGCTTTTCTGTTTGGTGTTGGGTTCGCTGCATGCTCCACATGCACGGATCCGCTTCACTAACCAACCAAGTTTGATTGGGTGGCTTGGTGATGAAGTGCTGCTCCACCAGTGAAAAATTATTTAAAAAAAAACACAAAAGTCTTAAAGTAGCACTAAGGAACTTTTCAATCTTAATAAAAAATTAGTCTCATTTTTACTGGCACTAAGCAACTTTGAGGAGGATGGTAGGAACACTGCCACAGAAAAAAAAAACTACAATTGTGCTGACTGCTTTATAGCATACGTCGCTTCCCCCTTTCCCTATTCGTTACAAAGACGGAAGTCAATTTGAATGTCGACGCATGATTACTGCTTTCATGACAGAATCTGCAAAACAACTGCAAAGTTTTGTCTGAGGAGAAAAAAAAAGAAAAAGGGAACCCGGATAAAAGAACATTCAAGGATCAACATTGGTTGCTTTCAGCTCAAAGACATCGCAATGCGCTTGTCCTCATGGGAAATGAAGTCTTCCTTCAGGCATAACAATACCGCTTTTGTGCATATGGCGCCGCCATAATCAACGTAAACCGAAAGTTCCTTAGTGTTGCTTTAATCCGGGTGCCCACTTGTAGTATTCTTCAGATTGGACTGTTTACAGTCAAACAGACTCTGGCCTTGTCGCGACGCCCTAGCTTCACCCCCGGTTGTCATGGTAACAAAAACGTTCTCTGAATTTGACAGAATTGCCAAAAACCACAGCTGTATGTCGTCACCCTTTGCACGTTTTGACACAACGTCAGAAAGATTTGATGAAGACACCAGGGACTCTCTTTAAAATTGGGATAAAAATGCACAACATGTCTCGTGTAATGTTGTAAAAGGAGTATGGCGCTGCTCGACTCTGTTGGTAGTTTGCCTGCGTGTGCGCGTCCGCTCGTCAAAATGTTGGCGTCCTAACCGCGAGACATGAAAAGTGCAGCACATGTTGGAAATAAAAGTCAAAACGTAAGGCGCGCATGCACACGCTCAAGCCGGAGCTGACATGATTCATGAGCGTGTGCAGTAAGAAACCTCACGTGATCGTATTGAAGACTTCCAGCTTCTAGCAGGACACTCCGCAAAGTACTGCACGTTGTATCAGTCATTATTTAGTAGAAATGTAATCTGTCAACATCCAATCTGTATGGAAACCAAATATTTCCCCCCATAAGGAAGTAATGGAAATAATCTCTTCTATATTTTAGCCAAGTAAAACTGAAATTGCCCTGCACTATAAAAACAACAACCACTAACCAAAGTGCTAAAAAGGAATATAAAGAAAAATACTTGCGTGTGAAAACAATGAAATCTGAGTAAAATCACTTTGTAGAATTGATATTGGTCCCTAAAAGTGGCTTTAAAGGTTTAATAACATTTGGATTCATCTTTAAAAAAAAAATTTAAAAAAAACCTACGTTTGAGAATTATGAGAAAAAAATGGTCTTAACAGTCTTTTGATTACTTTTTTCCTTTTAAAATGCTCTTTAAAAAAAAAAAAAAAGGTGGTCAAATTGACCCATGAACATGGAAGGTTAGAAACAAAAACAAGTGTTAATCCTCAGAAATTGTCAAAAATAATTCAAAAAATAAAATAAAATAATTAAAGTACATTAGCACATTAGATTAAAAAAACTACACTTTTAAGGGTCTATTTGCTGTAATATAATTGATTTTTTTTAGGCCAATGCCAATTTGATATTTGTGAGAATAAAATGTATTATTTGGCCAATTATTAATAATAAAAAAATCTATATAATTTAAAAAAAATAATAAAAATTTGGTCCCTTACCAGTATTTATACCAATAAAAAAAATATTACAGGCAGAACATTTCACTGTTTCAAATACTTTCAAATATCTAGTATTTGTTTGGCTTTACAACAGAGATTAAAAAAAAAAAATCTCTGCAAAAATCTTTGTATAAATATCCTTATCTTTATTTTATGGAGTAAGATGCTACTATGTAAAATAAGCAAATGGCAAAAAAAAAGTGCCCTAACAGCAATATAATAATCTTGCTGCATTAGGTGTGACATCACTTTCTGTGTATATTTTTCTTTTGGAATCAGGGCCGCAAAAATGCCAGAAAACGCTTTTGTGCGGCCTATCATTCCCCAAAACTTTGATCCAATTGTGAATGATCCAACCTCAGCCCGCCTCTCTCCACACTGCTCCAAACCCAAATCATCAAATACATATCGCATTGTGTGCGGTCGCGTGTGTGTGTGTGTGTGTGTGTGTGTGTGTGCCAGGTCATCACAGTAGTGAGGCTCGGGCCTTAGCACATTGTTGTCAGCCAAGCGAAAGTTTGAAGCAGAACTATCCAAAACAAATGAAAAAGATGTTCTTGTGCTGAGCGCGGACCAGCAAATCCTATTTAACCCTTTACAGTCGGCCTGTGCAACGCGTTCGCTTCAAAACCAGCAACTGACATTTTTTGCTGTGCATTTAAAAACAAACAAACGTCAGTGCTCCTGTTACGTTACCAAATGAATGTTGCTTGTCGGTTTTTGGAAAAATAGTCAGCGGAGATGTCAGAAAAGTCGCTAACTCTGCTTTTGTAAACTAGCTCAGGGCTGTTGGCAGCCATGTTGGTAGTGGAAGCCATGCAGATCACCTGCTTCAAAGTTATTACCTTGACTATCAAGTGTCTGATATTTGGGGTGAAGTGAACAAAAAAAATTGAGCAAATTAGGTAAGGATTGATATGGCGATTAAATTACAAAATATATAATGAATAAAATAACTTTACTTAAAGATAAGAGCTAATATTGGACAATTAAATCGGTCAGGCCCAAGTAATATATTTGTGTCTCCTGCTGCTCTCACTTTCTGAGACTTTGTGCTGATGAAAAGGTTTCGTTTTTCATCATTCGTGTCCAGCTGTGCATGTGATGATGACGAAGAGGAGGAGGAGGAGGAACGGCCAATGGAGGGCAAAAAAAAAAAAAAAAAGAGAAAGGAGAGGAAAGTTGAATGTGCAGAGTTTTCTGGGAGCTTCAATGGCCACCAACTGTCGGGGACAACAGAGGGGGCGGGGCTCCCCGTATGACAATAGCGCCTTTGACCCCCGGTCATGAGGAGGAGGGGGCGGGATCCCCATCTGCTGTGGTGCAAGGGAGAAAGTGTCTTAGAATGGAACGCAATAAAGACTCCAATAAGCCTTCATGAGGGTTGGGGGGGGTGGGGGGGGCAGGCTGATTCTGCTTAACAACAACAGCAAGTAGAAATAGAAAGCAAATAAGAAACATGATAACATGATTTGAAAATTCAGCCCCGGAAGACAGTTTAGCTTAGCCAACATGAAATTTGGTAGGCTGGTTTATCATGAGTAGCCCCACAAAAAAGTCTCATAAAGCAATGATGGGACAGAAACAGGAAGTCTGTCATTTTTGTTTTGGGAGAATTCATTTTAAAGGTCATTTCCAGGAAATTCCTGCCCCCTGGAAGTGTTTTTTTTTTTTTATTCAACCATGAGTCACTTGGCAACATGACATGTCAATTATGAGTGGACTCACAAAAAAAGTCTCGAGAAGCCATGACAGAAAAGAGACAGGAAGTCGGCCATTTTGATTTGAACAAAATCATTTTAAAGGTCATTTGCAGGCCCTCCTGCCCTCTAGAGTAAAATAAATGAATAAATAATACAGCTCCCAAAGCTTGTGTAACTACAAGTAATTTGGTTGACATGTCCATCATGAGTAGACCCATAAAAAAAAGTTTCAAGAAGCCATGACAGAAATACACAGAATGTCAGCCATTTTGGTTTGAATGGTGGTAGTAGTGTATCACGTCATATCAAAACCTCAAACGAGATCATTTTTAACCATGTGTTGTACACGTGCTCAATCGTGGTGACATGACTAGACAACAAATGCTATGGTGAACCCTCCACGACCCCCCTTGACCCCCCCTCCCCCCCTCCCTTTGAGAAAAGTAGAGCCACGGGGCACATGGAGTCAGCGGGGTTTAAAGTGACGGCTGCCGCCGCCGTGATGTCACTTCTCATGACCACGCTCGACGTTACTGCTTGCTAAGCTACACCACTGTCACCATGCATCTTTGTCACGCACGCACGCACACGCAAAGCACACAGGCTAGCACATTAGCTTCCTGTAAATAGCGCACATGCCTTGATTTGTTGCCGTGTTTCCGAGGCGACACTCGCATACACGGCATTCACCTCAGTGGGACAAAGCAGAGGATTGTGGGACGCCCATCGCCGTGGTGATGGGAATTAAAGTGACAACCACCGTGTCGCTATCAACCCCCCGTCCCCACCCACGCCCACTCCTTCCTCCTGGAGGCCCCCTCCCCCACCCGTGCCCCCCAAGCCCCCTAGCAGGTGTAAGAGCAGCCGAGAGAGACGTCTTTCTTCACGTCTTGGTCCACGTCCAGACCCTCTCGCCTTCCGCACCCCCTCCCCCACATTACGTGTGTGTGTGTGTGTGTGTGTGTGTATTTTGAGCTACTTAATAAGACATCATCAGTTCCTCCAAATTAATACTGCAGTAAAAAAAAAAGACATGTGATGACTACTACTGCAACACAAGCAAAAACATCTATAATTATGTATTAGATTATTATAATTATGTATTAAATCATTATGAAACAAGACAACATTCATGAGGAGCATTTGGAAACAACACAAAGCTGTTAAAGGACACTGTAAAATTAAATGCAACACACACAACAAAAAAAATAAGTGTGTGTGACATATCAGTTTCTCCACATGCATTTATTCTGAAACGAGAAACGCAACACAACACAAACCTCTTAAAGGGACACTTTTCTACTTTGCGGATTGAACGCAACACAATCAAATACTTCAGTGGTGTGTTTGTGTGTGTGTGTGTGAGCAAAGGCTGCAATCCAAAAATTCAAATGAAAACAGCATGTTCAAAGCAATCCCAACACACACACATCAAGAGTGTATTTGCCGCATCCTGATTGGCCCTCCACAACAATGACACTCAGCGTCGCCGGTCGCCATGGCAACCTCCCCCGGCTGGCACAAAGGGGTCACATTTAAAAGGTCCAAATGGGCTAATGTCTCTTCTTCTGAGTACTTTCTCTCTTGCGCTCACTCGCTCGCCTGCCACAGATGTGTGCTCTTAAAGGGGCAGCGTGTCCTTTTTTATTCTTTTTACGGCGTGGAGTGGGCGTAGAGGAAGGAGAAGAAGAAGGTGAGTGCGGCAAACAAAGAGGTGTATTGATGATGCTTTCTCATCTGTGGTGAGGGAGGGGGGGCGACCCCTTTAGCACACGCACACACTTGACAATAGAGCTACTTCCACAGCTGCCCCTCCCACCCCTTCTTCCATTATTTTTAATCCTCCCCTAGTGAAAGCCTCCAATGCCCTACTCAAACCCCCGTCCTTACAGCCCCCCCCCCCCCACCCAAATACCATGCTCACCCCCACTTATTCAATCTCCCTGCCTCAAATACCCCCCCCCCCCTTATGATTAAACCCCCCCTCACTTTTTTAGTCTGGGATCCCACAAAGCCGTCAGCTGTCACGACCACTGGACTTTCCCTTTAATTATGTGCGCGTGTCTGTGGTGCGTTTAAGGACATTTGGGATTTTACAGTTCTGTCACTAGTCTTTAATAAATTTCTTTGGTCCTGACTTGGACTCATTTGATTGTTTTGACTTCTTTCTCCTTCGTTCCTTCCATCCTTTGACCTATGATTTTTTTTTCATCCTTTCCTCTTCCTTGCTTTCTTGAATTTTCCTTATTTATTCGTTTCTCTTTCGTTGCCTCTCATTTCAATCTTCCCCTCCTCCTTCATTTGTTCTCCCTTTCCTTGTCTCTTCCTCTTTTTTTCCCCACCTCCCTCTCTCCTTCCTTATCCTCATTCCACTTTTCCATGTTCTTGTCCTCCCTTTCCACATTTCTTTCCTGTCCTGTTTTTTCTTTTTCCCCTCACTTGTCTTTCTTCACTTGCTTTCACCTCTTCAAGTCATTTCTGCTGACATCTTTTAAGTATTTTCCGTCTGTTATTTTGTGTGTGTGTTGTTGTTTGTCTTGACATAAATCAGAAGTAATCGCCCTCCATGTGCTTTTCATTCACAGCGATGAGCTCACACACACAAATACACACACACACAAACACACACTCTTAGGGTGAGCTAATGTATCTGAGGCAGCCCGAACTATGCCGTGCTATAAAATTTAAATTTTTGGGGGTGTTTGGTTGAAAACAAGACTTCTGGGCCCTGTTTTAAATAGTGTGTGTGTGTGGGGGGGGGGGGGGGGGGTAATGTATACATACTGTATACTGTATGGATTACATTCGTCATGTTTCAATATAGAACATATGTACGTACAGTATGCATACCATTTGAAACATGTCTATTATAAAAATATGAGTACAATATAATAAGCGGCTCGGAAAATGGATGGATGGATTTGGCCTTCGCCCCTGGATAACATTTTCTTTTGCATTGAAATGTATGACAGCATCATATTTTCCTAATTACTGTTAATAAACAACAATTAATATCACACAGAGAGTTGCTGATGATGTGCTTACCAACCGTTTTGAAACTTGACTGATTTGCTCTTTGTTTTCCAAAGTCAAAGCAGATGTTTGCAAATGCTGTTTTGAGTAAACGCAGACGATTGATCTGATTTCATGAAGAAATACACAAATCTGAGAATTACCGAGAATTACAGGCTGGAGTCTGAGAATTTGCGAAATTTTAATGCCTCGAAACAATGACTATGATTATTAGAAAGATTGTCGGAATTTGCTCATCGTTTAGTTGTCAATTGATCATCGGCACTCTAACCGAAAGAGTGCCCCAACATACACGTTTTCGAAGTTACAAATCAGCGCACCTCAAACTTTGAGTGAAGCAAATAAAAATGGAGCAATTGAGGCACTGAAATGCCCTTACATGTGGGCAAGGAGAGCCACAGCCCACGATGCACTCACAGACACAAAATAAAAAAAAGAAAAGGACCTACAAAACTCACAAACGCGAAATAAAAAAAGAAAAGGAACTACAAAACTGAAGCTCATATGCAATCCAGGTACGAATACATTATCAAGGTCGGCTGTGAGAGAAAACATCATCAAGGAGAACGTTCCTAACAAGCGTCCATGTTGGGAGTTGTGTGGTCACTTGCAGCAATGACATCATCCTCCAAAAAGTTGTGTTGGCGACGTCCAGGTCGATGATTCACGCGCCCAACAAAGTGAAACAATATGGCTCCGCTCTGGGCTCGGCAGCCTGCAAAAAGACGCTTTGGAGAAAGTCCACGGCACCAAGCGCCGCTTTTGTTTTTCTTGGTTTGGAATTGAGAATGTCATGTCCGACTTTTTCTTTTTCTTTTTGGAAGGGAAGAAGCAGTGAGGATGTTGTGACATTCAGTGTGTGTGTCAATGTCACAGCTGCTGCACACAAAAGCCAGCAGGGACATACAGTAATTTACGATTATCTCTTTTACAACTGAAAGGCTCTTACACGCTTTACAGAAATCCTCTCACATACTTCATATTGAAGTTTGTGTTTAAGTAGAGAATGTGAGCAAAACAAAATTCTGTAGTGTGTTGTAGTAGTGTGCATGAGTGTTTCACTTACTGTAAGTGTGAGAGTGTTTCATTAGTGACTGTGAGAGCATTTTAGTAAAGTATGTGTGAGAGCTTTTTGGTAGTGAGTGTGTGTTTCAGTTATGTGTGAGTGTTTCAGTAGTGTGTGAGAGCATTTAAGTTACTGTCTTTGTGAGAGTGTTTTATTAGCGAGTGCGAGAGCAATTTCAGTGGATTGTGTGAGAGCCTTTTGGTAGTGAGTGTGTGTTTCAGTTATGTGTGAGTTTTTCGGGAGTGCATATGAGTGAAAATTTTTGTAGCATGTATGACAAATTTCAGTAGTTTGTGCATGAGTAGTTAGTGTAGGAGCATTTTCAGTTTTTCAGTAACGTGTGAGAGCATTTATGCAGTAATTTGAGTGTGTGACAGCTTTTTAGTAGTGCTCGTTAATGTTTCATTTTTGTGCGAAATTCAGGAGTAGGTGTGCCCAGTAGTGCCTGTGAGAGCATTCCAGTAAGTCTGTGTTTCAATATTCGTGTGAGAGTATTTTAGTGGTGTGTGTGAGAATGTCTCATATGCGTATTGCAAAAAAATCCAGTGAGAGCTTTAGTAGTGTACCTGTGAGTGTTTGATTACTGTGTGTGCATGTTTCATTTGTGCGCGTATGAGAGGTAATCTTATATTATGTCCCTGATGGCCCCTCATACCTACGTGAAACTCACACGCACACGCACGCACGCGCGCACGCACACACCCTGGAACAAATGGGGACCAGATTGTTGACGAAGATGATGTAAAGGAGCAGGCATGTCGGTCTCCATGGCCAGCAAACATGTTGAGTAAATCTTGCGTGTGTGCGCGCGCGTGCGTGCGGAGGTCAGCGAGCTATTAAAGCAGCCAATCACAAACTCATTTTATGCACTTTTTGTACAAGTTGCGCAAAAGAAACCTTCGTTATGCAACTCAAAGGTGACGTCTTCATTGGTGTGTGCGTGCATGCCTGTGTTTGTGTGTGTGCGCGTGTGTGTGTGTAGGGTGTCATCATGGCAACACATTTTGGAAAACATCCGATTTTAGTTGGACTTTGGAGGCTGAAAATATGATTTCAGTTCATTGGCGTCAACGTGTTGTTTATGCTGACATAGCTTGTCAGTGGTAACTTGGACGTAGCATCTGTAAAGCTGATGTTGACGATGTGGTTTCAAATGAAAGGGAGGCTGGATGTATCTTGAATTGCTAAACAATTAAATGAGGTTGTGCAAAATCATAAATAGTCGCAATTGTTTTCGCTAGTATGCGTGATATGTGCGGGTTATAAAAAAAATGTTTTTTGTGTGTGGCTTTTTTTGCACTCAATCGCAGAAAGAATCTTGTTTAATTTAATTTAAATATAAGCATTATTTCTAATATATATATATGTATATATATGAATATATATATATATATATATATATATATATATATGAATATATATATTCATAAAAAAAAGTAAATTCAAGGTAAAAACAAAATGGTCAAAAAAAAAGACAATGTTTCTCCCAAAAATATTAAAAATGTATAACTTGTATTCAAATATTAATAGTTAAATTAAATGAAAACAATCGGATTTATTAGAACAACCCCCCCACCCATCAAAAAATTCATAAAAAATAAAATTAAAACACAATGACCATTTATGATTTTTAAGTCTTCAGAAAGTGTATTAAAAATGTCTTTTATATGAAATTATAAAATTTTCTTTCCTAGAAATATTAACATTTTTGTAAAATGTACTAAATTCTCACGTTTTTTTTTTTTTACACTGTTACACTTTTTCCACATTTTATGTTACAGCCGTATTCCAATTTTTTTTTCTTCAAAATTGTACACACATACATAGCCACATAAGAGCATGAAAATGATCTTTGTAGTCTGCAAATTTACAACAACAAAAAATTACTAACCTAAGAAAGAAAAAAGGATGCACTGTTGTCTGTTACACAGTGTTGACATGTTAGCCAGATGCTAACAAACTGTTAGCCACGTCATAACCAACACGTCGTAAAATGCGCGATGTCACGGTATGGCGCGTTTAGGGGAGCGAGGCTCCAGCGGAGGCCCGGGTTCAAACGGGTGTGAACTTGTTAAAATGTTGTTGAGGTGTTTGCGAAGCAGCTGTGCTTGTGTGCGCACCAAAGTGTGTGCGAGACTTTTGTGGAGATATTTGATCCTTGTTATATTTAGTTTGGAGTCATTAAGTCGTTCAATAAGTTAATTAGACAGTTGGCCTGTGTTTGTGGGCGGGGGTGTGTGCGCATATTTTCCACGCCAAAATGTAAACCATTTCATGCTGCGTCATTGTTTTTTTTTCGAACCCGGACCACCAATTATAGACGCTAATTTATGAATTTACATGATGTTCTGGCGTCAACTGGTTGTACAAAGTACAAAAGGGGGGGGAAAAAAAAGTTTTTTTAAAAACTCAATCTAAAAAAATATAAACACTAAATCACAGAAATAAAGTGAAGACAATAATGATAATAATAAGGTTAAGAAATAAAACCACAAGTCATATATATTACATATGATAACAGGTTACATCGTAGCTCAAATTGAGGCAGATGTGGTATCATCCTGACTATACCAGGTATCGGTATCAGTGGCAATACCAGTCTTATTTTAAGGTATCGGTAATCACAGCGGTGACCGATACATGTATTGTGTAAATTCAGCTGACTCGCTTTCATTTTTTACAGGCAACATATAATAATTCCATGTTTCAATAATAAGAATAATAGTTCCAATAAGAATTTGACTATTTTCACGTTAAAGCATTCATTCATTAACAGTCACTCAGGCTGGAGGTGGCGAGCAAATAAGATGGAGGCGGCCGCCCCTGAATTTCGTACACAGGAAAAACCCTGAATAAAAATTGAAGCAGACGATCCAAGATAATGCCATTTTGAAAAATTGTGTTTTTGTTTGCTAAATTGTTTTTTTCCGTTCGGCCCAGTGGACTTGTAATGGAACATTCATGTTTCCTGGTTTGTGTGTGTGTGTGCGCGTGTACTTTGTGTGCGTGCGTGGTGGACAGTGTCAGCTGTTTTAAGCCCCCTATCTCGACCTTACAGACTGCAATCCCCCCAAATCCAACTCTTCACCCCCCCCCCCCCCCCCATGTGACTGCCCCTGTGTCCTGTCAGCTGCGCGCACACACACACACACACACACACACACACACACACACACGCACACACTCAATGCCAAAGATAGAAACACATGCACGCATTAGAGATGAGGTTATAGGGGAATGTTAAGATAACTTTGAGGCCTTGGGATGTCAAGAAGCGTAGACGCTGGAATAGACGTGTGTGCGTGTGTGCGCGCGCGCATATGTCGGCCCGTGGAAAGACAGGTGCGAGTCCATTATTACAGTTGTGCGACACTAGACACCGACGAGGGAGATAACGCTCAACGAGCTGCAGACAGCCACTCTTATTATGGAGTGTGTGCGCTTGCGTGTGTGATGACACAAAAGACACGCACACATATGCACGCGCGCAGAAGGTCAGCGCGCTAAGGGTGACCCGGCGCGGCCCTCTGCAGGGCGGCGTGAGCGACAACAAGCAAACGTTGCACGTGGACGAGTGGGGAGGGAAGAGGAAACGTGTCTGCGAGCGAGCCGCCGCATTCCTGCCGGCAAGTTTGGCGCGTCTTGTCCAACTTCGAGTCAGCGTAAGGACGCGTAAATCACTCGGCTGGAAAGGCGTGAACTTTTCACTTCTTTTGAGGCATGGGCGAGACAGCCATAAAAAAAAGAAAGGAGAAAAAAAAAGATGAACAGAAATTTGAAATTTCACCTCCATAACTTTATTGAAAGCTACTTCTGCTCTTTGCTCAGGGATTTGTTTCATTTGTCTTGATACCAAACAAGTTTTGCATAATGGCAATTCATTGGTACTTTGTCTTTAGGGGCGTGGCCTATTGAGTGATGTCAAGAGCTTGTTAGGTTGTGGCCTACAGTTGCTTCCTGTGTTTTCATTTTGTATGTGCGTTTATCACGTTCAGCCAGCGACTGAAATTGTATCGGCGGCTGCGGCTCTCCTTGCCCATGTGCGAGGGCATCACAGTATTTACGTTATTGTTTGCTCCATTTTTCTCATTTAGCTCGCAACACCGAGAGTCCATTTGTGGTACCACTATGTGTGCGTGCGTCAATGTGCGAGTAAAATCAGAACATCATTCAACTCATTTGGTTTGGGTAGGAATTCACACCAGGTCCAGTTACTGAGCCCGTGTGTGTGACAGATGAGTCCGCGGGTGATTAGGCGTGTATATATAGTTGTGTGTGCTCAGATAAGCAGCCGTGAGCAAAGAGCAAAGATCTACATTTTTTCCATGGAAAATGCAAATGGTCGGTTCTAGGCTTGAATTGTGGCCATCGAGAAACCTGTATTAGCTATTAAAACATGTTCTTGAAATCAGAATTTTCAGCATTTTTCTCATGAATATGCAAATTTTGTTTTCAAAATACTAAAATATATATATATAAAATGTTAAATTACTCAAACTTCAAACCTTAAGTGATTTTTTAAGATTTTTTTTGACATTCTTTTTAAACATTTAAAAATAATTTGTCAAAAAATATTTTTTCTTAAAAAATACACAATTTTATTTCCTTAAATTAGAAAACATTTCTCTCAGATATATTAAAAATGTACAACTTTCTCAGAAATAAATAAATTTTTAAATTGTTTTCTTTTTAAAGTTCTAAAAAAATTACAGCTTCTTTCTAAAAAAATATAAATTTTCTTCAAAAACTTTCGTTAAAATTTTTTTTTTAAATACAGTGTACAAATTTTCCTCAAAGATAGTTTACTTTTTTTTAACTATGAAAAAATATTTTTTTTATTATTATTATTATTATTATATTACATACAAAATAACCACTTTTTCCCTAAAAAAATATTTAAAATATACTAGCCGTAAAAAAAAAAATAAAATTCCTCAAATATACAAAATCTTAAAATAACTTTTTTTTCTTTCAAAATATTCTTGAAAAAAAAAATCCAAAAAATATTTTTTAAAACATCCTCAACTGTGTCTTGTCGCTAGGCAGATTTCACATTGATGTGACAGCAGGTATAACACGAGATTTAGGAGGGCTGTCGGGAGTGGGAGGGGGTTCGAGTTGTTTGCTCGCCACCGGTGCGGTCACTCGGGGCAACAACAGACATCCTGCTTCCAAAATAAAAGAGCACAAGGGAATCATGGGAGATTATGAGGGGGGTCTCCAGGGGTGGGGGGTGAGGGTAAGGGGGACGTCCTGAGTGTGATGGGAAACGGGGGAGGAGGAGCGCATGAGTTGAAGTCAACATCCGACTGAGACAAGTTGAAGTTAGGGCCAGACCAATTAAGTAAAATGAATTAATTTAACAGTATGCTTCAACAGAGTAGCAGTAAACAGCTTGAAGATTTTTTTGTGGAAGAATTGTTCACAATTGTATCTGCTACAAACATAGTAACGTAGCGCTATATGTCACTTTTTTTGCTTTCAACTAAAGACAAAAAAAAATCGGGTGATTATCGTGTCTCGAAAAAACTATATGTATTTCCTGGAATAAAAAGGTTCCTATCAGATAAACGTTCTTTACTAACTAGGAAATACTAACTCACTTTTATTAACTAATTGGCCTTGGGGGAGGTCTCTGCTATGCTCATTGACATTGTCGACATATCCACCATGACCGTTCCGTCAACTTTATTGTTATTATGGCGCCCTTAAGAGACTTTTACAGACTTCATTTAAATGTTCTTTTCCAAGGGCCTTATGGTAATTTAGGGGGGCTTGTAGGTGTCTTAAGAGGGACTGGTTTGTATATTGGGGGGGGGGGGGGGGGTTCGAGGCAGCAGCTGCAGCAAATGAAAAGGTGACATCAGTGGGGAGGAATTCTCTCCTTTTCTTCCAGCTTCTTTTGTTTGCCTTTATTCTTTACATTCACGCTGTTGACACATGAAAAAAAAAAGGGGGGGTGTTAAAGGGGGGGGGGTCCTTGCACTGTAGAAAGTAGCAAAGCCTTTTATTTGTTTTTGATAAAAGTTGATCGCACACGCACACATGCAGCAACATGTGGAAACTGTCAGGTGCACACGCCACAGCAAAAGAATTTCACTTCCTCTCTTCTTCTTGTACAGACCACTAAAATGACCCCAGCCGTCACTTTTTCTATGGCCTTTTCCTAATTGGCCCCTCATTTGTACCCCTGAGCTCCACCCCCAAGTGTGTGTGTGTGTGCGTGTGTGTGTTCCAAGGCAACCATCACATTTTCATCCGCATAAGACTTCAGCGAGAACACGTCCAACTTTCCTTCCTGCTCATGATTACATCAGCACATGATCGCGCACGCACACACACACACACACACACTCTTATGACATCACCAGCAGCTGCATAAAATCGTGTGTGCGAGTGCAATTGGTACATTTACACAGTTTGAGAATGGGAGTTTGTCGCCACGGTTACAGCAGCAGACGGCCTCCATCCAATCAGGTTTTATGTGTCATGTGATGTTAGTTGCCTTTTCAGGGTCTTAAACACTGTTGGCGCAAACGTTTCCCAAAGTCATATTTGTTATTAAAGAAGCCACTCACCCCCCCACCCCACCCCTAGAAAATTAAAAACATTTCTTGAAAATTATTACTTATTTATTTTTTTACAAATCATTTAATGTGTATTATATAAAAAGTCATTTTTGTGGGAAAAAATTATGTGTAGCAGGAAAAAAATATGTTTTCATTATTAGGTCACATTTTCTAGTTTAAAAAACAAATTTTCTGAGAAAATATTACATGTAGTAAAAAGAAAAAGTATTTTTTCTATTAAATTGTCTTATTTTACAAAGAACAAAGTATATTCTCTAGAACAAAATCTTTCTACATCTTTTAAAAAATGTTTTATATACTCTAGAATAAAAATTATATTTCTAGATTTTTTTCATTTTTTTATTAGTTGTGTAAGAAAAAGTGTATTTTTAAAGTGTATTTTTAAAGTGTTTTTCAAGAAATAAATCTTGTTTTCTAGCTTAATAAATTGTTTATTTTGTAGAAAAAAGTCATATTTTTAAGAAGAAGAAAAAACATAAAAATTCCAGAAAAATAAATTCTGAAGAAAAGTACTGTTTGCTAAATGTGTTTGCGTATTTCAGGAAAAGAAAAAACTTTAAAATAAAAATATTAGAAAAATGTACTGCAAATCCATCCATTTTCTAAACCGCTTATTCCTTAATAAACTTTTTTTATTTTTATTATTATTTCATTTTTTAAAGATTTGTTGTCTTATTTCTATAGAGGGGAAATACAGATTTAACCCCAGAAAACTTGAAAAATAAAAATATTACAAAAATAATTATTTTAAAAAAGCACAATTTTCTAAATTTGCATATTTCTAGAAATAAGACAAAATAGATTAATTCTCAGAATACTTTTTCTAAAAAAGTGACAACCCAAATCAATATGTAAAAGTAGACAACAGCCAAAAACATAAATGTTCTTATCTACACCTATGTAAATAAACAGAAGACAAACTCGCATTCTGAAACTTCTGAAGCAAGGAAGGAAGTAAAGGAGGAGGAAGAGGATGAGGAGTTTAGCAGAAGGCGTCGCTAACAGGCGGCTAATCCGTCAGATGCGATCAAAGGTAGCCAACTAACGCCGGCTAATCCTCCACCTTGAGGAGATCTTCTTAATGAGCTTAAAGTAATGGACGCCTCTTTTTTAGCGCCATCGTTTGTTACTTCCGGGAACGTGACTTGCGTGGACGCCGTGAGAAACACCGAGTGGAGCTTTTTCATTTTGATGACGATCCTAATGGCTCCATTTTGTTTTACTGAGAGAGTGTTTATGTTTGTGCTCGCAAACCTTAATTATGAATAATGAATGATCAACGATGAAGAAAGCTAACGCTGCTCAAAACAATTCATCATGGATCTTCTGCTGGAAATGGCTGCTAGCATTAGCATGGTGGCTAGCTTCAGAGTGAGCGCCACTGTCTTGCCTGTGGTTAGTTGTAAGTTGTGTTTTTGGGGGGCTGGCAGTCACATGACAGTAGTTTCTGCTAGTAGTTAGCAACATGGTTAGCATACAGAGGAACCTAAAATATTGAAGACGCAAAAGTGTGAGTAGTTTTGCTTTGATATATTAGTACTTTTCTTTTGTGCCACAATTAAATTTTCACTCCAAATATTGCCTAAGCAATTAAAGGTTTTACGATGGTCACAGAATTCACTTGACATTTTTTCCAGTGGGGACAATATTTGAGTTTTGAAATAAAAACGACTAAGAATCCAGCAGTGTCATGCCAAATGGATCGTGTTCCACTATTATTAGCGTGCTAGCATATTAGCGCTCATACAATCAGCAGTGAAGCTTTGGGGTCATCAGGGAGGTGAAGAGGAGGAGGAAGAGAAAGAGGAGGAAGGACTGAGTCATATGAGCAGGCGTTTAATAAAAAGCAGCCTTCATGATGATGATGATGATGATGATGATGAGTGTTCCGCATGGTCACCGTGCGCAGGACAGGACGTGACACTCAAAACGACTTGTAAAATGAGAACACTCGCAAAGGAGCATGCAGCAAAAATTCATTCGACATACAAATAAATTGAGAATTAATTGAGCTTGTGAATCAAAGCAACCTTGCCAATCGAGCCACTAAGCATGATTTAATTATGTTAATCATTCGTTATTGATTCAATTTAGTGATTTGAATGACTTTATTAGATTAGTGGCTGGTCCCTGAGGGGGGGGAATGGTCGGCATGAAGATGCGGCAGCACAGCTGTGCTGAAGCCTGGCGTCGAGCTCCCCCGACAGTGTCCCGTTCTCACACACGCACGGGCAAACACACACATACTCATGCCAAGACAATGGCCTGCTAATCCTTGCTCCCGATTGGACGAGAGCAGATTACCCAGAGGGCACCAGCTGTCGGGTAGAGGCAAGGCCCAGTTTCCTCCTCCGTGTCTCCTACACGCACACACAAACACACACTGGCAGCCATGTCACTGCTCAAATGCTAACGGTGACGCATGTTTGTCGACGTCCCGTAAAGGGACAAGCAGGCGGGTCGATGAAAACGCTGCAGAATTTAAAATAATGCGGCAGCTCCGGCTTGGATTCTTCAGGGATGTGATTTTTCCGCTAATTCGCGGAATTCCGCTTTTTTTTTATCTCCCCCCCAAAAAAAATTTTTTTAATTTTTTTTTTTTTTTTTTTTTTTTTTTTTTTTTTTTTTAGTAGTTCATTGTGACTCCGACAGATAACATCTTCTGCTATAACAAAGACATTTGTGGTATGCTCTAATATGAGTTACTTTTTATTTGGTCATGATACAATTATTTGTTCATGAAATTTGAACTCTTCAACATTATTTATGTGTTAACTTAGTAATCACATTAGTTAGATATGATGATATTCTCAGTGATAGTTTTTAAAAGCAAAGGCAGTCCAATGTTTTTGAATGTGACTGATTTTGAGTTGACTAAAACTGCCATTTTATATGGGATAGTTCAATAAACATTGAAAATTTATGCTGTTGTTTTGTCTATTTCTTTGTCATGTGAGTGCATTGAAAGTACTTAAAAACACGGAAAACCCATGAGCTCCGGGCCTTGTCCCCCCACCAGGGCACTGCCCTGGACCTAGCTGGGTGCCAGCGGCCCCCAGACCCCCGGCTAAATTTTCAGATAATTTCACTTTGGTCAAATCACATCCCTGATTCTTAGCCTGGCCTTTTTCCGACCATCCATCCTCAACATATATGAGCTTCACCACATTTTCATCACACTAGCAAGTCGACGGTTCAAAGTCACAACACTGACTTTCATAGGGCAAGTTGGTCTTTGAAAGACCCCTGGAAAATTAGGCTAAAATAGCAGCTTCAAACCAAAATGGCAGAATTCACGTCTTTTTGTGCATGGCTTCCTGGGACTTTTTTTGTGTCTACTCGTGCTCGACGAGTCTACCAAACTTATTTTGTAATCACTGGCCCTTCCTACTGATTTTTCCTTTGTATGGTTGCATGCATAAATTGTTCAAGAGCCAATTTCCCACGAATACAAAAGTTGATGATGATAGTGTCTTTGTTGCGTTTGTGTGTGCAGGCACCACGGAGCGGGTATGTCTGGTTCAGGGCACGGTGGAGGCGCTCAATGGCGTCCACGACTTCATCGCAGAGAAAGTACGAGAGATGCCGCAAAGCAGCCAGAAGTCCGAACCCGTCAGCATCTTACAACCACAGACCACCGTCAACCCTGACCGCATCAAACAGGTCTGTGCTAGACTATTCTAGTTGGGGTTCTAGACTTTTGTGTTGCTGTCTACAGTCTAGTTTGTATCTAGTGTTCTCGTCAATTCTAGTCTTTTATTGTTCGTGTCTAGTTAACTATTCTAACCTACTGTCACACGTTCTCCACTAGTCTATTTAATCTCTACTAGTCTATTCTAGTGTTGTCTATTTCGTTCTGTGTGTAAGCCTTTTTTCTCCCCACAAATAGCGGGGAGTGTGTTAGCGAGGCGTCAAAACTGAAACCTCAAGTCTGGCGGGAAAGCAGGGGCAGGAAACAGGAAGTGATTGTGAAGGGAGGAGATTGAGGACGGCGTGCTGGCGCGAGTCAGAAAAAAAAACACGCAGACATGCGCGCGCGCCCAAAAAAAATGGCCCCTGCTCAAGTTAGCAATTACTCTCATTGATCGCTAACTTGACCATTAGCTCTCTCTCTTCATGATTGCTGCTTATCGACTAGTCGGGTCTGGCACTAATAGTGTCTATTGACAGATCAGGTCTGCCAAAGGGTGCACACACTCACATAAACAGCACGTGTATAATTAAAAGGCCGGTTTAGCAGTTAGAGGCTAATGATGCTAACACGATTAGAACAAATCTAGCTACTTTTTGTGATGTTAATGGAGTCTTGTGGATACGCCGAGACTCCCACAGGGGATGTTCCCACCAAAGCCTTCACTTGCTAATTTAACCATATGTCCCCATAAAGCCAGCGGCCATTGCATTTTCCCTGGTGCAAATAGCAATTTATCGCCAAACAGCCCAATTACACTTAGTCAATTAGTGTAGTGGATTCATGGGGACACATCGTCAAACAAAAAAACTACATGCTAACAGCTAATACGTTTGTCGATGGTTTGGACATGTAACGAATCAAACATGCTACATGCAAAAAGCTAGTGAGTTTGTTGATGGTTTGAACCTGACTAGTGACATCAACATTAACATGCTAACAATTAAACACAAATACATCACTAGCATTACATGAATACGCACGTCAACAATTTGTGGCCCCGCAGTCAAGGTTAAATCAAGGAATTTGTGCACCTCGTAAATCATCTCAGTTAACACCAACTGATGGTCACGGTGGCGGCTGTCGGCTAACAAGAGCGGTCGCCGCCTATCAATCATCACGAAAAACGTGTCCCCTTTGCTTTCGTCTCGCCGCCGTCGACATGAATGAAAAGAAACTTTAGCCACCACTTGAAATAGACTCAACACACTCCATTATTCGTCTGTGTGTGTGTGTGCGCGCGCAAGAGAGCGAGAGCGGCTATAAATAGTCTCCAACGAGACAAGAGGCTTCTCCCTCCATTACAAGCTAAAGATAACTAAGTAGCATAGCTAACCAGGTTAGCTATTAGCTTGCTAAAGCAGAAAATGTCCTACACGAACATTAACATGGTCTAGTTTATTATAACCCTGCTGCAACTAAATAGTACCAAGAGTGACAAAGCTAAATGTAGCAAACTAGCGTAGCTATTAGCTCTCTAGAGCATAAAATGTCTTACAAGAACATTAAAATGGCATAGCTCATTTTACACTTTACAGCCAATTAGTCTTCAATGACAGTAACCTTCTCCTTTTATGACAAGCCAGGCAATAGCTTACAAGAGTAGCTATTAGCTTGCTAAATTTCATCAACATTCAAATTGAGTTGTTTATAATACCCACTTTGGCTAAATGGCACCTAGAGTGATAGGAGGCCTCTCCCTCCATAACAAACTAAAAATAGCTGACTAGTATAGCTAGCTAGCATAGCTATTAGCTCGCCAAAGTAGAGAATGTGTAATAACATTAAAAAGGTGTACTTTGTTTTGCACATTTTTGATAAATCGTCCTGGGAGACAGGAGGCTTCTCCCTCTGTTAAAAGCTAAAAATAGTGTACGGGTAGGATTATGTAAATGAGTAATTTTTTTCTGTAAGGGTCAGATAACAAAAGATCGACTTTTCATGTTTAATTTCACATTTGAAGGGTGGACACAGGCAGACAATTATTTGAATACTAACATGAAAAGTAACTTTTCTACAATATGTTCCCTTTAAGTACTTGTAGACTAAAACATGCTAGCTGTTCAACGGTGAGCTACTAGCGTCTGACGCTTCTGATTTTCACGTTGGCTATTTTGGGCTGTGAAGTCTTAACACACACACACTAAGTGTAGACTGCAGTCTGGTCACTTCCTGTGTCTATTTCCTGTCAGTATAACCTTTGACCTCAGCCTTGGACACCTGTTTCCTACTTCCTGTTATTGCCTCTCCTGGCAGGAAGTCCACAAAATCTCACGTTAGATGCAGACTTGTGCTTTAGTTGACGTCAAATCTAAAAACGAGATGAGACAAGTTTGATGTATTTTTTACGGCTTATGTTTTAGTCATGCTATCAAATAAATATTAATATACAGTATTATGTATGTGGCACAGGTGCAAGTGTTTTGTATAGTATTGATGATTTCTATAAATGTGTCACGATGGTGGAGCTAGCAAATCCACCGCCACCACTGGTTGAACTGTACGTAGTTGTAGGAAAAAGGAGAGTGTCGTAAAAGTGTTAGGAAAAGGAGGAGGAGCTCATTAGTGCAGAACACCACCAGCAAATAAAAGATGGTGGATGCGATCGTTACTGAGGGATCAGACATGGCTTCTGTTTATTCTCCCACCTCTTCTTCTTCTCTGTGTGCGTGGGAGAAAAAGGCCGTTGGATACAATATTTTCGACTACCTCCCTCAGTGCCTGTTCATTTTTTCAAAATAGTTTTTGTTTTAATTATTTGCTTCTTTGTCCCGCACCCTTCAAAAACCTTTGGTTTAATTGATTTAAATTTTAATTAACTGTAATAATTTTTAGTTCATTAACTACAGTGAAGCGTCAAAAACAAGTTTTTGTTCCACTTGTGACCACTAGATGTCACTAGTTTAAGGCCACACCACCAAATGTGAGCATTTTCTCCTCCTCCTTTCTCCTCACCATAACACCCCCCCTCTTGTTCCATCTCCTCCTCCTCCAACAAGGCCAAAAGTCTTTTCATTTGCACTGCATCTTTTCACTCAACTCAAAGCTGAAGTTATTCATCGCAAAGGTCGGCATTCAGTCACCGAGTCACTCCCACACTCACTTTATGCTCAACACGCTTCAGTCGCTCACTTGATTAAAAGAATGCACAGTACTGTACACTTTTCAAAAAGAAGAAAACAAAAAAAGAAAATAGCCAAACCAAATAATAATAAATAATAATAATAATAACCAAAAATTAACTAAAAATATTTGTATTCCTAAAAATTCACATATCTATCCTAAAAAAATCACAGTAATGTTTGCCTGTTTATTTTCAAACAGAGAAATATTAGTCATAATAAAAATTGCAAAGAAGAAATAATGGCCAACATGTATTTTCTAAAGAAAAAACGAAGTGACCTGTTCCAATAAAAAAAAAATATATATATATATATATATATATATATATATATATATACATTTTAAGGGGGAAAAAATCATTAAAAAAAATCTATGGAAATGTTTTTGAACAAATATTTTAAGAAAAAAATATGTACGTTGCAAAACGCTTTAAAAATATGTTTGAGAAGATAAAGTCATCCCTATACTTTTATTTTTCGTTCAAATGAACTGGACTGCACTAAAAGCACTGTGCTGTGTGTGGCTGGCGTTCACCAGCCTCTAGTCTCAATATGGTACTGGAGCTGTTTCCATGGCAACAGTGAACCCCTGAATCTTTCTTCTTCTTTTTTTTTTGTTCTGAAGCAGCTTTTTACACCCCCCTCCCTCAACTCAGCAGTGTCCTCTGCTCTCTATCATCAGTGTTTTGTTTTTCACCTTGTTGCCGTGGCGACGCCGCATAGTCCTCCACATCTCCTCCGCGCACTCTCCTTGATGCCGAGCGCTCTCGCTCGTTGCATTCAAACGTCAGTTCACGTATGGCAAGAGGCAGCCGCCTTCAAGGCCGTCAGACACGACATCCACACGCACTTGATGTATTCAAAAAATATCGATGACTCCATGTCGTGGTTATGCCGTTTGCACCTGGCTTTCAGTTGCGCTGTTTAACTCATTCGCTCCCAGCCATTTTCACTGAAGCAAACACCTTCGCTCCCGCCTGTTTTTGTTGTTGTTGTTTTTACGAGATTTTGACTGATTTTGCCAGGCCCACAGAATTTTGTGTTCTTTTGCTATAAAACATGGAACCTAACAAAAGAAAGATTAGGGTCTCTTATATAAATATATCTGTTTCAGTTTTTTTGCAGCAAATAACAAGATAGCTGAGATCATCATTATTCATAAACCTGTTTAAAACACTGGGGAAAAGAGCTTGTTGCAACATGGCCCTGGTTGAGCTCATATACGCTGATGCCACCTGCTGGCAGTTTATTGTAATAACTACCATTACTTTAAGCAATCTCTTTAGGTCAGAGCCTTCTCTATGCTCTAGCATTAAAAAAAAACATCAAAAAAACATAAATACGTTTTTGGGACCATGGCCATATTTAAAATAAAACGTTTTTATACGTTGTTGGGAGCAAATGAGTTATGGTGTCAATATAGCACAATACAGGTGTATAAGCTACATTAATACCAACATTACAAGTAACCTAAATATGATACATAAAAAAAAACATAAAAATACGAGATAAATATATAAAAGCCACAGCAATTTCTCAGGTTTGATAGATCACATGCTAAATTAATAAATTTATTATGAATGCGCACAATGAACTGCACAGATTTGTAGATCAGCGTCCACGTCTGTTTTTGCCTCATCCTTTACTAAATCGGGTCTTATATGCAAAGTGTGTAATGTTTGGTTGTGGTCCTGTTTGGCAGGCCAAGTTGATCGTGCCCAACAGCACGGCGGGCCTGATCATCGGCAAGGGCGGCGCCACCGTCAAAGCGGTGATGGAGCAGTCGGGAGCTTGGGTGCAGCTGTCGCAGAAGCCCGAAGGCATCAACCTGCAGGAGCGCGTGGTCACCATCAGTGGCGAGCCTGAGCAGAACCGCAAGGCGGTCGAGATCATCGTGCAGAAGATCCAAGAGGACCCGCAGAGCTCGTCCTGCCTCAACATCTCTTACTCCAACATCACCGGGCCCGTGGCCAACTCTAACCCCACGGGCTCGCCGTACGCCAACTCGGCCGAGGTCATGCCGGCGGCGGCGGCGGCGGCAGCTACCGCTTCCTCGCTCCTCGGCCAGGCGGGGCTGGCGGGGGTGGGCGCCTTCCCTACGACCATGTCCAGCCTGTCGGGCAACGACCTGCTCACCATCACGTCCGCCCTCAACACACTGGCCAGCTACGGCTACAATACCAACTCTCTGGGACTGGGGCTCAACCCGGCCGCCGCCTCGGGGGTCCTCGCCGCCGTGGCCGCCAACTCCAATCCCGCCGCCGCTGCCGCCGCCAACTTACTAGCGTCCTACACCAGCGACGCGTCCACTAGCGTCGCCCACCAGGCCGCGGGGTTAGGCGGCTTCTCCTTGGGCTCACTGGCCGCCGCCACCGGTGCGACCAACGGCTACCTGAGCGCCGCCTCACCCCTGATGGCATCCTCGTTGCTGGCAACCGAAAAGCTGGCAGAAGGTGCCAAGGAGGTGGTGGAGATCGCAGTGCCAGAGAACCTGGTGGGCGCCATCCTGGGCAAAGGCGGCAAGACGCTAGTGGAGTACCAGGAGCTGACCGGCGCTCGCATCCAGATCTCCAAGAAGGGCGAGTTCATCCCGGGAACCCGAAACAGGAAGGTGACCATCACGGGATCGCAGGCGGCCACCCAGGCGGCGCAGTACCTGATCAGCCAGAGGATCACCTACGAGCAGGGAGTGCGTGCCACCAACCCCCAGAAGGTGGGCTAACCCCTCACACGCCCACCAGGAATCGCAAGAGGGAAGAGGAGAGGAGAGCGTTTTTTTTTTTTTTTCCACCCCATCTGCGTCGTCTTCTCAGTATCCCCCCTTGAAAAAAAAAAAGTGCTGAGATGACGAGAAAAAAAAACATGTAAAATGTAAATAAGTTTTATTACTTAACGTCTTTATGGACTTTTTATTCCTTTTTGTTGCGTAAATTAAAATGTTTGTTTTGTTTGTGTACTGTGGACACGCTGAATGACAGGAAGTAGGGGAAGGGAGGGGGAGCCTCCCCCCGCCCCCCTCCAGCCTCCCCGCCCACCTCCTGCAGGGTTTTTCTTGGTTCAATTAGCCACTTTCCTCCCCTTTTTGCCCCCCTTGCGAGGGTTCTGACTGCAAAGGTTGTGCGTATGACAGAACAAACGCACCCCACTAACCCCAAATCCCTGACCCCACTCCGCCCCCCAAATCTTCCGTCCCACGTTGATGACCTCACGTAGCGCGCGATACTGTGCTGCGCGGCGTGATGACATCATCACTATTTATTCTTATCCAGAGGAGTTGAATGTAAATGTTTTAATTTAATGTTTTTGGACTGCAGATGAATGCTAACGCCACATAGTGTAATATATGTCTTATTTAAGCCAGGGGGGGGCGCCACCTGTTAGAGGTCTCCTCCTTAGCGTCCCCCCCCCCCCCCTTATCTTGACCCGGCTTATCCTCCCTGGCGCTCGCTAAACCATGAAATGGAGTCCCTGCTGGCTAAAAGCACTCGGGACTAACTACTGAAAAACAAGCGGCGAGGTTGGCAGCGGTTACTGGCGTGCTCTTTTTGTGTGTTCTTTTGTGCTGTTTTTGTTGTTTTGTTTTGTTTTTTTTTACAGTCGGAGTACACTGAATTGTTGTCTTAATGCACTGTGAAGCGAGGGGACGCAACTGGACAACTTTTTGTATGGCAGGGAACACTAACGAATATGAAATATCAATTATTATATATGAATATTCCGCTTTGGAAGGCATACGGAGAGCCGGTCGTCAATCGACGGGGGTCCTTGGGAAAGGACGGGACGTCCGGTGGGAGCGCCGGGAGGGGGTGGTGGGAAAACTTGTTCCTTCATCAATTGGACACTTCCCCGTTACGTCAACGCGTACTTCCGGGTGGCAAAAGACGGCGTTGGTTGAATGAAACACTTTGAATGTGTGAAGCGTCGGTTGAAAAAGAATGTTACGGAAGGTCAAATGAGACGGAATGCCGTACGAAATCAAGACATATCACGTCACTATTGAGGGAGCTGAACTCCCAAATTTGGGGGTTCTGAGAAAATATTAGAATGAAGCATTTCAAACAAGAGATTCTCTTCTTTCACTAAAAAAAAAAAAACATTTTTTGCAGCCTTTTCCGTTCTTTAATAATTGGGATCTTTGTTTCACAAAGAAAGCCCCGGGATGGCGAACTACTTGATGATGCGTTGTCAGCGGCTCATTTGCATGCATTTGTCAGTCACTACATGAACTGCGACATCTTATCTCACACACGTGACGCACTGTTTATACCATCGATAGGCATACTCTGCTCGAGTGTGTCTCCAATTGTCCAACTTCCAGCACATTTTTCTCCGTCTTCACCGGCGTGACCGGCCGAGATTCGCCGCTTGATCTTTATCCTCTACTCAAAAAGTTTTGCGGCTCTAAAATCCAAAGTGCCGCCATCTGTTTGTCATTACAGTGGTTCAGATGAATGGTGTAGACATGTCCTTTTGACGGTGGAAATGAAAAAAACCAACCAACCAAAACCTTTCACTAGTTTTTGTCATGGTTTCATTTCAAGTCAACGGTAGCCACTCGCTTTTCTGCCACCCGGAAGCACCCTGGCGCTAATTGTTTACAAACATTCAGAAAAAGGTCTTATTGAAGTGAATGTAATAAGTAAGCAGCGGGGGTGCGTTGGATTCATTCACCCTGGCGAGCGCGCCCGACTGGGGACTCCTCTCCTTCCTCTTCGGTAGTTTGTCTTTCGGAGGCGTCGCTGGGCCGGCGAGGCTCTCTGGTAAGGAGGCTTCTTTACTCCATCTTTAACTCCATCCTCACGCACCCCCACCCGCCTAAACAACCCCCATCCCGACGCCGCCCTCCCCACGTCCCCCCCTACCACATCGCTCCACGGGGCGGCGGCGGCCATGATGCATGCCTCCTCTTCTCGTCGTCGTTGTCTTCTTCTTCTTCTTCTTCTTCTTGTGCTGCTGCTGCTGCTGAGGATCTTTGGGGGGGTCGAGCAGGGGGTCCCACTCTTCTTCTTGTAGTTGCTGTCGTGGCGAACATGGGATGGCTCCACTAGCTTGGGTGCGCCAAGCAGGAATACGGTGAACCAATGCATATTCACGGGTTAGGGTATTTGTAAATCTCCCCCCCCTCCTCTCTTATTTGCTTGTTTTGTGCTCAGGCCAAAGCAATTACATTGAAGTGAGTTGAAGAGCTCCGTTTACACTCTAATAGTGCTTTGCTGCCATCTTGTGGCATTTTGGTGTCAAGGAACTATGTTGAAGCGCATCCAGGAGTTTCACTTACAGTGTTTTGATGCGATCTTGACACTAAGTTGAGGGTTCCATTTAGACAATGCATGTTTCCACATATCTTGTGGCATCTTTAGACAATTATAAACCTTTAGGGGAGGAGTGAGGGTGTCAATTTTTTGCAGATTTTTGCAGATTTTTGCAGGTTCACTGTATTGACGACTTCTCGGCAGAGTGGTGGCTAGATCAGCGTTTTGACAGGTTAGCATGCAACATTGTGGACTTCCTATGGGGGGCAGTGTTGTGCAGCCACAGCGGGAAGACAACATTCTTCTTCTCCTTGATTTGATTTCATGATGATGATGCAGCGGAAGCGATATGTGTTGTCTCGTCACGTCCGTTTTCCCGTCGCGACGCTTCCCCCCCCCCTCCCCCGACTGATCGTAGTTTGGTTGTTTCATTGTTCTTGTATTGGTGGAAAATGCTGCTGCTAAGAAATGCTAACTGAAAAAAAACAACACAAAAAAAAAACATATCGAGAGCAAGTTTAAAGAAAAAAAAACTCGAACTTGTAAGTAGTCGAAAGCTGTGCCAAATTTTTCCGTTTGTTTTTGATATCGCAGACGTACAGTACTTTTTATACCAGGAAAAATGTGAAAAAGTGCCAAATGAATGAAGCGTATTCCATATCCTTTCTATCAAAAAGCGTGGAAGCATTTCATCAGTGTTAGCCTGGACACTCCCACAATGCAACAGTAGAGGGAATCAATAAAACATAGCGGTAGCTTAGCATTACCATTATGGAATACAGAGAGGAAAAATAATGTGACACCATAGCATTCTTAAACCTTTTCTAGTGAAAATGTATTTTGTGGGAATAGATGTTAACCTTTTTTGCACGTATATATTGCATGACGTCAAATGTGGACAAAAAAAAACGTGAAAAAAAAACCATTTTAGATTTTGTCGTTCATTGTCAACTAAAGTATCGAACAAAATCCGACACACCCCAAAAGTCCCAAATCACGTTTTTTTTTTTTTTTATGTGTACGCTAACGTTGCTAGCATGGAAGCTAACATCACTTAAGAGCTCGGCCTTAACACAGGCTTCCTCTTTTCTTATTTCCTTTTTTTCAGTTTTTAAGTCAATCAGTATTTCAGGCACAAATTTATTTATTTTTTTAATTTGTCAAAACCAAATGAAAAGAACAAATGCCTATGACGGCAAATTTGTGGTTAACTTCAACCGGCAATTCCATGTCAGCAACTTTCACACAGGTTTGCGAGCCTTGAAAAAAAATTCCACACAAAATGTTTGGAATCATCAAACCACAAGACATTTTTAGTCAAAGCAGTATTTAAGTTGCGATGAAGTATCCCTTTCCTGTCTAATTCGAACAAAAAAAAGACGTTTGCACTAAATGTCATGTGGCAAGGGTCCGAGCTGGGGGTTTGGGGAGCGGTTGCCGGGGTTTGTGTAGTGCATGCTCTGTCCACTCGCTCTTTTTCATGCCATTTTTTTTCCCACCGGCAACTCTTGTGAGCGGCCAGCAACAGTCACTTGCTACACCTTGTCGCTAGCATGCTAATATGCTAACTAGATGTTTGCGACGTTTAGGACAAAAACAACAACTTCTACTCTCACCACACATATTATGGGACCCTTATCTGCCCCCATGCATACCCCCCCCCTCCCACACTCGCCACCAATCACCCCTCTCAAAACTACCACTTTGAAACACCAGCAAGTGTCAATTGCATTTGTCATATCACTGATTAATGTTTTTTCTTCTTCTGTGGTTTATTTTGCTCGCCTGTGTCCCGACTAACTGACAACAAGATGCCATTTGTGTGAGTGTGTGTGTATCCAGTTTACACCCCCTAAAAACACATATGTAAGTAAGTCCCTTTCACACAAAGTTTTCGCAACAATTGATGACAATTTCATCAACACGTTTTCCTTGCTCCCAACAACTTCCCGCGGTCAGCCAGCCAGCATGCCGCCAAAATTTGGGGGTTGACTACATTCGGTTAGTATTTTCACACTGAGAAAAAGCTGCTTTAACTCATTCGCTGCCACTGACGACTATAGACGTCAAAGATCCTTTTTTAACTGGATTAGCAGTGAATGAATTAAGTAGCATCAGTGACATTACAAGTGAAACGTTTTTGGCCATCCTACCCTTGATACTATTTAAAAAGTCATCAAAGCCATGAAACGCCCCTTTTCCATGATGGTACCTTTTGCACGGGAAAAGTTGGCTGTGATTAGCACTGTGCTTATGATTCGCTCTGAATTTTTCCGTTTGCTGCTGTCCTGCCTTTGTCTCAGCTCTAATTCTATGATAGAGGCCGGCAAATTCAATTCAGGTCAACTTCCAACACCCCCATTCCGTATTGGCACCTTTCACACATTGGGTAAAAGCTTAAAAAAGGCAAGGTTTGACAGGCAGTGTGAAAGGGTCTAACAGACAGCCTTTGAAAAAAAGTTATCAAATTTGCAGCTTGACCTCACATCCCTACTCCGTATCGGTAACTTTTGCACGGAGCTGGGGGGGGGGGGGGGGGCACATTCACACTGCGCAACTAAGCAGTGTGAAAGGGGTATATTGGCACAGCAGTAACAGGTAGAGTGACTCGCAAATGTATAAACTACCTTTGGCCCTCCATTCCGTGTCGCTACCTTTCAGTTTCGAGTTAAAAGTTGGTGTGAAAGGGACTTTATTCATGCCCTCTTTTTTTTTTTTGCACTTCACTGCCCACACACACACTTTGCTCCCCTTCCTCGTCACCAGTGCCAAACTTCCGGAGGACGCCCCCGCACACATCCTCACCCACCCCCAAAAAGGGGCGCCGCCGATCATTCCGAGCTTCGCGTCGCTCTTGTGTCGGGACAGCCCGTGAAGCCAGCATGCTCCGCCCCCCCCTTCATCACATGACAACACCCTCCCCCTCCCCTACCTTTACCACCACTATCACCACCACCCCTACCACCACCTCCTCCTCCTCCTCCAGCAGGATTAACCCTCCCGCCCGTCCGTCCGTCCGTCCGTCCGTCCCTGGCCCAGGTCTGGCCAAGGAGCCGCCCATCCCCGCCAGCTGCTTTCCTAACTCTTATCATGTTGTTCTTCAGCTGTGGAGCTCCTCATTGATCGTGTGCCATAGTGTCGGGGGGCACCTGTCACCCCTTCCTCACCCTTTCTCTCTGTCTCCTCTTTCGCTCCATTTGTTGAAAAAAGAAAAAAAAAAAAAGAAAGATTGAATACTCCCAATTTTTTCTAACGACGAAGACGTTTTTTGGAGCCGATTTTCACCCCCTCCTCCTCCTCCTCCTCCACCACGCCACCACCCCTTGCTCGCTCATGAACTTTATTATTGATCTTCCTCCTCCTCTTCCTCCGCCTCCTCCTGTGTTCATCTCCAGCTGTCGGGACAATAACTCTCCATTCCATAAGTCCAAAAAAAAAAAAAAAAAGGAAGAAAAAAAAAAAAACCTCTGTGAGACTGTGCAATGCTCGCTGATATGATTCTATTTTGTTTGTTTTTTCTTGGTTTCTTTTCTTTGTTATGGAACCCCAGACATGACATGGGGGGCAAATGGTTTGATTGTGGCTAGCTAAAGATATAACTGGGGGCACAAAATGCTAATTTGTTTCCTCGGATTACTAAATTGTGGCTGCAAAATATTAACTTGTGGCCACCAAATACTAAATTATGGTCACAACATACTAATTTTTAGCCACAAAATCCTAAATTGTGGACCACAATATACTAATTTGGGACCATAAAATATGAACGTGGCCACAAAACTAATACTTACTATTGTTCTTTTGTATTTTGTTTGCACGTTATTCATACATCGTGGGCACAGATTAGTATTTAGTGCGCACAACATGCAAACTTGTAGCCGCAAAATTGTGACCAGTAAAATCCTGCTTTGTTAAAGAATAATTTGTATTTTGCACGCATGTAATGCATACTTTGTGGCCACAAATTAGCACTTTGTGTCCACATGATATCCCCATTGTCACTACAATTGAATTTTTTTCCCCCCGTGTCATGTCTGGAGCTCTGTAATTTGTGGCTCATCATCGGGGACAAAAAAAAAAAAAAGAAAAAAAGGGAAATTTAAACACAAAAAAGTTGTTTCTTCACCTTTTGTGTTGTCATTGTAAATAATCTTTTTTTTTGTACAGGGCGGGGCAGCATAAAGAGTTTAGCTGTGCTCTTGTTAGTCGTGTTCGTCATAGCTGCTGTATCCCCCCCCCCCCCCCCTCGTTTAGTAAGTCCCCCGTCAGACATCGCCAGACATATCACGTCACTCGTTTTTTTTTGTTTTTTTTTGCTGGCTCGCGGCGCTGCTAACTTTGTGCAATACAGTCGGGTTTCCAGCCAGCCATCAGCACATATCTTCCTCCTCCATGCCATCACATGATCAAAAGTATTAATAACGCCACCAGTGATGATGATAATTTTTCATTTCACCGCATGGCTCTCTCTGACTTCCACCCCCCTGATTTTATGCTGCCCGTCGCCCCATTTCCACACACATACGAGCTATTTATTTCCTAACTCATTCAAAAATAACAAATGAGTCAAAAAGGGAATGACTGGAAGAAGAGAAAATATTTTGATTTTTTTTTTTTTAAGTATTAAGTAGTGGTTGCTTTTTAACACCGTTGATGAGCTGACGTAAAACAAAAAAAAAGAGTATTGAATATTAAATGTAACTGTAGCATTGTGTTTGTAAAGAGACAAAAAAAAAAAAACAACTTAGTGAGTTTGTGTTTGTTGACTTGTGGATTACCAGTGAAGTGAAGGCCATCTAGTGCTAACAATAATAATATTAATAATAACTACTATTATTATTATCATAATGATATATGAGGTCATTTTCTAAGGATTCTTATTTTGCCACAGCAACAGCAGTCATTATAAATGTTCATTTTAGCATCACCTGTCTTCTGTTGTCTTATTCTTCACCTTCCACCACACTCTGCATCATCACACTTTAACACATCAGGGGCTGAGCGTGTGTGCGTGTGCGCGCGCGTGTGTGTGTGTGTGTAAGTAGGGCGGGCTGAACGAATGGATCGGTGGTGGGTGGGCTGGGGGTGGCGGGGGGGGGTTTGTTGTCGTGTCCAGTGTCCACCAACAAGCTAAAACCAGTCAGGCTTCCATATCTCCTCATGGAAGCTCCTGACGTCGTTATAGCTGCCAACCATGTGACCATCATGTGATCCGACTCAGCTGACTGTCCATAACCCCGCCCCCTCCCCAAAACCCCCCAACCCACCACCAACCAACCACCACCGCCGCACCACCTTTCAAGTCACCTGACCAAATCAAAATCAACCAATCACTGTCCTCCTCCACTGCTGCTGCTGCTACTGCTGCACCATGTGATGTTCTCCATTAATAACATACTACTGTAGTACTTAGTGGCACCATATGCGCTCACGTGTCTGCAGGTCTGGGGAAGAAAGTGCGTAAAGCCCATTACAGGACAACAATTGGCTTGATCGATGTCCCCTTTAAGAACAATAAACCTCCAGGGGGAAAAAAAAGAAGAAAAAAAACAATAAACGCCTCTGAATCCCTTGTACACCTAATCACCTCTTGAGTCCCTTTAAGGACAAATATCACTTCCGTTTAACATCCCTTTAAGGACAACAATCAGCTCTATGTTCAGTATATCCTTTAAAATGACAACAATCAACTCTGTTTATGTTTCAATGTAAAAAAAGTATTTTCATGAATCTCCTTCTAAGGATTGCCTCTGTATATGTCCTTTAAATTGGCAACAATCCCCTCTGTCTGCATGCCCCTGAAAGGAAAACAACAATCGGCTCCATGTACGACCCTTAAGGACAACAATCAGCTCCATCAAGAGTTGGCGCAAAGTATGTCCCTTTAAGGACAACAATTGGCCCAATCTCCGTTTCTGTTAATGCAAACTAACGTCAAGATTACATACCGCAACATTTTGACTTTCCACTAAGCAGTGCAGAAGTACAAAGTATCTTGTATCCCAAAAACCGCATTTGGCAACCAAAGACCGGAACCCGATGTGACCCCCGAAGCTCATGGCAGGTTAGAATCCACCAACTCCTGCCTCTCAGGTGGAGGAGTTTGAACAGACTTGTGGTTAGGTAGTCTGGTCTGGACCAAAGTCTTACAAAAATATACAAGGTGTGTCTGGCTTTCATCATACGATCTTGACCAAAAACGCCAAGAACTGGCAGAGCAATCGCACCAGAATTCATTTTAACAGGACCAAACGTAAGAAGTGCGAATGCAGGCTTAGTACCTCGACTTCTTATTCGTGAGTGAGGGAAGGATGATCACGGGTTGCGATGGATCCCAGTGACGTGCTCACTGTAGCATATCCTACCATTTCTTAAGGCAACCGCGGTTTCCGTGTCCCCCACGGCCAACACAGGTGTTTCAAACGATCAGCTAATCAGCAAGCTCTGCATGAAGCCTGATAACGATCCTCAGCTGTGTTGGCTGTAGGAGACATGGAAAACAGGCTGGATAGGGGTACTCCAGACCAGGGTCTTAAGCCTCCTAAGGAGTTCCCAGATGAGACCTCATGACAGATCACAGACAAGATCACAAGTGACTGCAAGAGGGTTCGGGCCTTGGTCATCTGGATCAGGCTTTATTTGGGATGCTTCCTAGTCATATACCAGGTGAGGCATATCCTGCCAGGATGTAGGGAAGATCGCTCCGTGAGGTTGGAAACACCTCGACAGGTCAAAGGGAAGTCAAGGTTACCCCGCTCCGAATTCTTGCGGTCCTGCTTACAAACACAAGACGCGCAACGTTCACTTCCAAACTGGAAACTGAACTGCTTGGTGGAAAAGGTGTCAGGGTTCCGCGTTGTCCTCCCCCGGAGCTGCAGACCACACTAGTGTTCATATTCGTGTATGTGCCGAATCCTCCTCCACGAGGTCCACCTTAACCCGTTTCCATGCCAACCGCAGCGTAGTCAGTTGCACGGCAACCAGCCGCCGGTAGAGGCCCGGAGGAAGGAAGACAAAGTCAGAGGCGTGCTGCCAATTCTCAGGGTGTCGTCGTAGTTCGTTCAAAAGCGACCTTAGCGCGTCTCCTCCCGACCAAGCCCAAAGAACCGCCCTTTTCTCAGAACCAGCCGTCAATTGATAGCATCGATTTTTTCCGCAGAGAGACGCTACTAACTTAATGTTTACAACCCAAAACGAGACCAACAACGCTGTGGAAAGAATGTCAAGCGACAGAGGAAGCGAGCGGACGCTTCTTTGTCGACCGACCGTGAACTTTTCCGCTTACTTTGTCTGTGACGTGAGCTCGTGTACTTTTTTGTGTTGAAACCATTGCATGTGACTGTGAGGGTGTGCAATGAAACTGTGGGGCCGGACGATAATGATGAAGGTACCCTTTTCTGTGACGTCCGTCCGGCGACCGCTCGTGGACCAATGAATGCTAATGTGTGACCATGCAAAGCTGTCAAGTTTTGTTGATTTGTACATGGTCCAATAAACCATTGAAGCAAAGTCGCCATCTTTAGTCATGTGACCACAGGTAAGTGGAGCGGAGGTGGTCTCATTGGGACGCATCAGTCCGGAAGGGTCCGTCCGTCCGTCCTCTTGACATATCCATCCCCCCCACAATCCTCCTGTGCACCAGAGCCATCTGATCAGCCAACACCGCCACATCCGCCATGACTCCACAACACGCCGGGTTCCTGCGGGCACCTCCGCCTCCGCCTCCTCTCCATGCCATCGGCCGAGCGGCTTCTTCCCGGCGGTTGTCGCAAAGCCTCCTGGGAAACGGAGTCCTCATTCACAGCATGGTCTGACCAACCTCCTGTCACTTTCCTCCTCCCACACTATTCCTCCTTCCTCCTCATCCGCCAGATAAAGAAGCTCCTCCGGCGACAAGGCGCGCTTGTAGAATGTAATCACATCCTAACAGAGGCCATTTTGGTTTTCAACGTTTTAGCAAATAGCATTTTGTCCATGAGGGTAAAGTGGACAACGTCTTTGTTACACATTTCAGTGTCTCATATGTATAAATCAGCACCAAAACATTCCATATTTGCTATGTAGGTTCTTTGGATTCAGGGCTTTGGATGTGCCAAAGGATCGAGGTCTAGCTCAAAAGCCAATGGCAGACATGTCACACAGATTCCAAATTCTTGCACAATTTTCATAGGATCGTCCACAGCCTTGGTGGACATGAAGGAAGTCGCTAGGCGCAGCTTTTGGTTGAATGTGTGGTGGTGCAATTTAGTTGATCAAAAACCAGGTAAAAAATTGATCGCCATGAATCAAAAAATGTCTTGAGGGGTTATTAGATGACTTATGTTTTCAATATGCCCCCATAGGATGACGTAAATAACATCATTTAAAATAGAGTTTAAGAGATAATCATCGTTAGGCATCTGCATATTGCGGTTTTGTAGTATTGCAATTACAGCTCTATAACTCTTTGACTGCCAAAAACGTTAAATAACGTTTTGTAAAATCTTATGGAGGAGTGCCAAAGACGTTAAAATATGTTTTTTCAAAACATTGGTGAAACTAACCATTTTCAATTGTTGATTACTGAAAAACGGAATAAGGTAGAAACAAACTTTTTTTCTGATGAAAGATGAGAGTCCAATCTTTCATTTGGTAGTATGTGTGTTTCCATAGTCCAAACACATAATTTTCTGTGGACCTTGAAAGATCAGTCAAAAATGCTTAAATCGGCTGGCACCCACGGCATCCCTTTTCTGAAAACGTCTGGCAGTCAAAGAGTTTGAATTCATTCGAAACGTTCGGGTAAATAACTTTGTTTTTTCAACAATGAGAGGTGGAGGGCATGCACTGATGACTAAAAAGAAAAAAAAGTTTTTGTGGTTTTGAAACGGACTTTTTCAAATCTATAGTAACTTCCAACACATTGAGTGCAACACAAGTAGTTCAAGACAGTCATTAACACGCTGACTATTGACTTTTGTTTTTGGCTCACCAAAAATAATGTCGCCACAGAGATACAAGTGTAATTACAAGAGCACCACTGATGGTAGGAAACGACATCTCAACATCTCAAATTTGGTAACAAGCGACAAGGTCGCTCATGTTGTCGTTCAACTGTTTTGAACGTTTGTTTTTTTGAACTAGTGCCACCAAAAAGCCAAAGAACAAGAAAAATAATTCTTTGTCACTCACTGTGAGGTGCGATGCATGGTCGTATTTTCATCTGTTCCCAAAACGACATTTTTCCAGGAATCAAGTAAAGCTTGAAGTCTGCTGAAGTGCATCGTGGGAGCAGTTTCCTCTCGACTCTGCAAGCACAGCAACGTCATTTTGACAATAAAATTCACATTGAATCCAGGGGTGACATCGACAAATAGTGGTTAGCAGATCTGCCTCACAGACTAATTCTGGGTTTGAATCTGCAAGTACTGCAGCTACCAAAAACATGCATGCAAGCTTTTTTTTGTCGGTATGTGCCTTGACATTTCCCGGCAACAAGCCTGAATGAACCCAGCTTCTCTCACCAATTAGTCAGGATAAACTCCAGCTCACCTGTGAGGCTAATGAGGATAAACGCTATAGAAAACAGATGAACATTTAATCCGGATTCCACTTGCTCATATCAGGAAATTATATTTTTGCTGCATCAGAGCAGTGGACCATCACGAAAAAGGGGCGCTTGGATGTGACCCCGGCGCTGCGGGCAACTAGCTTTAGCTTAAAGCCTCGTCTTCCCAAGCGTACAAGCGCTTCCTTTACGTCTGCTTTTCTGCCTTTGTCAACGCGGGCCCGGCAGCTGCTAGCGCCATTAGCCGCTTGGGGACAGGAGGCCGCAGATTGATTGGACTCCAACCTTTTAAGAAGCTGGCTAAGAATAGACCGTGCGGGGAGGACGTCGAGACGCTCACCGGAATTCCCATAACGCTCCTGGGAAGTGAGGTGCAAGAAAGATAAATTGGCTTGACAAGTCGATCTGACGTGTTAAAAATGTGTTCACAACTTTACATTTTGGCTTATGCCCACCGGCCCGGCTCTAACACATTTTTCTGCCACTGATAATTTGACTGATGTTGGTTCAGTTTGCTGTATATATTCAAAATAGATTATGGACTAGTCCCTCTAAATTGTGGGCCAGTCTCTTGGGGTAAAATGGAGGAAAAATAATAACTAAAAAGCACTGCATCAGCCCCAAAAGACGCCGGCCCACCGGGCATCTGCCCTGTATGCCAGATGTCCAGTCCAGCCCAGGACTTTGGACAAGAAAAGTGAAGTACACCCTGAATTGGTGGTCAGCCAAATGGTCAGTCACGCAGACAGACAGACAAACATTCACACTAACACCAGTGGACAACTAAGAGACGTCAGCGAAGTAAAGAAAATCTCACGCAGGGACGACGTGGGAACTCACAGGAAGGTCAAATCAAGATTTGAACCCTGCCTGCACCTAAAAACTGTGAGGCAGGAATGCTAGCCACTTAACGTTTGTGCTACCCACCAAAAAAGAATACACATGAAAATCAGTTGTAATCATTGAAAAAAACACTGTGTGTGTGTGTGTGTGTGTGCGTAGCACTTTTTACCAGATATGATGCTGATCTTTTAATATTATCTCCCAAAAAGCAATACGTTTACATTAAACTCAGATTGGTGGCCTTTGTAAATAAATAATCAATATTGGCAGCTAAAACCTAAGCTCACAAAGTGATCTTAAAGTTGTGTAAAATAAGAAATAAAGTTTTTGTGAAAGTTTGTGATTTTTGGTTTAAAAAAATGATGTGCCTATAAATGTTTGTTGTAATAAAAAAAAAGAAAGATTTTTTTTTTCCCCAGTGGGTGCTTCATGCGGGGCGGGACCAACAGCAGTAGCAAACAGAAGTGCTGAAGGAAGGTAAGATGATGCTTAGTTAAACAATGGCGCCCCCTTTGGTGGTATGTGGAACCTGTGGCGCCATCAAGCAATAACATGAACAGTGAAACAGTCATGTGACCTGAATGAAGAAGCTATAGCAACATGCTACATAAATGAAGCTAAAGCTTACATCACTTTACTGAATAAAACGAAAGCAGGAAGAGATTAAACTCAAACTAAATGTTGGACAGACAAAACCCAAAACCTTGAAAAAATTAGACAGTACAGTAGTTTGTTTAAGGTTTTGTTACTAGACTTAAGACAGAAGTAGGGCTAAACCTAAAATAGACTAAACTTAAAACAGAGTAAACTTAAAAGAGGACTAAGACTAAAAGTACGACGGACAAAACTTAAAACAGGACTGCGGCTGAACATGAGATGGACTAAACATAAGACAGAAGGACTTAACCTAGAAACAGGACCTGGAATTAATGCAAGACAAAGTAAACCTAAAACAGGACTAGGAGTCCAAACCTAAAATAAACTAAACGTACAAAATATAAAACTGGACTAAACTAAGACCCTAAAACACTAAAGCTAAAGCAGGACGAGGACTAAACCTGAGGCAATAAAGTAACAGGACAAAACCGGGGGGGGTCTCAACCTAAAACAATTAATGCAAGACATGCTGAACCTAAAATACACTAAAACGAGACAGTAGGACTAACAGATAAAACCAGACAAAACAGGACTAAACATAAAATACTGTAGACTTAAACAGATTTACTCTAAAAAAGGCTAGTACTAAACTTAAGACATAGTAAACCAAAGACAGGACAAAACATAAGATGACAGGCAATTGTGCTAGCTACTGAATGTCGTCGAAGCACCTGTACGCCACTGATTGGTGCCTTCAGGAGCAGCTCGGAAATACGTGTATTAATGCTGCATTCGAGGATGGTGTTTTCCCCCCAGTTCCGACCTAAAAGCGTTCGAGGCGAAAGTAAACCAAAATGGCGGATAGTGATAAATTGTACATTGTGTTAGGTGAAATGATGTTGAATATTTATGAATGAAGAAAGCTATCTAGTAAATTGTGTGTTACCATTCAAGGTTCCACTTCCTGGTTTGAACTTGGAAAAGTCCCGACGAATGCAGCAAAAGGTGGCTTGATTTAAACCAGACTAAACCAAATGTGTTTGAATTAAAACCAAACAAAATCAAATATTGTTTCATGCGATGATGTAAACCACATCAAATCAAAGACAGTTCAATTCAACCAAAACGAATCTCTCTCAGGAGATAGATCGCTATCTATCCAACTGTGACACAAGCTAAGCTAATTAGCATTTATCTATCTATTTTAGGGTGACCATATTCCCATTTACAAAAAAGAGGACACTTCTTTCTTTCTATGCATCTATCATATGACAAAGGACCACAAATGTCTAAATGGATGAAAACATGTTTTTTTTTGTTTTTCCTTGCACGCAATACATGAATACATGCATACAAAGCCCCCCTGAAAACCCCTCCTCCTAAATGCCCTTCTACTCGCACCGTTCATTGCACCTGTGAGTGTGAGGAGGCAGCAGGACAAATGAAATATGCTCGGTCTTGCTTGGATGCATCTGCTATGAAGGACACATGAAGGGGACACACACACACACACAAGTAGAGAGGTCCACACAATGGGGGGACGTGGTGGTGGTGATGATGTGGTTTCCATGGCAACAGCAGCAAGCTGCAAAAAGACTGCTTGGAGAACATATGTCACTCTTGACTGATTTCACACACACACAACCTGGCAACACGTTTTTTGTGAGTGCAGCCAATCACAGATCGTTGAGGCCTTAATACTTTCAGTCTCAGGACTCCCGAGTCCTGTATGCAGGCAATACTTGACTCACTCCTGATCCTCATCCTGGTCTTGGTCTTTATCATCGTCATCTATTTTCTCGATCCTCAATCTAGCCCTTGTTGCTCAACGTGGTCCCAAGTCGTGTACTTGATCATGGGCCATTTCCGAACCCTGGTCCATTTCGATTTCCTGATTCTAGAGAATTTCCCGCTCCCGAATTCAGGCCCCATTTTCCAGTCCTGAGACTCACGGGTCCTCAATTTGGTCAATTTGCTGAGTCAGCTTGATTTCCAGGTCATGAACCTTATCCTGAACCCGGTCCATTTTCATTTCCAACTCCTGACCCTCATCCTGATACGGGTCCATTTCCTAGTAGTCCAGGTTTTTACCTTGAGACATTTCTTAGTCCTGTTCTTCATCCTTGTGTTGATTTCTGTCCGGAACCGCACTCTGGTCCATTTCCGATTCCGAGTCATGGTCCCCCACCCTGGTCCTGACTGTGACACAGATCCTGAACCTTTTCCAGTCCTATAGTCCTAATCCTGGTTTTTGCCCCATTTCTCGTTTATTATAACTTCCATATTGTTGGTAAGCTTTAAAAAAAAATGTCTTTGTTTCTAATAAAATCATTTCACGCAGACATGATTGACACCTGCCCGCCTCTTCCTCTTTGCGTGTGCGTGCGTCTACAAGCGTGTTCTGGTGGTCTGGGCCATATTAATTACAATCAGTAAGTGAGTGGGTTGGGGGTGTGCAAACCTAAAAGAGGCGAGCGAGAGTGGTTCAGGGGGAGGCACAACATTAGCAGGCCATCAAGTCGCTGCTGCAGCAAGGATCGGCTATTGATGTCTGCCGCAGTCTCACGCATAAACACACACAGGAGTACCGAGTGTTTCGTCTGTTGTGTACAAGAAAGTGAAAAGAATTTGAGTTTGTGTTCATTCATGCACATATTGATCCACTGCATACAATTTTTTTTGTTAAATTGGGGGTGGGGGGGGGGCATTGATGAATCAACCACCCCCACACCACCATGAACCCCCTCTTTCTCACCATCACACTTCCTTGGCAGATCCCCGTTGCCATAGCAACGCTCCCGTTGCCGCAGGCTAGCTGGAGCGATGTGCAGCGCTGTTTGGAAATAAAAGAAAGTGAGGGGGAGGAATGGGAGGGGGGGGGGTTGGCTCTCCAATTCATTACCTCTATAACGACCCCCCCCCAACCCTCACATCCCATCACAAGCATCAGCCGAGCTCCGCAAAGGCCTCGCTCGGCATCTGCTCAGCAGTCTGAACACGTTGCAGCCAAACTTCCAAGCTACATTTATTATTCATCCTTCCATATATGCGCACGCACACACAAAATACGTACAAATCGGAAGCCTGACGTCAGAAAGGCGGACACGATACAACCCGTCACACTCACGGTCAGTATTATAACGAATTCATGTTTTATAGCGAGCTATCAAACTTTTCCGCTTTTAGCCAAATGTGCCTAAAATAGGCTCGTTGGACCAAAATGTGAACTTTTTTTGTTGGTCCACTCAAGGTAGACGTGACTTGCAGCTCAAACTGACTTCTGGGGCTGAATTTTCTAAATCCCAAATGCTGTAGTGTGTCTTTTAAGGACCCCTGGAAATGTTGAAAACGCTCCAAACCTCAACAGCAGACTAGACAAGCCTACTAAATGACCCGAAAATGGCCCCTTTGAACAAAAATGGCGGACTTCGTGTAACATTTTTGGCAAGGCTTTTTTAAAAGCTTTTTTGCAGGTATACTCATGATAGACATTTAACGTGAAAATTAATCAAATAAAATTGCTAAGTCAAACTGGTTTCAGGGGGTGATTTTATTTCTTATGTTTCCCCCAAATCTGGTGTAGTCTGTTTGAAGGAAACTTGGAAATGGCCAATATGAGCCTGTGAAACAAAATGGCACAACGTTTCTGTTCATCTTCTTAGTTACCAAACATACATCTTCACCACGATGCAGAGATATTAATACACGAAACATAAAAGGTAACAATGAGATGTTGCTGACCTGTGTTGTTGCCAATGTGTATTGCGTCAACTTATGTTATGAGTGACGTTTGCTGTTGGTCTCAGTCTCCACAAGAGCAGATGCTTGAGCTCATTAGGAGTCAGGACCACACACCGGTGCAGAATTCAGAGAAGCACCAACATGGCGACGGCCAAGAAGCGGCGGGAGGATGCGCAAGCCCAAATATTCTCTCTTCCGCTTAACACTTGAAAACACACGAGGGAGAAACACACATTGACTTAGGAAATAACAAAAGAATACGTGAACAAAACAATTGGTTACGTGGAATTACAGGTCAACTGAACGTGAGCTGTGGCGCTGCAGCGCCACCTGGTGGACACGCCAGGACGGGTTCATGGATTGGAAACGGACTCAAGTCACTGATGAGTTAGTGATCTGAAATAAGGACGTGACGCTTCAATGACTGTCTAACGTGAGCGTAGTGCATTTCTTAATGTCAGAAAACAGGGATCAACCATGACAAAAAATTAACATCTGAAAACGGAAGTATCACAGGCAATAGTTTGGATTTCATAGATGACTATGGCTATGACTTTATCTCCCTCACATGTCTGAAGACTCTCACTATAGAGAAACATATTCAAGTTAATAAACGCCAGAAAACTACAATAAATAATCATACTTCTTTTGGACGTTAAGCATTTTACGCAAAAAGATTCTTTGGTAAACTCTTACCGTCCCTAAAATCAAAAATATTGGGCCAGTTATTCTAATATTTGCAGCAGAACTGGGCATAAACACATCCGCATAAATTTCGGGGAAGAAGTTTTGGTCATGGAATTGTCTAATAAGACAAAAAATAACATACGTTTTTGTGACTATCAGCTGATTTTTTTTTTTTAGATTATTTTCCGGTTACCTAAATATTACAAACATTAAGACATTGGTAAAAGTACCTAAATATAGTACAGCAAAAACAACCATGGCAAGAGTTCAAAAAGTTTATCTCATTGAGCGAAATCAATGTTATACTAGATTTGGCAAAATTGTCCTAAATAATTAAACAATTTGTTGTTGGCCAGTGTAATATTACTTTAAAAAAAATGCAATATTAGCTTCACAATATAAACAAATATCTAGAACCAACACATTGGAAGGAGAAAGCATGACACAGATGTGCTAATAAGACAAACACTTTATTATAACATTAAATTTTGGGGCAGCACAGAGAACCACTGGTTTCCACGTGTGCCTCAAAGTCAAGAGGTTCTGGGTTCAATTCCTGTGTAGAGTTTGGATGTTTTCCTCGAGCTTGAAAGTGTTTTTTTTTTCTCCCACATTCCAAAAATGCTTGTTTGTGAGGACAAGATGATGGAAAATGTTTGTTTTGGGCTCACTCTTAAAAAAAAAAATCAAAAAAATAAATCAAAGTTCAGTCTGATTTGATGACATTTAGTCATCCTCAGTTTTGGTTTTCTTCTTTTTCTTCTTCTTTGTCTCTTTGTGCGGAGTGTCCACATCCACTTCACTCATCACTTCTTCTTTCACTTCTACAATGGCCGCCTTCTCCCTGTTTTTTTTCCTCTTCTTCCTGCTCCTCTCCTCAGTGTGTTCCTGGCCTTTTTCCTCAACTTCCTGTTTGACCGTCACTTCCTCCTCCTCTTCCTTTACTTTAATATGCTTGTCTTTCTTTTTCTTCTTTTTCCTCTTCCTGTCCTCGACCTGCGTCACCTGCGCCGTGATGGGCGTCTTGCTTCCGAAGGGCTGGAATCTCTGTTTGAGACCGGGCGGAAGTGCGGGCGCGGGGGCGGCGTGGACGACGCAGGGCTGCATGCAGTCGCCACCGTAGCTCTCGCCCACGCTCAGTAGACCAGAGAAGGCGGGCCCCAACCCTGGGGCCGACGAATCAGTGGTGAGCAAGCGGAGGTCGGAGATGCCGTGATTGGATGCCAAGATGTTGTACACCTGCTGGCTCCGCCCGTCGCCCGCGGCAGAACGAAGTTTCAGCGTTTGAAAGCCGGAAAGATTCAAGCTTGCGCCACGCAAACTGTGAAGGCAAAAAACAGGGGTTACACTTCATACTAACAAAGTACATTTTTAAAAAAGTCAGCATGGGGGATCGATCCTCAGTTATTCACATTTTGTGTGTGTTAAGCAGTGATTTTGATGAATTAATGGCATACATTGTTAGTGTGCAAATGTTTGTGCTTGTTATTTAGCCTCGTATCTTAGCTAAACCCGTTGACAAGTATCATGTGAAGGTGGTTCGTTTGCGCTTAAGTGTGCTATGGCATAGCACACCTAAGCAGGTAAGTTCTGAGCGTTTCTTTACCTTCACACCCCCTTAAACCCACCAAACGTCATATATGATAATCATGGGGGACCAGTGTCAAAGGGTAAACGGGTTTTACTTTCTTTGAGCTTATTTAGACCCAAACGTGAGTGAAAAGTAGCCTAAAAATATTAAAGGACAGACCATCGTGGATCAAAGCTAGCAGGGGCTTTAATTAGCCACAGTTCGCTCTTGCTCCTCTTCAGGCTCTCAGTCAGTGTGCTGCTGCAAGGCTTGTGGCTGAAGCACACAAAGTCACCGGGACACTGATACTTGCTGCTCTTCTCTGCCAAAACACCATTCAACACCAAATAAAGTATATTCGAGCATTTCTCACTTTCGAAAAAGAAACATAATGAAGTGCCAACTTACCGATTTCCTTTGGCCTTAACGACTCTTCCGCGAGGATGTTATCCGCTTCGTCCTCGCTCGATGAGGATGAAACATCTCGAGGCATTTTAATATTGTTGAAAGATTACCGAAAAGTCGTCCAAACTTTGTTATCGTTTTAATGCAAGGACGCGTGAGTGAAAAGCTAAAATGCACGTGTGCGTGTGGCCACGAATGAACTGTGACCTTTGGGTACCGCACTTCCTGCGTCGGCCTTGTTTGTAGTCCAACAACCAGACGCAGTGTGTTGGTTTGTTTTAAAAGAGTCCTACAAATAAACTACATGACCCAGAAATCATCGTGTCAGGTTACATAAGGTTACAGCATTTTTTTCACGAAAAGGGTTAACTGCGAGGAAGAAATCGCGAGAACAGTCGAAAGCACTTGGTTGCCTTGCTTCCTTGTGGCAACTCTGTTTGTAGTCCAACAAGCAGACGTTGGTGCATTGGAATGACTTGAACAAGTCCGACAAAACAAACTACATCGCCCATAATGCACCTAAACTGGTTAAGTAACTCACCAGCGTTGTTCGCGAGAGCGGGTTGACAGCAGTCAGGAGCAGGCCAAAGTGGGTAAACAAATTAGGAATATGTGTGGGGGACATTGTCAAAATCAACAAAGTTTTGTATCGCTTTCTATTGTTAGTATGTTCGCGGTTGCTCCAAAACGGGTCGGAGGAAGCTGAAGGTTAAGCTAGTTAGCAAACAGCGCTCTTAACGCCACTTTTAAGATAAATAGGTTAAATCAGCTAACGTGTGCTAGCTCGGGTTAGCCGGCTAGCTCGGCAGCCCACTGGCTCGCAGTCCGGCCGTCATGTCGTCGCCTTCCTCGTCGTCACGGCGCCAGTGGTGTTACTTGTGCGACCTGCCCAAGATGCCTTGGACGGTGGTGTGGGACTTCAGCGAGGTGGTGTGCCGCGGCTGCGTCAACTACGAGGGCGCCAACCAGATCGAGTTCCTGATCGCTAGCGCGCGGCAGCTGAAGCGCAGCCACAGCATGCAGGACGGAAATGTTCGCTCACCGGGTCCGGGACCCTCGCCCCACAAACACGCCGTGCCGGGCCGCGGGGAGCCGGCTACGGACGGTGGTCGATCGCACGGTGAGCGTTTCGACCGGGGTGGCCGAGGGGATGGCGGCAGCGTGGCCGCCGCTCGCGTGCCGCCCAACGGGCTGCACCGCGACGGGCAGCTGCCGCAAGAGGTGAATCGCCAGAGTCCCAGCGGGAGCCGGAGACCCATGATCGGGGCGGCCATACCCCCGAATCTAGTGACTCAGAGCATAGCGGGGATCCCCCACGGGTTGCTGGCGGGCATGCCGGCCGGCCTGACCGCTAGGACGGCCCCCATGAGCAGCCCGATGATCTTCCCGGCGCCGGTGCTCGCCGAGATGAATCGCCGCCAGCTGGGCATCGGCATGGGCATCGGCCCCTTCATCACGCCGGAGCTCGAGCGGGAGCTGAGCTCGTCCCAGCCCAAGTCACAGACCCAGGGCCACGCCGGCTCCGGCAAGAACGCCGGCCTGCCCTCATCATCGGCCTCAGTCAGTCAGACAAGCCCCAAGCCCGCGTCGTCGCCGGCCAGGCAGCCGCGGCCCCTCGCCGCCCGCGCCGGTGGGGAGCCGCTGTCATCCGGCAGCTCGTCCGAGGCCGCCACCACCGCAGCGGCCGCGCTGCCTCACAGTGGAGCTTCTGAGCTGGGCTCCACCTCGGCTAGCAGCAGCCTGACCGGAAGCACCTTGTCCTGCACGCTGTGCCACGAGAGGCTGGAGGACACACACTTTGTTCAGTGTCCGTCTGTGCCGGGACACAGGTGGGTACTTTTTTTTTTTTTTTTTTTAATTAACAGTAACTGTCTAACGTGGTAAAGTTAAGCAATGTTAATTATTAATAAAAACATAAGGTTGGTAAAATACATATGTATTAGAGAATTTATAAAGTATATTACATCAAAGTATAATGTGTGTTTGTATATACGTACAGGTTCTGCTTCCCATGCACCAGAGTGTATATCCAGAGCCGGCGGGGTGACGGCGATGTGTACTGCCCGAGCGGCGACCGCTGCCCGCTGGACACGTCGGTAAACAGCCCCCCCTGGGCATTCATGCAGGGTGAGGTGTCCACCATCCTGGGCACCGGCGTGGCGGGCGCCCCATCGTCCGCTCCACCCGGAGCCGGGCCCGGTGGACCCGGGGGGCCCGGTGGCGGCGGTGCCAACGGGGCCGCAGCGCATAGCAGCGATGTCACCGTCAAGAAGGAGCGGGAGACGTGATGGTGGTTTCCATGGCAACCTGGAACAAAGGCAGGCAGGCGGGACACACACAAACATTACTACATACATTTACTACTCTTTATAACCTCTTGTTTATGAAGTGTACACATAGGGTGAGCACATTTTACCATTGTCTTTGTATGGCCACACATTGTTTTCTTGTGTAGATTAGTCAAAATGTCCGCCACTAAGAAAAACGGTATGTCAAATGTCGTGCCACACTAACGGGGCAAGACAAGAACAGTTACTTACACACACACACAAGCTTTTTGGGGGAAATCAGGTTTGGTGCCACACAAAGATTGAAAGACATGAAAAAACACAAAACACGGTTTCTATATGTTGAACACTGGATGTTTAGGGTGCTGGCAAGTTCCAGATTGGATCAGCCACAATGTTGCCACTAGGAAAAATGTCCCCCTAATAAAAACTGAATGTCAACAAATGTGGCACACAAAGATAGAAAGACAAGAATACAGTCCACGATTGGCTGATGACCAGTCCAACCTGCAATTAATTGATGCCCTCCTAAAATGGTTTCTAGTTGCCTATAGATGGCAGCAAAGCACTGTTTCAATGAAGCCCCTTAACTCACTTCAATGTAGTCCCTTGGCACCATTACCGGTCAAAATGTCCCTGCAAAGAAATACATCCCACTTGCAAAATAAAAATTAAAAATGGGATGACAAGTGCCACACTAACATCCAATGGACTGACACACACACGCGCACACAAAATTACATGTCATGTGACCTGCCTGCCAGTGGGTGAATATCCAAGACAAATGTGTGTTTCCTTGTAGAAAGTTCCTGGTTGTTTCAATTGCAGTCCTCCATTTTACAAGCTGTCATTGAAAACGGTTACACGTCATTTCATAAGACCTGACCTTAAAATAGTTGTCGTCTTCTTCTTTCTTTTTTTTTGCAAATGAAAGTAATTTTGTAGTTTTTTGGAGCTTTTTTTTCTCTCTCAGAACCAGAATGTTCTTCGCACAGATGAACCAAACCAAAGCCAATGTATGTGTATACAATCTCTACGGCTATATGCTAATGCTAACGGTGTAAGACAAGTAAGTGCCTTGTGCAGAAGTGTCCCGCCTCCTCGCGGCGTCGCCATGACGACAACCAATCTGCTCTCTCGTCTTTTGACTGCCGCTTGTACAAAACCACCTAGGTGGGAATAAAACAGATTGAAAAAGTCACGCTTGTCTTGTTTTTTCTTTCTTTATAATAAACGTTGTTGTTGATCTCTAATCTTCTACTGACCTTGTGCAGTTTTTCGATACTTGACTTGACTGGGAATATTGTCCGTATAATTGTGGCCACCAGATGTCGCGGTTGTACCGAAACATATTTTGTACTGCACTTGCTGCATTCTTGCCATTTTGTGACGTGCTGTTGAAAATTGATGTTCATTGTCAATGAGAAAAAAAGAATGGGGAGATAAAAAAAAAAAAGAGAGAATGTGTGGCTTCCTCCATTAGTGTCAAGTCATTACTGCCATTGTGGGGACAATTATGCACGTGCTAATGGCCACGCAGGGCGCATTCACATGCAAAGGCGGCGTGCAGGGAGGCCACGCACGCTGCAAGATGCGTATTAAAGACAGCAGTTGGTGACGTCACCTACAAGCAGCTGACTTTACTTTGAACATGTGCAAACTCGCCAAAATCGATTTAGTTCTTTGCGTCATGCATCATGCCTCTACATATATATATATATATATATATACATATATATATATATATATATATATATATATATATATATATATATTCAACTTTTTTTCTTTTGACAAAAAGTTAGGTGGAGACTACACGAAAACATGTTGACATATTTTTTGTTTTTGTTTTTACAACATGCTTTTCAAGAAAATTTCCCCAGGGAAAATAACTAATAAGGTGTTTTATTTTTATAATCACCTGGGTGATATTGTTTAGTCTTAAAACGCTGATATGTAAAAAAAAACCACTACATATACTTAATTTTACGTTTATCACATTAATAATCACGCTAATATATTGTCATTTCTAATCATGATTATCCATATGATGACGTCACTAACAGGATTAGCTTTTGCAAATTACATAATTACGCACGTCGGCGTCCCCGACCCTCCTGATCCAAGGCCTTCCCCGATGCAGGTGCGAGCGCGTGACCCCACCCCCCACACACGCACCCGAATCCCCTCCGCCGACCTCCCGCGCGCGCGTCATTACATGAGCTTTGAGAATTTGAGCTGGCAGCCATTCACATGCACACGCCTGGCTGTCTTGTGTATTCCGGCCTTGCACATAAATTACAACATACTAATTATACTATTTTATGTTCCACTATATATTAGCCTATATTGTGTGGCATTTTAGTTGACCAACAAGACAGAATCATGCTGTGAGAAAGCAACGATTTATTTATTATCCTTAAAAAGCAGTAGTCTTCAATTTATATTAAACTTGTAATGCAATAGGTCCACAAGAAAATAAATTAAAGTCAAAGGCCAAAGGCGAACATAAAACAATTGAATATAGTTTTTTTTTCTATTGGCAAAAATAATATAAAAGTAATTAAATATAGATGTTGCAGGCTAAGAAGCAAGCAATAAATAATTTCATATGCCAAAAATACATAAATTGTTAAATTATATATTAACAAACGCAAAATAACAAAACAAATATGCAAAAAAGAAGTTAAATATTGCAGAAAGAATAAAAAAAACAATCATTAATCATTAAATGTATATGTTATGGGCCCAAAACATTAAAAACTAATTAAATATATATTTTATTGATTTTAAATGAAATTGAAATTGTTAATTTTTCGAGATTATTATATTTTTCATGTGCAGTTTGAAATAAACCACTCAATTATATTTTATTTTCATTTAAAATACTGTATTTTTAAAAAAAATTATGTTTGTCAATGCATATAGGCCTACTTGGCGTGTTGTAGGCTACTTATGACTTGAGTCATGTCAATAGAGTTGAATGTAATCAAAATAATCCTTGTTAATGCATTTACATATTATTAATATCAAGCACGTGCATGAGTGACTTTGGTTGATTTTCTGGCGCTTTTTAAGCGAATTTGTAACATTGTAAATAAAAAATAAAAAATCGTTTTGCCAATGTGTTAAAGGTTCCAAGTAGGTGACAGCCGCGGGAATTAACGAACTTTCACCCCCCACCCACAACATAAACCTCAGGCTGCAAACTGACGGACCGGGCCCACCTCTTCCCATGCTCACTTTTTATCTTGATTTCAGATGTCAAGCGCGTAAATGTTCTAGCTTAACTTTTAATGTGGTTTAGAGGGGTGCAGGAGTCGGGAGGAGGGGGAGGAGCATTTGGGGGTCTTGACGCAGCCGGGGTGGCCGCCGGTCCGACCGGGCCAATAAACAGCACGCCAGGGGGCCACATAGGCCTTTTTTGCTGGAGCCTCCTTCCTGACGGCTCCATATTGAAATGTGCAGGACGGGAGGGGGGGAAGGAGGGGGCGTTTTGGGCGTGGGCGGGGTCCCGGCTGTACCTTATAAAGGGGTGGCAGTGGCGGCAGTCCTCACGCCGTCCTGCGCTCGCCTCACGTCTGCCTGACACGCTCCGTCCTTCCTGGCCCGCACTTCCCATCAACGGGCCTCCACGTCTGCAAGCAGCTGGCAAACAATGGACCAATGAACTTTCACTGACTTGACACAACTTTTCACGACAACGGAGCTTTTTTTTTTTTTTTTTTTTACGTGTCACCAAGGATTGTAAGGGGGGGAAAAAAGTGTGAAGGTGCGAGAAGCTCGTCCAGTTCCACTCAAAGTGTTTCTTTGTGGGGATGTTGAGCTCTGTGAAGATGGAAGCGCACGACCTACCTGAGTGGAATACTTTTTACAGCGAGGCCAGCGAGGTAACAGAAACACTGAAATTGTTTCCTTTTTTTGTTGTCGTTGTTGTTAACACAATACTGCTACAAAAAAACAAAAAAACACGCAGGTTACATAAAAATGTGTTAATATTATTGTCCATGCAGTAAAACAGATTCCAGCTGTACTTTTTTAACTTGGGAAAAAATGACTTCAATTCACTTATTTACTTCATTCTCATTAAATTTACATAATAAATACAGAGTATTTTAAAAGAAACAATACTTAATGTTGGTTGTAGTAAAAATACTAAAGCAAGATAAGAGCCAAAGAGATCATAAACAATTATTTAATATAAATGCATTACAGGCTAAAAAGAGAGCATTAAAAAAAACACTCAGCAATACATATTTTATATACCAAAACAACATATTGAACAATTAAATATAAATGTATAAAGGCAGAAAACAACAAAAAGAATACGTGTCAATACAGAAAAGAAAAAAAATACATAAACACTTTACAGGAATGGCACAAATAATTAAATGTGTATTTTGTTTATACTGTAAAACATAAAATACGTAATACATATTTTACTGGCCAAACATCACACTATTACATAACTCTTTTTTTTATGTAAATAAGATTTAATAATAAATTTGACTTGACAAAACTTCGAAACAAATGCATTCACTTTACAGGCCCTCAAAAAACATAAATATATTTCATACGTCAAAAAGAACAAATGGTTCTCCGTTTTATATAATAAAATAAAATAAAAGAATCACAAAATATTTCATGAAACAAACAAAATATTACAATTGTTTTAAGTCATATAAAAATGAAGTAATCGTTCACATTTGGTGACGTAACCGCTGTTCCATTTACAGAGACAAACTGGATTTCGGATGCATTCAAACTAAAGCAATTCAAACGTTAATGTTGAGGTGATAATTAAATTAAAAGTTAATGTCATCAGCAGCTGATGAAATTACCACCTTGCTAATAGTTAACCCGAAGTGCGCGTGAAGGCTCAAATTTCCTCACTTCCAACTTTAAGCGATATATTATCGTTACATTTCTTTTCTTCTTCCTCTTTCAAAAAAAAAAGAAAATTTCGAAAACTTTTTGGAGCTGCTTGCGTTTTTTCCGTGCACGGTGAGGGAAAGGGGGAGGGGGGGGGGGGTCTGCGTGACGCGCTTTTTACGCACTTTGACGTTCACGCGTGAGTGTGAATTCAGTGCGCACTGAGAGCTTCATTGTGCATTGACAAGGAGAAGAAGGAGAAGCCACTCACGAAAAGACTCCTTCTCAATTTGAAAAAAAAAAAAAAAAACTACACACGTTTAATTGATACAATATTTAATCTTAATTGGCTGAATTGGATTTAGGAAAAAAAGGAGCTAAATACAAAAAAGAACACTGGCATCTCCATCTTGGGGTGACACTTGCGAGACCACACCCCTTAAAGGCACATATCCAACACGCGATACTGCAGTGATCACACAACTAGTTTTCTTTATCAAATGGGTTTTTGTTGGCACGTAGAACGTTTAATGCAGTGGTGTGCAAGGCGGTGGGGAGGGAAGGGGGTTCAACGGGGTAACCCCCCCCCCCCCATGAACAGTCTTAATAAGGAAATATAGCAGCATAATATTAAATGTAAATATATAAACATAAATTATAACAAAAGCAAATGTATAACGATAAACTGGTTCATAAAGTGTATTTTACGTGTATATTATGAGTGTACTATACGTCTTTAAAAGGGGGCGTGGCTAGTGGACACTAGGAGATGTCGGAAGTCGGAGTCGCTCGAGTGCTTTCAATTTCAATGAGTGTGTTTGACTGTTCTCTTCAATAAATGTCTGAAAGTAGACGGGCACCTGTGTCTCTCCTTGCCCACATGCGGGGCATCACACAGTGCTCCATTTGTTTGTCACTTCACTCAAGCGGCGGCAGATCTGAAGCTCAATTGCAACTCATATTTTGGCTCACGACAAAAAGATTTCTGTGCCCAGCTGTGGATTGATGACCGGCAGATTGTCTTTCTGTGCCCTGAAAAGAACTGGTGACCCAGCGGGTGAAGCTCCGACAGTACATTTCAAAAACCCGTTCATTCAAGACTCTTAATTGTCCGTAGGTGTGAGTGTGAGTGTGAGTGATTGTTTGTCTACACATGCCCTGCGATTGACTGGCGACCAGTCCTCGAAGTACAAGAAGCCAGCCGTGATCGGCGCTAGTTCACTTGCATCCCTAATGAGGAAAAGCGTAGATGTCTGTATGGTTAATGGTGTTGTGTTTGTGTTCCAGATGTATTCCTCGTCCGGCATGAACTCGGCCCTGGCTTCCGTAAGCTCCATGGGGCCCATCAACAGTTACATCAACCTCAACCCGGCGGGTGGCGGCGCTGGCGGCTGCCTGAACATGTCGTACCCCGGCTCAGGCCTCAGCACGTCCCCGCTAGGCTCCATGGGCTCGGGCCCGGCCCACATGCCGCTGTCCCCGGTAGTGCCCTCCCTGGGCTCGGGCTCGCTTACCCAGCTGGGCCCCAGCACCGCGCCGGGTTCCCTGTCTCACTACGGGAACATGGGCCAGTCCATGAGCCAGCTGAGCTACCCGTCGGGCGCCTCTCTGAGCCGCGCCGGGCCCAAGGAGATCCCACCCAAGCCGTACCGCCGCTCGCTGACCCACGCCAAGCCACCCTACTCGTACATTTCGCTCATCACAATGGCCATCCAGCAGAGCGGCAGCAAGATGCTAACCCTTAACGAGATCTACCAGTGGATCATGGACTTGTTCCCGTACTACCGGGAGAACCAGCAGCGTTGGCAGAACTCCATCCGCCACTCGCTGTCTTTCAACGACTGCTTCGTCAAGGTGGCCCGCTCGCCCGACAAACCGGGCAAAGGCTCCTACTGGACTCTGCACCCGCAGTCGGGCAACATGTTTGAGAATGGTTGCTACCTACGACGCCAGAAACGCTTCAAAATCGACGACAAGCTGTCCAAGAAGGCAGGAAAGGAGGGCGGCAAGGGGGGCGACGCGTTGGGCGACCGCAGCCCGGCAGGCGGCGGCTCAGACGAAGCAGACTCGGCCCACTCGGACAACTCCCACCCGGGCTCATCCGACGACCAGTCGCTGCCCCGCGGGACCGCGGGCAACGCCTTGCTAGTGCCACTTGACTGCCCACCACCGCCACCTGCCCCCACCGCCATGCCGCCCACCTCCTCCGCCGCCATTTTCCACTCCCAGTCCACCCACCTCCTACCCGGCACCATGGGGCAGCACATGGACCTGCAGAACGACGCCCTCAAGTCCCTGGACCCCCACTACAACTTCAACCACCCCTTCTCCATCACCAACCTCATGTCCAACGAGCAGAAGATGGACCTCAAGTCCTACCAGGACCAGGTGATGGCGTACAACAGCTACGCCTCTAGCGGCTCACCCGTGGCCGCCAAGCAGATCTACGACAGCCCCGGACCGGCAGCCATGGACTCTGGTGCCTATTACCAGACTCTCTACAGCCGCTCCGTGCTCAACGCGTCCTAATCTAACACAATGCAAGATGGATGCTTTCTGAACAGATTCTAAAATGGCCAACTCGTATGGAAAGCCGTCTGACCTTGTATCCCATATCCTTGAGATCCATTTTAATGTCTGTGTACTCGTACGATCTTTGGCATTCTGCCCCTAGTAGTGCTTACGACAGTAGTACCGTTTTTTTTCCATGACTGCTGTCCTACTGGTACCCATAAATCTTACTCTTAAACTACTTAGCCGAACAGAAATACTGAATGGCCCAACAAGACAATTTAGTGTACTAGAAGATCGACGACTGTGTTACAAATGAAGTAATGTTTTTCCCCACTACTAGAATCCTATTTGGCCTACTAGTACAGGCTTACCTTACTAGTGAACCACTGTGCTGCACTTGTAACACTACTAGGCCCAATTCATAGCCAAGTGGCATACACTAGTAGACTCCTTATCAAGGGTATGGAATAAACGCTCAAATGGCCATTTGAGTATTTATTCCATATCTTATGCCAAGGCTGTGCTACTAGTGCGGCCAAAGAGCATACTAGTTCATGGACCCTACGCTGGCTGTCAAAGATCAGGAATAAATGCTCCGACGGCTTTCCCTAGCCACGTTTTGAAGGACCACATGTTTTTCTTTGCCCTCTATGGAGACTCTCTGGTTACACACAATGATGAAGATGATGACGACGATGAAGATGGACTTTGTACAAAGTGTAAATAGCGGCAATGTGTGTGTGCGTGAGTGTGTAAAAGGGGTATTTGCATTTATTTATAAAGGGAATAAATTTTAATATATCTTATATTCTGCTTTGTCCAAACGGTTACAAACGTGTGCTTCAGGTGTTACTTTCACGCTTCATGTTACAAAAAAAAACTTTCATTTCATCCGGCACCGTGTGCCCCCTTTGGAATTAATCTGGAATAAGGGGTTCCAGGAAGGGTTGAATATTCTAGAATGTGGAATGTTATGGGACATGGATGTTCTGGTAAGGGACGGTTTCGGAATAGGAATGTTCTGGAATATGTTCTGGAATAAATGAATATTCTGGAATAAGAAATGTTATGGGGCAGGGATATTCTGGCATGGAAAAGTTATGTAATTGGAATGTTCTGGAATATGCGGATGTTCAGGAATAGAAAATGTTAAGAAATTGGTAATGTTATGGGACAGGAATATTCTGGTATGGGAAAGATCTACAGTGGAATAGGAATGTTCTGGAATTGTAGTGTCCTGGGATGAGGATTCTTTGGGAATAGATGTACTGGAATTTGGGAATGTTCTGGAATAAAGAAATGTAATGGGACAGGAATGTTCTGGTGTGGAAAAAAATTACAATAGGAATGTTCTGAAATATTAAGTAATATTTGGGTAAAGAAATGTTCTGGAACATTGGGGAATTCTAGTATGAGTAAATTCTAGGATAGTACTATTCCAGAATAGGAATATAGTGGAATAATGAATGTTTGAGAATAGAAATATCTTTGGAACATGGGCATGTTCTGGTATGAAAATGTTCTGCAATAGTACTGTTCCTGAATAGATAACTATTCTGGCATAATTATGGGACAGGAATATTCTGGTATGGCAAAATTCTTAAACGGGACCATTCTGGGGTAGAAATATTCTAGAATGAGGAATGTTTCGAAAGAACAATGTTATTCTGTAAAATGGGGATGTTTGGGGGAAGGAGGCAAAGTAAACTGTGGTAGACTTTAAAACAGCAAATTTTCGCATTTCTTTCCCCCCTTGTTACCTGTTGAGTGGGTTGGCTCGGACCAGACCATTTATTGAGCGGTCCTGTGTGTGTATGTGTGTGCCTGAAGCCAGTTACTAAAACGAGAGGGGTGGAGAGATGCACTATGGGAGATTTACATACAGTACTTTGCACTATGGAGCTCCTACTAGCCAGGTGGGCTGATAGTGTGTGTATGTGCGTGCGTGAGTGTGTGCGTGTGTTACAATACTGAGGGAGGTGGTCTCTCCGAGTTTAACCAAAGGTATCACATTGCGGTCCAAAAGTGCCTTTTTACCCCTCTTTCCACTGATCGCTTATCAATAAAGTGAAGGATGATAAACGTTCAGGTCACATGATGGAAGAGAAAATGTCATATTTAAGCTACGTGGTCGCTTATTGTTTTCACAAGCTACTTCTTTTTTTTTTTTTTTTTTTTTTAACTGTGTGTTTCCTTATATTGTTTGTTCTTCTCAATGTGATGGCCATCAATCATGTTTCTTAATAAAAAAAAAGGTTCAAATGGGCAACTGCTTTGTTTCGTTTTCATGACATTTTGATCAGGCAGTGAAGAATTTTGCGATAAAATTCCGTTTTTTTAGTGGCATAATATCGCAGCTGAATGACAGTTTAGTCTCTGAAAGCAAAATAAGTTTTTGCCTGATCTAGATGGCTCTATTTTTGCAGGCAGCGTACATATGTACAAATTGTTAAAAAAAAAAAAAAAGGTTGCATTGAGGATCAGGTGCAAGTCTCGTTTAGCGTGTCTGGGAACTTGCTGGACGTCCCATCGCACCTGACAATTTCAATCATAAACACGACAACAGCATGCATCAAAACTAGTGGTCACAAAAGTCACGGTTCAGATTGGATCACGGATTTGAGTCACGGGTCAAATCGTTTTTCAGATCAGCCACACACAAATAAAAGATAAATAGTGCTTTGTCTTCATTTATTTTGTAAAGCGCTTGTTACATCAAATAACAAAAAAATCAATTCAAAATGTCTAATAAAGGTATTTAGGAACACAACTTTTAAGTGCAATATGAGACAAAAACATTCTTATTTTTACATGGTTGATGTGTAAAAATAACATGCTATTAATGGCTTAAAGTTGTGTTCTTATAATCTAAATAGCTAAGTTTGACATTTGAGTTGAATGTTTTTCTTTTTTAAAGGGAAAAAGTGTTTTATAATGTAAATGATGATGATAATAATGAGAAGATCTCAACGTGCAATTTAAGGATTAAATTACAAAGTAGCTTTGTTCCAGAATATTGAAAAATAATTCAAAGTAAGCTGTCAAACTTACTCATCAGCTGGCAGCCAGACACTCAGACAGTCGTTGGTCATGCTAACAGGTAGCCGCTAGCCACTTACGTCGGAGACTTTTGCCAAGTCATACAATGACAGGGTAATTAATAAGCGTTTTTTTTTAGCGTGCTAAATTTGCGATTGAATATGTGTTCGGGAGAGCGTTGCGTTGACGTTGGTCGCAACTACAATGTCAATCAACTACGATAAAGTAACATCTAAAAGGAAAGTCAAGCTAGCGAACTTCAAAATAAAAGTGTATTAAGGCTACTTGCTTTGCCGTCAGTGTATTACTGTATTTGGTCAACTTTATTGTGAAGTCAGACTTAGCGTGTATACTTCATTGAGTATGTTTCAGCTTGCTTGACATGTCACAATGGACTGTGAATGTTTTTATTTTACAACCAATCGCCGGATCGGGCGTAATCCGAACCGTGGGGCCTGATCCGAGCCGACCACGGATCAATGGTGATCCATTGCACCACTAATCGAAAGTGTGGAAATCAATCAAAGTATCGCAATTTCATGCTCAATTTGCCCTCGTGTGGCCAGATGTGCAATTTTGCGTCATAAAACAGCATGATTAGATTTTGTACAACTGTTTGAAGTGCCGAAGTTGACTGCGAGTGATGGTGGGCCCAGAAGCGCCACCGAGGTGGTCGGATGCCCCGTTTTCTTGTTGAGACAGCTCGGGGCCAAATGGACGCGGCGTGCAGCAGACTAAACATGGCCGCCTCACACTGAGAGCCTCAAAGTGCGATCTGGGCGAGGGCTGTCGGCGCGCGGATCCTGACCCCGGCACGACCCCGCCGACGAGTCAACAAAGACGGTGGGAGGAGGAACGCTGCTGATTTTCCTCTCCTCAACGGGCATTGATCGGGTATGGGATGGCGTTGCGATATCAATGATGAGGAATTTACTTTTTGCGGACAATTATATATTTTTTCCCATACAAATATTTCTCTTTGTGAACAAATGTATCTTAATTATATATGTGTAGCTTTTTTTGTGTGCAAATATGCTGTTTTACTGTTTAACATTCAGCATTTCTCTCTCAACATTTTTGTGACAATATACTGTATAATATTTTGTGTGCAAAATAGCAAATTGTGTGCAAAATGTTTCGTGCACAAATTTTGAAAAATATGTAAAGATGACGCAAATATTCTACGGCAAAAGATTGCATTTTCTTTGAACATTTTAAAAAACTGCATTGTAGAGATTATACGTCACATTAATGTTGGGTCCCTTTTTTTCCCCACAAAATTTGGGCATTTGAACAGGGGTGTGTACACTTTTGATATCCACTCTTGGCAGGCAGGTAGGTGGGTTGTTAGGTAGGCAACAAGTAAATAGGTAGTTCGGTAAGTACAGTAAGTAGCTAGATATAATAGACATAGTAAGTAAAGCCAGGGAATTCAGTTTAGCTTAATGCTAACAAACAATGTAAAACGCCACAGAAGGGCTAACAAATAGCATTGGTGTCACTGTGTTGTAACCCGTTAAGCAATGGACAGGTAATAGTCAGAGGCGCATATTCTCTGGGAAGAACGACTAATATTACTGTAGCTTTTTGAGGAGTGACAAATATTGTATCAATATTATATTGCCCTCAGTTGACCAATTAAATTGAAGCAAAAAAACAAAAAGTTTATATTTATATATATATAAAATAGATAAATGTATATTTATCTATTTTGCTATGTCATTACTGTGTGTTTTTATAAAGTACAAAATAATAAAGTTTTTTGGTAGTTTTTTTTGTTGGGGGGGGGGGGGCATTTCATCAGGGAGAAATAATTTACATGTCATGGAAACAAAATTAAGCCGTATCTCAAAGCAGGACTTTCACTTGAACTCACAAGCTTGTTATAGAAATAAAAAAAAGCTTGTTCAAATCTTGGGATGAACGTTTTTTTTTTTTTTTAAAGGGAAAAGTGGAAGGAGAAGATTGGCCTGAGGCAAAAGATGAAGTTTTGCATATGTACCGACAAGAAGAAGAACAGGAGGCGTAAGAAGAGGAGGAAGAGGAGGGAAAGTGCACCAGCGACCGTCTTGTCATCTTGTTGAATATTTGACCCCCGAGGCGCAACAGACAACTTGCACTCATGCACGCAAATACACAACTAAAACTGAGAAATAGGAAGACGAAAAAAACAACAATAACAAAAAAATGGAGGGAACTAAAGAAACAAAAAAAGTCAAGACGTTTGGAAAGAAAGTCCTAAAATTAAAAAATGAGAAGGAAGAAAAAGAGAAAGGTGTGTGCGTGTGCGTGTGTGTGTTTTCAGGCGCTAGGATGCAAATGAAGCGATGCATCCTGGATCCTGTTAGGTGGATGCTGTGTTTACTCTGCTTATTGCCTGTGGGGAGGGAAGGGTGAGGAGGGGGGGGGGGGGGTAAGAGTGAAAGATGGAGGGAGGAGGTGGGAAGGCCGGAGGGTTGAGGAGGAGGGAAGCAGCACTTACAGTTCTGCCTTCGGGACATACACTCCCTGTCTTCATGGACGACATGAAGAGACACACGCACACGAATACACACGTGCGCGCACACACCATAACGGCATACATACTGTACATGTCGTACATATACCGTAGGTATAACATGTTGTATTTGAACAAGGATGTTGACTTGAAGTCAAGTACGTGCCCACACAAAGTAGTCAAGAAGAAAAGTAGTCCTGAGTAACTCACCAACTAACGTAATTCTGCACTAACCGACAAACCATCCAAATAACCAACCAACCGACACATCGAAACAGAACACTTTAAAATGGGAGGCGTGCTTCATTAGTCAATGCGCCGACACCCAACCTAACCCGCCGACCGCTAAAAACCAACAAACCGACCCACCGACTGACTAATAAACAACCAACCAGCTCTACTTCCAACCAATCAATCGATCACTCACTCAACCAACCAGACTAAAGTGGACGGTTGGCGCACCAAAATGTGGTTTCCTCCTTGATCCATGTGCTACCCTTTTACTATTTTTTGTTCGAGTGTGTGTGTGTGTGTGCGTGTGTGTGTAGTCCTAGTACCCACTAACTAAATAAACAATAAACAAGCCAAACTAACAGTCAACTGACAAACCAAGCAACCACCCAGTGAATAATGTCTTCTTCATTGCTCCACCAACCAACCAACCAACCAAATAGCTAACCAACCAACCAACTAACTAACTAACTAACTAACTGTATCAAAAAGTAATGTCTTCTTCCTTGGTCTATACTTCCGTCCCTCCCCATGGTTGACGGATGTCCACATTTTTTTCTGCGAGTGCTTAAGGACGCAAAGCCTTGTAAAAAAAACAGTACAAATACAAAAAGAAGGTCCGTCTTTACCGACCCAGATCAACGGACGAAAACCTGCTTCAGTCAGTGCTCAGTATATGTATTTTTTTTTTCGAGGCTTCGTGCCATAAAGCACTCCAAACAACCAACCAGCCAACCAACCAACCAATTACCTAACCAGCTACAATAGCTCTATATAAAAACGCACTCGCTTCTTCTTTGGTCTCCGCATCAGTCATTTTACAATCTTTTTAGCATGGAATCCTGTAACCCGGCTCACTTTGATGAAAATACAAGAGCGGACAGAGTTAATCATTATTTAGTGACTAAGTCGGCTTTCAATGGTGAATAATGAGAAATATATGTCACAATCCAACTTTGGTCTGATTGGTGAACACGCACGTTGTGTAGCGCCAACCAACGCGCACACATACACACTAACCAGAAAGAGAAAAAAGTGACATCGCAAATGAAAGTCCATTTGAACAACATTTCAACCCTAAATTAAAAAAAAAAAAAAAAAAGCGCATAGACACGCACACACACGGCGAGTTAGTGTGTCAGTCAGACGTTCAGATAAACGTTTGGACTTTGTCCTGTCGGGCAAAGAGAGGCCTGATAAAAAAAAGAACGTTCCCGAGAGACCAGAGTGATTGCGTTAAACACTAAAGGCGTGTGTGTGTGTGTGTTTGTGTGTATGTGTGTGTGTGAGTGTACAGTATAGATGGATCGACAAAAGGCAGGGGAAAGGTGACCAAAAGGTTGCTGCTCGAACCTTTCTACACAATCCTCGTCACAACTTTATGGTTGAAAACGCACCATTTCCTTCATCTTTTGCGCCTTTTGGCATACGCGAGTCGCCGCGTCGCGCCGCTCTTTGTCGCAACTTCCCGTTTGCCGCTGACCCACTTTCTCGCCTTCTCAGAATCATTAAACGCTTTTGTCCTTATCGGCATTCTGCTCTGTTATGACGGCACACCTGCACACCGAATTGCTCGCAAACATTTCAGAATAAAACGTTGGATATTTCTAAACACCCGAGAGACGATCAATTCAGCTTCAGTACTAGATCTAAGAATAGTAGAGAAGTATTAAATTGTGTAGTGGTCTACATAGTCACTTGTGTAAAATTATGTATTGTGTTTGCCATGCAGGTCTGCAACATAGCAGAGTAAATAAAACAGCATGACTCCTTCTTGTGATTGTCTCCAAGAAAGCCCTTCCATCATTCACAATCGCATTGCCGAATAGACAATATTACACGATACTTCTTGTTTCTGGCATTTCAAAAATGTTCATGTGCATGCAAACCTTTGGTAAAATCTGGTTCCTAGCGCACTGGCGCTAACCTGCTGCGCTGAGCTGGGCCATGTTCTGCCGCTGTCTTGGGGATGTTTGCTCATGCGTCAGACAGGAGATGTTAAGGCAAATATCCTCAGGACCCAAGGAGGGAGGGGGGGGGAGGATTTGATGAGGTTGAGGTGCGAGAGCAGCTCAAGCAACGATAAAAAACGACAATAACACTTTTTTGTCAAGGTAATCGACTCTCATGAATAGTTTGCAACTACCACAAGCTACATGCCAACTAACACAATAACTCGTTTGGCACCATTCTATTACGGTTTGGGTTGATCGGAACAATAAACAGCCAAAATGTCCTACAATTCATATAATTAGGTTGTAAAACAGTTGTCAACTGCTTTCAACACGACCAAAGAGCCCACTTTCAGACCCAACTAGTCCTTGGAGTGCACTTTTGTGTCTTTCACACAAAGATCCATGTGTATGTTTCGCCCCCGCAATCAGAAGATAAAGTAGCTGTCTGACTGCGATGACTGCTTTCAACACAACTTGAGAGACTTCCTTCAAACCCGACTATTCCTTGGATTGAGCATTGGTGTCTTTGACTCAGATATCCATGTGTACATTTCACCCAGTCAGACGATTAGATTGTAAATGAGTTGTCTGACAGTGATGGCTGACTTCAACACAACCTGAGAGCACATCTTCAGACCCGACAAGTCCCTGGATTTCGCTTTATTGGCTTTCAAACGAGATTCCGAAATGCATTTCACCCACAATCAGATATTTAGATAATACATGAGTTGTCTGACAGTGATGACTGACTTCAAAACAACTTGAGAACACACCTTCAGACCCGACAAGTCCCTGGATTTTTGCTTTAGTGGCTTTCAAACGAGATTCCGGAATGCATTTCACCCACAATCAGATATTTAGATTATTAAAGAGTTGTCTGATAGTGATGACTGCTTTCAGCACAACCCAAAAGAACTTCTCCATACCCGACCAGTCCTTCGTCTGAGGTTTACTATCTTCCACACAAATACACTTTTATGTTTTCACCCGCAATGACATTATGAGATCATAAAATAGCTGTGACATTGACAACTGTTTTCAATGGAAGCCAAGAGTATACTTCCAGACCCGACTAGTCCTTGGACTGAGCTTTGGTGGCTTTCACACAAGACAAGAGAGTGCCCTGTGTTAAAATTTACAGCACTCCACTGTTACTACACCTCCAGGCCCAACTAGTGATTGGGCTGAGTTTAGTGTATGTCACAAAAAGGCCATCATCAGATTATAAACAAGTCGTCTGACTGCTTTCAATACAACAGGAAAGAAGACATGAGTGTTAGGTGTTGAACTTCAAGCCCCCGTCCCGGCATTACCTTACACACAGACACAACTCGCCTTTGATACTGCTGTTATTTTGTGTCTATGTTGTTTTATACAAAAAGGGGGGAAAATTTCACGTATTTAAATCAATAGAGCCGCGATACATAATAAAATGTTGATATGGTGTGTATGTGTACACACGTACGTACGTGTATGTGTGTAATGAAGTATCACAAGTGTGGCTTTGCAAATATGCCGACAACACAGATTAGTTAGCTGCAAATATTTGCTGCAAATCAGATAATTTGTGTTGTTTGAGAGCAGCACAGACAAACTCTGATTGTTTAATACGACACCGGCGCAACATCTCATTGACTCAACCAACTCTGTCGCTGGCCACTTTATTAGGTACACCAACTCATGAGTTTCAGTAAAAAAAAAATAGAAATAAAATCATGCACACTTTTACATGGCAATGCCATAGACACACTCCATGTTTGCTATTGTTCTTGCACAAGTTTCGAATAGTCGGGTTACTGGAGATCCGGGTTTCTTTAAGTGTACCTAATAAAGTGGCCAGAGGGTGTATTTTATGCCGTGCGAGGAGGAGTACACACACACTCGCAAACGCATCAAGCCCTGAAGTTATCTTATCGCTCATCACAGGTGTGCACGGTGAGGGGACCCCACCCATTACCGGTTTCCATCTGGAAATCACTCGCTTGTACAGTGTGTGTGTGTGTGTGTGTGTGTGTGTGTGTGTGTGTGTAAAAGCTGGGTACACACATAAAACATAAGTATGGGAGAAAAATATATTTTCAGCTCAACACGGTCCCTCTAACCATACTGTACAGCATCTATCATGACATAGACAAATTGACCAAATAAAATAATTAATAAAAATAATAAATAATAATGATATTAACGAACAATACAAATAAATATACTGTATAAAAAAAAATGTCAGAATGATTTTCATAACACCTTTTTTGAGGCAGAAACAGAATCCGATATTTGCCAAAATAAAATCCCCATAACTAATATGCCAATTAATTTAAAATATATATATTTTGAATAGGAAAACTTCTTTCTTGGTCTTTAAACACTGACAAAAATAGGTATGATATGATGTGACTGGTTTGCAATACCTTGTCCTTTAGTACCGGTATTTGTTTCACTTTACAACAACAACAACAAAAAAAGAAAGGGTTCATCAACACCCACACTTTTTTTATCTGGTGACGATTCAACACCCATACTTTTCCAAGCAACTGACTTCATCAATAGCCACATTTTTCCCAGTGAAAAGGTGCCACATCTACACATTTTTGGAAATGCAAGGGTTTAACATCCACACATTCCCTGGTGAAGGGGCTCAGCACCCACATTTTTTTTCTGGTAAAAGAGGTCACTGACACCCACATTTTCCCATTAGCACCAAAACTTGTCTCAAATAAAGAGGTCAGCACCCAAACCTTTACATGTGAAAGGGCCCAATATACATTTTCTAGGTGAATACGTTCAGTAACCCCTTAAGACCTGCCTTTTTTTCTGCTGGGCAATTATTTTTGTTGTTGTTGCTGATTTTGACTCTTTTCCCACATAAGTACAACGTGAAAATTGAGATCGATTAAATGTTTGATCCAACAATTGTGTGCATTAGATAACAGCGTAGCGAACGACGTGTCCTGTAGCGTAGGCGTTGGGATTAATCGGTCGAACCCCAAGAGAATTTTTTTCCGCGACGACATCATCACCAGGCCAGAATGTCGCCACATACAGACCGAACAACGGTGAGTCGCTAGCGTGCTAGGGTAGCACCAGAAGGAAGTGAGGAGCAGAGGCGGTCGCACCGGCGTGACAACACACTTCATTAACTGTGTGTGTGTGTACAGCTGGACACATAAAACACACATACACTTACACGCACACACAACAATAGGACAGGTCGTCAACAGCTGGCGGAATGAGTGCATGCGATGCACAATAATAGCAAAACCCTCTCACCTTACAGCTTTATATGTCCATGAGGTCCATTTAAAAGTGTGCACGACTTTGAAAAATGAAGACGAATGAAGCAAATTTTTCAAAACATGGATGGGCATAAAGTGTTTTTTTTTTCCTTTGTTTTAACTGTTGTATTTTTTAAAATTGATTTAGTTGTTCAATATTTATTATAGAATCTCCAGCAGATGTTGTGATTATGCAAAAGAGCCTGAATAGTGTTCCAAAACTAAATAAAAACCTATTTGTAGAGATTAAGCAGAAGGGAAGGACTGAACAAATCCGGATGCTGTTATTGTTGATTGAAGTTCCAAGATGGCAACCCCATTTGTCGCCCAACATTTTTTCACCGATATCCTTCTACATCATTCCATATAGTTCAATATCATTCCATATCTTCCAATATTTTCTTTCTTGTTTCTAAAAGTGGATTATTTTAAAGAATATTGAGTGAGGGGAGGCAATTAATGACAGCTGCAGACCTCCAGAAATGCTCTTCCATCCTCACAGGAATTCCATTCTTACTTTCACCCCTCTGTGACTTGATGTTGTTTGTACGCCGCCTCCTATCGCAGGACCCCCGGCCTGCCCCAATTAACAACCCCCCGTTGCCACCCCCCCGCTTCCCACACACATACAGATGCATTTGAGTGTGGCACCCAGCTGTGTCAGATTAGATGGCCTCCACCCAGGCCATTAAGATGGGAGCTTTGAAATTAACACTCACACACCACAGAGACAAAAAAAAAAAAAAAAAAACTGTGAAGAGGACATGTGTCACCTGAGGAGGATGTGACGCCACCGTTGTGTCTGGTCCGACTAAAAACCCCACGAGGTATAATAAGGTAGATAACAAACAAGACTGGTGTTTTTCCGTATTGACATTTTGGTATGTTGGAGACACATTATTTATTTATTTTGAGAAGAGACAGATGGCAAAAGCATAGCAAAGTGTGAAGCCCGAAGCTAAGGCATGGCAATTAAGCTAACGTTAGCATGTCTGCTTATTTTGGCTAATTTCCTATCAATGTTGGTGGTGCACTTAACCTGCATAGTATTGGCTCAGTTCATTTAGGGCAAAGTGAGACAAGGAAACAGATTAAGCTCAAGTTAGCAACATGCTAACAAACAACAATAATGACTACAAACAATGCACTCTGATATTTACTTCTCGACGCGGCAGTCACAATAAGAAGAGACAGACGATAAAGTGTAACAAAATGGATACTATGTAGTATAACATTACAGCGTCCAAAGCGACTGCGGAGTACAAAACGGCAGTGTCTAATGCTAAGGTACATCAACAGACTAAGCTAATGTTAGCACATGTATTTATTCTTGCCGTCTTATCATTACCCACACGGTATCAATTCTGTTTATTATGGGCCAAATGCAGCAAAACGGTGACGGCGGGCTACAGTACGGCAGCGTCCAGAGCTAAGGCGCAGCACCATGCTAAGCTAACGTTAGCCTGCGTGTTCCAGCATCCGAAGTGATCAGTGGTTCTGCAATGATGACACCAAAACTGAGGTTAATAACAGAGGTTTTGGTGAGTATCAGCTAAGTCGCTACGCTAGCTTGTTGAGATCAGTGATGGGCGAGCAGGGTGGAAACATGAAAAAAATGAGAGGGAGGAAGAAGGGGGGAGGAGGGGATGAACGAATGAATGCCGCTGTGTCTTCAGTGTGTGTGTGTTACAGCCAGGTACACAAGCTCTTCTTATTTCCAAGCGGACACATGCAGTTTGGCCCTCAACAGCCACCGTAGACATAACGTAATGTTACTGAAAAGAGTGTAATATGCATGCCAGGCCAGTAGTCGGCGATGTCAGGTTTATGGCACCGCTGACCTACATGAACACCATTGATAAGTGACAAAAACAGTTTTTCATGTTTGTAAAATCTGTCAAACTGTTTTTAGAGATGGTTTTCAGAGGCACATTAACCATTATTGTCATGTCAATTTTTTTTTACTTTTTTTTCCCAAAGAAAAAAAGGACTTTAACATGAAGAAAAATATTCATTTCTATTATTTCTGTGGAAGATGAAAAGCCCTTTAAAAGTTTGTTTAGGAGAAATAAAGCAAATACCAGAGTGGAGGGAAAAACTTGATTTGAATAATGTCATTGCCATCTGATTTTTCTATTAAAATCGTATTTTTGTGTGAAAAATGTGAGTCCATGAGGTCAACACTCTTCACAGAAAGTGGCCCTCAAACTCAATGATTATCTCCTCAGCGTAGGTTTAAACCATCAGAGATAAAACTGCTGAAAAACTGATGACATCAGCAAGTTAACAAGCCACCAGAGCTTGGCAACAGTTAGCCCCCGGGGTTGTGTTGTGGAAAAGAAATGAGTACAATTTGAAATTGGATATTTGCGGGTAAAAAAAAGAAGATTTTATGTGTGAAAAAAAAAGATTACATTTATTCATCCGGTTTGTGTGCAAAAAAATTCATGTATTTTTGTGGGGAAACAATTTGAACATGTGTGAAAATGTTTTAGCAAAAACAGAATTTAGATTTTTATAAGGGGAAAATAAAAATAAAAACTAGAACTCTGATTTATCTGAAAATTATTTGCTTAATTGTTTTTTGTGTGAAAAATAATCAAACAAAAGTCATAAATAAATTATTTGTGTGAAAAAAAATGGTGAAAAAAAATTCATGAAAAAATAAAATAAAATTGGAAACTGGGTTATGGGGTGGAGAAGTCAGATTTGGTCAAATGGGGGCGGGGGTGAAGTATTTTTTGGGAGTGAAAAAAAATGACTTTTTTGTAAAATAAAAAAAATAAGATTTGGGGAAATTAATTTAAAAATCTGAATTTTTTTTTTTGTTAACTTCATATTAAATAGAAGTTTGTAAAATAAAATAAAAAATTCATTTTTGTGAAAGAAAAGCAATTCAAATTAAAAATAAAACTTAAAATAAAGTAGAAAGTCCATGTAGCCGAGCTGGATGTGCCCCCAACAGACTATTTGCCAATCTTTTCTACCTTGGTTTAAACTGTCATAGAAGATTATTTTTTTTCAAAGTGTGTGGCGTTAACGAAGAGTCAACTGTTAACCCCCCGGGCCGCATGACGGGCCTTGTTGTATTTGAATAGTTGCCGCCGCCTGCCTGCCTACAGCCATCTTTATTCTTCTCCACTCCCAGCAGATAAAACCAAACCAGACTCGACCATCACCTTGGTCTTTTCGTCCTTCCCTGTCAAACATTGACTCTACCAGAGTGAGAGAGAGAGAGAAAGGTCCTACCTGAGCTAAATATTCCAACTCTGGCCATTCCCAAGAAAGAAACCCCCCTTTCACTCTCACTACCTCCTGTCAAAATAAACATATTGCCAGCTCATTTAGCATGTGTGTGTGTGTGTGTGTGTGCGCGCGCGCGTGAGTATTTATAACACGCGGCGTGGTATCTGACATAAGCGGCGGCGTTGGGCCTTCCTGGCAGATAGAGGGGCCGCCGGTCGGCCGGCCCACAGCCCGGTGGGGGGAACTTTCCTGGCTCGGGGAAGCCTCGGGACAATCCCACCTTTCATGGGGGCCGGAGAGAACACTGCCGCCACAGGCCCGGGGAATGTCTCTCTCGCTCACTCTCTCTCTCTCTCTACCTCTCTACCACTGCCCAAAACCCGCCCTGCTCCCCCAACACAAATCAGGATGTCCTCATTCCACTTCTCCGCCGTTCTGTCGGCAATACTAAATACAGTACAGTGGACCCCTGCTATTTGTGGGGGATGCTATAAATTATCATGCAATTGATGTTTTTCTCAGATTTTTATAGTCTATGCCAGGGGTGGCCAAGTTCGGTCCTCGAGAGCCACTATCCAGCCTGTTTTCCATGTTTCTCTCCACTAACACACCTGATTCATGATCAGGATCGTTGTCGGGCTTCTGCAAAGCTTGCTGATGAGCTGATCATTAGAATCAGCTGCGCTGAAGGAGGAAGACATGGAAAACAGGCTGGATAGTGGCTCTCGAGGACCGAACTTGGCCACCCCTGGTCTATGCAAATGGCACTCAGCATCTTTTTTTTATTTTGGTACAAAATTAAGAACAGAACTTTGTGAAACAAAGCCATCTTATGATCTTATGCTGCAAGAAATTCCTCTGCATCGTGGGATGCTTTTGACATCAAAGGAGAGAAATTTGTGTGTGTGGCCCCCCCATCCTCCCCTGACCAGCAACACTATTTAGAACCTAGGTCTATGAGGTTCGAAGGCAGTAGCAAAAGGTGTTCTGTATGGGGTTCGAAGGCATCCAAACAGCTTCACTTGGAGGCTATTCTGATATCCTTGAAATAAATTTAAACAGAAGCTGTCCCACCTGAAGAGGTCATAAGCAAATTTTGGGGTGGTCAGCAGCCTTGTGACCCACTAGAAAAGATCCGCCCCAGTATTATGGTGATCTCCAAAATGAGAACCAAAACAAGAGAAATGTGCAGTGAAATGACATTTATTTAAAAAAAAAAGGGGGGATTTCTTAAAGCAGAAAATGGAGTAAAACATTTTTGCTTATTAATTTTATTCACCTTAATAACGAGAAATGTTGTTGCTATTTTAGTTAGTAGTAATTTTAGCATATCTTTTTTTGACACTTTTCATGCCACCCTTTGAAAAAAAAAAAGAAAGAAAATAGTGATGTGGGCCGTGCCAAACGTTACTGTAAATATATGTTGTGGGCCGCTAATAATTTTAATGCGGGCCGCAAATGGGCCCCTGGGCCATACTTTGGACAAATATGTTTTAGAGTGTTCTTTAAAAATCCCTTAATATATAATATAATCCCTTCATATAACTGATATTTATTATGTGTAAAGTTGAACCGTGACTGGTCGATCAGAGTTTGATGGCCTTGGCGGAGGTCATCCCTCCGCTCAGGTTCTTCTACCACTTTGTGTAGGAGCCATCAGCCTCCCTGTAAGAACGCGAACATATGAATATTCCTCTTGTATGTCATGTTCTGCCGTAGCTTCAAAACATTCCTTCATCCGCAACTTCCCCCCCCCCCCCCCATAATCTCCCCTCGTGCCCCCACCTTGAGCTCCACAAAGCTACCTTTTAGCGCGTTTAAAATTAGAACGTGCTGCAGTAGTAGTGAGCGAGGGAGGGAAGGAGGCTCTCTTTTTCGCTCTCTCATATTTGGGAACGTTTTTTGGAAGATGCCGCTGTTGCTGTTCCCGTAAGGACGCTGAGTGGCGTTATTCAAAGAGCTGCGGTAAGAAAAAGATCCAAATAAAGATGGCATCAATGTGGATGGAGGAAGGGAAGTGGTAGAAATAGGGTGAGGTTGAGTAAGGATCCAAGCCACCTGGGACCCGGAAAATGTCCAGGAACAAATTACGGGAAAAAACACTATGTGAGCTATATCTATCACTCAAAGTAGAGTGGAGTGTTATGGACATAGCTACGACCCTCTAGTGGAAAGACATTGAACAACAAGATGTTAGGAATTATAAGCATTTTAGTGTACAATTACAGTGTCTTAGTGGTGATACTCTGCCTCTTTTTTTTTTTTTTTTTTGGGGGGGGGGGGGCATAAAACTTTATTGTGAATAAATAATGTTTAAATGGAAAAATTGCGTGTTTTTGAAGATAAACATTTTCACTGTCAAAGATAGACTTTTGTGAGCAAAAGAAAATAGCTATCAATAATTTTGTACTTTACAAAAATCACCAAAAGTCACCACCTAATTTAGTAGTATGTGAAGAATACAAAATTTTGTGTCTTTTGTTGTTCTTTTTTTGTGATAAGTGGTAGTATTATTATTTTTTACCAAATTACAGTTTTTGGTGGTCAACGAAGACATTTTACTGCCCAGATATTCCAACTTTCCGGCCAGACTCCTTTTTTTTTTTTTTTTAAATTATTATCCAGTGTTTGTCCTGATGTGCTAATAACTGAAATGTTGTCCAATTACAGTTACAACATGCAAATTGTGAGGAGCTAAGAAGTCTGACTTCTTTTTCCAATTATTTTAGAATTCAAAATTTGACGTCATGAAAACCAGGCCCAACACCCACAAAAAGAATGTGTCCTTCTGGCAAATGCGGACATCTGGCCACAAAAAGGAATTCCCAGAATTTCACAACATTAGTCAGGAGAGGTTAAATAGCCTACGAAAGGAGGGCGTGATATTGAAATTGATCATATATGCGACTGGTAGCTTATCATTTTTGATGGTGGTTCCATTCTGAGGGCCCGAGGCACGCCGCCCTGCATCCTGTTGTCACGTCAGCCGTTCTTGAGCCCTTCCAGGAACTTGCCTGGGTTTTCACCCTTGACAATGTGTACTCACACATGACTCACTCACTCGGAGCCTCAAACCTGTGTGTGTGTGTGTGTGTGTGTGTGTGCATTAGGGGGACGGTACGACTTCAGATTTTTGGGGTTGACACTACAGTAATGCGATGAAAGATGAGTCGACGTCGGCTAGCCGCTGATGACATCATTGATATTTCTTCAGTGTAGTACTTTGAGTGAGCCAGTGCGAACTAGACCGGACCAGTTGATACTATTTGAAAGTAGTTACTTTCAAAGAATTAAACGTAAAAAATAACTAATATATATTGATTGGCTAGTTGGTAATGGAGGTACAATGTCCAATGGAAATTTTTTGGGTCACCGAGAACTATAGTGGGCTAACTCCATTTTTTAAAAATCATTATGCAGTAGTGATTGAAAGTTGAAAGCAAAAAAATGTGGGCCCGTTTATATCTTGACGATTTATATGGCAATGATTACATCTTCTGGATATTTATTTTTGTAGAAATTTTGGATTTTGGCATTTTTAAAATATAATGATTTTGATGAGATATAATGACACTTACCCACAACTGAGGTACTGCCATCAACCTTAGTTTCATGGATTTGATCTCAGTCAGTATCATCTGGGGGGGAAAAGAAAGTACAAGTACAGTTTATCCAAAAAAGTTGCTTTATTAAGCCAAACGAAGTAAATGCAACCTATGATTGCAACAGTACTACAAACGGGCAAACTGGCTATTTAAGGCACTCCAGTATAGTGGATATGGATGGGAATGATTCGCAACACACTTAATGTGTCTTTCACGGCTGCGCGTGGCTGTAAGCCGGAGTATCTATGGCCAGGTATCTATGGTAGGTGGGTATCTATGGGCTCTTTCAGCGCACGCCGTGCCGCCAAGCGTATCACTGTCATGCCGCCCGCCGCACCACGTCTGCCAACTTCTCACAAATGAAGAATTCTGTTCTGCTTTCGAAGACGTCTCCCTCTCGTTTTGTAAGACGCACTCTGACACACAAGTGGTAAAAATTGGCAGTTTGATGGTTTGTCAGGCGAGTGTCCTCCCATACTGACTTGACAATATGAAAAAAAAGTCTCAAGAAGTCATGCTTGAAAAGACATAGAAAGCCATTTTGGTTTAAAGTGGCCATTTTAGGCTTATTCTTGATCAGCCCCTGACGCCAATGACTGAACCGGAAGAATTCTTTCAAAAGTCTGCTCCCAAAGCTCCCTTCCTTAGCAACTTTGTAACACTTAGTAGACATGTCTATCATGAGAAGATACACAAAAAAGTCTCAAGAAGCCATGCCTAAAAAGACACAGAAATTCTGCCATTTTGGTTTGAAGTAGGCCAGTGGAGTCGATGATTTCATGGTAAAGATTCCAAAAAAAATCAGCCCCCAAAGCCAGTTTGACTTAGCAACGTGGAATTTGTTAGGTATCTCTCTCATTAGTAGATCCACCAAAAAGTGTCAAGAAACCATACTCGAAAAGACACAGGAAGTCCGCCATTTTGGTTGGAAGTGGACATTTCATGCTCCTTCAGACCAGCCCCTGAACCCAAAGGATTCACCCCCCCAAAAAAATCAGCCCCCAAAATCAGTTTGACTTAGCAACATGGAATTTGGTAAGTACGTCTCTCATGAGTAGATCCACCAAAAAGTGTCAAGAAACCATACTCGAAAAGACACAGGAAGTCCTCCATTTTGGTTGGAAGTGGACATTTCATGCTGCTTTAGACTCGCCCCTGATGATTTAACGATAAGGATTCTTAGCAAATCTAGCCCCCAAAGCCAGTTTGACTTAGCATCATGAAATTTGGAGGACATTTCTCTCATGAGTAAACCAAAACAAAAGTCTCACAAAGTCATAGCTGCAAACAGAATGGAAGTCCGCCATATTTGGCATAAAATGGGCATCACACTCAATTTCATCATTTATCACTCTTACGTGACAAAACTGAACATCCCCTCTGTCGTAAAATTCTCCAATTCTCACTTTTCTAAGAAAAAACATATGGACAAAGTTGGCGAAAATTTCAGTTCTGCTCAAAGGATTTGGATTTGTGCATGTTTTATTGAGAAGGAGAGCAAAAGAAGGAGCGTATAGCAGCCATTTCTTATTACACTTGCATGGCCGTTAAGAATGTTCAAATGTTAAAATGCGGAGCTATCCCATCATCCTAAAAGCAAACACGGGTAGTTCCCGTTGAGTACTTGGAAAGAAAACAAGACAAAGTGAAGGAGGGAACAGAGCCGCTGGTTGTGAGCAAACATGACTGGTTTAACTGGTTACTGCAGGGAAGATTTTGTGGAAGCCGTAGGAAAGTTACTGCCAGGGACAGGATGGACTTATCAACATCCATGTGCTACAAGCTACGATTGATTAATAATGATAAACAATTACGCTACATTCAAACATTTTTTTTAGACATTATTGTAATTGTACTACATTAGAGGTGCATACATATTAACTTATTCACTCCCAGCCATTTTCACTGAAGCAACCTCCTTCACTCCCGTCTGTTTTACTGGATTTTGACTGATTTTGCAAGGCCCACAGTTGTCTGTTCTACTGCTATAAAAACATGGAACCTACCAAAAGAAAGATTTGAGTCTCTTCTTTCATCGGGAAAACAAAGTATATTTGTATCTGTTTCCGTTTTGCAGCAATTAGCAGGAGAATATAGCCAAGTTTCATCATTGTTTACAAACCTGTTTAAAACACTGGGGAAAAGAGCTTGTTGCAACATGGCCCTGGTTGGTCTCTTATACTCTGCTGCCACCTGCTGGCCGTTTTGTGTAATAACGACCATTGCTTTAAGCGACCTCTTTAGGTCAGAGGCTGCATCAAAGCCTTCTCTAAGCTCTAGCATAAAAAAAACATAAATCCATTTTTGGGTCCATGGCAATATTTAAAATAGAACATTTTTATAAATATGGTGTCAATATAGTACAATACAGGTGTATAGGCTACATTATATGTATACCAATATTACAAGTAATCTAAATATGATACATTAGAGGTACTGTAACAGTATATAAACATGACATTTGACGCGACTATGCTACAGTCGAGGATAATTATTTTAAACCAATCGAGGGAGGTTGAGTCGATCCAGACGAAAGTAAACGATACCGAACGTTTCATAAATTGTTTACCTGCATCTACTTTGATGTTATCTTTGTTTGTTTAAATTTTTCTTAGTTTTTATTCTTTGTTTACATGAATTTCAGGCCAGCGTGTAAGCGGTAAAGTTGTTTCGTGTGTTGCGTACGTAAATACAGCAATATGATATAAATATCACTGAAACCTATTCAAAGGTCAATTCCGGTCTGAAATGAGTCACGGAACAGGAAGCACTTTAATATTCACCTTTACAACATGTCAGCCACATGTTTGACTTTCTTTTCACGCTCAACTCTGACAGCAGTGCTTTACAGGCGAGACGGAATTCGTGATTGGGCGCGCGATCTCTCGCTGCTAAAGGAGAATTCCGCCAAACAACAACATTGACTTTCCTCGGCTGCGTCAATGAAAACAACAACAGAGGAATCACACGGCGGACCTCCACGCACACACACAGATATACAATTGTACAAGTGCATATACACATACACACACTCTTACACTTGTTCCCCACTTTTGGCCAGAAATAGCAAAATAAACAGAAAGATGTTAGCTGAAAGGAAAAAGGTCAGAGTGGTTCGCAGGCAGCAAAGAGGAAAACAAACCTCACTTGACCCCAGCAGGACCAAAACAAAATCACCTACACCAGCGCAATAGGAATTTTCTTTCTTTCTTTTCTTTTTTCCTCTAAAGTATTTTACAAAAGTGAGCACAGCCCTCAACTTTTGTAAAGGTTTTATTAAATCGCTCCATGGGAAAACAATGAAGAAGTGACTATGCTGTACTTTAAAGTTGTCAATGTGCAGCTTGTATAACTGCAGCAAAATAACTGAAGCCACAGCCCTCAATGTGAAAACTGCTGGCAACAAAAGTGAGTACACCCCTTAGTGAAACAAAAAAAAAAAAAAATTTGGGCCCAATTAGGCCTCTTCCAAAATTATATAACCTTAAAAGGATACTTGACTCATTGAGCCATTTTCAGCAGTAAAAAGTGATTATTTTGTCTAAAATGAATTTGATAACTTCATTATTTTCAATGTAGAATTAATACCTTTAAAAACTTCTTCTTTTTTTTTCATCAATCATGGCTTAGTTTGCTGATCAAACCCAGAAAACAGGTGAGCCATGATTGGTCATTACCTACTTCCTCAGCACAGGTGATGTCGTCTTCAGTTGCCGGCAAGTGGAAAAATTAGTTTTTAAAGGTATTAATTGCATACAAAAAATAATGTAGTTATCAATTCATTTTGGACAAACTACAATTTTTTTACTCCTGAAAACAACCCAATGAATCAAGTTTAATAACATTGTTTTCTCCTCACAAATTCAAAGTCATGATAAAATTGTACAAGTCCACATGGTGAGCCAACGGTAGGAATTTTGGTCAATTTTCTCTTTTTTAAATTCAGTTACAGAAAAAGAAAATAAAGTTGTAGTCTTAACTAGAATACAGTTATACGTTTTCAAAATAAAAGGCTGCATATTTGAGGAAAAAGTCACAATATTACAGAATAAAGTTGTGAACAAAAAAAATTCTTGAATTGTTTCATAATCAAGAAAAAGTTCATTTTTTTTTGATAAAATATAATTAGGACAAAATGTTATAATATTTTATGTATATGTATGCTATGAAAAATCTTCCTCCCCTCAGTTTCCCTCCAAAAATTACTACTTTATTCTCCTAATATTACAACTTTTTTCTGAAAAATTACTTATTTGTGGGAAAAAAAATCACGACTTCAAATTACACAAAAACACAATTCTATAGCATGACTTTATTCTCGAATAACATGATTATGAAAAAAATATTCCAGTGTGAACTTTTTACTAGAAAATACAACTTAATCCTTAAAACATGGTCTGCACTGTTTAGAAAACAATGAAAAACTGTTTAGATGCAGACAGAATCCATTTACGATTCCCACGATTCATTAAGAGGAATAAGAGTTCTGAAATACAAATAATGGAAGGTGAAATTGAGGACAACAGGGATGACGATCAAGATGCTAATGATGATGTTGACGGGTTCTGGCAGTGAACGCAGTCGGACTGGATCCTCATTTGGCGTTAATCATTTAAATCAACAGAGAAGCGAGCGTGACTGTGCGTCAATAGCGTGCCCGTTTATTTAAATATGGCGATAAAGTGAGAGAAAAAAAACAAGATGCTATGCTAACAAGCTAACGAGGCTGAAAGTACTGCGGGCAAGAGCTAAACAGAGCGGGTCCAGTTGAGCCCGAGGGTACAGTTAGTGCAGCTCCCTGCTCCATCCTCCGTACGTTTCCTTCAAAACATCCGCCGCATGAATTAAAACGTCTTATTTCACCAGCAGCCTCCACCCGTTGGCCCCTCCCGTCCCTTCTTGAAAGGTTTTGAGTTAGAGCGGCAGCATTTTTTTTTTTTTCTCTCAAAGAGGCCCAAAGAGTTGTAAAAGTGGCCATCAGACTCAATAAACAAGCATGGTTACCACGCTGAAATTGATTTTTACAACATCAGCTGATGACTTTTTTAATGAAGTGCATAAACAACATCAAAGCGATACTCAAATTTTAAGATATTTCACACAGATATCTTGCAGGACTGCTGCATAAAAGTGCAGATCGAATATTTATTCAACTGTGGCCTTTCATAAAGGATATAAGCCTTTTTTTAATAGTGGAAATCAGTGTATAATTGACATCCATGACAACTAGGGCTGTGTATCAAATCTAATTTCCTCGATTCAATTTCGATTCACAAGAGTTCAGTTTGATTCGATTTCGATTTTTTTCAGATTCGATTAATTATTTAACATTTTATTAACTTTTTTTTACTCGTGACTGCCACCTCTGGCCCAAAGTGTAATTGCAGCATCTGTGTCAGGCTCGTTCATGGCGCGTGTGCGAGTACGTGCACGATCTTAACGCGATGCAGGGATATACCACAAATAAGTGCTTAGGGAGCACAATACAGTTAATTAATTTTATTACAACAGCTATTGTTTTGCAGGATCTCTGTGTAAAATAGTGTATGGACCACAATCTTTGCAGCAGGCAGTCAGTTTAATAATAAAAAAAGCTTCTACGGAACAAGCCACGCGATCTGTGCGGCCCACAGCGACCCCTGTCTAACACAGCTAGAAATTTAGCTTAACATTGCAAGACGATTATTTCCCTGTCTCCACATTCAACGGCATGTCGTCTCCAAAACACAAGCTAAAAATATCGTTTCCTCTCTTCACTTTGTACACTTTATCCACACATGGGCACACACACACACGCACACACACACACACACGCGCACAGCAGCCCCACAAGGCTGCAATTAAAGTGCATTTAATTTTAGTCTCATCTGGCATGGTGCTGGCACAAAGGTAGCAGTGTTGGCCCGAAAGGGACGGAACACAGCGAGGTATTGATGCCGATGGCCGCAGTCTCCTGTGGAGGGAAGTCAGCAAGAAGAAGAAGACGCGGGCGGAGAGAAAGGTTGCAGTTTTGTCACCACCGTCTGGGATGCGTGAAGTAATATGAACTTGAGAAGATGACAAGTAATCCTCAAGTTCATGATTGAAAAAAGTGAAACATCCAAAGGAAATTGTTTTGGATGTCACTTCAAGCCACTTCAAACCAAAATGGCTGACCGCCTGTACCTTTTCTGCTATGGCTTCTTTAGACTTTTTTGTGGGTCTGCTTATGATAGACACGCCTACCGAGTTTGATGTTGCCAAGTCAAACTTGCTTTGGGGGCTGCACCCCCCCCCCCCCCGCCAAAAAAAAACTCAGGAAGATTTGAAAAATCATCACATTTGAACATACTAAGAAAATAACCAGTTGAAAATGTCAATGTCAGACTTCCAGTGTCTTTTCTGGCATGGCTTCTTGAGACTTTTTTTGTCAGTCAACTCATGATAAACATAATTAGCAAGTTTAATGTTTCCAAGTCAAACTAGTTTCAGGGCCTGAATTTTCAAAACTTTCTATGACGTGCTACCGAGAGTCATCAAATCAAACACTTGGAAATGGCCAAAATGACACGAAAATGTTTATTCCAAACCAAAATGGCAGACTTCCTGTGTCTTTTCAGGTATGGCATTTTGAGACAATTTTTTGGGTCATATCTACCAAGTTTCACATTGAAAAGTGAATCTCGCTTCGGGGGTAGAATTTTTGAAAAGTTCTATTTTACAATTCAAAACTGATGCTAATACTGTAATTGAACATTTTGTAAGTTTGAAGAGGAGACAAGGATGTTTTTTTTTTTTGTTTTTTTACGGCTTCGATTCTAGCTCTATCTTGACTCCACCCTGAGTTTCTGTTCATTGTTGCCGCTTCAGGTGCTGTGTTAATGGTTAACGGCGGGCTGGGCCCTGGCGGGGCGAGCTGGGTGGCGGCGGCGGCGGCGGCGAAAGAAAACGGTGACATTTGGCTGCCATTATTCACAGCGGCTTTTGTTCCTGCGGCAAGCGGGAGTGTTTGCACTGGGATGAATGGGACGGGGTGTGGAGGGAGGCCATGTTGGGGGGTGGGGGGGGGGGGGGGGTGCCTTGTGAACAAGTCACGGGGTTAAAGTGTGAGACAACTTTTGAGGAGAGGATAAGACACACAAAGGCCTCTGTGTTTCTCCATGCCTATCTCCCACTTTTAATCTTGGACTCTTTTCCTTTGCTTCTAAGCTTGGTCCAACACTTGCTACTTGCTACGTCTCACACAAGCACACACACACACACACACACACGCACACATATGGCGAGCACAGCCATGTTTGCATGGTGTGTTTGCACAATATGGTGACAGGGGAGGAGCAGGGATGTTCCCCTCCCCGCAGGGATGCTCAGCTTCTGCACTTCTAACAACCAAGCTCTGATGCAAGAAGTAGCGGTGGCGAGAAGATACATAATACAAATATTGATCGTCGTGATGCATAGCAGTGTAATGAAATTGATACTTTTGTGCCTCTCTTGTATGTAGGGCTGCTTTTTTTTTGTGGCAATATTTCTCTGAACTGTAGGCTTTTACAGTGGTTTACACAAAATTGGGTGGTTAAGTCATAATAGCACGCTACAAAAAGTCTCCAGGACCCGTGTAGGAAAATGATGAGAAATTCAGCCATTTTGGTTCGAAGCAACCATTTTGTCTTGCGGATACCAAAAGAACGTGATCAAGTTAGGGCTGGGCAATAAATTGAATTTATTTGTTTAACTCATTTCCTCCCAAAAATTTATAAAAATGTTCAATTTAATAAATATCGCCATGGTCCCAAAAAACGTATTTATACGCTTTTAATGTGGTTTTTTTTCATGCTAAAGCAAACACAAGGCTTTGATGCAGCCTCTGACCTGAAGAGGTCGCTTAAAGCAATGGTTGTTATTACAAAAAATGGCCAGCATATGGCAGGAGAGTATAAGAGATTAACCAGAGCCATGTTGCCAAGCTCTTTCCCCCACTGTTTTCAACAAGTTTGTGAATAATGATGAAACTTAGCTATATTCCAATGCTAATTACTGCAAAACGGAAAAAGATAGAAATATTTTTTTTTTCCTGATGAAAGAAGAGACTCTAATCTTTCTTTTGGTAGGTTCCATGTTTTAATAGCAATAGAACACAATATTCTGTGGGCTTTACAAAATCAGTCAAAATCCAGTTAAACAGTCTCGGGAGCGAAGGGGGTTGCTTCAGTGAAAATGCCTGGGAGTGAATGAGTTAATCGTCAATTTAAAAATAAAATAGTTTAAAATTTGCTAAATTGTGATATTGAATTTTGTCTTCTGGATTATTAAAAGCTGTTGTTCCTATGTTCTGTCACATCCAAATGTTATTGTGAGTTGTAATTTTGTTACACATTGTTAGAATGCTGAATGGATTACAATAGCTATCAGCTACTTAAATGTGGCATAAAAAAAACAAACTATGAATGTTAAGTTTATTTTAAAACTGATTTAGGATCAGCATACATTATTGTTGTCTGAACATTTTGTACAGAAATTACGGTTAAATGAATGAAACCTTTGAATGAATGTTTGTTGGGTTCATTAGATTAAAATCGTAATTGTCCTGAATGACTAAAAAAAAAAGTGTTAGTTCGTCTGTACTTAAATTACCGGTAGGATTTCAAATTGCAATACAAGCAATGTGAAATTTTACCACAGTTGATCAGTAAACTGCAAACAAAAACAAAAGTGAGCAAAAAGCTATGGATAGAAGAATGTACATTTTTGAAAACATTCTTCTAGAGGATGCTACATGAATCCTGCTAATGCTACGTATACATATGGGACAAGGAACCTTGTTGGCTGGAGTAAAACGGAGTGAACACAACTGAGAGGCCGTAGCAAAACTTGGAGGTGGTCTGTAGCAGGTTGCTACCTACAACTCTTCTAAAGCTAAGCCATGTGTTTAATTTAGCCTCAATGTCGTGTCATGCCTGTTTTTAATGCCAATAAGTGCAGTGTGTATGTAAATAAAGGTCTCTCTATTATGTTTTGGTCAAGTAAAACAAGAGAAAACAAAACGATCAAACACTTATTCAGCAGCAGTAAGTGAAAGCCCACGCTGGGGTCAACTCTGGAGCCGCCGGGTTTGAATGCAAAGCGGCGCTACCGTTAAGTGCTTTTTGCTGTTGCGGTTATGGAGTTTAAAGGCGACGCCGACGTGCGTTTCGCAAACAGTGGCTCTCCTCCAACAAATAAATAAATAAAAAGACAGACGCGTGGCTTCTAATGCCTGAAACCGGCTTGAGTCATCGCATGCGAGCTATTGCGTGTTGGCGCGTGCACATGGGGGTGGGGGTGGGGGGGACGGGGTATATTCTCTCTCACACACGCACGCGCACACACACACGGTGGAGTCCCCGAACAATGGTCGGCTTTGACAGAGGCCGACTGACAGGAGGAGATGGGCTGGATCCATTGTCTGCTGTGTTTACTCACAGACTCACCTGGCACTGAGCTAATAGCACACGCTCTATCTATCAGTCCAGGGGGGAATCGCCAATCATCAACCCCCCCCCCCCCCCCCACACACACACAAATAAAGAACTCTATGCGTCAATTTCCGAGGATGCATTATGACTGTTAAAAGGCGTGTATTTCATTCTATGTTGCTTGGCGTGTGTGTGTGTTTGTGTGTGTGTGTGTGTGTGCGTGCGTGTAGTCACACCTGGGTGTCCCGGGAGTTACGGTGGTGGTAGAGGAGGGTTTATGGAGGAGAAAGAGGTGAAGTTGGGGGGAGGTGGGAGGAGGTAAAGGGGGATTCTTTCAGGTTTTTACTACTGTGCAAACACACACACACACACACACACACCAGCACACATACACAAGTTTGTTTTACTATCTTTGTGGGACCATCTCATCGACATAATACATTTCCTAGCCCCTTCCCCTAACTCCAACCCTCAAAAATGATTGCCTACCCTATTCCTTGCCCTAACTTCAACCATAACCCAATTCAAACCCAAACTCTTAAACCAAGTCTTGACCCTCAAAAAGAGGTCTAAACTTGTGGGGCCCAGCAAAATGGCCCCACATGGACAGGTGGGCCTCACAACTCCGTGAAACCCTGAAATGTTGGCCCCACTATGTAACAAAAACAAGACCACACACACACACACACTCACACACTCACACACACACACACACAGTTGATAGGTCTGATGGGATCAGTTGGAAGCCTTACACTGACCCTGCCCTAACCCCCGCCCTTGCTTGATCCAGAGAAGATGGGTGTGTGTGTCTGTGCAAGTGTGTGACATTATGAGATTATTTGGATTTTGACAACAATGGACACCAATATAAACATAAAAGTTATGCATGCACGCACACACACAAAGGGTATAAATTTGGTCAGATCCCCCCCCCCCCCCCCCTATATGTACACGTGTGCACTGTGTGTGTCGGCGTGCATGTGTGTGTGAAATATGAAGGATTTACAGCAGATACCAACGTGAACACAAACGCCATCTACACAAACACTAATTCAATTGTAATGTACTGTATGTACAAATACAATGAAAACATTAGACTATTTTATTATAAAAGTAATGTTTTACCAATTTCAATTTAACCTCATCTACAAATGACATGGCTCATCTAGTTGATTTAAAAACCAACAAACGTGGGCCTTAAGCACAACGATTTGCCCACCCTGTCCTAGTTTCGACCAATCAGAGGCCACTACTGATAAAAAATGTTTTTACGCTTTTCAAAATCCCGATCCAGGCTGCCCGCCAGCTGATAAGGCTGACGCGATGCATACCTGCCGCATTAATGATTACTCAACTTGCCTTTATTTTCATATTTCTGTTCAGGCAATAACCAGGGAGCCTCTCAGGCCACATGAGTGCGGATTATTGCAGACAGTCAGCTCCAGCCGGCGGCCATTAACATCAAACAGATTTGAGTGGGCACTAACTGAGTAGAAGGGTGGGGGGCGCGGGGTCGTTATCTCGAGCGCCATCAGGTCACAGCGGCGCGCACCCGGCTAGCTGCTAGTGGATGCCCGGATGCCCGCCATGTGACATCACATTCTCAGCCCCCAAAGCCAGTTTTTCTTACCAACATAAACTACGGTAGGCGTGTCTATCCTGAGAAGATCAATGTACGGAAAGACGCAGGAAGGTTTTCATTTTGGTTTGAAGCAGCCATTTTCGGGGTTGATTAAACTTGGTCACGCCTCTTGGAATTTCTTAAATTCAGTCTACTCAGCCAGTGTGCAATATAAGATTTGGTAGATACATCCACAGTATCATGAGTAGTCCTCAAAATAGTTTCAAGAAGGTAGCCTATGACTAAAAAGACACAGTTAAGTCAGCCATTATGGTTCAAAGCGGACATTTTAGGGTCATTTTGTCAATTTCCAGCATTCGCCAGGGTTTTTCCTGTCTCAAATTGAGGCAGAGGTGGTATCATCCTGACTATGATGGGTGACTACCAATACGAGGTATTGGTATCGGTGCCAATACCAGTCTTATGTTAAGGTATCGGTACTCACAGCGATGACCGATACCATTATTGCGGCCGTTTTACGATCAGGGACAAGAAATTAAAAATGCTATGAATACAAAGTTGCCCTTAACGTCATGCAATTTTAAGGAAAAATTATATATCGGGATATGTAAGTCTTTCTTTAAAATCAGCTGTCATTTATGGGTGGGGAATTTTATTTACTAGTGGTATCGGTATTTCGTATCAGTAGCGGTGACTAATCAAGAGTTGGGTATCAGTCAGGAAAAACATCCCTACTCCTGACCATGTTGCCATGACGTGCATGTATTCTGTATATTCAACTGACACGCTTTCATTTTTTACAGGAAACATATAATAATTTCACGTTTCAATAATAAGAATTATAGTTCCAATAAGAATATGACTATTATCATTGTAAAGCATTCATTCATTATCAGTCACTCCAGGCTGGAGGTGGCGAGCAAATAAATAAGGTGGAGGTGGGCGCCTCTGAATTTTGTACACAGGAAAAACCCTGGTTCCTAATTTATAGGGCAGCTCAATTGCTACCCAATTTAACGCACACATACAAGCTAGACAGATGGGTTTCACACAAAAAAGGATTTGTTTTTGTCACTGCATGTGGATGATTCACCATAAAACGCAGAACCAAATCAAACGCAATAATCACCTGAATCTTCAGCCCCTATAGCTAGTTTTGCTTGGCAACTCGACATTTAATGAACATGTCTATCATGAGCAGACTCAAGAAGCCATGCCTAAAAAGACATAAAAGTCCTCCATCTAGTGCATGTATGAGATGATTGAGGCCTTCATATTGTAGGACAAATTTTCCGCACCTGTAAATATAAGCAAAGATTTGAGGCGCGCCCGAAAGCATACGCTGCGGGTCGGCTAGTGACCTGCTGGTTGTCTGGGCTTGATAAAGGAAGTCCTGGTTAATGAGTAATGAGCCTGGCGCTACAGGTGGGGCGGGCGTGGGGGCTTTCGGCCGGGACGCCGCGCTGATAAGGGTGGGACGACAGAGTGACTTTTAAAAGGGGTGGGGGGGGGGGGGGGTTAAAGGCAGTAAAAGACTGTTGCCTCACATTAGCGCATCCATGCTCACGTCAGCGGCGAGCAAGGAGGAAAGAAGCAAGCGGTTAAAGATGGAAAAACGTCAATAATGTGACAGGATGACGGCCCTTTAGGAAAGTTGCTTAAAGTTGATTAATGGTCACACTGAGAATAATAAACAACTACCTTGTACTTCCTGTCTGATGTGATACCTTAAAGTACCTATCAAAGGTCGAAAACGATTCCTTGCAATTCAAGACCATATGAACCTTAACAACAGCACTAGAAACACAATTGACGTTTCACAAGGAAGTAATGTTGGCCAATCACAGCACAGGACATCCCATAATGTACGGCCCATGCACGATTACAAAAGAATAAAACGGTGGAATGTGAGGGTGATTGATGACATTGAGACTGATAAGGCCGCTGATAGTGACCTAAAAGGGGTTGCCGTGACAACCCGCTCACTTTTAACCTCGCCGGAGCTTCAACTTCCTCATTCTGAATGGCCAAACGTGGGAATAGAATTGTGTGTATACATGACAAACTTCCCGGTTGTCATGAAAAGGTGTAAAAAAATCCTCCATGGCAACAGGTTTGTCACCTGAAACCATCCCAAGGCTCCAAATCTTGTTTGCTAAAGCGGTCAGTGGACTCCTCCTTTAAGAGGTGGACTCCCGCAGTGTTTGTAATTCTTGCGTCTTAGCTCAACAATGCAAAGGAAATCCTCGAATGTGTAAAAGCTTTAAGGGTTAAAACTCCCAAAGAGTTGAGGACAGGGCCCTCCTCTGTCCACCCGCACCCGCTTCGACCATTGGTGAATCAGTTACCTGCTCTATCGGACCTCGCACACACACACTCACATCATACGGCGAGCCCCCCCCCCCCCCCATCCCCCAAAGTCCACTTGGGCACCGTTTCAACGTGGACATGAGAGACGAGGCACACTCGCACTCAAATACTTTTTTGTCATTGCAAAATAAATAGTTTTAGTGTTAAGTATCACACTGTATTGATTTTTTTTTAATACATGCATAAATAACATCTGCCAAGAAAGCTTTTTTTTTTTCAATCGTTTGTGTGATTCTGCATCCAGTCCTTCACCAAAACGTACTTGTTAATAGTTCCCTCCCTATTTTTTTTTTAGGTTACATTAAAACTACACACAGGGCTGCCTCGAACCCAGAACATCTTGACTGCAAGGCAGAAATGTGAACCACTTCAATGCTGTTCATCCATTCTTTTTTTTATTCTTATTTTTAATATTTTTTTCCTGGAGAGCTCAATATTGTTCATTCGGTAATTTTACCGATTTGACATGTCATCATCATTGCTCTCTTTTTTTTTTTTTGTATGTGGGTGAGTATCTGTATGTGCGTGTGTATGTGTGTGTGTGCGTGCGTGTGTGTGTGTATTCATTAGTTCATCCATTATTTTGTAATGGTTAGAACTATCAAACCAAGGACAGATTCTGCTGGCAAGATTGCACAAGAAATGCAGTGCAGATTTCCACCAAACTTTGTAAGGGGGTTAGCGGGGTCTGCATCGTACGTGTCTTCCTGTTCTTTGTACTACAGAGGCGTATCTTTACTCTCTGGTGTGTTTATTGATCTTCTATTTTGTAATCATTCAGGCCCATCCCCGCTTTGCCGTAATTGGTCCAAAAGTCCAAAGAACTGCGCTAGTCTCGGAATCCATCCCACCCAAATATGGTCCTTCAAACATCAAGCCACCTCAATTTTTTGGGGAGGTTGCGTTGCTCCTTTAATTCTGTCACCTAATCCCGGCACCCCTCCATCTCGATGCCAGGGTGGTCTATTTCCTGTTGGTCCAGTTCCACGCTGTTCTAGGGCTAAAGTGTCACTTCACTTCCTTGAGCAATTTGGAGAGTGAAGTGCACGTGACCAGGAATCGATTTTGACGCTTATCCAGTTCTTTCTGACCCCCGCCGCCCACTTCTATGTGAGCTGGACTCTGAGACCAGGGAGGTGGGAACATGGTAGGAGGTACGCCGGTGAAACGGATGGTGGGAAGGGGTGTAGGGTTGGGGTGGGGGGGGGGGTGTAGGGGGAAACGAACTGGCCATTCAGCATCAGGTGAAGGTTGACAGATAACCTATTTGCAAAGCTGAACTAGTTGAAACGTTCATCAGGCTTTTATGCGGTTTTTCACTTGTAAAGTACTAGATGCATGCAGGTCCAAGTGCCCAATTCTGATTTAATCCCGCTGTCCATTATTGTCCATTTTATTGTTTAATTTAATGTAATAATACATAGTTGACTAAACTTTCCCTTAAGAGCAAGGAGGTAAAGCAGTGCACAACAATGATATTCATTCACCCATCTCTGGCATCATTTTGTATTTTTGTAAGCATTTGTTAGCTTTCCTAAAGCAAAAGTTGACTGCAGATTTTAAAGGCCACTGGCAGATTAGATTAGATTAGATAGAGGCTGAAATCTGACTGGACACAAAAATCTAACATCCACACAAATAGACTGGAAGCAGTGCAGCCAAGAGAAATATATACACTTTTGTGAAAAAATAAATAAATGATGAGACAAATATTTGAATTAACATGTAGTTCTCATGGGAGGAAGGCCTAGTCCTGACACCCCCACCACTGCATTTTGCTCATGTTCCCGGTTTGTGCCCCACTACTGTGTTACAGGATGAAAACACACCTCCCATGACGTCAAACAACTATTCATATATTAACAGCTTGTATACAAGGGGATTGTGCACGCACATGCAACAGGAAGTAGATAATCAGTTGTATAAGTAATACTGATGCAGTGACGTCACCAATGAGTCATTTTATAACAACCTTGTATGGAATTTATCATCAAAACGATTAATTACCTGAATTCTAAAAATCAATTCATGTTGGAATTATGTCATAAAAAAAACAACAACACAATTTTCACTGTGTTACCAAACTAGCTATAACTGTACAGCAAATAATACAAACAATACGGTTTAAAAAGGACAGAAATGCATCATCAGGATTATTCCGGGTGAGGGTTGGGCACCCTGATTGTGGAAGTTGACGTTTATGACGCTTCGTAGCGGCCATAAACGTTAAATGAGTCTGGGAAGCACAGATGACACACATTGTCTCTCACAATACATAATAGCACATACGGCCTTCTCAAGTAAATTGCCTCATCGTACTTATTTTAACTCTCAATTAAATGGGGGCGGGATTTTATTTTATTTTTTTACGTTTCTTAAGTGATAATCTTGGAATTTCTTTTCTTTCTTATCAAACGTTAAGTTTCAGCTCCCGACAAAACAAATGACCTATCGTAGACACACATTCCGCACTATTAACCCTGGCTGACATTGAAAGCATACGTGTGAGGCAGTCAGGCTTTGACAATTTAGGCTTTACAGTTTTTGTAAGTAAATCATTCCCTTGCGAACTGATTTGAAGCGGATGATTATGGTGCTCAACATTGTATTTGTTTTTTTTCTATATGGAGTAAAAATGTGATTACATCTGAAATTTCATTATAAGATCATATCACGCAGCCTAATCTCTGCTGTCCTGCTAGCTATTTAGCTAGTTTAACAATTCACCATTTGTTTTTAGTTCTCCAAAACACATATGTGCATAATATTTATAGTATATTTACAAATCTGTACTGTAGACTGCAAAGGATGGTCTAGAGTTTCTGTCAAATTGAGTGACTGTGGTGCACTGTACTATGTATTCAAACACAACAACATACAAGTAATCATTGATACAGGAGGAAACATTAAAAGTGTACTCCCAAGATGGCGTCCTTGAGCTATCGCCACTTCTTTCAACATGGCGTTCTTCTCAGTTAAGCTAACTTAATGTTAACTTATGTCTAGTACACTTACAAACCAAAAATACTTTCACTAGATACAAAAAACACTTTCACCATATAAATGATTGTGTACTCACCAAGCTCCTTCAAGAAGTAGAAGTAGCTTTATTTACGTTTATGTACGTACGGTCCTTCAATGGCATCTTCAGTATCCTGCCAGAGTAAACGCAAGATAATTATCATCCAGTCTGGCAGTTTTCCTTGTGGGTTTTTTTACACTTAGTTTGCAGGTTCTTCTTTTCTCGGTCATATTTACTTGTTAAAATTGTTATACTGTATTAATAGGTGTACGTATAGGTCGCTTTAAAGTAGTTTCATTGACGTTTTTGTATAGTTCTTCCAGTATCCAGTAACCATCTTTATGCATGGTTGTAAAGTACACGTATGGTTAACTTCTAATGAACATAATGAAAAACAATATATCTGATTTATTCGTTGAACGGTTTGTGAATCATTTTCTTAAACATTTCCTAGTTGGCCTTATGTGATTAATTACACATAGATAATGACTTATTTACCTTCAGGGCTCACGTAACATTTCCCCCGCCATTCTAATGTATTACGTTGTATGTAAGTCGACATTTGTTGTGAGAAAGTCATGTAGCCTCCGGGCTGATACAAACCTGGCTTGTGGGAGTCACTTTTACTCTCTGGTTTAGTCTGTCATCCACGACATTACAACGACATCTAGCGGTATTTTTGAAAACTCCATGCACATAAATACAACTCGCCCTCGCGCGTCACATGACTCTCCTCCCCTCTCATTGGCTCACTCAGGTCACATGACTGTCACTGGTACTGTAAACAGTTTGAAGCTATTCGCCCCTCGTCTGTTGTGACCTATTTTTCTTTGTTTTTGTTAGAATAAATCGTGGGCAAACGTGACTTTGAATGACATTTTGTGTCATGTGGAGAGGGCGACGCTATTGCGTGGACTTCAGTTAAACGACAAGCTTGAGATCAGGTGCGTCAAATAGTTTTTAATCACTTTTTTAAGGCGACGTGTTTGTGCCGGTTCAGCAAAACTAGCGAGTCTCAATGAAGGCAATTTCATTGAATTATGCTTACATATTAGTATTACGTCGTGTATGTGTACTTAAAAAAATAATAATAATTTAAAGCTTTGATTTGGTCTTTTGTGGCCATTAGAATTGCTTGTCTCTGTTGTACCTGCAAAGTAATCATTGCATTATTATGTTTTTTTTTCTAGGAGAAAAGGGGGAATGCTGTACAGTAGTTATTTTGTCATTTTGCGGACTCTTATTCGATGTAAACGAATTTAATTTTAAATGTATTAAGTTACACAAAAAAAAGGCGAGAAGTATTTTTTAAGTAATTGTAAAATAGTTTTAAAACGAATAAATGTTTAATAGCAAAATGCACCAGTAAAAGCAACAAGTAAAGGTAAAAAAGGAAAAGTAATAATATAAAACACTTTTTTAAAAGTAATTAGATTTGATAATTATCATAATGTTATATTAATCTGGAAACAAGTTAGAGGTGACTAAAGTGATTTATTAGTCATCAAATGTACATTTGCATTGTTGCAGTTAGTCACAACGGAAATATGCAATAATCTGCAAATGTTTTCCTATTTAATGTAATGCATGTGAATATAATTAATGACGACGTCAGATAAAGTCAAACTGAAAAATGGAAGACTTGCTCTTTCCCATCTTTTGAGCTACAAAAACACACATTCTACTTTCTATTCCTCATGATTACTTCAAAATCACTTCAAAACATCAATTATTGTTAATATTTCTAGATGTGCGGTGTGATGTGAATGGAGGTCTAGTCTAGAAGCTTCTCTTTGTGAGTGACTGTGAGATCATGTGATTCTTTGTTACATCACATGTTACTTTTTTCCTTCCTCATGTTTAGTGAAGACATTTAAAATCGTTTGAGGCATTAAAGCAGTGAGACTTCCTGAGTGAACATGAAGATTGACGTCCCATATGAGAAGGTACAGAGAGAAATGAATTATTACTTGTGTCTCAAGTGTGATATGCACAACTTCTGCATGGCATCTGTAACGTTCATCTATTACTCACTGAGAGCATCAATCAATGGTTTTGTAAAAAGTTTGGGGGGGGGGGGTATTTTAAAATCCTGGAACCAAACTGAAAATGCAATAGGCTTTTCGTAAGCCTCCCACAAGTTTAGTGTTAATCACTTTTTGGAACTTTACCCTGACAACCTCCATGAAATACCCTGCCCCTCTGAGCATTTGCACATTCAAAACATTTTTTTTCTCTCTAAGTAATTAGTTAATTGGGTTATTGTAAATATAAATATGTCATGTAAATACAAATACAAATGTATAAATTGAATAATTTGTACATACAATTATCAAATCACTGGTAAATTACATGAAGTATAAATAATACAATTGAAAGAATTGTTTTATTGAAATTTAAAAATGTGTCATTTTACCACACATAACTTTATTTTTATTTTTATAGCATCTGTGAATTATCTGGCCAGTCTGTTTTTTGTTTGTTTATTTTAAATCTATTGGACCCTTGAGAATAAATGTTGGCCCACCTCTGCTCTAAATTGCACCCCCCAAAAAAGCCTTGCTGATAGGGGTAGAACTTTCAAAGTGGTCTAGGAACATTTGTGACTATATCTGACTGGGCTGGATGTGGCTAATATAGCTCTCTTTTTAGAATAAGTGTTGGGGAAAAAAGTCAAAGTTGAATCTGTTGATGCTCGCTGAATCTTTCCTTACTAATTGTCTGTGTGTTGTTCCCCAGTTGGCGGACATTAACCGGAGGCGGCTGGACTTAAACGGCAAAGCTCAAACGGTACGACAGAATATGAAACTTGATGCCTGTTCAGAAGTCACCTCACCTCACAATAACATTTTTGGCCTCTCTACTGACAGTACTCCTGTTGTCTGGTGGCATTGGCCACCACCGCCTCTTTGCTTCTCACCGCCACGGCGCTCTACAATCTGCTCGCGCCCACCACTTCCACCCCGATGCCCAAAACCAGTGTTGATCTGCGAATTGGCCTGGAGTCCTGCTCAGATCCCTGCAAGTAAGAAAACAGCATCAAAATAAATACTGTTTACGAATATGGTTTAAGAAGAGTACTACAAGGAAATTGATATAGCAAAAAGTCAAATTCACTGTAACCTTGATTTAAACCGTGATTTAAACGGTAAGATTACCGAATGAACAATACTGAGCTCTCTCTAAAAATTTTTTATTTTTTTTAAAGGAACCTTGACTTAATGAATTTTGCATAAATAAATAAAAAAAGGAACCTTGATTTAATGGATTTTGCATTTAACTGACAGTTAAAGTGAACTTAAATCGGCCCTTTGTACAGTACAGTAGTTGCCAACATCTGTGAATTTCAAAATTCGCCGCTGTTGGTTACTGCCGCTTTGGCTGGTACACGTACTGTATTTTTGTGCCGTGCCGCTGGTGAAAATTACAACAACAACAAAATATAATAGAGGACAATTGGAAAAAAATTACTTTCAAGAAAACTGGAAAGTCTGAATATTTCATAAATTATAATAGGTTAATTGGGAAAATGCTGCTTTTGATCAAATGTGGAAAACAGAATATTGATTAAAAAAAACGTAATAGGAAAACTCGAAAAGTGGAAATTGAAAACTGCTACTCTCAAGGAAATAAGGAAGTATAGAAAATTACAACATACTGTAAGAATGCAATCTGGAACAATTTGAATCATGCTGCTTTCAAGAATAGAAGAACAAAATTTGCACACCTAAGGCAATTGAGAATATTTTCTCATTTACAATGCAGAACTAGACACAATTTAGGGTTCAGTGTTTTGCCCAAAGAAAGACACGAATCGAACCACTGACCCTTCCTCTACCAACAGCTCCCAAAAAAAACTAAGACGATTGAAATTCCAGAAAATAGGTCAACTGGAAAAATGCTTTGGAAAAAACTGGGAAATCAGAATACTGCGTTCCAAAAAACACAAGTTAATTGGAAAAATGCTGCTTTCAAGAAAACTAAGAAGCCTACAAATAACTTCATTGCTTTGTTGGGAATGCTGCTTTCAATAAAACTTCATAATCTGAGTCCCCCCCCAAGTGTTGCTTTCAAGGAAATCTGAAAATGACAACGACAAAAATCCTAATAGGTATTTAAAAAATGCTCTTATGAAAAATGTGACGCGATCTGTCATCTCTCTCACCACTTTAGGATCTCCCTGGTGGAGAGCATCCCCGTGGGCATGCATTTCAACTCCAGCGACCCGCCTCACGGTTCCATCTACCAGGCTTGGCTGCAGCTGATGGTCCAGGCCCGCAGTAGCGTGGACATCGCCTCCTTCTACTGGACGCTCACCAACCAAGACACGGGCACCCACGAGCCCAGCGCAGATCAGGTGCGAGCACTTCTTTTCTTGTCTATCTGTCGGCTCTCTAATGTCTTCTGCACGTGAGCGCAGGGTGAAAAGGTTCTGAAGAACCTGGCCGAGCTTTCCGGCTCCTTGTCGGTCCGCATCGCCGTCAGTGCGCCGCAACGCAGTCAGCTGACCGAAGACCTCCGACGGCTCAATGCTTCAGGTGACTACCATGTAAAATACAGTTTAGCAAACATAATTAGAGGTGTAGATGTAGATATTAAATATAATGTAAATATCAGACATTTCAATCTTTAAATTAAAGCAAAGTGACGATGCGTAGTAATGCGGATTTACTGTACAGGCAATGTTTTAACCCTCCTATTATGTTTGGGGTCATAGTGACTCAGTTTGTTCTTAAAAAAAGTAACAGTTGGATTTGTGTGCGTTAGGGGCAGCAATCAGGATGGTGAAGATGCAGGAGCTGACCTCGGGGGTCCTGCACACCAAATTCTGGGTGGTGGACAAGAAACACATTTACATAGGAAGCGCAAACATGGACTGGAGAGCCCTCACACAGGTACATAATTAATAATTCCACGAGTGCCTACAGAACACAGCCAGCTGTCAGTATTGCTGTGAAAATGTCTTCTGGCTTAAGGATGAGTAAATTTACTTCAGTTTAGTTACATTAGGAAACAGTGGTTGATATATTTTTCTATACAGTGGTGTGTTGAGATAAATGTGTATTATCTTCCTCAAATGATCATTTCCCATTGATATGAATGGTAATGGCATTATGGCAGACCCCTCCCCCCCCAAAAAAAAATCAAGAAAAACAATTTGTAAATGTGCTTTTGTAATAATAGCCCTCTATAATTGCGTGCTTTATAAAAACACACAATGAAAAGGAGTGTAAACAAATTAAAACAGTTTTTGCCACTTTTTTTTGTTGTTGCTTCAATTCAATGGGCATTGTGCTGCTCCCGAGGGCAGTAGAAGACAGTCACAAGTGACTCTGTAAGCCGCAAATAATATTACTCATTCTCCAGAGGATATAAAAAATAGGTCAGTGAGTATTGTAATATTATCCGTCTACATATGTTGTACCAATGTTTGTGTTAGCATTAAGCTAGCGGACGCTACGGCAAAGTTATGTAGTTGTTTTAAATGTCTGATGATTTCTCATTCCTTGAAAAACGCATAATTTGGGTCACTCACATCTCAAAGCACCACTTTATGATGAAATCAAAACACTAGGATCATTGTTTGTTTTCAAGCAAACTCAATATAAGTTGTGTTTGAATGTGATTGTCAGGTGAAAGAGTTGGGCGTGGTGGTGTACAACTGCAGCTGCCTGGCCGCAGACCTGGGCAAGATCTTTGAGGCCTACTGGTTCCTGGGGGAGAGCAAGTCCATCCCATCACCCTGGCCCTCCAGCTTCTCCACCCTCTACAACAAAGAAACGCCGCTTCAGCTGACACTTAACAACACCCCGTCCCGCGTCTACTTGACGGTGAGTAACGCCACCAAATTCAACTTTGTGTTATTGTGTGTTGTTATGTCAACTACTTCTTCTTTCAGAGTTCTCCTCGTTCCTTTTGCGCCTCCGGTAGGACATCTGACCTGGAGTCCATCCTGAATGTGATGGAGGACGCCCAGAGTTTCATCTACATCGCCGTCATGAACTACATGCCGACCCTGGAGTTCTCACACCCCAGAAGGTCATTTCCAAAATGTTATCTCATTTTTAAAATGTTATAGAAGAAGCTAGGTTATCTTTTAGCATAGGTGGTACAGAGAACCCCAGCCTATTCCCAAATAACCATTCACGATAGTTTCAGTAGAAATTAACTAGAAAAACAAAAGTGCAATTTCTGCAGAAATTGCGTGGGAATGCTGAAAGCTAATAAAAGCTGAATGTATGTGGAATGCTTGTGAAATGCTTATAAACAGGGATGTGATTTTTCCGCTAATTCGCGGAATTCCGCTTTTTTTTATCCCCCCCCCCCCCAAAAAAAAAATCTGATTATTTTTTTTTTTATATATATATATATAGTAGTTCATTGTGTATGCACATGACTCCGACAGATAACATCTTCTGCTATAACAAAGACATTTGTGGTATGCTCTAATATGAGTTACTTTTCATTTGGTCATGATACAATTATTTGTTCATGAAATTTGAACTCTTCAACATTATTTATGTGTTAACTTAGTAATCACATTAGTTAGATATGATGATATTCTCAGTGATAGTTTTTAAAAGCAAAGGCAGTCCAATGTTTTTGAATGTGACTGATTTTGAGTTGACTAAAACTGCCATTTTATATGGGATAGTTCAATATACATTGAAAATTTATGCTGTTGTTTTGTCTATTTCTTTGTCATGTGAGTGCATTGAAAGTACTTAAAAACACGGAAAACCCCTGGACCTAGCTGGGTGCCAGACCCCCGGCTAAATTTTCAGATAATTTCACTTTGGTCAAATCACATCCCTGTTATAAAGTAAATCGAAAGATAAGTTACATGAAAATTACAAATTGTTAATTGTAGTTAAAAAAAAGAAAAGAAAACTGCATTAAGGAGCTTCAAGTGGGAATCAATCTCCGTGACCTCCTGGTTACTGGGCAAGGCACTTTACCAACTGCGCGACTGAGTAGTATCAGAGAGCTGGTAATGATGATCAATTAGTTGTATGTATGGAACTGGACGTGGAAAGTGGTACTTAATGAATGGGGAAAAGTTGATATTTAATGTTAAATTGTGGGAATGCTTATTCGCAGAGGTGGGTAATAACGTGCTACATGACTAAAAGTGACAATAAAAACGAATATAAAAAATATAATAAAAATTAAATACAAATGTATTTATATATATATATATATATATATATATAATTTGTTTTTATTTCCATTTTTATTTATTTTGGGGGATTTAATTTTCGAATTATATATTTTTTATATCCGTTTTTATTTTCACGTTTAGCCATTTACTTATTTATTTACTTATTTATTTTTAATGTTGGCAATTTTGGTCCTCCACACACGATAACCTTTTCTGTTATTGTTTTTCATCATAGGGTAGGGAAAATGCTCACATGTGGCCTTATTGTTGGTCAAGTGTTAACGTTGTTCTTGGAGAAGCATTCTCGTTATTTTGAAAGGTAACCGGTCGAATGTGGCATGCCTGCAGGTATTGGGCGGACATTGACACCCAGCTGCGTCGGGTGGCCTACGAGAAAAACGTGCGAGTGCGCCTGCTGATCAGCTGCTGGTCCAGTACGCCGCCCGCCATGTTCCCCTTCCTCAAGTCCCTGGCGTCGGTCTACGAGCCAAAGAGCAAGCTGGACATCCAGGTGGTGAGTACAGCGGACGCCATATTTGTGGTGAGTAGTCACGATGTTTGTAACAAGCTAAGAACAGCCGCCTTGTGTCTCTCGTTAACAGAGACTCTTCGTGGTTCCCGCCAGCGCCGAGCAAAAGCAGATCCCCTTCGCCAGGGTCAACCACAACAAGTACATGGTGACGGATCAGGTTGCTTATATTGGTAAGACATGATTGCTAATGTTAGCCAACTTGACTTACTTACGTAATTGATGTCGGGAAAATCGCAGCGCCCTCTAGTGGATCTGACACCACTGGGCCCAAACACAAGTGAAGAAAATTGGGGCTGGCCGGCGGCTAATTTCCTGCTCACCATTAAGCAAACTGTCCTAACAATTTTTTTAAAAAGTTATAATAATAATAATAATAAATGTTATATTGCTTGTATTAATTTCCTCAGGCACATCCAATTGGTCCGGCGACTACTTTGTGAATACTGCAGGCTCTGCCCTGGTGGTCAACCAGACGGCATCCTCGTCCCTGGAGCCCAGCGTTCAATCGCAGCTGAGGGACATTTTCGAGAGAGACTGGAACTCCGACTACAGCGTCCCCCTAACACAGCAATCCAACATCAAAGATGCCTGTCCGTCCATACGTTAAAAACTTGTGCAGGTACATCGTTGAAGAGCCGATACCGCCGAGGTGGGGGAGCATTTTCAACACTAAGAAAGCTGCTTTTGACAATACTTAAAAATAAAAAAAATAAAAAACATTTTAAAGACCTGACACATCACCCGTGATGTCAGCATTAAGACATCATCCATTATAGTTCATCTCAGGGAGAAATTTGAGATTTTTTTTGTTATGGAGTCTGCTGTGTGTGTGTATGTAATACATGAGATCACAATTGAAAATGAATTAAAAGGAACTGACTGACCACTTGCTTCTAATTGAATTCATTACGTCATTGATTTTGTTGGCTTAGTTGCGGTTGTCGTGGCAACTGTCGACTGAAGCATAAAGGACTACATTTTAGTACATTCGATGGTTCGATACCAACTATCATATCAGGAAATTGATTATAATTTCACTGAAATTATTTAAGCACATGCATTCATATATTAGCATTCAGCTTTTCAGCATTCCCATGCAATTTCTGCAGAAATTGTACTTTGTCTAGTACTCTTAAACTTGTTCTCACGATTGAAACACTTATGTTACTTTAATCGTATTTGGGTGCAGGAGTTAGCGACTGAAACTGTCACCAGGGGGCGCTCTTACTGCTCGTATATACACTAAGGATTCAGGAGGACACAGTGCTGAGTAAGATCCAACTCAAGGGGGCCTCGTTTTTTCAAAGTACCAGCATCACTGTACCTCCGAAGCCAGTAAATTCATGTTGAATTCCACGTTTCCCTGGTTCCAGGCAAAAATGTGTCAAATTTCCGACCTTAATTGACAGAAAGGGGCTAATCAGTTAGTGATTCCCGATTTTTGCACCATTAGAAAACTTGATCAGGTTCTCCACAAGAAAGGTAATAATATGCCTTGAACACTCCTTTTAATCCTGAAACATACTCTTTAAAATGTTATATGAGTGCACCTAAACACTCCAAGGATGTTCATCACAACACGCTTTTCCTCCAGGTTCCGTCCAACATGTCCCCCTCCTTCCTCAAAGCTTGGAATGCAGCAGAGGTTCTATTTCTGTATCCGTGCTGGTTATCACCTTTACATTCCAGAGCTGTCGTTCAGCTTTTTTTTGTTTTGTTGTTGCTTAGAATAATGAGCAAAAATTTGAGATACAAGCAGCAGTTTGGCAGATATGGTAAACAGTTCTTCCAACAAAAAAAAAAAAAAGACTTCCCCCAAGGTGCGCAAAACCAGAAGGGGCAGCACAAAGTCCATTGATTTGAAGCAAAAAAAAAAAAAAGTCAGTTTAATTCTTTACTTATTATATATATATTTAATTGTGTCATTACTGTATGTTTTTAGAAAGTACAGCATTATAGAGTGCTATTTTCCTTTTTTTTTGTTTTTTATTGTGGGAGACTGGAATAGATTAATGGCATTTCTCCTTTCTTGTAATTTGGCTGCATCTCTTCCAGTATAGCTCAGTGCTGCCCGGCATGTTGTGGCTAAATGTGGTACTAGACTGTAAATTCAGACTTGCCTCTATACTGTAAGAACCCATGAAAAAACGCTCACAATATGGTGAGAGTGCGAGCGAGGGTGAACACTGTGTTGCAAATTGTTTTTTTCTACCCTCAAATTATGGCTTGGGACCCTCAGGGGACCGGGGATCGCAATTCTAGAATGAATTGTTAGGCGTTTCTGAGCAAACCTTCTGCCTCACTATTTGTGGTCCAAACCAAACTGGACATATTTCAGCCGTGGGTGGGTCTTATCAGGCCAACAATGGAGAATAATGTGTTGATTAAAAAGGTGTTCTGATGCTGCAGTAATCAACGCGCTGAGCTTTGTGCTCTGCGTTGGGGGTCACAGTCTGCCTTCCAGCATGCAGCCCCCACTAAGCCCACCAACAACAGCCTGCGCTAAAGCCTCCAACGCTAACAACAATGAGAGCTTTGCATGGACACTGAGCAAAGTGCTGACTGTCCTCAACTGCTAATGCACACCTATTCTGTTCTGTCTATACACGCACACGCAGTGGGTTGAGGATGCAAAGTTGGGTATTGGATTGGACCCCCTCCCTCTTTTCCATCCTCCGGTGTGAGCCACACTGAGAGCGTCGCTGGTGTGCCGGCCCCAAAGCGTCAAAGCCACCCCGGGATCGCCTCCACCTCGAGAGCCTCCCGAGTGCAGGCTGCTGTGTTGGTGTGCTCCAGTGGCATCCTCCTGCAGACCATGTGTGAGTGTCTCCGTGGAATATTCCGAGTCACCTGGACACCTTCCTCTGATGCAGGTCAGGATGAATAACTTTCGGTCTGGATCGGCACAAAGTACCAAAGTTTGAGTACCGCCAAAGACGTCATATTGTCTCTTGGGTGATGAGCTATTAACGACAGCGGGTTGCATCAATCAAGCTAAGATGTAAAATGTGACAACAGTTAGTTGACATTGTCACCATTAATCCATGTTCGCACTTCTCTTACTAGTTTGCTGTGTACTAGAAAAAGGCACTTGATATCTGTTGATTTTACTAACAAGTTGTGGCCATGTTTCCAGAATAGTGTTACCTCGTAAAGGGGATACAGTTTTATGAGGTCATTTAAAATTGCGAGTCAACTCAACTAGACATACATTTGTTGAATGGCTTTTGGCTTGATGGCTTGTCTACATTCTTGATTGCAATACGTAACTGTCTACACAGCTAGATGGCGTTAATCCTTAGACTATTTCTCTTTGGGGAAGTAAACCAACATGGCCGCTACAAAACTAAACAACGGTATCCGAGCTGGATCAATGCTTGAACCGCATCCAAGCCCAGATACCCCAAACTTATCGCTGAATAAATGGAAATCCAGACTTTGTGGATCAAAGTCCATGTTTGCTGACACAGTCATGGCAGCCGCCGCATCCCAACACAATCCTGATACCAGACCAACACAAAGCCAGCAACAGCCAAATACTATCCTGATGATATCCTTGGATTTATCCTCTGATGTTATGTTATCATAAAACATCTAGACAACATTCGAACACTATACTGAGGCCATCTCCCCCCAACATCCCCTCAGAATCCCAACATTATGCCCCCAACATCCTAACACTCTCCCAACACCACCTCCCAAAAATTACCACACCAGTACATTGTCCCCTGAACATCTTGGCAAAATCTTAACACTAGGAATGCAATCTCTACAAAATCTTGACAAAATCCCAACACCTTCTCAAAAAATCGTCATAACATCATGATTAAATCCCAAAGTAATTTCCCAAAGATTAACAGAACATCCTGGTAAAATCCCAATATCTCCTCACAAAATCCCTTCATTCAAATAACATCCCAACACAAACTAAACAACATTCCCACAAAATCTTCACAACATCCAGACACTACACTGATAAAACTATTCTTGAATTTATCCTCTGGGGATCAATAAAGGATTAATTATGATAAAACATCTCAATTGTAAGACTTTATTGAGACAATCCCCACAACATCCCATCAAAATCCCCAAGTCATGACATCCTAGCCCGATACCAACACCATCTCAAAAAGCATACCTAACCTAACATTATCCCCAAAGCATCTCGGCTGAATCCTAACACTATACGGATGTCATCTCTTAAACTTCCTGACAAAATTCCATCACCATTTTCACATCCTGTATAAATCCCAAAGCTATCCCCGTCAAATCTCCAGAACATCCAGACAAAATGCCAATATCATCCCAACAAAATCTCAACATCCAAATAAAATCCCAACACAAACTAGATACCTTACCCACAACATCCTGAAAAAAAAACATAATACCATCCCAACAAAATCTCAAAAAATCCCGTCAAAACTGACCAATCTAACACCCACCCCTGAAATCTCCATGTCTACAATATCCAAAACCTCAACCACACCCTTTCAACAGAACTGAACTCTATTCCAACACCAAACTGAAAGCATGCCAACAAATATCTGATACCATCCCGATGTCAACATCCAAATAGTATCCTCACCACAACATCCTCTCAACAAATGTAAGCAGCCTTCTGGAAACACCACAATTCCTACCTGACCAAATTCCAGCATCCACAGCGACAACATCCCAATACTGTATCACCCTAACTACCCTCACAACAACAATCCCAAGGACATTCCAAACCCAGTACGGCTGCAGTATGGTGCGGGATTCGATTCGTAGCTTCTGGATGACTTTACGCTCTCCGTTTCAGATGAAGGGAAGTCTGGGAACACGTCTTGTGTTTTGACATCAATCCACCTCATCACAAAGCAGGAATTTTATGCTGGTTCAATTTGTGCAGTTCGGAGGACTCACTGTTTACCCCACTAATAATACACACACAGACGCACACTAATAATAGAGAGCCGCGTGCGCGCGCACACACACACACACACACACACACACTGTTGCAGCTGCTCGAGCATAGTGAGAGGAAGCTTCACCCTTTCTCCAAATCCTGCTCTTTCTATTTTTGAACCTTTGCTTTAAAAATAATCTCTAAACAACATCCCCCGCCGCCGGGACCGGCATTCTGCGAGCCCATCAGAACTTTCTCTCCGCATTCCTAAAATGACCAGTCTGACAACATTAGCTAAAAAAAAATAATGAAAACCTCTGTTGAAATCAGTGCTAGTTGAGTGAGTAGAAACGCACTCAATCTTCTTACATAGACGCTTCGCCGTGTCTCAAAGTTTGTTATCTTGTTCTCCTTCCCTACTTTATCAGTAACGCAGCCCCCGCCTCCCGCTGACCTAATATGGGGGCATCTTCCTGCCCACTGGCCAATCAGGTAGTTGGCCCCGTCCCTCCCGGAGATGCTGTGGTCCCGTGTCGGGCCCGAGGCTTTCAGTGAGGGGAGCCACGGGCTGGTTGGTGACGAGGGGTGAACGTTATCGACAGAGAGGGGGGGCAATTTTAAGAAATACAACCAACAAGAGTGAGAGACTGAAAGTTTTAAGGCGGGAAGAAGAGAGAGGCTGAGATTGAAGCTCTGAAGGGAGACCCTGAGAAGGTAGGATGTGCCTTCAAGCTTTCTTTAACGCTCTAATTAGTAGCTGGGGAAAAATGTCAGTTTTTTTTTTTGTCCTGTAGTTGTCATGGGAAGTTTTGCAAAAAAGTTGCTTGGCCTGCACAGTGCGGAATGACTGCACATGGCAGAACAATAGCATTGCTGTTTCAACAAACACTTGAGTAGTGTGTGTAACCATGACTTTTAGAGTGTTTTGTAAAAGGGGCTGGCCTAAAGAGTTCATGGAAATACTAAATGCAAACTAACTACCTCATTTCAGTATTTAGACAAGCCACACTGGGTAGGTTTTGCAGATTGTCGGGATAAAACAGCTTTTGTCGAGGTCCGAAAATCAGCGGAAAGTCAGAAAAGTGACGCAGAGCTGTCAGAGGTTCTGGCATGGCATTGACTTCGTTTAGCCTTGGTCTTAGCGTTACACACCAGTGACAGCTGCGGCATGATGGTCATTGGATATGTTTGCCCCCTCCTACACCGTAATGGACCCCCCCCCCCACCTTACCCGCCCCAGCCTGGTATGTCGCAAGGCGAGGGCACAACGATGACACCCAAGATATGTAGTTTGCGTCTGTACTAAAATGTCTTCTTTGTACACCGTCATTGTATTTGTAGGGTTTCCATTGTTTTGTCGCTAGGGTGGTATCCTCAAAAACGTTCCTTCTTTTGGACCCTTACCAGGATTGTCAAGGTGTGAAAGTTTCTGGTTGGGTTTATGCAGCGGTTCATGCTTAACAGATAAACTCGACGTGCCCACATGGCCGTGCATCACAGTGCCTTCCTTGCTCTTCAAATGTTTAGCTCACAACACAAAAGAACAGCTCATAACTGGAAAAACTCACAAGCTGGGGCACTCGTAAGTCAAGGTACCACTGAATTGTACTGTACAAGATCTGCAGAATATCTGAATTTAAAAAAAAATCACATGGTATTTCACGCTCTCAGCCAGCATGCATTCTTCGTCTTCACTGCACTGTAAGTCACTATTAAAGCCATTGTCAGTCTATGGACTTTTTTTTTTTTTCTCCGTACGCAGTATGCATCTTAAGTTGTGGCGGAAGTACTGGAATAGTATTTTGGTGAATTTGATCGAGGTGCAAGCAGACATTTTCCGCGCTCCGGGGCTCAGCATGCTAATCATTACTGTTGCAACACGAGCCACAGCAGGACTGCTGCAACGACACCGCTAGGACAAACTACATGCTAGCTGAAGATGCTACCGTTGGTTTAGACACCTGTTAAGGGTGTCTTTGAAATCCTGGTGGGAAGAAGAAAAGCAAAGGCAGCTGTCTTCAAATGTAGACTGTTGTCCGAAAAATCTATTGTTACTACCGACCCCTGGTCGCAACACGTTTGGAATTTTATTCCTGTCTGGTTGAAGGTGGATCAGATGTGGTGTCATGCTGCTTCTGACATGTGAGACATCTGAAGCCTCCAGCTGGTGTGATGGAGGCCAAGAACTGGACTCTACTTCAGAGTCAGAGCATGGCAGGGTCGTGTACGCAGCTCAACGACATCGCATGAACTCTTTGAGGCTTCAGCGTAAACAAAGACCAAAAGTGACATGATGGATCGCGATGGTGGTTTCCTGGCGTCCTCCTTTGGGCGGTGGTGGTGGTGAGCGGGGTTAATTTTCGAGCAGGAAGTTGGGTCAAGAGTGGATCTGGGGCTTGGGAGGGAGGAAACAAAGTTTGACATCTGATGGAGGGTGAACTTCCCGGCACATGCCAGTGGAGGAAGGGCCTTGTAAACACGCCATTACGCACCATGCGACTCTTAGCATGTATTTACAGGGGCAGCTTGATTTACAAGTTTTTAGTTCTATGTTTTGTCCCTTGGTTGATTTTTTTTCTCTCCATTTTTTGGTTTGTGCAAAAGTCTGAGTTACGAGTGAGCCTCAGATATGACGCTGCTTGAGTCAAATGAGAGCCATGGTAGCCTTTCAGCTGTTGGGACAAACAGCCAAACCCATGAATACAAAATGAAAACACATAAGTGGAGCATTGAGAAGACGCTCAAATGGAATTATTTTGATAAAGGAGTAAATTTAGTTGAGTTTGGCCAGGGCACTAATTGAACTTATGAGTGAATGTTGTACCACTCTGTTGACTAACAAAATAGGCGGGCATCTTTCTAAGAAATTTCACTTTCCTGTTTACATGGAGCCACTTCCTGCGAGATGGTCTGATTTGATTTTTTGGAACACCAGAACGAAAGCTTGCTTTCCGCACTTGATCATGAGGATGACGATTTTGTCAGCACTTATTTTCTTGTCTCATGAGTCAAACGGGAAGTCAGAGGACGTGTTTTGTGTGTCAGTGTTGGGAGATAAAAAAAGTTACAATTAAATTAAATTATTGAATATTTTCCTGGCATCCATACTTTACAAGATTGTCATTTTCTGACGACTTTTAATTTTTACTGCCTACATTTGAAACAAGGTTTCTGTGCTTTTCTATTCCTTACTGTGTCAGAAAGGGCTTATTATTCCATATAATTCAAATTCTGACCTTCCCTCCACTGGCGACCTGTGCATTTTAAAATTTATTTTAAGATTGTATTATTTATTTTTACTGTATATTGTATCTCTAAATCAGGTGTCTGCATCCGACAGGATGATTTTTTCGTGGCCCCCTACTTGACATCAAAGTTGATTGTTAGTGTGGGCCTCCGCCTTTTTTGAAAGCTGCGGTGTTCAAGAATTTAGACGTCATTACTCATCTAAACGAGAGGACCAGGGTCACCAATCTTGGTCACGTTCTGAAGAACCGTTAATGTTCTGAACTGTTACTAAATAAAGATTTTAAAAATCTAATTAGATGTACTTTTTTCTAATACTTGAACCCTATTTGTGGGATAGTTGATGCGGCCCAGACACGCCCAAGCGACCCCCACATAAATTGAGTTTGAGACCCCGGCTGTAAATTGTCTTCGCCTGCCGTACCTTTCTGAGCTTCTCCATCCCCACACGCTTCCTGCCCAGTGCCTCAGATCAGCCGACCAGCTGTTCCTGGAACTTTTTCTGTTGTTGGTGCAACTTCTGCAAAGACCATCAATGACCATTTTTTTTTAAAACTCATCATAAAACCCAAATTACGTACTCTGGAAATCCACTCGGCATAACAATCTGCACCTATTTTTAACATATGTTTGATTCTTGTTTGTGTACAGCAATTTCTTCCAGCGGTGGTGGTTTTTAAAGTGCTTCATAAATTAAGTTCAGTTGAGTTGAGAGTGTGTAGAACCTGACATCCCAGCCCCTCAACATTTTAGGAATGGCTTGGCTCTGCAGACCTACAGCTATTTCATGTGATCACTTTTTCGCTTTGGCTATGTATGTGCGTGTATGTGCGTGTGTGTGTGTGTGTGTGTGTATTTGCGCGTGTGGAATGGCGAGCCCGTTTGGGGTGTGTAGGTGGGTGTCTGGTTTCCAGCGGGTCACAAGATGACATAACTCGCATTCTGTGCCGCTCACTTTAAGATTGAGCGGCCCTCGCTGCAATAAACCCCCGAATAAGTCGGTAGGTGCGTCATCTACTTAAGGCAGATAAACGCCTTCCTTTTCACCCCATCGCAGAAAAATTGCATTGCAAGTTCACAGAGGAAATTGTTCACACACGAGTTAACCGCCAAGTCCATTTGAAATGTGTTGCTAACCAAAACAGCAGCAAAAAAAGCAAGGCGCATGAACAGTCTGAAAGATGATCTTAAGTTTAGAATGTTGTTGTAATCGAGTTCCATCAGTAGTGTTAAAGATGAGATTATGTCTTTAAAGACCATTAGCGCTCCAGGAGACTCTGATGTATGGTGATGAATTTTTTTTTTCTTTTAACACCGCTTTCACAAATCAACTGTTGTTATATACCACCAATATGCTTGAATATGCTTCCATGATGTGTTCTGTTGTTCCCCTTCCAGATTCTGACAGAGAAGACGAGGACAGCCATGTTTACAGCGCCAGCAGAGATCACGCTGTAAGGAAAACGCAGACATCTCAAATGACTAGTTACGACCCCACAACAATTAGAGTTTATTGCTCAGGTCATTTTTTTTCACTTTTTTTTGTAGCAACCTCTGTAGTTTAACTCATTTGCTCCCAAAAACATATAATACGTCCAATTTTCAATATTACCATGCTCCCAAAGACGTATTTATACAAAATACAAAATCGTATAAATACGTTCTATTTGAAATATTTTAAATGTTTGAGGTGTCCCAAAGACATATTTATACGTTTTATGGGCTTTTTTTTATGCTAGAGCATACAGAAGACTTTGATGCAACCTCTGAAATGAAGAGAATGGTTGAAGCAATGGTAGTTATTACAAAAACGGCCAGCAGGTGGCAGCAGAGTATAAGAGATCAACCAGGGCCATGTTGAAAAAGGTTCATTTGGGGACACGTGGGGACAAAAACTCATTTTTTTTAACTTGACTTCCATTTCATAGCAATTTTCCCCACCCACCTAGTAACTCTTTTTTTAATATATATAAAAGTGACTAGCGATTTTTATTTCAAACGTAGAGACCACGGTGAGACTCAAACTAAAATGACGATTACTGAATATAATTTCAGTGCGGGTCAATACAAACATTCTATCATTAACGAAGACAATAAAAAAGATTGAGTGACACACATTGTAAAATATGAGGCCCATCACATTGTTGTTCCTCTGCACAGGTGAAAGATAAGAAGCGGTCTCCCCCCTCCAGCAGTCCCCACACTGGCCCACAACGCAACCCTCACCACAGCACCTCTGCAGAGGAACACGAGAGTCCAGAGAGAGTGGTGAGACGCAAATACAGACTTACTGTAGCCTATTTATCAACATCTCCATACATACATGCACATATGCATACATACAAAAATGTTGGGACAGTGTGGAGTTGCTTCCACAATCAAACACTTTCCATTCTTCTGGAAAGACTTTCTACAATTGAGGAAATATAAAAGTGTCTACAGATAGTTTTGTTGGCTGCTACTGATGAGCCCTGCTGGCACAGCCTCCGCTTAATCACTACACTACTGTGGACCACAATAGTCGGGCCACATAAACAACTTTCATTTGTGCGCAGTCAGCAGAGATGTCAGTGGTCTTTTTCACCAGGGCATCAACAACAAACAATGTGGCTTATTTTTGATGAATTACCATAGAATAGGAGATGAAACTTAGTTAATATGGCATTTTTCCAAATGGTGTACTTTTTTTCAAGTTAAAAGTTAAAGTTACAAGTATATTAGAATAAGTCATATATTTCTGAAAAAAATATTTATTTTTGAAGATAGTTGTATGTTTTCAGAAAAACTCAAAAGGAAAAGTTCATTTTCGCAAAATGTACAATAAAAAAAAAGTTTTACATTTCCAAGAAAAAGTTGTTTATTTGGAATTTTTTTTTTTTAAGTATTTCAAAGGAAAAAAATATATATTTCAAAGAGTCACGTATATTTCAGAAAAAGTACACTTTATTTCCAGGGCAAAAAGTTGCATATTTGTAAAAAAGTAAAGTCGTATATTTTCTGGAGAAAACTTATTTCTGGGAATAAAAATGTTGATAATTCCCAGCAAAATTGTATATTTTTGGAAAATATTAGGATGTATCCAGGAAAAATTGTATTATAGATTAAGTTATATATTTCTGAAAAAGTCTTGTAATGTTTTCCAAAGAATACGAATCTATACACATATTTCCCCAAAAAGTTGTATATTTCCCAAAGAAGTAATACTTTTAGAAAAAAATAGCACATTTCACAAAAAGTCCCAAAAAGTCAAATATTTCTGAAAAATGTCATACATTTCAGAAAAAGTTTATTATTTCAGAATCAAAAGTAGTAGAATTCCAGATTTAAAAAGTTTTATATTTGTTGGGGGGGAAAAAAGTTGTATATTTGTAAAAAAAAAAATCAAATATTTCCTCCCTCCAAAAAGCATTTGTGTTGTGTACAGGAGCAGAAGGAGAAGCTCCATGCAGAGTTGAAAAAGGTGCTGAGTCAGAAGAGAAGTCACCTGAGAGCGTCCACCTGCCTATTGGCCCAACCCGAGATGGACCCGGAACCTTCTAACGAGCAGACAGTAAGTCCCCTTAGCCATCAATCTAACAACGATCCGTATTGAACTACAAACTTTGAAGTCATCTCCTAAAAATACATAAAATGACGTAGACTCAGCACTTTAGAATACTAATGTAGGAAAAAATTACAAACTAGAATTCACACTTATATTCATGCATATGGATAATTTAGAGTCTTCAGTGACGCTAACACATGAAGATATTTTTGGAATGTGAGAAAATAACCTACATAAGCATGGGAAGAAGAGGAGAGATTTGAAACCCGGACCTCACAACTGGGAGGCAGACATGCTAGCCATGAGTTCACGGTGTTGCCCTTAATGATAAAGTCCTGAGAGTGTTGCGTTTGATGCTTTGGCCGACTTTTGCACTTTAATGCTAGCTTTTTAGCATGTTGATTTGTTTTGAATGGTTTCCTTGGGTTATACTGATATGGTGGATCTAAGCTTTAAAAGAAGTACTGCTCATCATTCCATTTCACATACACTTTTAGCTTCATGGACTGTAACACTTGAGACTGAAAAACGTTGCATTTATTTGTGGTTGAGGACCAGACCACGGTTAAAGCTGCCGAGCCTCCGATGGAGATCGTGGTGGAGACGGAGGCAGAGGCTGGAGCTAGTGGCTACAGCGTGACAGGCGGCGGAGAGCGAGGCATCTTCATCAAAGATGTCCTCAAGGACTCGCCGGCCGCAAAACATCTCAGCCTGCAGCAAGGTGCACGCATGCTACACGACTGCTCCCCATTACAGTCAACACTCGCTATTTGCAGTGGTTATGGATCAAGACGTAGTTGAAAAGTAGATACTCCCTAAAACGTTTTTCCAACATTAACAGTTTTAGGAATAAAAAGACCACAAACTTCGAGCCCCAAACAATTTGTCATTTCAAACTCATTTTACATTACTCTTAAAAATAAATGGCTTACAGATTATTTGACTTGGGTGGAAAAAATGGAAAGGAAATGCAAGGATCATGTGTGCGTGTCGCCACTTCTAAACCAGTAAAAATACCACTACTAATAATAGCTAATATTTATTGTCTTCCAATTAGCAAAAAATTGTATACTTCCATAAAAGTTTATCTTTTATTGAGAAGTGATGTTTCTGGGGGAAAAAAATAATTTTCTAAGGGAAAAGTACTCTATATTTCAGTTTTTTTTTCTTTTTAATCAGGGGGGAAAAAAAGTTATAAGTTTCCAGGAAAGGTTGTATGTATATATATATATATATATATATAGTTCTGTACATTCCCAAAGAATGACTTACATTTCTGAAAAAAAGCTAATGTTTTCAAAAAATATATATTCCCCAGAAAAGTGTTATATTTCTGAAAACAAGATGTACATAGTAAAAAAGTTGTGTATTTCCCCCAAAAATTCATATAGCTTATTTAGGAAAAAGTTGTATATTTGCAAGAATTGTCATTTAAAAAAAATAAGTCATATCTCTAAAAAAACAAAACTATTTTCATTAAAACATCTACAACAATATCCAAGAACGGCTTGCAGCCACATTCCAGGAGTCCAAAATTTTTTCTTGCTGACCCCTCCCCTTTTATCCACACCAGGTGACCAGCTCCTAAGTGCCAAGGTCTACTTTGACAACGTGCGCTATGAAGACGCTCTAAAGATTCTCCAGTGCGCCGAACCCTATAAAGTCAGTTTCTTGGTGAAGAGGACGGTCCAAGGGGAGGAGGTCTGCTTGCGCCCCCGCCTGCCCAGCATGGACATCAAAGCTCCCAAAGCCAAGATGGCCAAAATGGTAATTAAAATTTTGAATTTGTCCTCACTTTACTGGGTGTCTAGCTTGTTAAATATGACATTATTATTGGCTAATCAGGGACATGCCATGCATGAATTCTACTTTGAATGAAGGAACTTTTACTAGTTTGACAATATTTTAACTCTAAACAGGACATTTTTTATAAATTTGTAACAAAACAAAAAAAGTACGCCGGGACAAGAAGTAAAAAAAGTGTCAAACATGTCCGGGCAAAAGAGGACATTGTTCATCCTACTGTAGAGTGACTGCACACTACCGACTTCTTATTCTTAAGAAACATATTGCCTTTTGTAAGTCACAGTAAGATTGTCATTGATATGTGATAGTTACAAAAAGATGACCTCTTATGTTTCAGAGCGTAAAGGCCATGAAGCCATTCAAGGCCAAGAAGAAGAGAGGCGGTCGCTTTGGACTGAAGAGACTGAAGGAGAAGCGGCGCGAGGAGCTGGTGATCGAGGGAACACCGCCCCGGCTGGAGATGAGCGATGTGGATGTAGAATTTTGCCTCCCCAAGTTCAAACAAAGGCGGAGCGACCACCTGGAGGCAGAAGGGGGTGCTGCAGTGAAGGCGAAGAGGAAAATCAGGTTGGTCTAAGTGAACTACATAACGTCTTCTAGAATATTGTCCTGAGTCATTTTTCATTGTAGACGCATAGATCTGTGTTCGCTTTAGAGTGCCTCATTGTCATGCCATGGAAAAACCCCACAATGACCGGCTCGCATATATTCCAGCCAGCTGGGGGCTTTATGCATCTATACAAAGTATTTTCATAGCTCAAACATGTAGATTGGTTATGTGTAGTCAAAAGTAAGATGCTAGACGAGTAGCATCCATTTTTCCAGGTCGTAGTAGATGTGTGATTGACAGCTGAAAGTTGCAGAGCATGGTTTCAGTGTCAGAGGAAACACCCACAGTGTCTGAGAGCGGAGACAATGGCTTGATTTTTCATTATTTTCCAAGCCTCATCTGTTTTGTTCTTTTAACAATCCTCTCTGTGGTGTGTCAAATTTAGAAGACATTTACTTTGACTTCACAGGGACTTGAAGTGTAATTATTTAATAGTATAGTAATAATTTTAGAAATGTGAGTAAAATAGCTTTTTTTCAACATGGCCCTACTTGATCTCTTTTGCTCTGCTGCCACCTGCTGGCCGTTTGTGTAATAAGGATTTTTGTTCTCTCTATTTTCAGTGGCAGCTTTCATCCTAACACAAATGTATTCACAGGTTTCCTCGGATGAAGATAAAAGGTCAGAGTGGAGGAAAAGAGGACAGCGGAGGACTGGACGCGAAGGTGAAGGTCTCCCCGGCTGAGATTCACGGAGCCAAGGTGAAAGTCAAAGGAAAAAGCCCCAAGTTTGGAATCAACTTTCCCAAGAGTAAGGATGACAAGTCCGCTTCCATAGAACTGAAGAAGCCGGAGGTAAACATTCCGTCGCCATCTTTGGAGTTCAGTTTGCCTGCTGGGAAAGGTGTAGATGTGGAGCTGGGGGGCGCATCATTGAATTCCCCGAATGTGGAGTTTGCCCTCCCCTCCACCAAAGCTGACGTATCTTTACCCGCTGAGAAGGGAAAGGTGGAAATCAAAGCTCCGAAAATTGAAGTAAGGGAAGGTGATGCCGAAGTTACAATGGGAAAAATTGACATCGAAACAGGGAAAGGTGATGGAAAACTGCGAATGCCAAAGTTGAAATTTCCCAAAATGAGACTGTCACGTCATTTGGATGAGATTGGTGATGACAAGATTAAGGTCAAACCAGGAGAAATCAGCGTTCCAACTGTGGAAATAAAAGGAGGAAGTGGTATAGTTCTCCCAGAAGGACATGCCAAAGGAGACATCTCAGGAAACGTTCCATCGCTTCAAATGCCTTCTGTTGACATCTCTTTACCCAAAATTAAAGGAACATCAGACATGGACGTAAAGACGGTTAAGAAGCCTGAAATGGACTTCTCTATGCCAGACGTGGACCTCCATGTTAGGAGACTTCCTGACGAGGTGGAGGGCACTTTTAAAGGACCAGAAAAGTCCATGCCCGCACTTGATATCTCTTTACCAAAGATGAGATCATCTGATCTGAATGTTGATGGTGCAGAAAGTGTAGGGAAATTCCATCTTCCTTCTGCTGAGGTAGGAGTAGACATGAGCCATTACATTGGTGGAGAGGGGAAGTTCACCCTACCTAATTTTAATGAATCCCAATCACAAAAAGTTAATCTGAAAGGACCAGATATTCAAGGAGAATTCAAGCTGCCCAGTGTGGACCTGACATTTCCCAAAGGCAAAGATGTGGACCTCGAAATGGAAATGCCAGACAGTGATGTCACACTTCCCAAGGGAAAACTTGAAGGTGGCATTACGTTTGAAGGCCCTGATGTCAAAGGAGGAAAGTTGAAAATGCCAGCATTAGATGTTTCTTTAACAAAAGTCCATCTTCCAGAGGGTGGACGTAAACTAAAAGGTCCACAATTCAAAGGAAAGATGGAAACTCTAGATGTCGATGTGTCACTTCCCAAAGGAAAATTTGAAGGTGGCATTGAGCTTGAAGGCCCTGATGTCAAAGGAGGAAAGTTCAAAACACCAACATTGGATGTTTCTTTACCAAAATTCAATCTTCCAGAGGGTGGTGTCAAACTGCAAGGTCCAGAACTTAAAGAAGGAAAGATTGAAGTTCCAGACATTGATGTTTCAATTCCCAAAGTTGAGGGAGATTTTGACATTGAAGGCCCTAAAATAAGAGGAGGAAAGTTTACAATGCCAACGTTGGATGTTTCATTGCCAAAAATGAATCTTCCAGAGGGTGGTGTCAAAATAAAAGGCCCTGAACTCAAGGGAAAGAAGATGGAAATGCCAGACGTCGATGTCTCACTTCCAAAAGGAAATTTTGAAGGTGGCATTGAGCTTGAAGGACCTGATGTCAAAGGTGGAAAGTTCAAAATGCCAACATTAGATGTTTCTTTACCGAAAGTCAATCTTCCAGAGGGTGGTGTTAATATACAAGGTCCAGAACTCAAGGGAAAGAAGATTGAAATGCCAGACATCGATGTTTCACTTCCTAAAGGAAAATTTGAAGGTGGCATTGAGCTTGAAGGCCCTGATGTCAAAGGAGGAAAGTTCAAAACACCGACATTGGACGTTTCTTTACCAAAAGTCCATCTTCCAGAGGGTGGAGGTAAACTAAAAGGTCCACAGTTCAAAGGAAAGATGGTAACACCAGATGTCGATGTCTCACTTCCCAAAGGAAAATTTGAAGGTGGTGTTGAGCTTGAAGGCCCTGATGTCAAAGGGGGGAAGTTCAAAATGCCAACATTGGATGTTTCTTTACCAAAAGTCAATCTTCCAGAGGGTGGTGTCAGACTGAAAGGTCCAGAGCTTAAGGGAGGGAAGATGGAAATGCCAGATATCGATGTCTCACTTCCTAAAGGAAAATTTAAAGGTGGCGTTGAGATTGAAGGCCCTGATGTCAAAGGTAGAAAGTTCAAAATGCCAACATTAGATGTTTCTTTACCAAAAGTCCATCTTCCAGAGGGTGGTGTCAAACTGAAAGGTCCACAGTTCAAAGGAAAGATGGTAACTCCAGACGTCGATGTTTCAATTCCTGAAGGAAAATTTGAAGGTGGCGTTGAGCTTGAAGGCCCTGATGTCAAAGGAGGAAAGTTCAAAATGCCCACATTAGATGTTTCTTTACCAAAAGTCAATCTTCCAGAGGGTGGAGTTAATATACAAGGTCCAGAACTCAAGGGAAAGAAGATTGAAATGCCAGACATCGATGTTTCACTTCCTAAAGGAAGATTTGAAGGTGACATTCAGGTTAAGGGCCCCGATGTTAAAGGAGGAAAGTTCAAAATGCCAACATTAGATGTTTCTTTACCAAAGGTCAATCTTCCAGAGGGTGGTGTCAAACTGAAAGGTCCAGAACTCAAGGGAGGGAAGATGGAAATGCCAGACATCGATGTCTCACTTCCTGAAGGAAAATTTGAAGGTGGCGTTGAGATTGAAGGCCCTGATGTCAAAGGTAGAAAGTTCAAAATGCCAATATTAGATGTTTCTTTACCAAAAGTCCATCTTCCAGAGGGTGGAGGTAAACTAAAAGGTCCACAGTTCAAAGGAAAGATGGTAACTCCAGACGTCGATGTCTCACTTCCCAAAGGAAGATTTGAAGGTGGCATTGAGCTTGAAGGCCCTGATGTCAAAGGGGGGAAGTTCAAAATGCCAACATTGGATGTTTCTTTTCCAAAAGTCAATCTTCCAGAGGGTGGTGTCAGACTGAAAGGTCCAGAGCTTAAGGGAGGGAAGATGGAAATGCCAGACATTGATGTCTCACTTCCTAAAGGAAAATTTGAAGGTGGGGTTGAGCTTGAAGGCCCTGATGTCAAAGGAGGAAAGTTCAAAATGCCCACATTAGATATTTCTTTACCGAAAGTCAATCTTCCAGAGGGTGGTGTTAATATACAAGGTCCAGAACTCAAGGGAAAGAAGATTGAAATGCCAGACATCGATGTTTCACTTCCTAAAGGAAGATTTGAAGGTGACATTGAGGTTAAGGGCCCTGATGTTAAAGGAGGAAAGTTCAAAATGCCAACATTAGATGTTTCTTTACCAAAGGTCAATCTTCCAGAGGGTGGAGGTAAACTAAAAGGTCCACAGTTCAAAGGAAAGATGGTAACTCCAGACGTCGATGTCTCACTTCCGAAAGGAAATCTTGAAGGTGGCATTGAGCTTGAAGGCCCTGATGTTAAAGGAGGAAAGTTCAAAATGCCAACATTAGATGTTTCTTTACCAAAGGTCAATCTTCCAGAGGGTGGTGTCAGACTGAAAGGTCCAGAGCTTAAGGGAGGGAAGATGGAAATGCCAGACATTGATGTCTCACTTCCTAAAGGAAAATTTGAAGGTGGGGTTGAGCTTGAAGGCCCTGATGTCAAAGGAGGAAAGTTCAAAATGCCCATATTAGATGTTTCTTTACCGAAAGTCAATCTTCCAGAGGGTGGTGTTAATATACAAGGTCCAGAACTCAAGGGAAAGAAGATTGAAATGCCAGACATCGATGTTTCACTTCCTAAAGGAAGATTTGAAGGTGACATTGAGGTTAAGGGCCCTGATGTTAAAGGAGGAAAGTTCAAAATGCCAACATTAGATGTTTCTTTACCAAAGGTCAATCTTCCAGAGGGTGGAGGTAAACTAAAAGGTCCACAGTTCAAAGGAAAGATGGTAACTCCAGACGTCGATGTCTCACTTCCGAAAGGAAATCTTGAAGGTGGCATTGAGCTTGAAGGCCCTGATGTTAAAGGAGGAAAGTTCAAAATGCCAACATTAGATGTTTCTTTACCAAAGGTCAATCTTCCAGAGGGTGATGTCAAACTGAAAGGTCCAGAACTCAAGGGAGGGAAGATGGAAATGCCAGACATTGATGTCTCACTTCCTAAAGGAAAATTTGAAGGTGGGGTTGAGATTGAAGGCCCTGATGTCAAAGGTAGAAAGTTCAAAATGCCAACATTAGATGTTTCTTTCCCAAAAGTCCATCTTCCAGAGGGTGGAGGTAAACTAAAAGGTCCACAGTTCAAAGGAAAGATGGTAACTCCAGACGTCGATGTCTCACTTCCGAAAGGAAATCTTGAAGGTGGCATTGAGCTTGAAGGCCCTGATGTTAAAGGAGGAAAGTTCAAAATGCCCACATTAGATGTTTCTTTACCAAAAGTCAATCTTCCAGAAGGTGGTGGTAAACTAAGAGGTCCACAATTCAAAGGAAAGATGGAAACCCCAGATGTCGATGTCTCACTTCCAAAAGGAAATTTTGAAGGTGGCGTTGAGCTTGAAGGCCCTGAAGTCAAAGGAGGAAAGTTCAAAATGCCAACATTAGATGTTTCTTTACCAAAAGTCAATCTTCCAGAGGGTGGTGGTAAACTAAGAGGTCCACAATTCAAAGGAAAGATGGAAACTCCAGACGTTGATGTCTCTCTTCCAAAAGTTGAAGGAGAATTTGACATTGAAGGCCCTGATATCAAAGGAGGAAAGTTCAAAATGCCATCATTGGATGTTTCTTTACCAAAAGTCAAACTTCCAGAGGGTGGTGTGAAACTAAAAGGTCCAGAACTTGAGGGACGAAAGATTGAAATGCCAGACTTAGATATTTCCTTCCCTAAAGGAAAAGCCGAAGGAAAAATAGGAATTGAAGGACATGCTGGCAAGGGAGGAAAGTTTCACATGCCCTCTGTTGATCTTTCTCTTCCTAAAATGAAAACAAAAGGTCCAGAGATTAATATTGAAGGTCCTGAATTTAAAGGTGGAAAAGTCCCCATCCCAACTGCAGATGTGTCTGTTCCCAAAGTTGAAAGTGACCTGGATCTTGAAGGCCCTGATTTCAAAGGAGAAAAGCTTAAAATGCCTACTTTTGATGTATCTTTACCCAAAGTCAGTCTTCCAGAGGGTGGTGTTAAAGTAAAAGGTCCAGATCTCGAGAGAGGAAAGATTGAAATTCCAGACATTGATGTCTCACTTCCCAAAGTTGAGGGAGATTTTGACATTGAAGGCCCTAAAATTAGAGGAGGAAAGTTAAAAATGCCAACGTTGGATGTTTCACTGCCAAAAATGAATCTTCCAGAGGGTGGTGTCAAAATAAAAGGCCCTGAACTCAAGGGAAAGAAGATCGAAATGCCAGACATCGATGTTTCACTTCCTAAAGGAAAATTTGAAGGTGACATTGAGGTTAAAGGCCCTGATGTCAAAGGTGGAAAGTTCAAAATGCCAACATTGGATGTTTCTTTACCAAAAGTCAATCTTCCAGAGGCTGGAGTTAATATACAAGGTCCAGAACTCAAGGGAAAGAAGATTGAAATGCCAGACATCGATGTTTCACTTCCTAAAGGAAGATTTGAAGGTGGCGTTGAAGTTAAGGGCCCTGATGTTAAAGGAGGAAAGTTCAAAATGCCAACATTAGATGTTTCTTTACCAAAGGTTAATCTTCCAGAGGGTGGTGTCAAACTGAAAGGTCCAGAACTCAAGGGAGGGAAGATGGAAATGCCAGACATCGATGTCTCACTTCCTAAAGGAAAATTTGAAGGTGGCGTTGAGCTTGAAGGCCCTGAAGTCAAAGGAGGAAAGTTCAAAATGCCCACATTAGATGTTTCTTTACCAAAAGTCAATCTTCCAGAGGGTGGTGGTAAACTAAGAGGTCCACAATTCAAAGGAAAGATGGAAACTCCAGACGTTGATGTCTCTCTTCCAAAAGTTGAAGGAGAATTTGACACTGAAGGCCCTGATGTCAAAGGAGGAAAGTTCAAAATGCCATCATTGGATGTTTCTTTACCAAAAGTTAAACTTCCAGAGGGTGGTGTCAAACTGAAAGGTCCAAAACTCAGAGGAACGATGGGAATTGCAGACAATGATGTCTCACTTCCAAAAGTTGAAGGAGATTTTGACATTGAAGGCCCTGATGTCAAAGAAGGAAAGTTCAAAATGCCAACATTAGATGTTTCTTTACCAAAAGTCCATCTTCCAGAGGGTGGTGGTAAACTAAAAGGTCCACAATTCAAAGGAAAGATGGAAACTCCAGATGTCGATGTGTCACTTCCCAAAGGAAATTTTGATGGTGGCATTGAGCTTGAAGGCCCTGATGTCAAAGGAGGAAAGTTTAAAATGCCAACAATTGATGTTTCTTTACCAAAAGTCAATCTCCCAGAGGGTGGTGTTAAAATAAAAGGCCCAGGGTTTAGTGGGGGTAAAATTGACATGCCAGACTTAGATATGTCACTCCCTAAAGGAAAAGCAGAAGGAGAAATAGGAATTGAAGGGCGTGGTGGTAAAGGAGGAAAGTTTCATATGCCTTCTGTTGATATTTCTGTTCCCAAAATGAAAACAAAATGTCCAGAGATAAATATTGAAGGCCCTGATGTTAAAAGTGCACAAGTTACCAAGCCAACGGTTGACCTTTCTCTTCCAAAAGTTGAAGGAGACCTAGACCTTGAAGGCCCTAATGTCAAAAGAGGAAAGTTCAAAACACCAACATTTGATGTTTCTTTACCAAAAGTCAATCTTCCACAGAGTGGTATAAAACTAAAAGGTCCAGACCTAAGGGGAGGGAAGATGGAAATTCCAGACATTGATGTTTCACTTCCAAAAGTTGAGGAAGAGTTTGAAATTGAAAGCCCTGAAGTCAAAGGAGGAAAGTTCAAAATGCCAACGTTGGATGTTTCTTTACCAAAAGTCAATCTTCCAGAAGGTGGTCTTAGAATAAAAGGTCAAGATCTAAAGGGAGGTCAGGTGGAAATTCCAAACATCGATGTATCAATTCCTAAAGGAAAAGTTGAGGGTGGTGTTGGTCTTCAAGACCCTGATGTCAAGGGAGGAAAATTTAAAATGCCTAGAGTTGATGTATCTTTGCCAAAAGTCAAGCTTCCAGAGGGTGGTGTCAAATTAAAAGCCTCAGAGTTCAGTGGAGGGAATATTGAAATGCCAGACTTAGATATGTCATTGCCTCAAGGAAAAGCAGAAGGAGAAATAGGGATTGAAGGTAATCTTGGTAAAGGGGGAAAGTTTCACATGCCCTCTGTTGATATATCTCTTCCTAAAATGAAACCAAAAGGTCCAGAAATCAATATTGAAGGTGCTGATGTTAAATATCGTGGAAATGTCACCATGCCAACTGTTGATGTTTCTCTTCCCAAAGTTGAAGGAAACCTGGATATTGAAGGTCCTGAGGTCAAAGGAGGAAAGTTCAAAATACCAACATTTGAGGTTTCCGTACCAAAGGTCAGACTTCCACAGGGTGATATCAAAATTAAAGGTCCAGAAATTAAGGAAGGAAACATAGTAATACCAGATGTCGATGTCTCACTTCCCAAAGTTGAGGGAGATGTTGACATTGAAGGCCCTGACATCAAAGGAAGGAAGTTGAAAATGCCGACATTGGATGTTTCTTTACCAAAAGTCAAACTTCCAGAGGGTGATGTTAAAATAAAAGGTCAAGACCTTGGTGGACAAAAGATTGATATGCCAGGCATCAATGTCTCACTTCCCAAAGTAGAAGCAGGAGAAAAAAGATTTGAAGGGCATGTTGACAAAGGAGGAGGAAAGTTCCATATGCCTTCTGTGGATATTTCTCTTCCTAAAATGAAACCAAAAGGTCCAGAAATAGATATTGAAGGTCCTGACATTAAAGTTGGAAAAGTCACAATTCCAACAGTTGATATTTCCCTTCCTAAAATTAAATCTCCAGCTGTAGATGTCAGTTTGGAGGGTTGTGACGTAAAAGGTGGAGAAGTCGCCATCCCAGCACTGGCTGGAATGACAGAAGAAGGCGCAAGTTCAGGTTCTCTTAAACGTGGCACAGTCAAACTTCCTACTGTTGACATTTCAGCTCCGAAGGTGGATCTTGACTTTGGCCTCACCAAACCAAAAGGTGATGATGTGGAAGTGGCGCTCCTGAAAGGAGAGGGAAGCCGGCCTTCTTCTGGAGGAAGTTTTGATTTGCCCAATGTTTCTCTCAAAGTCCCCAGTTTTACACTTCCCAGGTTTGGTGGAAAGTCCAAGAGTGGGCAGTTGGAGGTGTCAGGACAAAGCTCTGAGGGTGACATTTCTCTCAGGGCGCCATCTGTGGAGTTGGGCTTGGACAGCAAAGTCAAGGGCAAAAAAGCGAAAGTCAAAAAGCCCTCTTTTGGAATATCCAAAACAGATACAGATGTCTGTGTGTCTTGTCCTGAATTAGATGTCAATTTAAAAAGTGCAGACATTGGCATTCCTAAACCAGATACCAGTGTTGATGTGGAAGGGAAAGGTCGCTTCCATGCACCCGATGTCACTATCAAACTCCCAAAGTTCTCCATGCCAGGATTTGTTTCAAAAGATGGTGATTTGGGAAAGCCAAGTAGTGACTTTGAAGCCAAGACCAAGGCAAAGATGCCCTCAGTTGAGCTATCACTTCCAGCCACTAAATCACCAGAAATGGAAGTTCTTCTCCCAAAAGCAGAGGTGGACGTATCAGAGTGTGACATCCGAACCTATGAGGGAGACCTAAAAATTCCCAAAAAGCCTGTTATTGACGTGACTGTCCCCAAAGTAGACCTGTTCGTGACACTTCCAAAAATAAAACTCGACTCCAGTTATGAGAGAGAAGGGACGAAATTCAAGATGCCTGATGTGGACTTATCCCTACCAAAGGGAAAAGTCAGAAGCATGCCAAAAGGCAAATCCGCAAACATTGAACCACCAGAAGTTGAACTCAAAATGCAGTCAATAGACGTGTCCCTTCCCAAGGCACCAGAAACGGACTTTAAGACAGTATATGCCGACACTGGCATTCCAGAAGTGACAATGCCAAAGACAGACATATCCATCCCAAAAGACAAAGGTGATTTGCATTTAAAAGGAGAGCATACGGGTCTGAAACTGAAGTTGCCAAAACTGGATATCACAGGTCCAAAAGGAGACCTGGAGCTGGACTTGCGACTTCAAAAAGGAGACACCAAGGTGGAAGTACCTGATGTAGAAACCAACAGCAAAATCAAAGGGCCCAAAGTGAAGGGAACAAAGTTCAACATTGGAATGCCCAAAAAAAAATACGGTGGTGGTGTCAAAGCTGAGCACGACATTGAGATTACTCATCCAGGGGTCTCTGGTCTGACATCCACAAATCACAACGGACACAAAGAGGGAAATATTAACATTCAAATGCCAGGTGTTACGTTAACAAGTGCAAGTGTGAAAAGCAAACAAGGTTCAGCAGAATGTGGCCTTCCATCATCATCGAGTGCAATCCCCAGGATTCCAGACATAGACTTTGATATTGGCGCGGCACAGGATGAAGAAGAGGACAAATTAGGCAAGAAGATAAAAATACCCAAGTTTGGTGTCCCGCTACCCTCCTTGTCCTCCCCAGAAGGGAGAAGGGAGATCTGTGGACCAGAGATCAAATACGAGGGCCCCAAAGTAAAGAAAGCCGTTTTTGTTTTAGTAAATCCACCTCAACCAGATGACGTGACTTTAAATACAGGTGATGCCAAGGTGAAGATTCCCAAGTTTCAAACAAAGTCCATAGAGACATCTGTTAGCACACCTGGAATGTCAGCGTGTGCCAGCCCATTAAGGTCAACTGACGTCACATTCAAGACAGAAGGTCCAAGTTCAAGGTTGCACTTTGAAGAACACTCAAGTCCTCACAAGGGCTTCAAATATGAAGAAATGGCATCTCGTGGAAAAGTCAAACTTCCAAATGTGGAATTCACTTCCCCTTATGGAAAGAAAGCTGCGGGTGACGCCAACTTGGAAATGGCAACCAGATTGGGCAAACCTTTATGGTCAGGGGAAACTCCTACAGGGCTACAGATAAAACCCAGCAAGGTTTCATTTGAAGGTTTCGTTGAGGACTCCTCAAAGGAAGTTGTCTCACACCACTCCAGGACGGAAAGGCTGGATCGGGAAAGTTCAGGATCACCAGCTGCCTTTACCATGGAATTCAGCTCGACAAAGGTCCAAACCTGGAGCGAGGGAGACACCAGAGGAGAGCCCCAGGGGATAGAGACTCCCCCCTGGTTCAAGGTCCCCAAGTTCACCCTGAAGCCTCACTCCACAGGTAGGCCTGGTTTCTCACCTTGAAAGCCGTTATTTTCATGACTTTTTTTTTGTTTGTTAAATAGTACTTAAACCGCAAACAACTAATCTAGGTATTTGATGTTTGTGTATACAGTAGATACTGTACTTAAAGAGAAAACAATACGTGTACAATCTTCCCTCTCCACTAGAATTGTGCAGTAAACACATAACCTCTCACATACAAAAAAAGTCTTACAAAAATGTCTTAGATGTCAAAAATGGTGTATGGAGTTTTAGTCAACTTTCGGATGATTTAGACCTTCTCTGTGTGTAGATAAGCAACGAATGAAAAGAGGTCATGTTTTTAATGAGTATCTCCACTGGCATCTCTTCAGACCATACCGCCTCCATTCACTTTGTTTAGATAAGCCAAGACAAGATGCTGAACATCGTCACTTTGTTTTAACTCATTTTCTCCCGAAAAACGTATAAATACGTTCTATTTTAAATATTACCATGCTCCGTATTTATACTTTAAAATATATATATATATATGCTAGAGCATACAGAAGCCTTTGACGCAGCCTCTGAACTGAAGAGAATGGTTGAAGCAACGGTAGTTATTGCAAAAATATTTGTGAATAATGATGAAACCTAGCTATATTCTAATGCTAATTGCCGCAAAACGGAAACAGATAGAAATTTACTTTTTTTTTTACCTGATGAAAGAAGAGACTGTAATCTTTAGTTTGGTAGGTTCCATGTTTTTACAGCAATAGAACACAATATTCTGACCTTCTAAAATCAGTCAAAATCCAGTAAAACAGCAGGGAGCGAAGGGGGTTGCTTCAGTGAAAATGGCTGGAAGTGAATGAGTTAATAACCATAGTGCCAGGGAATAAATGCATGTGACATACAGAGACTAACGGTGAGTTGCTTAACTTGGGGTACAGTACATGCCCAACCAAAAATAAAGAGCCCTTTGCACAATCCTCACACGTTTCGGTTCATATTTTCAAAAATTAAATCTTCGCTAAATCACAAGGCATTTATTTCTACGTGGGATGTAGTTGGATCAGTTTGAAATCATATTGAAGCGTTAAGTGGTTATAGTTTGGGGTATATTTAAGGGCTAACTATTAATGTAAGCAATTGGTTAAAAATACTAAGGGGCCATCCATGACACATGAATTTTCACTCTTTGCCCCGACGGCTTGGTCCCTAACACCAGTGAATAGCATAGATGGACTTAGATTTGTGATGTTTTGTCTCTTTTATTAACTATCTATCCCATCTTGTTTCATCTCTCTGCTACAAAGACTAACCTTCCCTTCTGTCTTACACGCTTCTCCTGCTGTTTTCCCTCCTCGCCGCCTGTCCTTTTTGGCCTGGCCTCCTGCCTGGCAGGCTTCCTCCAGATCACGCCGGAAGGCTCTCCTCGGGCACAGCGACGGGGAGAACTGGGAGGCGAGGCCAACGTGTCGGGATCCTTCTGCCAGCACTCTTCTGACGTCACCACGAGGGAAGTTTCCTCCCCGGGGGGAGGAGGCTCAGTTACAATGGTGACCAAGACCGCCAGGACGACGCGGCACTCCACAGCAGCCGGGACCTCAGAGGGTGAATCGGTGGTAATCACTCACCCGCCGTCAGACCTCTGAGGAGCCAGGCACGCCTGCAAAATGAAAAGTTGGGTTACAGACATGCCCCAATGTACGAACAAAATATGCTACAGAAGGTTGTTCGTATTTTAAATTGTTTGTGAATTGTTGCCATTTTTCTATTTTCGCTATGCATTATTTAGCGCCTGTTCTCTCTTGCACACCTATGTTCGTTGAATACCTAGTCACTACAGTCTCCTCCCCTCATACCAGAACATACACTTTAAAGATACTGAATGTAGAAAATTAAATTACGAATCACTACTGCCACCTGTTGACGAAAAATGACACAATGCGCAAACGACGTCACATCCGCAGACAGAGGGCTGGAAATTCGAACCCGAATCCAGTCTTAAAACTATTGGCCAGAGGCTTGCAGGAGTACCCATTGTGAACAACTAAGCTGTTAATCTACTACTGTAATTAGAAGATGTTTCAGTCATAAATGGTCAAATAAAACAGACAGCTTTAAAATGATTTTGTTTTTTTTTACTAACATGGAGGTTTTCCCATGTCCGAATGCGAGTAGAATGTTCATAGGTAGGGGAGTGTCTGCATTCATGTGATGAATATGCAACCAAGCAGCATTATTAGCAGAGTAATATATATTTACATTTTAATTTTTAATTGTTACATATTTTTTGTTACTGCATCTCCAAGTGTGTTAGTGTATTTTGAGGTATTTTCAAGATTTTACACGCTATGTCAAAGGGGATTTATTGTGAAGCAATTTCATTGTAGTTTTAGTTATATTTGACAGTAACTGCCAGAGGACGATGTACATACAAGTTTGTCCCTTGTGGAGGCAGTTTATTCTTATTACCATACTGTACTCCCCGAGAGTAGCAATGGTAAAGTTTTTGTCACTTTGGTTTGTGTGTCTTTGAGGATTCTTTGAGATGGTGACACATTTTGTATTTTTAGCATGTCAGTCATGCTGTAAAATATTTTGTGTGTGTGTGGAGAATACCTGTATACATCTGGCATTGGTCAACCATTTAGACCAAAATGCTGCTGTTCTAGTTCTTCTTTTTTTTGTTTCCATACATCTTGAATTAGGAATACCTTGCTAAATTTGACTTATTCTTCTCATATATACTACTATATGGACACAGTTTGTGTGGAATAAGCAGTATAGAATACAAATGAATGGTCGGTCGTCCATATAATTAATATACACCTCACCTTCATATTTACAATGTTAATAGTGTGTGTTTTTTTAGTACAAATTACTGTTTTTTAAGAGATTAGATTCTGTAATAATAGAAAACTGATGGAAAAATATGACAGCACTACAGCCCATCATCACATTTCTTATGAGAGACATTTCAGAATGTATATGCATTTATATTTTTGACTTTGGTTGCTGTGCCTGTTTTGCAGGTGAAATTTTACATTTATTTTACAATTTTCAAATGCTGGATAAAGTGTATAAGTCAATACACACTGAGATGTTTGTGTAGAAACGATGACTTTCCTGGTTTGAACGTGTATGTATTTGTTAAGTGCTACAGTAAATGTGTTATCACACAACTGCATTTGAGAGATTGTTGGTGAAGATATTAAATAAATAAAATAATATATTTACACATCATGTATATTTCCATGACAGTATAATAAGCTGCTGCACAAATCATTTGTGATTCAACACAAAAATGAAATAACTATTTAACTAGTTATCAGATGCCGTGGCTCAACAGAATTCTTCTGGCACTTGTTACTAGGCAGAATTTAAAGTACCCAACCAATCAAATGTACCCCAAAAGAAACATATCACGACTGAATCAAAATGGACACCATTTATTTGCATATGTGATGTCATTAATACAATGTATTTAAAACAATAAACTCACAAGGTTGTGCTAGTTGCGGCTCCTTGAAAGTGCTACGTAATTAAAGATGACTTGACTTTCTGCTAGGTTGTGAAAAAGTTTGTCCAACGATTATTAGCATTAGCACATTTAGCAAAGAAATAGCAACACATTGTCACAAACTCATCTTACACAAGTATTCCAGAACACACACCGTTTGCTAACAACACATAAATGGAATGATAGTGTATGTTATCCATTAAATACCTTTTAAAAGGTGAAAATGATGGTAGAATTCGTAACTCGGCGTCTGGAATCAATCAAGGCTAAGCGGCGGCGCCACCCATGGAGTCAAAGCACTGCTATTAGATCACTGCACAATGGATGAAGAGAAAGCATCGATGTGGCAAAGATGGCGAATTAAGCAATGATACACTCATGAGTGGCTTATTAACTAACTCGCAGAGGCATTTCACTGCTATTTATAATAAACAATTATGTAGAATGGAAAACATAACATATTGAGTGACAGCTCAATGGCTGGGTCGGAAGCCAAAGCACTGCCAATCAATCGCTGCACAATGGATTCGGTGACTCGATACCGCAAACAACACGTGGAAGTACTCTCATTAACCAATATTCAGACTTATTTCACTTTTATTTATTTATTTATATTTAATTAATATTTTATTTTGGCTCCTTTGGACGTATATTTAGTTCCGTAGAAATCAAACTTGATGTCTGCCAATGCAAAATAAATGGTATTCACAATTAAATCAACAACTTGATCCTGTTTTGAATGGAAATGGTTACTTTCAATGAACAACTGCATTTAACATTTTTTTTTACAGCGATAGAAAATACTTGTCCCCCCAAAAATCATCTTTTAAGAAGATTTTTTTTTTTAGATGACCAGCGCCACAGAGCGATATCTTCTCCCACGTAATAAAACGACGTCATCGCGAAGTTCACGCAACGGGACGTCATTTTTTTTGGAGACTTTTAGCAATTGCAACGTGACCTAAAAAATTGTTGGTAGCGTTAACACTGCTCAGTGACCAACATTGAGCCATTTAATTGTAAGCATTACCTGACATCTACTTTTGTGACGAATTTCTCCCTTCTGAGTGACAGATCGCTTAGCTCCGCCTGCAGCCCCAGCCACTCGTTAGCTGGTGGGCTGTCCTAGGCTGCACGGGGGGAGGCTGGCTGGGGCTCGCGAGTGCGTGGAGGCGAGCTGCGGCGATGATGCGGCTGCTCGCATGCAGTGCGTGTCGCAGATGACGCGCAATGGCCGCAGTGGTGCTGCTACTGGTGCTGGTGCCGGTGGGGGGGAGAGGCTGACTATGCTGACGGAGCGGGGAGGGGGAGGAGGAGGAGGAGGAAGGACGCCTTTGTGGTGTTGTCGTATCTATTTTAAGCCAGCGTGGACCGGGCCAACATTCGGTGGATCATCAAGGCCCACTGCGAGGATGAGGATGCTGCACACCCCGAAGAGGACGCACATCCCCCGCCTGTGAACATAATAGAGCCGGAGGGACATTTTATTCATCGAATTGGGTGAGAAATATTTGTATAAAATGTTGTTTTTCTTCTTCAAATGACGTAAGTGACGTGCACGCGTGTATATGAACGAGCGTGACGGCCCACGAACGTCTATTGCATCACATGGTCTTCTTCATGCACACAAGGGCCATCCTTCAGCATGATTGCCTTTTTTTTTTGTGGACTACACACTCACTCCACCTCTTGACATCCAAAACAGATATGGAGCAAGAACACATTCACTTATGATTGACCAAGCTAGTTTCATTTCATCATACAATTTCCTTATTTAATGGGAAAATAAGCCCCAAAAATTTCTTTACAATAAAAATGTTCTATGCAGCCCTACTAGTCTAAACACGGTATATTGTGCTTGTGGTATAATGAGTTAAAGAGAAAATCCTCCCATTTTTGTCCATCTAAAGGGGCGGCCATTTTGCCACTTGCTGTCGACTGAAAATGACATCACAGTTTCAAATTTTAAAAACATGAATTTGAGAACCGGAAGATTCTAGATCATGTGAATATGAGTGTTTGTATGTGCGAGGATGGATAAGCACTAAAATTGATCTGTGGGTGTTGACTACAGTCCATCTAATAGGGTGTATTGCTGCATTCTGACATTCTGACTTATTAAATTACGCTCACGGGTCGAAACAGACATATTAGACATTTGGTGTACATTAAAAAAAGCTGAATAATAAACACAGCGTAATAAACATGCTGGTCATCAAACAGTAAGGTTGATTAAATGTTAGCTGATGAATAAAATGTATTGAAAACAGACTTATTCAGAATCAGAAATATTAAATATTAACTTGTACTGTAACTAAGATTAGGGCATTTTTATTTTAAAAAAATAAAACTTTTTGTTGGAAATTACAACTTTACAAGACTTTCTCAAAAGTGTATACTTTTTTTTTTTACTATTCATTTTCTTGAGAACATTGACTTTTTCTTGAAAAAAAGACTTTCCTGTTGAAAGTAATATTTTTTTCTAGAAAATGCTTTTTTGAATATACAATATATTTGAAAATTTGAAAATATGTGACTTTATCCTCAAAATAAATTAAATACTTTTGTTAAATAATATAATTTTTCTCTTTTAGTTTTAGTCTATATTGTGAGAGATTTTTTTTAAATGGCTTCTAGTCATATGCAACGTTAAAATATCTCTAAAATATATAGCTAATTTTCTCACAAACCAGATTTTTTTTTCTTGAACCAAAACAGTACATTTTCTCTCAAGATTACAAACCACTGTATTATGATTACTTTTTATATTCTCTGTGGCACTCCTTTATAAATTGGAAATTATAGCTTAAAGATGTAATTAAAAATGTTTTATGTTTTCTCTCTCCAGGTTGTTCATAAAAGTGGGCAGGAACGACTCTGGATCTTGAACTCATCTATATAAACGTCTTGTTATCTCCTGGGCGTCGTCACCGGGAGGACCACAGAGGACCACGCAGAGGCGTTGTTGTTGTTGCAGCACTTTTGCTGAATGAAATTTTACAAGCGATGCTGCCCTCTTTAGAGACCGTTTGAATGGCTTGTGTCTGAAGAGCATCATTATCTGTACTGCGATTATTAAACGACAGCGAACGCCTCTCTAGATGAGGCTCACGTGGAGCGCCATGTTGCAGCACAACAACAACAACAACTACCCGTGCCTGAAGGCCACCCCCCACGAGGCGCCCCTGAAGTGCTCCTCGGCCACCCAGCCACTCCCCAGCAGGCTGGAGCTGGGCTTGGCGGACCTACCGCTCATCCGGGGCCTGCGGGCTTGGGCACTGTGCTCCAAGAACCGGCAGAAGGGCGGCGCCCCACCGAGCGGGGGACGAGCACCAGTGACACCCCCCACCAGTCGGAGGACTTCTTGTCCCAGGTCGGCATGGGGTTCGGGGTACGGCCTCCCTCAGGCCGGGGTGGGCGCCCTGGTGACGGTGGCCACTCTGAAGACATCCGAAGGCAACGGGAAGACGCAGACGCAGTGCCTCTTTCTGCGGAATGAGAAAGGAAGTTGTTTGTATTCCACATCTGGCGGGACAAGCGGGGCCGGAGGATGGCTCAGAGGGAAGTCTGGTACCAGTACTGGGCGGCGGGACGTTTCCGCTGTCCAAACGCAGGCTCCGGCGAGCCGAGTTCGAGTGCGGTCAGCCCGCAGATGGAGAAAGTCCACACACGTGGTTGGTCGAGATAAAAGACATCCTGATGAGGAAGTCGCAGAGAAACTGGAGAGACAAAGCAAAGCCGGTCCTGAAGGGAAAGCCTGTCTGGAACAAAGAGGACCGCGAGGGTCTTCTGAATGCCTTCAGAATATGTCCAATGAGGAAAGCACGAGGAAGTCCAGTCACGGCGCTAGCCAAGAGGACGAAACACTTCCTGATGAGGAAGTCAAAGTGAAACAGGAAGAGCCCGATAAGCTGTGTCTGGACTGCCTCGTCAGTCCTGAAGGAGAACCCAAGGAGAGTCCTGGATTCCGTCAGAATCCCTCCAATGAGGAAAGCCAGAGAAAATCCTGTCACGTGGACAAAAGACTTCCTGAGGAGGAAGTTGCTGAGAAACAGATTGAGCCACATAAAGCGGACCCGCAGCGCGTCACCAGTCCCGACGAGGGAGCCGATCAGAAAAACTGTGGACCAGGTGAGAGTCCTGAATGCCTTCAAAATGCTTCCAATGAAGAAAGTCTGAGGAAGTCCAGCCACGTGACCAGCCAAGACAAAAGACTTCCTGATGAGGACGTCACAGAGAAGCAAGAAGGTGGAAATAAATTGGACCTGGTCAGTCCCGATGAGGGACCCTGCCGCAAAAGCCGAGGACCGTCCCGGAGTCCTGGATGCTTTCAGATCGCTGTCGGAGAAGAAAGTGAGAGGAAGTCCAGTCATGTGGCCCGCCAAGACAAAAGACTTCCCGATGGGGAAGTCACAGACAAACAGGAAGAGCCAAACAAAGTCAGTCCGGAGCGCCTTGCGAGTCCCGAAGGGGGACTCTGCCAGAAAAGCCGAGAACTGCAAAGGAGTCGTGGATTCCTTGCGAGGAGAGAAGACACTCCGAGTGGGGAGATAACAGGAATGAAGAGGGAGTGGGAAGGGAATGCAGAGGAGGACGAGGAGAGGAAGGAACTCTGCCAGAATGATCCATCTATTTTGTTGAGGCCCAACCCGGACCTGGAATCGACTCACTGTCACACGGAACGTAAGGGCGGCAACGACCCCATCCAGACGCCTTTTGATGACATCACAGCCACAAGCAGCTGCATCAAGGACTCCTATCCCGCAGGGGGCAGCACTGGCCAAGCAGAAGTTGAGCTTTGCCTGGTTGGGCGGTCAATCAGAAACAGTGGGGCGCACCCAGTGCCGGAGCACAATGTGACAAACACAACAAAAGACTCTTCTTCCTCTTCATCTCCAACAACAAACTTCAGAGTGAACTTTGTGGAGGGGAAAGAAGCTGACTGGACGCCAAATGAGTTTGCACCCGTATGCATGGTAGTTCCCGCTGGTCCCCGCCTGCATAATCCCACCCCCGCCCTGCCCACTTCGGGCACCATGGCAACCAGTCAGCCCTGCGCCGGGGCAGAAGAAGTAGAAAAGGGAGGCCAAGACGGGATCGAGCTGGAGAGCCGGGATGAAAAACAGGAGGAAGAGGAAGATGAGTTTGGAGGGTTCATGCAAGCGGAGGGAGGAGAAGAGTGCAGCCAGGGCGTCACCGTTCCTGTCCCGTTGCCATGTGAGAGCTCAGTGGGTGAGTTTACAAAACTTTTAGCGTATGTTTAGACAACAGGTACACCAGCCACTAAATCCTAATACAGCACAAGAGTTGGATCAAAAACAGAAGACTCAGATTACCAATATGTAAAATCAAAATATTGAACTTTTTCTCTCTGACATACATCTAGTTCTTCTATACGTTCCCCCAAATTTATTTTAAATCTTCCCGTATGTTTGACAAATTGAAAAAGATTCCAAGCGAGATCAGACCAAGAAGCTGAGTTATTGGATTACACTCTTGTTTACTCCTTTGATCCGCCTAATAACATTTTTGGAATTATTGCTCAGGATTAGGCAGGCTTGTTTCAAAGGGATTAGCTTCTATTTTTAAGACTATAATGGACAAAAGCATTGGGACACCTCCAGTTGTTCCAGCAAGTGGACAAAACTCATTTTTCAACATTATAATGTTTTTGTTCTTAAAACAGCGTTCGGAAGCGGTGACGTCTCTGGAGAGTCATGTGACTCGTGGACGGCCTTTCCTCAAGACGTATGGGATGAGGGTCGGGATGTCGTGGGACAGTGGTGGCCCGACGAGGAAAGGACGGACATGGTCGATCACGAATTGGTAAGGAGGTTATTCGCAGGCCACAACCAGGCTGTTCCCAGTACAATTCCCGACTAGTCCCAATACCAGGATCATTACAGTTCCAGGTCAATTGCATCCATAACACTTTCAGATCATTCTCAGACCACTTCCAGTCCAATCCTAAGAAATGGTCAGTACACCCTGTGACATTCCTAGTACACTCCTGTAACAACTTTATACCACTCCCATGACCCTTGACAGTCCCATGACTTTACCATTCCGCTTCTCATAACGGCACTCCCATGACACTTCTACACCCAAGGCCAGTTTGATTTCCCAAAAATACTTCCAGGTCATTTCCGTTACACTCCCAGTCCATGACAATTTCCACGTCACTTCTAGAACACATCTAGACCAGTGGTCCTCAACCCTGATCCTCAGGGGCCGGTATCCAGCCTGTTTTCCATGTCTCCCACAGCCAACACAGGTGGAGATCGTTATCAGCCTTCTCCAGAGATTGCTGATTAGCTGATGATATGAATCACCTGTGTTGGCTGTGGGAGGCATGGAAAACAGGCTGGATACCGGTCCCTGAGGACCAGGGTTGGGGACCTCTGATCTAGACCATTCCCAGACCACTTCCATGCCAATCCCTTGAAATGAAAATATCGACCCCATGACATTCCTACTACACTTCCTAGCACTTAAATAACACATCCATTACTAGATTTCAATGTTCCCAAACAACTCCCACAACATTCCCAGTACACTTCCATGACCTTTCCAGATAACTCCCATAACATTCCCAGTCCAACTCACATCTTGAAATTCCCCGTCCGCTTCTACTGTGTGCCACTTCAGCTATTTCCCTGACATTCCCAGTCAACTCACATGACAATTTGTCACTCTCAGTCCACTCCCATAACACTTCCAGACTATTCTCATGACATTCCCAGTCTACTTCGCAAGACTTCCCTTCACATGTTATTCTACTTCAATAACACTTTTTTGCCATTCCCACTCCACCTCCTCAAGACTTCCAGATCATTCGTGACATTGCCAGTCTACTTCATTACATTTATGCCGCTCTAAATGATACTAAACAGGCCACTACCAGGGCCAGGACCATTCCCATGACCTTCTCCTACACATCCACAACATTCCCGAAACTGAAAAATTCCCAAGGCCACTTCCTTGACCATTCAAAATCCTCTTTCGTAAAACGTCGTCACTTCCATTTCACTTGTAGTCCTCTTCCTGACTTGTTATACTGCTCTCTCTCTCTCTCTCTCTCTCTCTCTCGCTCCTGCAGGATCTTCTCTTTGCCGCAGCCTTCCCCTCGCTGCCCACCTCAGCAGACCGTCATCCTACCGACGTCATTCCCACATTGACACAGCTCCTCGGAGGAAGCAGCAGCCAGGAGCAGCGGTCAGTCAAACACACATGTAGTCAAACAACCATTCACACTCACATGAAACTTCGAACTTGTTTACGTTGGTGTAAATGACACCGCCCCGTGTGGCCATGTGGTGAACTGCAACATTAAAAAAAAGGCAGGTTAAGATTAAAAATGAAATAGTAATTTATTTGCATCTTTTAGTTTTAATATTTAGAATTTTATTATAATTAATAATGTTGAAATAAGATAATCATTTTAAAAATACAATTATTAAATCATTTATTATTATTATCCAATTATTTACCTAATACAAAAATGTAAAATTGTAAATTCTACTATTAGATTTTTACTTGATGTAGATTAGAAGTTTTTTTTATATTGATAATTAAAATTATGTACGTATTAAAGTTCAAAAAGATGACAGTATATCTTTTTAATTTATTTACAGTAAATTTGTTAACGCCGTTTTTAATTGGATACATGAAAAAAAAAATCTTAAATACATTCAAAGAAATGCCAAAATGAATACAACAAATTTCACAGTACTCTTGATAATGAAACACTTTGCCCGCCCCTCCACTAGGTGGTGTTCAATGATACTCATAATGACATTTTGTTCATGAAAACATTTTTTTATGGCGGACTCCTCAGGCTGTTGGAAGTCTTTCACGATGTGAGCAAAATGTCCATCCACAAATACAAGCGAGGTGGCGGTGATGTCAACGTGTCCCGAGGCCTTCTGCTGAGTTCATTACACGTGGAGCAGCCCAACAGCGTAACTTGCGTAAGTGCACACACCTACAGTGGGTATAAAAAGTCTACACACCCTTGTTCAAATGCCAGGTTTTTGTGATATAAAACCAAGAGCAAACAAATAATCCATTAGTGTGATCAGAATTGTTTGAGTTTCAGACGCTACATTCTTAATTGATTAATCGATTGAATTTTGATTGACGTTGTCATCACAGGAGAGCCGCGCCGCCAATTGGTGGTCAAATCGCCGCCCCTCCCCCGGCCTGCACTCACCCAATCAGAACGCTCGCAACGCGGCGGCCAAGCGGCGGCTGTCATGTGACTACAACAGGAGCGTCCCGGAGTGACGCCCAGCTGTTTTTTTTTTTAACCTGGTGATGGCACAGACTTACCCACGATACCTTTACTTATTTTTTAATTCAATACGGTCGGTGGTGGCTGTTGGGACATAAAAACAGAAAGTTGATTCTTAGGTGAGGAATGCAAATCTTTAACATATTCACCACATGAATAAAAAAATAAAAATACAGGAGACTGGTGTCACGTGTAGGACACAGCCAGCACTTGCCAGAAATTTGCAGAAGTTTTCTCTCACCTCTTCAGTGATTTTCTAAAATTGACAATTAAGTTCTACACTATTATGTTTCATCATAGCCAAGGCGTATAGAGAATATGGCAGATTGTTGTTACATGTAGGAAACCGAAATTCTTGTTCGCCTTTGTTCTCGTCTTTTTCATGTAGTGTACTTTTCCATCTTGCACCTTGTGTTATTTAAACTGTGAGTTACAAGAATCCCCTTAATACAGGAGATTGCTGTCACATAGAGGACACAGCCACTACTTGCTAGAAATCACTGCAACTTTGTTGCCATGTTTCTAATATTTTGTTCAGTAAATGGTATTTGTGTTTTTGTTAAATTTATATACAAGTTTTATTTCAATATAATAGATTGTCGGACCACCTTTTTGACACTATTTTACCTTCACTGTAGCCCAGACATGAAAAGTTAGGGAGATTGTTGTCACATGTAGGACATGGCCAGTAATTTCTGCAGCTTACTTTTTCTGGTCTTTTCAAGAAGTGGATTTTTTTTTTTTTTTTAAGAGAACCGCAATCACCATTTTATGTTTTTGAAAAGTACTTAATTACAAGATTCCCCAGAGGCCAGACAGGAGATTCAATATGGCAGATTGTTGTCATGTGTAGGACGGCTGCACGTTCCCACAGAGCCTTTACTTTTCTCATCCTTTCCCTAAGTGTTTATTTGTTTGCACCACCAATGTTGAAACTGTGGAATGCAAGACTCCCCAAGGCCCAGACAGGAGATTGAAGATGAGAGTGTTGTCAATTGTGGGACGTGTCAATATAAATGTCCTCAGTTCTATTTATGTAGGCCTCACTGCTAACTTGTATTGTTTTAACACGGGAATAGAAGAATATTTATTTGTACGCTTATTAGCTAACATTGGAGATTGTTGTCACATGTAGGACACGAGGAGCGCTTGCCAGAAATTCCATGTTGCCATTAATCCTTTTGTCTTTTCAATTTGTCGGTGGATTTATTTTTTTTGGTGTGTTTTATTTGAGCAATTGTCTTTTCCCCGCAACGAATATGGAAGATTGTTGTCACACACAGAACTCTGCTACAAAGTTTCACAGCTCCTATTTTCGGGAAGTAGACTTTTTAAAAATGAGGACCACAACCACCATTTTGTGTTTTCAAAGAAAACACTGAATACAAGTCAGAGTCAGTTGAAGTTGGTATCATGCCTGCTCCAATGCTCAATCCTCATTTGTCACCTCGATACAGCAGATGGCGCTAAGGAGCACTCACATGATGTTTCCGTCGTCATGTGTTTATATAAGGCCATGGCTTGTTTTTTTTGGGTTTGCTCCTCCACATTTACAAGGTGACCCGAGCAGGAAGTCGCCTAGCTTCCAACGTGGACTCAAATCTCCATTGGCTGTGTTACATTTCTTGTCGTTTCCATGTTGTCAATCAAAGTGTGTTGCTAATGGCAACGTGCTATGTTTACTTTGTGGACTGGGATGGCTCTCACTGGTTTTGTTTTGTGTTGTCCTGCTGTGTTTGTATCATCACAGTTTCCATTGCAATGAGGACAGCCTTGACCAGATAATCAATAAATTGATCCTGCTTCCTCGTCACATGCTCTGCGTCTTGTTGATCAGATGACATTAAAAAAAATTAAAAATCTTAACTCAAGTCAGACCTGTTTAATGAGCGTCTGTTTTAAAGTGGGAAACAGAAGAGCTCTGATCATGAACATAAGACTCACAAGACTACAGTACTGAAGAGGCGAGAGGCTTGGATGCAGTAAATTTAGCGTTGGTAAATAGCCAAGAAAAACAATGGACTTCTATGTATTGTTTTAACTAAATTAAGGGTCTAAAATCACTCGCCTTACAAAATGATACACGATATAACGTCTATCTGTTTAGCGGTCGTGTTGCCTTCAGGGACAGTCTGAAATCACAGTTTTCCATATAAAATATCTGTCATAGCTACAAATGACCTTAAATGTGAAGTCTATCTATCTATCCATCTATCTAAATGGCACATGTATGAGTTACATCACATGTCCAGATACATGAAGGCAAACGAAACGTGAACACACATTTTGAACTCATTTGTACAAACAGGATTCACGTGTCAAAGTCATGAGTGAGAACAACGTGAAAGGAGACTTTCCATATAAGTGGAACTTAAGCAACTAATCACAATTACTCTCCATAGTTCAGCAACAACAATAGTCAGCAGCGATTTACAGTCTACACACGCTCGACATTGCGGCCTATTCGACATTTTCAAACGTCTCGAGATTGTTTCTCACACATGGATGCTAAGATTGTGCTTCGGGGATGTGGCGTTTTTCTCATCTCTCCGCTAATCACTAGTCAAAGTGTGTTTTATTTGTGCTTCTCCTTTGAGCTGCGAGGAAAGAGTTAAGCGTAAAATTTGCTGAGTCAGCTCAGCAGCAGGATGAAGAGAAGCGCTTTAAGCTACAGAGGAAGCAAAACAAGGTTGCATGAAAAGAACACACCAGGAGAGAGAGAGAAAAAAAAACTAAGGCAAACAAGAGATGTGTGAACAAATGCTCATGTGATCCTGAGGACAATTTGAGTGGAAAACAACATCAATTGGTTGACATCTCTGTCATGCGTGTCAGTCACAAGAAAGCAACTGCATGCGTTGTAATGGATTTGTTAGCATGTGTCTAAAGAATGCTAGCCAACACGCGAGACATTTGCATGGAAACCGGTTCTGCGCTGATGCTAACAAGCAAGTAATCGTGTCACCAAATGAGTTAAAATATTACAAACACTTCTTAGTATAATACAGTACAGAGTACTGAATTTTCCAAAAGTTTGCTCATAGTTTGCAAGTTAACGTTTGTGTTAGTGTAGGTATATTCTCTCTTTTTTTGTGAGAATTCTTGAAATGATCATCAAAAACGGATGCTCTGCTCACATGAGCTGGCATCGGCTAAAACCTTTTGCTATTTAATGTGGCCTATATTTGTCCATTTGGGCAAATTCCCTAGTAGGAGTTTGTGGAAGTTCGAGCCCTGAAATTCAAAATGGCTGCCCTTTAATCCAAAATGTCAGACTTCCTATTCATTTTTCAAGCATGTATCCTTTGGTGTGTTCTGTTATGATAGACATGGCCTCCCAATTTCATAAAATTGTAATAAAACAGGTAGAGAGGGCTTTTACACTTCCGGGTTCTTGGACCTAAAAGTTGATGGTGTAGGTGTACCTAATAAAGTGAATTCGTATGTCTGTGGAAAAACAACACAGCAAAAGTACAATATTTACGTTTAAAAAATGTTGTTAAATCAATACATTTAACTTAGACAGTGAACAGTAATATCTTGGTTTTGTCTGATTAAATCTCTCTTGGTGCAGGTGTACCTAATGAAGTGTCCAATGGGCACTTTCGTGAAAAACATGATCAAACATATAAAAGGAGCAAATTAGTGTTTCTTTTCGTACGAGTATCGACAAAGCCTTGTTAAAAATGTTTAATAGTTTGTCGATTGTGTAACGTGATCGTATCATACCAGGATCCAGGATGAACCACCAGGACGAACCCCTCCTCCTCCTCCTCCTCCTCCCCGCCTGTGGGAGGAGGACGCGGGGGTGGGGGCGTCGCAGGCCGGGCTCGGCCCCCTCAAAGTTCCATCGGAGAAGCTGGACTGTCTCCGTCCCGGATCGGCAGCAGACATGAATCCCCTCGGCAGGTCGTGGCTGCTCCTCAGCGGTTTCGTCCTCTTCTACGTCATCTACCTCCTTTTCGGCGGCCTCGTCTTCTCCAGCCTCGAGCGGCCCGTCGAGGAGCAGCTCCGCCGGGACCTGGACGCCCTGAAGCGGCGTTTTCTCAACCAGAGCTGCGTGTCGGCCGCTGCCCTGGAGCACTTTGTTGGCCAGGTGCTGGCCGCCAACAGGTACGGCGTGGCGGTCAACCCGAACGCCTCCTCTGACGCGTCCAACTGGGACTTGACCTCGGCCATGTTCTTCGCCAACACGCTGGTCACTACCGTGGGTGAGTCAGGCAAACTTTTTTTTTTTTTTTTTAACTTCCTCCCGCTTCCTTTAAATCTCGACATCTTCTCGAAGACCTCAACCCTACGTCAAGAAGCTTCAGGAAGAAGCTCTAATGTGACCAAATTTTGCCACGTGGGTGTTTTCGTCTCGTCGCATTCATGTGAAAACAGATAAAAGCCAACGAAAGTGCATCTGATCACGCTCTATCGCTAAAACGAATTAAGACCTGCCAGGCTCAATGGTTCTTCAAGTGCTTTAATTGGCTTCGTTAATTTGTGCCATTGAGTAGGAGATGTTATCTGATTTGGACTTTGATAGACAAGTGGTAACTGAACTCGACATTTAGGGCGATTTGGAACGATAAATTGAGGAGTTCTGTAATTTCAGACGCTTTCTGAAGGCAACACACAACTTCATTGTGGCAAATTAACAAGAGACTTGAACCTAGGGACACCTGGAACAAACAATTATGCAATTTCAGACTGTCAGTATAGACAGCAAAGACTGTAGAGACACTTGAACTAAACACTGTTACTATAGGCTTGTGTAGAACTGACAAACTAGTTAATCAGTCGATTTAATCAATTATCGCAAACACACATGGACGGCAGACAGTTTCCTCCTGAAAATATGTTCCCAGACAGCTAACGTTTCGCAGGAAATGTGCTCCCAGATGAACATTCACGGTGACCTTTTGTGCTTTTTAGCCACGCCAGACTCAAATCACCAAGACGTGATGTCTTCATGACCAGAGTCTTGTTTAGAGTTTATCAGATAGATGCAAGCAGAAAGGTCGTGATGCTGCTTATAGACGTAAACTGATGACGTTGTACTGAAGCTAAAGTCAAATCTTAATCGATGGTATTTGATGGTATGTGACATTTGTTAATTGATTTTAATACTCAATCTTTGTCTTCGTTGCCTAATCTTGGTCATTGAGCGTTCAAGCCTAACAAATGTCACCTTAACGTCAGATCTGGAAAAAAAAATGAGCTAGTGAAGATGTCAAGATATTGTGAACCAAGCATCACAGGGTTCGTGAAAGAGGAAGTGAAGATTATTAATATAATCTTTGAAAAATATGTAAATTATAGAAATAATGGTATATTATTGGGAAAAACTAAATACTGCACCAAACAATACACATATTTAAAGAACTGAAAATAATTAAAAAGAGAAATTTAGGGGCAATTTAAAATAAATGCTAGAAAAATGTACCGTATAACTAAAATAATCAAATACAATAATTAAGGGAACTGGAGATGAAAAATACATGAATATTTGAAAAATTAAAATTGGGAAAAATAAATATTACAAAGCAGTGGAAATGATAATCAATAATAAATAAGATGAAAAATGAATGAATGTTAGAAAAAAATAATATAAAAAATATATTAGATAAAAAATCCAAATTTTGGAAAATTAGCAAAATGTTAGACGTAAAAAAAGGATCATTAAAAAAAATGCCTGACAAAGTAAAAAAACAACTGAAAAATAATAAAAAATTAATTGCTAGAAAACATAGCAAGGTATTGGGGGGGGGGTGTAAATATGCAACATACCAGAATACCCAAATTTTGGGGTAATAAAATACTACATGGAAAAAAATGAATATTAGGGGGGAAATATCAATGAATTGTGAAGAAAAAAATTTATATTGCAAAAACGGTAAAAGAAAAATACTAGAATAAATACAAAAGGGTCATCGTAAATACAAAAAAATGAATGTGGGGGAAAAGGCCAAACAATCGGCTACGATATTTACTTTAAATCTTTTGCGTTCAGGTTACGGTCACACTACGCCGCTGTCCGATGTGGGCAAGGTCTTCTCCATCGTGTACGCTCTGCTGGGCGTTCCCTTCACCATGCTTGTCCTGACGGCGTGCGTGCAGAGGCTGATGTACCCCCTGGTGGCGGCCCCCCTCCACCAACTGCAGCGCTGCGGCCTGGAGGCCCGGCCGGCGGCCGGCGTGCACTTCCTGTCGCTGCTGACGCTGGTGCTACTGTGTCTGTTCGCGGCCCCGGCGGCCGTGTTCAGCGCCTTGGAGGGCGGCTGGTCCTTCCTGGACGGCTTCTACTTCTGCTTCATCTCGCTGTGCACCATCGGCCTGGGGGACTTTGTGCCTGCCGCCAAGCCTGAGCAGGATTTCAAACAGCTCTACCAGGTCGCCGTCATGGGTGAGTACACGTCACGCCAGGTTGCCAGTCTTTTAAAAAAAATAAAACAAAATGTTTTTTACGGTGAGCATTTTAGGACAGCTGGGAAAATTTTAGGGCTTCAGTGATCCATTTGATTTGTTAAATGGACAGGTAGGCTGTAAGCATGGGCCGATAGCTGTGAGCACACTGCACAATATTAAAACTTATTCACTCCCAGCTATTTTCACCGAAGCAACCCCCTTCGCTCCTGGCTGTTTTTTTAAGATTTTGACTGATTTTGCAAGGGCCACAGAATATTTTGTTCTATTGCCATAAAATACATATATAATATATAATAATACCAATAAAATAGTTTTTGAAATATTTAGGTAAACAAAAACTACATTTTTTTTCTCTCCATTGAACAGAATCTTTATTTTTAAATAAAATGTAGAATATTTGGTACAGAAGAAATGTTTATCATGTTAACATTCTTCTGTTTTATAAAAGTAGATAAGTTATGTATATGTAAAATCGTTTCAGAATAAGCCTCCCTCATTTATATTTGTTGCGTGGTTATAATTGAACAATTATTTCATTCAATGACACATTTTAAGTGTAAATTTAAAATGCTTTGTTTTACTAATATTTCGTTATTTAAAAAACAATTATTTCACCAGATAAATGGGTCAGATGAGGTCAAAACAAAAGTTTAATTAAACATGTCTCCGACTAGTCAAACAGCCAATTTGCATCAGAGACAGAGAAACCCTGGCTAGCCATTCAAATTCCTCGAAGCGGCCATTAGGAAGCTGGCGGCCATTAGGAGGCTGGCGTCACACAGAGCTGCCACATGCCAACCGAGTAGTCTGGCAACAGAATGCCACTGGCAGACATTTTCTCATCTCAGTGTTGTATGAGGTCACCACAGAATTTTATTAACTTTAAAAAAAAAAATTGGGGGGGGAAATCTTGTTGATACCAATTTTGTATTGATCAGTGAAACTGGTGTCGGAGCTTTATATTTGTCCTGCTCTTTAGAACATGCTTGTCAATGAAAAATGTCAAGAGTAGACACCCAACGAAGTTAATTTGTTGGAATATTTAAAAAAATGCAAACATTTCTAGATGTCAAAAACATTGTGTGCATGCCAGGCCAGTAGTAGGCGCTGTAGCTTGTCAGCGCATTGGCTGTTAGTTTCCAAGTTTTTATTTGTTGATTTCATCACACGTGCTTGATGCTAATTTTGGTGTTTAATAAGCGTGTCACTGTTACTTTAAATTCATTTTAAACGGGACAAAAAAAGTGAACTAATCCCCCAGCTGGTGTTCACGCTTTGTCATAATCCCTCAGTATGATTGGCCGCTGAGATGTGGGCGGAGTTTTTTTTTTTTTTTTTGCATGCATGCATGTGACCGCGTGGCCTTCAGATGAGGAATAACATACCTTGTTATTGTCACCTTTGCCATAAATTTCACTTCAATCTTTGAGATTGAAAAAGGACATATTATGGAAAGTTGATGTTAAATACAAAGAATTGTAGGACAGGAGGGTTTGCCAACTAAGGTTATTATAGTTAAAACTAAAGAAAGGACAAACTTGAAGCCTTTTCAAAGAATAAACAGACCTGCTCTAAAAACTAGCTAAAACAGAACAATTAACTCATTCACTGCCATTGACGGCTATAGACGTCATAAATTCATTTGAACTATTTCTATTAGCTTAACATTTTTTCCCACTTTTGCTAACAAGAGTAAGAAAAACATTTTTTTTTGTACATTTAGAGCAGATTTTTTAAATTTGTGATTGTGAGGTAACTAGTGAAATCATGCGATAATTTATGATTAAAACAATTTAATTGCCTGACGCCCCTAATTGAAAAAAAAATGTTTTCTTTTTAAAGAAAATAAATAAAAAATTTAAAAAAATTACATTTTTTATATATATTTTTTTTTAAAGAAAAGATTATCAAAAATTAGGGGGGTCAGGCAATTACAATTTTTAATCGTAATTAATCGCATGACTTCACTAGTTACCTCATGATTAATCACAAATTTGATATCTGTTCTAATACAATAAAAACATTCTAGGTTTTCATACTCTTGTTAACAAAAGTGGGGAAAAATGTTAAACTAATAGAAAGTCATTTTTGACGTCTATAGCCGTCAATGGCAGTGAATGAGTTAAAAAAACACTTATGCATAATGTCTCCTCTCCCTCTTGCAGTCTACCTTTTTGTGGGCCTGATGATGATGTACCTTCTGCTGCGCACCTTCCACAAGATGGCCGACCTGCACGGTCTGACCACTTTCCTGCAGCTGCCGCGCTGCGAGGAGTCCGACCAGGAAGAGGACCGCGAGCCCATCGTGGAGAACGGGCAGTCCGCCGCCGCCGCCGCCCAGAAGCGGCCCTCGTACAACTCCATCAGCGACCGGTGACACGTGAACGCACGCTCTCCTTAGGAACTTAAATGTGACTGAACGGGAAGTCTTGACTGTTCGGGGCAAGATTTGAAGTTCGCGGTTTTTCCAATGAACTTCCAAAGGAAGCCTCACATCATGAGGACGGATCCCGCAACACCAAAGTATGTTTTTCATGTCTGTTTGTTTTTGTTGCATCTCGCTGCTCCTTCCCCAGCAGTTTGAATTATTGATGGCAAAAGTTTTGAATTTTTTGGGGGGTGGGGGGGAAGTTTTTCCAGATTTCTACACTTGAGATGCACTTTAATGTTCATATTTTAACTAAGATATTGTTCAATAACTTGTTTGAATTTAATGCAGATTGTTTGCTTGGTAATAAAGATGTTGAAATAAGTATTGTGGTGGTGGAAAAAGGCCCAAGACTAAATTTACAGTATCATATTTTAATTAAAAAAAATTAGAACAGGTAGAAAAAAACAATTACAAATCTCTTTTAGAAAAAAAACTACAAAGCAGACATTGTCCACTTTATTTTAAAACAAGCATGAAAAATATAACAACTGCCAAAGTGGTGAGTTCTTCTAAAACAGACAGACCAGTTTGAGGCTTAATGGAACACGTGGACGTAAACACTTGGTGTCATTGGACAAACAAAATGATGCATATTCGCAACAAATTAAGGAAAGTGCATTACCGGTAATTCCAACAAGGAAACTGAGCTCAGGTCATCTTTACTGGAACTATTGTGAATACAAAAAAAACATGGACCAAAAGTACAAGGCAACATCTTCACGAAAACTGCTTGATAAATAAGAAGTGAAACTTTTCTTCACAGAAGATTCCACACAACACTTTAGTGTCAAGACACTTGACGGCTGTCAGCTCAAAGATTCGTACGGTAACAGACACATTAAAGTTGCTTCATTTGTCCACGGGCTCGCTGCTTTCTGGGAAGCCCTCTGAGCATTTATTCCATGTACTAGTTTTTTTTTTTTTACCCACACGAGTAGAATCACTGACTTGCTAGTAATAATTTTCCACTGTGACATTTTTGCATACTAGCAGGACAATCACATTTGAGTGAGGCAAAAACTGTGCACTTGACATCTTTGTGCAACCAGTAGTATTCTGAGGTGTTGGCTAGTAACCTGTGAATTACATTTTTGGGGTAACCGAACCTCCGTTTGTCACTTGTTTTTCTAAAATAAAAGTCTAGCTTTGGTGGCATCTTAAGTGTTATAAGCGTTCATTTGGTCAGAAAGTGCTTCGCTGCCATCTTGTGGCACCTACAGGCAATTACAATCCTTTTTTGTGTTTACTGCACTAGTAGTACACTTGCCCAGTAGTGCCCATTTTGAGTCACTTGTAGTTGTCCTACTAGCATGGTTAAAGGTATAGGGAAAGAAAACATTACTAGTAGGATATTTATTCTACCAGGGGTGGAATTGTCTCACTAACCTGGATATCAAGAATGCTCAAATGGCTTTCTATACTGCTTGGCAGCGATAGGTAAAATCAGACGCCCTGGTCTCCTCTCAAGACTCCACCAGCATGGTCATCAGGTGCTCCAGATCCAGTCCGTCCTTGAAGGAGGTCGGCGGCGAGCTGAAAGACGAGATGGATGGCAGGCCCTTAGTGCTGTGGTACACGAGGTCCTCCTCAGGCGGGCCCCCGTCGCTCCTCAGGCCCAGAATCCCCATGTCCCTCTCTAGCTGGGACGTGTCTATGTCATGGAACATGTCCTCGGCCGTGACGTCCTTCAGGTAGCTGGAGCGCGCCGCTTCCACGCCAACCTCCCACTCCATCAGGTCCTGGCTATGAGCCCCTCGGATCTGTTGCCTCAGCCAGAACCCGCCGGCGTCCGTACAGGCCTGCAGGTTCTCCAGGGACCTCAGGGCCGGCCGTGGGGAGGGAAACTGCGGCGACACGCTCGTGTCCAGGCTGGAATCCAGGCCGGTGAGGATGGACGAGACGGCGGGCGAAATGGTGAAATCTGGGTCGGCGGACAGGGAGCTCCAGTCCTCGGCTTCCTCGGATGATGCGCGACCGGATGCCAGCCGCTGGCATTTAGCGGCGGATGGCAGGTCATTCGTGACGCTGGCTATCGGCTGCTCGTGCGGCGGATGGGTAACAGGTGGGTGAGGTGGCTGGAGGTCGAGGGACGGCACTTGACACGCTTCCACCTGCCGCAGGGTGTTGCTGATGAGGACGGACCGCCGCAAGCTGGGCTCGGCCAGCTCCTGGTCCCGCTGGTACTTGTGAAGGGAGACGCTGAACACAAACTGACGCTGATGCTCCCATGACAGGGCGCCGCCGCAGCCACCACCCGAAGAATCATCAGATGAGTCCGGCTGAAGCTTGCGCTTGTGTGGCTTCATGATCATCTTCAAACTGCAGGAGAGGAAAAGAAAATGGCGCAAATCAAGTTATACATTTTTTTATTAAATCTTGTTTGGAATAATGCCATTGACATGAGCTTTTTCTCTATGTGAACTCCTTACAATTAACTAATACTAAAAATAAGAAATATATTAAGTCATCAATTCCAAGTCTTGAGTCGTTCGGAAGGCAACGTTCGAATTTCTCCACTTCGGGAAGTCGAAGAAACCCGATGTCATTTCCGCAACATGGCGGCTCAAAACAAACAGTTTAACATAAAAACGAACTTTTTTAAAAATAAAGAAATGATGGTCGTTCCAATAAAATGTCAAAGCACTCTTGTAGGCGTCGCTGTGCCACATGTGCTGTACTTGTGCTTGAAAAAACAAATTTAAAAATACATTATAAGTTCACACGATGCTAACGTGGTTAGCTTTAGCATCTGCCCCGCCAAAAACATTCCAAATGTAACTTTTTGAGCATCCTTATAGATTACATCGTTTATTTTAATCGTTTGGTGCGTGTAAAATAGAAAAGAAAAAAATCGTTAAAACAGGAGACAAATGTTCCGTGCTCTAGTCCTAAATGACGTCATAGGTATGTGAATATTATGTAAATAGTAAAAAGAAAAAACACAAAATAAACTCCACATGCTTCCGTAATTGACCGGTAGACGGACATTTTTAAAAGCGAGACGTTAGGAAAACGTTAACTTTTCAAAGGTAAAAAACCGACCTGTTGCGTCTCCTCGGGAGGCTGCGACTTCTGAGCTAACGTCAAAAAGTGTTCATTAAAACGCCCAACGTAACGAGCAGCAATGTTAACACGTTAAAAAAATTAATACAATGATTACAGCAACAACTCGTCCGCGTTTAAAGTTTAAATGTTGCCACCATTTTCTTGCTTCCTTCTTCTCCCGCCTGCGATTTGAGCTCCGCCGCAAAAAACATGTCTGGTGTTGGCGAGGTGCATCATGGGTAATGTTGTTTTATCAAGACAGGCCTACAGTGGCCGTTTTTACGCCAAAAAGCTGATGATGGATGATGGAATAACAATCTGAGTCAACGATGATCAACAATCAGTGATTTCCTACCGTTACGTTTGATTAACTGGCGTGTTTTAATGCACGTTGAGTCGCCGTAATTCCAACACGATGACATCACCGTCTCATCGACAGACTCCCATCCGCTTCGCTGTCGCAAACTATCATTTAAAACTAAATGAACGCATGTAGGTCAATTGAATGTAACATACCATTAATAACGATGAACACAAATAAACAGTTACTTTCTTCAACACGCGTCGACTGGGGGGGGGGGGGGGGGGGGCAACTGTACTAAATGACATTAAATAGAGAATTTAATGTTCAGATGTCACGATAGCTTACCTGGAATAAGCCTCGTAGATGCCACGAAGTTGCCGTAAAAGAATAAAGTTAAAAGTTGACTGTTTAGAATTTAAAATCCACTCGTTCGACCTTTTTGCCACATGAAACTCAGTCAGCCAATCAGTGAGCCAAATCCCTGCCGGATGTTAAACATTAAAGAGACTTCAAAATAAACTTGACAACTCCTTTAACGTTATAAAACTCAATTTATTATTAAACAACATCTAACAGCCAATTAGTGATTAAGCCAAAAAGATTATCTGGATTCCTTTTTGTAATGGGGTTGTAGTATGTTTGTTGTGAACTCTTTATTAACTCGCAATAGTTTTTATTTTGAAGGTACAGCTCTTGCGTCTCCGTTCTTCCTGGGAGTGATTTTTTTAAGAGTTGCGCAACATGTCCTTCCAGACAGAAGCTCTAAAGTTCGACGGAACATGATAGAGTATGAATTTAGCGGATAGTTTGGTTTGACGTTTATATCATAGTTAGACGACATAAAACGTGGCGCCCTCGTTTTTTTGTGACAAACGGAAATGACGCATTAATTATGGCGTCCAACTTTATTTCGGGTGGTGTTAACAACTTTACATTCTACGCAGCTGGTGGGTGAGTTTTAGGAGACTTTTGCTAGTGACCCCCGCCCCAAGACACCACCTTAAACTAAAAATAATTAATACAATTAAATACTGCTTTTTGTAATAAAATAAATGTTAAGTAATAAAAGAAACTACTCCTGTGATTTCTTACATTTACTGCAGGGAAAGTGACATTTGACCATACAAAGGACTAATAAAGAAGAAAACAAACAAGACAGCTGCAGTATGTTTTGAGGAGATGCTCGCAGTGCTGGTTTTTAATAACTTAGACAACATTGAGGTGACATTATTGTGACACTACAGTAACAAAACAACAGTCACACATCCATGTCCAGTCTGTTTCAATCCCGATTAAGGTGCACTTTGGAAACATGACCACCACTACTTTTTCTTCTTTTTTTATGTCTTGATTCAGAGTCGGCGGATTTGTCCACGTGTAAAAACAAAAGACAAAGTGAATTCTCTAACAAAAACTGCCATGATCAGCTCTGATTGGATAGATTTTTTTTTTTTTTTAACTGGGAAGCTTGTATATAAAGTATGAGATGCAGAAAGAGTATATATATTTTGTGTGTGTGACAAATAATTACATTTTATTCCAGTGGGATATTTTTCTGTAAGCCAAATTATTGCTCGCACTTGTGAAAAAAAAATAATAATAATCTTAAAATAAAATAAAATAGTACAGCGGTTAGAAGGTGTATGGAACGTTGTTTGAGCATTTATTCAATATCGTGGATATCCAGCTGAACTAGTGTAAGATCCATGTACTAGTACACACTGTATCCTCACTAGTAAAACAATTTAGCACAGGACAAAATGCATACAAGTAAGTGTGACCTTTCAGTGGAAGCCCAAACAATTCTTTGCAACATGTTCTGTCCGCCCCCACTAGTGTAAACTTGGGTGTTCTGATTAATATTGTCTTTGTGGAATATGAATTATGCAGACACATCCACCTGTTTTTATCCATCTCAGGATGCTGCAATTTTGCTGTGTACTGCCACCTGCTGTCAAATGAAATTGACGTCACAGCGCCCATGGGCTCAGTGCTTGTTAAAAAAAAATACATGGGAAAAATAATTGCATATCAAATCAAAATATTGAGGGTGAGTTGGGGTGGGGTAAAATTACAATTATTTAAAAAAAAATCATTCATCCCGAGCTTTTTATTAAATTCCCCTCAATTCCCAGTTAATTCCCACACACAGCTTCAAATTTGGAAAGTTCCACTAAGTCCTAATCATAAATCCTCATGGAAATTGACCATCAGTTTTCCAATCCGATTAAAGTCAAATGAAGGATCTCTTTCTACCTGACATAATCATGGCCATCTCTTTACTTTGCTTTTTAACTGCATCCATGGGGTCCCAAGTTAACACATCAAACTTGGCGTTCGTCTGCTCCTCCTTCATTGGGAAAATAGAAGACTATATTTTACAAGAAGACTAAAACGCAACATCTAATATTTTTTTTTACAAAAGAAGCATAGAGAAAGCGCACGGCTGGGCCACACGCTATGTACAGCAGTGTTCAAAATGAAAAGTCACTTCAAGTCACATGATCCAGAGTGCGGAGGCTATTGAACAAGTGCTGCGAGAAGGACCACGAGGCTTGAGGGGAGAGTCAGGTCGTCCCTTTTATGGTCACGACAACCTGCAGGGTCACTCACTACTTGTGCATTTATTTGAAAAGAGAGGGATGCTAGTTATCAGGGGGGGGTCTGTAAAATAATTTGTATTAAATAATGTTATAACGTAAAAAACAAAGAAAAAGTGATTACCTACGTGTAGGGACCAGTGCGCCAATAAAACAAACATAATAAACTAATTACAAGTATTAAAAACTTTGTGATGTATCATCACATAAATCTGACATCCCTGCATAAATAGTCTTTTTTTTTTTTTTTTAACAAAAGGCGTAGAAATACAGGAATAAAAGAATAAAAGGCATTTTTTTTTCAAGAATGTAGTACTATTTTTTATTTTTATTTTCCTTGATAAGGCGTCTTTCCCAAAATAAAAGGCATAATATTATGAGAATAAAGTTGTTTTTGGAATTCAGTTGAGACTTGTGATGACGTTCTTCGCTCGTTAAACTGACTTTTTAAATTCTCCTTAGATTCAAACTTTCTCGTGGATTTTGGTTATTCGTGGCAGGGTTCCAATGCAGAGGCTCACTGTAGTCCGATTTTTTTTTTTTTAGTTATAATTTTTATTGCCGTTTCACAGTTACAATGAAATTGGAGAATTTTCGAGTATAAAGATGTCTTTTTTCTAATAGAAGTTCACTTGTGATATTTTTCCCTTGTTAAAACTTGAATATATCAAAAATAATACTAAGAAAATGTTATTTTAAATCCTCATTCATAAGACACCACCATAAGTTGTATATTTCTTCACTTAATTTTAACTGTGCCGCTTTTGTAAAGCTTTTCATTGAAATGAATATTCCAACTTCATCTTGGCAAAATACGACTTAACCCATGTAAGACTACAACTTTTTAAACAAGTCAAAATACATCTTTGTTCTTGTAAAGATTATGAATTTTTCTCCTTGTAAACAACAGGATTTTTTTTTTTAATTCTCATAACGTTTCAACTGTTTTTCTCGAAAAAATATGAATTTGTTGTCATAACTTTACTTTTTTTTTTTTTAACTCCTCAGACAATTACGGGGTGGACATGGAAGTTATGTTTAAATCTGGGAAAACGTCTCCCCTGGACTTATAAAGTTTGAGAACAACCGGTCTACAAAGTAGACCCGACGAAGAATGGATCACGAGTGTGGACTGTTGTGGACAGAGTTTAACGAGTCTGACTTGGCCTCTTCTTCATCCTCCTCCTCCTCCTCTTCCTCAGTATGCGAGGGGCCATTGTGTTTGTCATGCCCGCCCGCTGCTGCAGCGTCCCTCGGGGCAGTGCCACGTGCGGCCCCCCTGTCGCTCCGGTGTCTGCTTTGTCCTCGCACCTTGTCCCCAGAGTCACTGTCGTTTTTCGTCTCCTCCGACTCCCCTTCTTCTTCTTCCTCCTCCTCCTCCTCCTCGTCGTCGTCGTCATCCGAGTCGATGCGGTTGAGTCTTTTGCGGACGGGTCGGTCCTCTTCAGATGAAGACTCCGATTCTTGGGACTCGTCCTCGTCCGTGGAAGGTCTTCGCTTCTTTAGCATCTGAGCCAGACGCTTACGCCGCTGTATGGACAACATCTCCCGCCTCTTCCCTCTGCCCATCTTCTCCGGGTCGTCCTCCTCTTTGCCCATCCTCCGGACTTCCCTCCTTTCGTCCTCGTCCTCGTCTTCCTCCGAGGATTTCCGTCGGCGCCGTTTCCCTCTCGCCTGGCCGTCTTCTTCTTCCTCGTCCTCTTGGTCACGTCGTCTTCGCTTGGCTTTGGAGCGGCGAGCGCTGACGTCTTCCTCTTCTCTTAGTCCTTGCCGCTTTCTTTTCCCCCGACCATCTTCATCTTCCTCCTCTTCAGAGTCCCGTGAGGAAGGTGATGCTGGAAGAACAAGTATGATTATTTGAAACACATTAGACATGGAGCAGTGATTTTAAAAGGGGATGTATTGCATATTATTTCACAATTTGAAGGAGATATATGATGTAAAATTGACTTTTTAATATCTTAATACAGATGTGCTTGTGGATGGTCACGTGTGAAATTATACATTATTATATGACTAAAAATATGTCTCTAAGTGAGCTGTTCTGAACTTCTTCCGCACTGTGATGTCACAATGTGGTTGATTTACATAATCTCTCCCCCCAAATCGAAAAAACATTGAAGGGAAAAAAATCAGATAGAAGTAGAATATGCTATATAAATGCCAAAATATTACACGGAAGAACACATAAATATTAGAACCCTATTCTATTAAAAAAATACAAATATCACACAAAAGAAATACACAAATAAAACAAATATGTGACACAGAGATGAAAAGTACACAAAAAAAACAGACAAAAATACATAAATAATAGGAAAACAGACAAATATGAGATGAAAGAAATATGAAAATACTATATTAGAGAGAAATAGAAAAATTGAGTGAGAATAAAAAACAATTTTTTTTAAATACTTTGCTAAAATGTTAGAAATCAAGAAAAAAGGGGGGAAAATATTAGACAAGCGATATAAAAAAAAACATGAACTGAAAAATTACAAGAGGTCTTCGCTTTGGAAATTTGATTCTGTGGGGAGTACTGACCATCGCTGTAGTCGCTGGAGAGACGCTCCTTACGCGGCCGACCTCTCGGTTTCACTTCTTTCTTTTTTTTGGCGGACGTCCGCGAATTGTCCGACGACTCCGACGTCTCCCTGTAGTTGACCTGCTGCCGGTGGCCGCGCCTCAGCCCGCCGCGCTTTTTGTCCGACATGTCGCTGTACATATCGGAGTCTGTCGGAGGAAAGCGCGTGAGCAAATTTGAATGCGATCACTTCATGACATCAATGGCACTCACCTTCGTCGCTGCCCTCCTCCTCTTCCTCAGAAGAGCGTCTCCGCCGCCGCCGTCCCGGTGGCCTCCCGACTCTGTGTTTGGTCCTGCCGGCTTTGTGCTTGAGCGCAACTCTTGCCGGCCGTTTGGGCCGCGACGCGCTGTCCCAGCTAGCGCCGTCCTCATCATCGTCGTCGGCCCCCGATCCTCCAAATTCTTCATCCTCAGAGCTGAACAAGGACAATTAGGACGTTAAAGTCACAAATAAGCTAAACCAGGGGCGAGAAAAAACTTCTGCGGCCAAATACCAAACATGATTTATTTTTTTTTTTAATTACGGGACAGATGGGTCACAGCAATTCACTGATGTGGTTCAAATCTAAAAAGTATTCTCCTGCTCCAAATGTCCAACATCTTGTAGCGATGATGATGTCACCTGTTGCTGAGCATGAAGTCGTCCTCGCTCTCTGCTGCCGTGCTGTCGCTCTCTAGGTCGTTGAGCCGACGACGATGACGAGGACGTGAGGCGAGCGTCATCGGCCGGTTGCGATTTGCCGTGCCGTGCTCCGGCAATGCCGCGCCGGCGGCAAAGTCTCTGCCTCCCCCTGATGTGACATCGGAACCACTTGGTGTTATTACAAGAGGGGTTTTAGCGTGAAGCAAATAGATTATGGTCCTTTCTCTAATGCACCGTGCATATTAATATATTTAAAAAAAACTTAGCTTTGTTTCTAGTCGACTAGCTTAATGCTAACACATAGTGGGAAAAATGCATTAGACGGGCTAACAAATAACCTCTATATGGTGAGTAATTGGTGACATTATAACGCTTCATTCGTTTCTCAATGTACCACTGTACATATTGTGTGTATTTGCATGTTATTTGGTTTATATGGTATATTCCAGAGGTGAAGGAGGGGGCCATAATTTTTCCATCAGTGCCATTGTTTTTGGACACAAAGAGGGACTTTCTAACCCTTTTAAATATGGGCAAAATTCATGCCGGCCGGCAAATATGATTGGCCATTGAAATGCATTTGGAAAATTAGGGGGTGAGCGGGGGACTCTGCATTTGTGTGGATAAACGGCCCCTGGCCACAATATAAGGAAATAAGGCAGTGGCAAAAATAAATAAAAAAAACAAAAGCAAGTCAAGTATTATTATTAATATTATATTTTTAATAGTAACATGGCCCACTCACCACTGTTTATGTCGCCAACGTCTTCCTCAATGGCCTCGTCGATGGCGTCGTCAAAGTCGTCAAATCTGGAGCAGAAATGGTCATGAAACAATTTGAAACGTTAAACCAGTGCTACAAATGAAACCGACAAAATACATTTAACCAGTTAAGGAGGCCGAGTCAGCAGTTACAAACCAACCTGTAACTGATGTGCTTCCTGGTTCTGGTTGACCTCCTCCCCAGATTTTTACTCTTCTTGGCATCTTTCTTCTTGGGGGTCTTTTCGTCTTCCTCGTTTCCCTGTGAGGAGAAAATTCAGTCTCAAATCTCTCTCCTGCGGATTTTTAAGGTGTCCGCCATTTTTGCGCCGGACTCACAGGGATGATGTTCTCTACGCTGATGCCCACGTACACCAGCCGCTCCCGCCTGACGCAGACAGATTTCACTCATCAACTCGTTAGTGTATATGCTGTTTGGCTAGTTTTTAAGTTTTTAATGATCTCATAGAAAGTGTGTGTGTGTGTGTGTGTGTGTTTACCTCCTCTCAGCTCGCTCTCGCTTCTTCAGCGCACTGTCCAGGTTCAGAAGCTGCTCCTCCAGTCTCTCACACAACAGTTTCTGCACACACAAAACAGCTTATTAGCAGCATCGCTAATTAGCTAGCATTACTAAAACCATTAGTGACTATTTTTGACGCTTTATCAGTGATGCGCACTAATTTACGTACAATATTTTGTATTGTTTGTAGACAGGGATATGTGTCACTGAAATGTACATAGAAATAAGATCAGGCAAAGGTGTTGAATTTGAATTGTCCATTTGGCCCTGGAGTGAAAATGCAGTCGTAGAAGCTCTCTTGAGGGTGACTTACATGCTGGCAGGGCGGGCAGAACCACTCGCCATCCGGGATGAGCATGAGTGGCGGTCGTAGACAGGCCGTGTGATATCCGCTGTCGCACGAGTCGCACAACAGAATCTAATGATGACACGGGCAAACAAGCTGAAGCCACCGCAAGCGCCCGGCGATGACATCATTCAGGTTAAAAAGAAAACAGTTACGCACCAGCTCCGGGTGGTTGGGAAGGCCGCAGTGAGTGCAAGCGTCCTCCTTGGGAAGGTCCTCGGACTGGCACGAGTTGTCCGAGTGGCTTCCTGCTTCGCTGGCCTCCCCGCCTCCTCCAGCCTTATTCGATGCCTCCGGATCTTCTTCGTTCTGTTTGTGGCGCTTTATGTTGGACCAGCGGGGGTGTCGGTGTCTCCGCTTACCCTGAACATGTGGAAAAAAGGACCAACCTACATTTACAACCAAAATTTGAATATTAGTTCTGTGAACTTGCATGAATGTATTCTCTTCATTTGGTAGCTTTTCTCTCAGCTGCACAGGGGAGGATCTTAGATATATATATTTTTTTTGTCCAATCAGATTTTAGTCTGTGTTGCCATGTTCATCTAATCTGTCCGTAGAATAAGGTAAAGTGACAATACCCTTCGCTTCCTCATTTGGATGACAGCTTTTGCTTTTTCGTCTTTCTTGTCAGCAACACTCTGCTCTTCATCATCTTCATCTTCTTCCTCCTCCTCCTCCTCCTCTTCTTCTTCTCTTGTCTCCGGTCGCTGGCCTTTCTTTTTTTTCGGGCTGTCGGCTGCCTTGGAGCTTGGCCTGAAAAGTTGACAAAGCAGATGACTGCTAAAAAGCTACCGGTATACTATATGCTATACTTGTTTTGAATGTCATTGTCATGTTTTTTTTTGCATGAGCAAAGGGGGAAAAACAGACTAGAATTGAAAATCGTATATTCGTGAAATAAGTCTGAGATGTTTTCAAGTCATATTGCTCAGGGTTATTTTTAACAAGTTGATGTTTGATGTATCTGACAAACCTGCAGATCCTGGCAGACCTCCTGAGGGACCTCCCCTCCGACGTCTCTTTCTGCTGCTCCTTGGCCTTCATCTTGTTCCTGCGATGAGGCGGGATTTTGATCTTCAAGCGGATCCCTTCCTTCTGGAGCTCTGAGGAGGCCTCCTCTCGTGGCCGCGGCTTCTCCCCGGCATCCTTCTCACCGGCATCCTTATCACCGGACTGATCCGGTAGACCACCATTGACACTTTCCTCTTCCTTGTCCTTTACCTTCAACTCTGCTTCGACTTTTCCTGAAGTGCTCACATCCTTGTGATGTTCATCTTCGCTTCCTTCTTTTTCCACGTCAAGTTCTCGTGTTCCCAAGTCAGTGTTATCTCCCTGAAGGACACTTTCATCGGTTTCCTTGTCAGCACTTGTTTTCGCATCCTGGTCGATGCGTGCCGTCTCCATGACGACGGGCTCGTTCCTCACCAGCACTGACTGGCGTCCCACCTCCAAGGTTCCTACAAATTTCAAATGTCAAAAATTGCCATGCCTTTTCCAGACCATAATAATTACCATTTGTTTTTTTTTCAAAAGTAACTAAATAAATCTGATAATTCTTGGTTAAATAAAATAATTTGTGAGATTTTAATATCTGTAATTGTTATCATTATTCTATTTGTTCCACAAGAAAAAAAAAACGGAAATAGGCAAATTCACATTTCTAAACAATGAGGGATTACTGTTTTCCAGACTTGGAAATGAATCAAATCAAATGTTATACTTTCCGTACTTGTGTTGGAACCCTGCACGTTCTTCTCTTCCTCCGCCACTTTGCAGCCGTTCTCATCGTTGGACGTCGGTCCACGGATGACCCCCACGTGATGCGACACTATTGTCGACCTCCCATTTGTCAGCTCAGGGTGTTCTTGTGATACCGCCTGGCCACCAGCTGGCGCTAATGAGCTGTCCTTGTTCTGTATGACTGAGGGGTTACACACTATGATGCTGCTGCTGCTGCTGCTGCTGTTGCTGCTGTTGTTGTTGTTTAGGTGGCTGCCATGGTAGCTTTCGGCCAACTTCAGCTCTCTCTTCTTCAGTGGTATCTTAGCCTGCTGGCTGCTCCTGACCACGGCACGCTCAGCCTCCTCTTCCTTGTTCGCTTCCTGCTTGGGTGCCGTCGTCATGACGACAGGCGCGTCTCTGCACTCGGATTTGATGACAGAGGTGATGGTGCTCACATGGTTGTCGATGGGGGGCACTCGATCGCTGGTCTTCTCCTCTTTTTCCTCCTGCTTGATACTCGCTGTCTCCTCCTCGTTTCTCGCTAGAATCAGAAAATGACAACGATTTATTTCCCACTAAAGTCCTTTTTTTCCCACATACAATTATATCGGTGAGGCAAGTTGGAATTACACACCACACTTTAAAAAGCTGCTTTAACAAAAAAAAGATTCAAATGAAAATTGTCCTGAAAAATAAACTTAAATTAATCGATAAAATTGGTGTGACCCAGCCAGTAGAATGTTAATCTAACCTTGTTTGAGGGTTTTTTCCTCTTTTTCAACTTTCACCTTGTCCTTGACATCCTCTGAGGTCTTGTGGAGTTTGCCATCCTCTTCGTCTACTTTGATGTCACACAAGAACAAATGATGTGCTCAGGTTGCTGTAATTTTCACTCACATACATAAAATCCATCCATCTTATTTAGCATTTTTCCTCCTTAAGTAACGGGAGTTAGCTGGACTCGGTGTGTGTCACTTTATTTTCCTTATGCAAGGCATTTTTTGATAGCAAATTGAAAATATTAAAGCATTGTTTATTCACTTACCTGCATCTCTGTGATCAGGACTGCTGCATTCAGAATCAACCAGTTTCTGCTCTTGATCCTGGTTCAGGTTCGGAAACACTTGGGCCTTCAGGAGCTCCAGAGCATCAGCCAGGTCATTGCGGGTCCTGAGGGGGACCATCAGGAAGGACACAAGTTGAGAAAAACACAATTCCGATGGCAAATCAGGCCTTCCGTTTGGTTACGGTACCTGACGATGCACCTCCAGGTGGAACCGTCAAGGTCGTCCTGCTCCTCCGTGTACAGCCGGATGTTTTGCTCTTGGTCCAGCTGTAGCCAGTACATGAGGCCTTGCTTGTCCCGCCCGATGGGCTGCAGGCGCATCTTGTCTGGCTCTTCCTCATTGATCACAGCTTTGAACTTGATGTTGTCATCAAACTGGCACTCACAAAGATACTGAGAAAATAAAAGAGGAGAATACAATCAATTTTCATAGCCACAAAAACTGTTGGGGTAAATTAAAAAATTAAAAAGTCAATTTGATCAATCTTAAAACCACTCATCAATAAATGTGTGTGCTGAGTGGATGAAACAGGCTTGATATTGATATAAATTAGGAAAAGTTGCAAGAATACTTCAAATTTAATATTTGTAGTGGTTTCATCTCATTTAAGAAAGATTACTTACATTCACCTCATCCACATGCAACAAAACAAAGTATTGACATTTTTTACAAGCTACTTTGACACAACTGGACTACAATAAGGATTTTGAGACCGTTGAATAGCAAATTCTAGTATTAAATGTCATTCTTAAGGACTTTTTAAGTCTTTTTCAAGATAGGCAGAAATTAAAAAAAACACAGGTTTATCAATCACACATTGATGTGGCACCGGGACACTAGCATACATGTCGTACTTTAAGGATGCTGGATTTGCACTCCATGGACATGTCCTGGTAACCATTCTGTTCCAGCTCCCATGCCCAGGCGCTGTTCAGCTCCTGACAACTCTACAAGAAAACAAACAACAGATTTACCTCTTTGAAATCTCACTCTCACCCTGATCACAAGTCAAGTCAACCGACTATGTGCTTCACTTGCTTTGGCCAGGTATTTTTCCCAGCGCTCCGTCGTCACGGTCTTGCCGAGTTTTCGGAGCAGCTTCACATGAAGTTCTATGAGAGGTTTGGGAACTGGAAAAAAAGAAAGAAATTGGTAAGATATTCAAAACTTTAAACGTATGCACCCATGGTCCACTTGTTTGGACCACCTTCAAACAAATAAAATGTATTTAGAAGAGACAGAAAGAGAGACAGAGAGAGACTGGTCTTTTTATGAACAAGCTATGATTTCAGACTGTCCCTGGATGCAACAACTGAGTTTTGAATTGATGTACAGTAACATGATATTACCAGTAAATTTAAGTGCTATCAGACAACTAGATACTTATTATATCAATAAATAAATTTACATCCTCCACTGGGCTCGACAGTATTGTCGTAAATCGCTGTTACGACGTCACAAGACATTAAAACTGAAACTAAACGACTCGATTTATAAAGCAAGCTCAAGCGATGTACAGTACAAACGTAACACTTTAAATGGGATTCGTTAAGATTTATTGGGGCAAAAATATGACAAACATCATAAATCCAGCTTGTATCAACTCTCAGCATCAATGCTAGCATGGCGAGCTAGCGAGCTGTGAAAGTATCTACTGCGCATGCGCACATTTGACAGCCACCAATTCTCATCCATTCTGTTTTTAGCTATCCCCCCTCCTTTTTTTTTTAAACCGTGACGATTACATTATTGTCAAATAACCAACAAACGTGAAGTTGGACGTCAGTTTAAAATTGAGCTCCCGCTACCGGTGAATTGAAGCAAAAAAAAGTACACCTGACAAGACTCGAGTCGACTCGGAAGAGCTAACCAGGCTGCATCATGGCTACCTTCTCTTCACATTCACCCATTTCAAGTCTTGTTGTTGCTCGTCTTCTCCTCACACAACATTCACCACATCTCGCCACTTCTAAATAACACTGGACACCACTGAGCCACTAACTTAACCTCGTTGGCGTTATTATGTCCACGCCAAATGAGCGTGAAGGTTCTTCTTTTTTTTTTAGGGGTGCGCTAGCTGAGCTCGATGTTAGCTTCGACGGTTTCTCCTGTTCCAAACTTGGGAACTCATTTCTGGTTGTTTGTTTGTCTAATGGCGGAAGAATGAAAAGCGAGGCTAAAATGTCGCTATGTGTAGCAACGTCGTTATAGTCACGATGATGATGATGTTCACCAGGGCCAACACACATCTTCATCACCCTCACCATCCTCGCGATGATATTGGTGATGGTGCCCGGGTGCCCCCCTTCTCCTCCTCCTTATCCTCCGAGTGTCGCAGCTTTTCCGCCACTTCTTCCCTTCGTCACAATATTACCAAAAATGAGCCTCTCACCTGACGTCTTATCGCGCAGGTAACCCTCCATTTGCGGGTACGTCATCTCGGGCAGGTCGAGGACGGCCCCGTAGCGCTCCATGAACGAGCAGACCTCCGCGAAGCTCGGGCACAGCGCCGGCTCGGAGCTCCTGAGCAACGCCGGAGCAGCCATCTTTCCAGGCGGAGTGAAGCGGGAGGGGAGGGCCGGTCGCGGCTGGGAGGGATGCGAGTCAAAAGGGAATGAATGGGAGAAGCGGGCGGGCAAAGCAGTGATTGTGGATCGACTAAAACTTCCGGGTAAGCTTTTGGGCGTAAAACCACCAATCTCATAAACCCGTATTTTTTTTTTTTTTGTAGTTGATATTTTTTCTTACATTGACAGCAAATATGTACTGGTATTTTGGTGTAATTGTAACTTGACTACAATGTGACAAGTTAGGAGTTCAGGCAGTCCAGGATGTTTTTTTTTCTTTCACCAAACGTGCTCTAAACCAAGTTTAAACTGGTCAATGCAAACTAATTTACTTTTCCGTGGCACACCGACTTTTATAACATTAAAACTGAGTGCTATGTAGCGTATAGACGGATAGATAGATAGATAGATAGATAGATAGATAGATAGATAGATAGATAGATAGATAGATAGATAGATAGATAGATAGAATTTGTGAGATTAGCAATGTTCACAAAAAAAATGGATTTCGGTGGATTTTGAAATTCAAATCTCCTTGCCATTAAAACAATACAGCATTTTAGAGCCCTAACTGGATGTTGCTGCATTCCCAGACTCCTTAAAAATACCCATAAACAATACTCAACGTTGTTCTTCGCCAAAGCAAAGTCACAATTTCATAACCCCGAATAAATCCTAACAACGAAATCAAATTACAGTAAATCGCGAATGCAACGCCGTCGTTGTTGGAAAGACAATTTCCGATGGACCTCAAGGCAACATTTTAGGAAGTCCGAGCCAGTCTCTGGTCCGTGGAGGCATCGCCATAAAAATACCGGAAGTGTTATGGAAGTGAAAGTTATCTTTTGTTTCAACTGTTGAATGTCTCGCTGGGCACATGTTCTAACTTCTTTAACTCACCCTCGTTAACGCCAAAAGTGTTGTACACACAGCCATGTTGGAGTAGTAAACGACTCGTAAAGAACGGAAAGGTGAGTTATCCATTTCGCCGCTTTTATTAAATTTAAACTAGCCGCTTTTGCTAATCAATTTTCAGTAAATCTTGAGTGATGCATTCATGTACATTCTGTCAAATTAACATTGTAAAATTAGATTAGGCTTGTTATGATTGCCAGTGAATTCAGTGTAAAAAAAAAAATCCGTTCCACTGCACATTTTAAAATAAAATAAAATAGAAAGCAAACGTAGACCACTTAGGACAAAAAGCTAATGTTGTTCATGTAGAAGCTGTTTGTTGTCACGGCTTGTTTTGTACTTGCTTTTATTTTTAACTTGCAAGCAGACAGCTGCACATGCAATGCAGCGATGCTGACCGATGCCTCAGACAAGCTCGTTCATGTCTGCTGTATTTTTATAACATTTTTTAGCGTGTTTGGGTGGTGCAAAATGATGTTTTTGTGACACAGGCTGCATGCTGACTATTAAAAAATCTTGCAAATGCATAATAATAAATGGGAAGTGTCACCCCTGCAGGCATTTTTAAAATGTATTATTATTGCACTTTGTACACAATGTTTATACACACAGTCAGACACTGTATTGATTCCAAAGGTGTCATTAGATTGAATGAACCAGTGTTACTCACATGAAAAAGATGACTGTATTTAATTTACTGATCATGCAAGAATTTAAGGAAGTTTCCTTGGCATCATGTTTAAAAACACAAACACACAATGCTCCATGTGATGGCTGTCGTGTGTCCTTCGTATCTCAAGTCATGAGTCACACTGGGTGTTTTGCTTGCATGTTTTGGCAACATTAACCACACGTCTTTTAGTCTGCATACCTGTGACTAGTGTCAGTGATGCTTCCATGGCAGCATGCCATGTTCACAAAAATAAAATAAAATAAAAAGTTGCAATGTGCCCTCACAGCTTCGCAGTGAAGCTTAATTAATATTGATGTCGTTTTTCATCCACTTTAGATGGCGTATGCTCAAAAGCATTATAATTTAGTGTCACTCATCTGTCTAGGATTCTTAATCGAAGCTCATTTGGGCAAATGCCTAGTCTAATTTTGTCACCGTAGGTGCACTAGTATTCACTCAAAATGGCTCAATTTATTTTTAATTTGGGGCATAGGTCCTTGAGACTGTTTGTTGTCCCCTCAATTTTGTGTCGATCGGTAAAAATTATGTCATGGCTTTCAGACTTGGTCAAAATGGCTGCTTTAAACCAAAATGGCTGACTTGTGTCCAATTTTGGGGATGGCTCTTCAACACTTTTTGGCGCGTCCTGCTATCATAGATTTGTCCACCCAATTTGGTGTTAATCGGTGACTGTTAACTATTTAATGTTATTACGGTATGATTTTTTAAAATAAAAAATGTATAGTACGTTACTGTAGAGTGCTATTTCAGGCATAAAAAAAAAAAACTATTCCTTGATGTATCATGTAACAAGATGTATGTTATTGTGCTGTACCTCATCTTGCATCCCAGAGCGTGATCATGGCCATCGCCCACGTAGCCACCGAGTACGTGTTCAGCGACTTCCTCTTGAAGGATCCCACCCAGGCTCGATACCGCAGCGTGCGCACCGAGCTGGCTGTGGACAAGATGGTCACTTGCGTGGCCGTGGGCCTTCCTCTCCTCCTCATCTCGCTGGCCTTCGCGCAGGAAGTATCCGTCGGTCAGCGCCCTTTTATTACCTCCGCCAAGCATGAAAACGCAGATTGGGTTGTTGGTTTGTCGCTTGTTCACTAGGAAACGCAGTGTAAATGGTACAATCCATGGGCCAGGAAGTTGTGTGCTTACTAGCAAACAACAACAACAAAAATGGCAAAATTATTCAACAACAGGAATTTGTTTGTTTTTAAGATGTGTGTAACCCCAACCCAAATGCCTCCCCTCCAGCATAATAAAAACTGATACAGTCCAAATGTCTTACTCTGTGAACCAGGAAGTAGTATGCTAGCTAATAAACAATACATATGTACACATAGTTGAAACTCTTTGAAAATGAATGTATTTTAAAAAAATATATATAGAGATATTATTTAATTAATTTTATTTAGTTAGTTTCAAGATTAAACGGTTCTCCTCAGAACCAGAATTTGTACTGTCCTATTGACCCATATCGCCCTCCGTGAACCCTGAAGTAGCCTGGTAACAACCAGAGATGTGGAACTGCACGATATTTATTAATTTTACAAAAGGGACTTATTTTAAGATTTTGGTGCATTTAACATAATTAAAAAAAAATCCCCCCCCTATGATAGAATCAAAATTGGTCCCTAGTCTTATGTCACATCTGACTAGGAATTAGCTAAATTGCTAACAAGCAAACAAATACAAATGTCTTCACACTTCTTAAATGGGCCTTTTCCGCCCAGATGAAAAAAACAACCGTATACAATACATATTTGAAATTTTCTCAAAAGGAATAAATTTTCTCTATTTACATTAGTTTCATCATTAAACAGTTCTCCCCTGCCTCAGATCCAAAATTGGTACAATCCTTATCTATCATCCTCCGAGAACCAGGAAGTAGCTTGCTAACTAGCTAGCAAACACAAATACAAGTTGTGGAATTTAATTTACTTTTTTTGCCATTTGTGTTACTTCAGGAACTCAAATCAGCTGCTTCGCTCCCAGCAACTTCTCGTGGAGGCAGGCGGCGTACGTGGACTCGTACTGCTGGGCGTCTGTGCACACGCACACGCTGCCTCTATGGCTGCACAAGGTACACGCGCACACACACACTCTTCCTCTCTCGCCGTCACTGTTGACACTCGTGTGTCTTTCCGGCGTAGTTCTTCCCGTACATCCTGCTGCTGGTGGCCATGGTGACGTACAGTCCGGCTCTGTTCTGGAGGTTCTGGTCGGCGCCGTTGCTGCAGTCGGACCTCGGCTTCATCATGGAGGAGCTGGACCGATGCTACAACCGAGCCGTCACGCTCGCCAAGCGCATGACCACCAACGCTTTGCAGGGGGCCGACAGGTACGTTCTATATAGAATATATATATATAGAATTTTTTTCATTTCGCTTTTAGTGTAGTTTATCTTACTTGACTTTATTTTTTGTTTTCATTGAAACTTCAGTTTGCAGCCATCGTGAGTGATGTCATGCATCGTTCCAACGTATTTACTTTACTGTACTTACTTTAAAAAATAAAAGGTAATTACGTTGCTTTAGTTATTAATTTTAATTGATTTATTTAGAATATTTTTACTTTCCCTTTTTTAAAAAAAAAAAAAAGTTTTTCTTATTAATTAAAATTACCTTACTTTTAACTGGATTCTATCTTATTTTACTCTATTTTATTGCACTTTACTTTATTTGATTTTTACTATACATTACTATTTTATTTTGCTGGATTTGATTTCTTTTCTCTTGCTTTACTGTAATTTTAAAATGTTTACTTCACTTCATTTATTTATATATATATATATATATATATATATATATATATATTTTTTTTTATATTTTAATTTTGTGTGTTTTACTTTGTTCCCCATCAGTTAACATCCTGTAAAGTTTGCCTTATTAACTTTCCGTCTTTTAACTTACATCACTTAGTCTTACTATAACACGTACCCTTTCAAAATAAAACTTCCTTCCTTCAGTCACCTATTTTCAATGCTCATTGTTATCGTAAAGTTGCAGCGACCTGACGGAGGGCTGCTTCAACTACCCGCTAGTTGAGAAGTTCCTGATGACCAAGCGTTGCTCTCGCGTCCTGCTGGCTCGCTACCTGCTGTGCCGAGGTCTGACGTTGGCCACGCTGCTGTGCGCTTGCCTCTACCTGGCGTACTACCTGCGCTTGGCCTCGCTCACCGACGACTTTGGCTGCACGCTGAGAGTGGGCCTGCTGGCCAACGACTCGGCCGTCCCGGACAAGGTGCAGTGCAAGCTCATCGCCGTGGGAGTCTTCACGCTGCTCAGGTACGCGCTCCGCTTCACGCTACAAAAAAAAAACGCACGTATATTTTATTTTGAAAAGGAATATGTTACAAAAATGTTTGAAAGTTAGGGAAAAAGGGGGAAATTCTCAGCAGGAAGTTTTATTTTGAAAGGTCAAATGGTACAGAAGGATGGGAACTGCCGTGAAAGGAGACGAAAAGAATGAAAGATGAAATGAAATGTGAACTATACCGGGCAAGAAGTTTTATTTTGAAAAGTCAAAAGAACGAAAATTTGATGAAAAATCTTAATTTTACAATAAGATGGAAGCTGCAATAGAAGTCAAGCTACTGGGCAGGAAGTTTAATTTTAAAAAGCCAAACACTGGAGAAGGCTAGAGACTGAGAAGAAGGATGTTTATTTTGACAAGTCAGATGGGCAAAGATGTTGCAAAGGACATTTTATTTTGAAAGGTGAGACAAATCGAAACTGAGAGAGCCGAGATACTGGACAGAAAGTATTGTTATTAAAAGTTAAATGTGACAAAGGAATGGAACTGAGAGGAAAGTTTAGCTGCTGGGCAGGAAGTTTTATTTTGAAAAGCCAAACACTACAGAAGGGTGGTCGAGATGAAAAGAAAAATACTAAGCAGGAATATTTTTGGGGAGAAAAGCCAAACAGTTGAGAAATCTGGAGCCTCAGATGCTGTACATGAAGTTTTACTTTGAAAAGTCAGAAGGCTGGACACTAAAATCAAAGACAAGCTGCTGGGCATGAAGTTTTAATTTGAAACTCACCCGGAAGCGTTTTCCTCCCAGCCTGGTCAACTTGATCATCTTCTCTGCGCTGATCCCCGTGGTGATCTACGCCAGTCTCCGCCCCCTTTTGTGTCACCGCTACGCCCACTTCCTGGAAACCTACCAATCGCTGCCCACGGTGAGCGTCCTGCCCATGCCCAGCGGCCAATGGGACGACCTCTCGCTCTATCTGCTCTTCTTGGAGGAGAACATCAGCGAGCTCAAGTCCTACAAATACATCAAGGTCTGGATGTATCCTAAACATATTACTCTTTTGTGTAAGGTCCCCATTATGTTTCCACATAGCATGGTTCCTATGTTGTCTTCATTAATGCCCATTTTGTCCTTTTTTCTTTTGGGCCAATCGTGTCCCCTATGACATTCTGTAATGATGTCTTAATTGTGTGTAGGTGCTGGAGTTGCTGAAGAAAGGAGAAGAATGCTCAGGCGAGGACTTTGACGCCATGGGTCTGCTGCAGACGCTGTGTCTTGTCAAGATGGACACGGTGGACGCGAAGAAAACGGCCAAAGTGGCGGCCAAACCCGACCAGCTCGTCATCCACGAGGAAGAGTCGGACAAGAACAACAGCACGAGACACAACAAGCACGAGGATGAAAGCACGATGGGAACTGAGATGAAAGGTAGGATGCTGGACAGGAAGTTTTATTTTGAAAAGATACAAGTTATCCAAGTATGGAAACTGAATTGAAAGGTGAGATTCTGGATAGGAAGCTTATTTTAAAAAGTCAAATGTTATAGAAAATCATAAGATGTGATGGTAAAAGTGAAATTACAGCTTTATTTTGAAAGGTCAAACCTGACTAAAGAATAGATCCTGAGATTAGACAGGATGCAGGAAATTTTATTTAGAAAAATTCAAATTTTAAGGAAGGATTATAATAGAGGAAAAGTAAAAATACAGGTGAGAGGCTCAATAGGGAGTTTTATTTTGAAATGTCATTACAAAAGCGTGAAAGTTGAAATTCTGAACCGGATTTTTTTACTTTGGAAATTCAAACTGAGAGGAAAGGTTAGATCCTTTACAGTAAGTTTTATTTTGAAAGGTCCAACATCCCATCATTTCTTTCCAGAGTTGACTCCCTTGTTGCCGGGCAACGGTGATGTGACTGGCAGAACAAACAGCGAGGGCGGGGCTCTGCGGCAGCGAGCAATGTGATTGGCTGCCGGCTTTCCCGCCAGAGCCACATGATGTCATGATATCTGCGTATCCATCCAGCTCATTTGCATGTTGTTTCTTTACTTGTGTGCGTTTGTGTGTGCTGCCTTAGCTCAATTATGGGATGTACCACTACCAAGGGATCATGTGACTGATCATTTCTACCATCCATAAACTAGAATGACATCATCAGAATGAGACTTGATGCATTTATTTGCACTGTTTTTCTTGTGTTTTATGATTGTTATGAAGCAAATATTCTCATGTATGTAATGTAATAATCATAATGGTATTTGGAGTTTGGATATAGAGGAATACTGTAAAAATGTACGGTACAACGCCTTAACACTGGAAGGGCTCAAGTTGTTTTGGTGCATCTTTAATACTGGCCGCATGAATGTAAAAAAATATTTAACACCCTCGTGAAGTTACTTGGGATGTTTTGCATGACTTTTTGAAGTGGTACCTTTTGTGCTTCGTGTTGACTTTGAATATGCATTTTTATTATGTTGTCTGTCATTTAGAAAATAAAGTAGCTGCTTAAGTGCTTTGCATCTTAGTTTTTGTGCTTATTTAAAATTAAAGTACATGTTAATTTATTTTTTGATGCCTTTTCAAACAGCATACATGAAAAAGAAAGGAAATTTGGTAGATTATTTAATTGTAACAATACTTAATGGCAATAAATCTTCATAGAATATTTGGCTATTTCTCATGCACGACAAATTTTGTGAATAAAAAAAGCACACCAGGAAATACATGTTATATCATTCCTTTTTAAATTTTATTTTTCAATAATCTTTCCATCCTGCTGCTGAGTATTTGCGATGATATTTTCTACTACATGATGAGCGTGTCTTGGTTAAGGCGTAAACATCAGCAAACACAAGAACGACAAAAAATAAATAAATAGTTCAGGCTGTGGCGGGTTCAACAACGGTTCAACATGGCCGACAGCACGACCAGCTGCCTCTGGTTGCTCGGTTATGACATCATCTTTTTCCTCCCCCAATCATTTTAACAGCTAAAATGATTTTAAAGTGAGCAAGGTTGTTCTAAATACAGAATACAAAATATTAGTAAGACACTCTAGTGATTACAGTGTCACCTTAACTAACAATTACACCAAATTTACACAATTTTAGATTTTCCAGTTTCAAGCCATCACTCTTTTATTTTATTTTTTTGCTTTGTTTAATTGCTGCCCGGAAATGGCTTACACATGAACTTCAGACACTCAACCACTAGATGGCGGCAGTGAAATTCCCCACAATCTCGACAACGTCGGTTCTAGTTGGGTACCAGGTTCGTAGGGAACGTAGAGGTCTCTGTTGTGTTTTGTGTCTGCAGCAATTTTACGGAATTTCTCATCATGGGTAATAAGAAAGTGAAATTTAATTTTTTTTCTCCCCATTCCACTCAAAATTAGAGTGACAAGTGAGTTTCAGATATGCTGCTGAGCACACGCTAGCTTGTCACTGGAAGAACTTGTAAATCGGGGTAGTCACGGTACACTGTACTTGCTTGGCATCTGCTTCATTCCCACGAAAAATTAAACTTTTGATTTTGCAACCCTAGAAGGGAACGCACGACTAGTTCAAGATCGTTCACAAATGTCCGACGTTCTTCAATGATGCCAAAAACTCTGATTGGAAGACTTTCTCCGAGGCAGCGCGACGTGGATTGTGATTGGTCCGTTGCCCGTGTCAGTGCTCGACAAACAAAACGACGTACAACAAAGCATGCGTCAACAATTCAGCTGTCAGGTGGATGGACACATTATTTGGAGTCACATGCAAATATTCTGTGGTTTGTTAGTTTTTTGGTTCTTGCTGCTCCAAAAAAAAAAAAAAAGTTTATGTGTCGGAGGGAGGCTAATGGGAGGTAGAATATATATATATATATTTTTTTTTTATAGGGAAATCAAAAAATAAAAATAAAATAGAATTTGTGTTTCAGATGAAAACTAACTATACTTTTTTCTTACCATGCCAAATAAATGTGCTTACAATATTCTTAAGAGAAATAAATAAAAACAAAACACATCAAGCTTTTCGTAAAATATCATTAAATCAAAAACTTTTTTCTAATGAATTTACAGGAAATGTAAATTTCAATATATTACAATACAAACGTTATTTTTTTAATGGCATTAATCTGCTTCAGTCACCTGAAAATAAACGAAGAAAACACCTAGTAATTATTATTTTTTAGGGCCCAATTAGCCAAACTATTTTTAATTTATTATATATTAACACTTTTCACCATAATACAAATATTAAGACATTCAAACAAACTAACTAAAATAAAATCTGCAAAAATCTAACTTTTGCTAACTTTCTAGCTGATTTTTGTCTCTGTTGTAAAGTGAAACACATATTGATGAGCAACATATTGTATAACTGTAATTCCTATGCTTATTGTTTTAAGCATTAAACGACCAAATAAGTTATTTTATTAATTACGTCCATACATCTTTTTAACCACTTATTCATTACATGTTCCTTTTCATTAATCACAGAAATAATTCTGATCGATTAATTGGCCAGAATTCTCAGAATCAGAATTTTATTCTGGCAAATATTGGAATTGGGGGGGAAAAATCCATAGCGGTTTTGATTCCCTATTAATAAATTCTTACCTCCCATCAGCCAACATCGCACAGTAGCAGCAGAGGGTTAAAAACACACAAGAAGGTGTCATGTCTTCCTGACGTGCACATTTCAGCGCCCCCTTTAAGACTTACGAGTGTCGTGATGGTTTAAAAAAAATTGATCCTTTTAGACTAGTATTCTCTTTGTTCTCACTACTAAGCCACTGGGAGAACAACTGTGTCTAGTAATGTTTTTTTCTCATTACTTTATGACATTTCTACTACACAATTTTCATTCAGGGCATTAGTAGGACATGGAAAAATATTCGATTCTATATCCTACTACAGCAGTGAGGACAAAGAGCACACTAGTACATGGACCTGGAGGCAAATAGATGAAAATTGATTGCCGGAGCCTGATGACATCATCAATGCTTCCGCGTAATCCGCCCATACGCTTTCCCCCTCCCATTTGAACCAATCAGAAGCCAGTACACGAGGTAAAAAAAAAAAAAGAAGAAGTTGTGTTGATTGCACACTCACTCATCTGCTTAATGGTGCCCACTTGTGGCCTGGCATGCACACTGCAGCGTCGTCCAGTCCTGACGCTCTCTTGAAAAAAAAAAAGAAAAGAACGTTCATTCGGGAAGCAGTGAAGCAGATGACATGGGAAACTTTGTGAATGAAATGTTAGCAAAAAAATATACTTGATATGAGATACATGGACATTCTCTGTATCTTAATGCCGTACTTTGACGGAATTTTCCATCTAAGGCCACGTCCGTATGTATAAGGATATTTTTATCATGGTAGATTAGAGAGGATAAAATCTACATCCACCCGGAGCGCCAATCTATAAAAGACGATCAGATATGTATCTCAACTCAAGGAGTGCGATTTCATTGGGCTTGACATCTTTTAAATCAAAACCTATTTTCGAATCGGTTTTGGTGTCACCCACAGAACGGGCTTTTTAAAAATAGCATTATCTTGCTGTTGCTCAAGTATAAACGACACACATTCTATGGAGTTTCACATTATATGTTAGCGTTCAGCTAGTAAGCTATTGTTAGCTATATGGTTTGTCTGAACATTTTAGTGTTTCAATATACACTGTTTTTTTCTTGTGTTGTATTTGTTGCTGCTCTGTCATGTGTATGTGTGAACGTTGTTTAAAAGTTCAGTAAAAATGACTTTAACTATGCTAGTTTCTGTTAGCTGGTCAAAAGAGTTTCACATTACATGTTAGCATTTGGCTAGTGAGCTTTTGTTAGCTATATGGTTTGTCCGAATGTTTTAGTGTTTCAATATACATTTTTCCTCTTCTGTTGCATGTGTTGCTGCTTTGTGTGTGTGTGTGAGTGCGAACGTTGTTTAAAAGTTTAAAATTACTTTAACTTCTATGCTAGTTTCTGTTAGCTTGTCAATTGAGCTTCACATTAGCATGTTAGCATTTGGCTAGTGGACTTTTGTTAGTTACTGTAAAATCCTGTGATTTCCTGTCTTTTTGTTGTTGCTTTTTTGCAACAACAAAAAAAAAAAGATCTAACATTTTTGGGCTAATCCTATTAACATACGAAAGATTTATTTATTCTGATAATAAAGGATGCTAGCAAATCGAGGGATTATATCATATGCAAGTACAAAGAAAAAAATATTTCTAAGGGTGATTGTTGGTGGGATGTATTATACATGTGTGTGTGTTATATTTTATGAATTTTATGGTATATGGTTTTATTGGGATGTATCATGGTTTGCGTGTACATGTGGACGTGGCCTCAGAGTTACGTTTTTCAAACAGGAAGTGAGTCAAACCACAGCCTGTGAGATTAACATGTGATTGATGACCAGTAGAGACGCAATCAAAACCAAAGCATGTACAACTTCCTCTCGTCAGGACACGCACTTGCATCACTAGCTATTCAGAAATAAAGAACATACATATAGGCTGTGATGTGGCAACACAAAACGCTCAAGTGTGATTAGCCACAAGAAGAAGAAGAAGAAGAAGAAGAAGCTGCAGTGCTAAAAAAGTGCTCAAGTGTTTGCATCGCTAAAGAAAAAGAAGCGCACGATGCTAATGGCAACGACGATGATGTTTCTACATGGCTTAAAGTTCTCAGCGCTCGCCCGACTCGGAAAAAAAAAAACGCTTTGTCATCACGGTGACGATGACGCGATGAAGAGAAGATGTGCTAGCCTCCTGGCTTTTTGCATAAAATGGAAATCGTCATCACCAAAAGAAGATTGAAAGAGGATTCTTGCCCTTTTTTTCGCTTCTTTTTTTCTGCTTGTTTGGGTTGGCATTTCCGTCATCATGGCGTTGGTTGTTTGGTGCTGAACAGTGGGGAGTGTTACATGGGAGTTCTCCAGCGGGGGGCGCTGCAGGCTACGAGCCCTCCCGCTCTGTGCAGTCCTCGTCGTCGTCTTCCCGCTGCCCGTCCTCGTCCTGGCCCTCCGTGGCTAACCGGGCTGGCTCCTCGCCGTTCAAGGTGGGACTCCGTGAGGACTTGAGCAGCTTCTCCTCCAGCTCGTGCAGCGACGGCTCCTTGTACATGCACACTGAGCACAAAAACATGCACAATAGAAAAATGTTATCCTCATCGTTCCAGTCTCGGGAGTGATTTTGAAAATATATTTTTTTCTTCAATATTATAATTGCAATTTTTTTCAAAGTGCTTTTGCCGTGTATTTTTTTTTTGCGAACACAAGTAATCTGTATTTTAGTAAACAATATCAGATTATTACAGATAAATGTTTTGGTCTTTTCGTTTAAGCAACACTAAAAGTTTTTGTACCAGCCATAACGATACTCATTGACTTGGGTCAATTAGCGGAGCCCAGAGTTCCAAGTAAACATGGTGAATCAGCATTTAGCTGTTATGCTGCACTCAAATGGAATAAACTGCCAACAGAATTGAAGTATGTCTAAATGCTTTTAATTCAAGGTTAAAATCATTATTTTTTCCCCCTTACCGATGATTAAAACAACCCCTACTATTATTATTTTCACTCATCTTTCAAGGCAAACAGAACATTGTGTGCTAAGACTACATAAACATTGTGGAAACCATAGGAAAGATTGGATTCCATTCTTTCATCAGAAAAAAAAGTGTGTTTCTACTTTATTCAGTTCTTTAGTAATCACCATTTGAAAATAGGCAATTAGAAAAAACATATTCTGAATAATTTCTGAAAAGATACATTTTCTGCACAACAGTGACTCTGACACTAATATGTTTTGTTTACTGACGGTCTGTGAATTAGATTTAATGTGACAAACGCTTTAATCATTCATGTCATCCTTGAAAACGTTCTATTTCCTAAGATCCGCTATGTTTTCATGTAATTTGATACCCGTGAGCCCGTTGAAAAGAGATACAATGCTGCCATCTGCTGGCCATAAATAGTGGGTGTTTTGGGATTTTCCCACCGCATTCACAAAGCAGTGCTGCCCATTGAGAAAAAAAAAAAAACGTAGTCGATGTCAATTGACGTTATTGGCAGTATACAGTGGGCGTGTCCTTAACGTCAATTGCCATTTATGACGGTAAAAGAGTTAAAGCCTTTTAAAGCATTTTTCAAATGTGTTTTTTAAATTGTGTTCCTTTAGTGTCTTAGTAGTTTTTGTAAACGACTTCCTATTTCTCTACTTTGCTTTTAAATGTTTTAAAATTGTTTATTTCATATTTGTAATTTTTTTTCCAAAAAAGTGTTCCTTTAGTGTCTTAGCAGTTTTTGTAAGCTATTTCTTATTTGTCTACTTTGTTTTTAAATGTTTTAAATTAGTTTATTTCATATTCGTAAATTTCTCTTAAAAAAACTGTGGATGAGTAAAGTCAAATGGTAAGATGGCAAGACTGATTGGTGGCGTAGTAGCCTCTTCTAAAAATTATACACTGGGAATCAAACCTCCATCATCAGGTTAGTGGAAGTAATTTCCTCCGTATGTAGAAAAAGTTTGTTTGTGTCGTCTTTTTTTGCCTTAGTTTAGCAAAACATAATAGCTAGCTTGCTAGCTAACGTCAGCTCAACAGTGCACTATCCATGTCTATGCCAAATCAGCACACCTGTGCCATTAATCTGAGCAACAGAAAAGCAATTAATCAGCCAGTAACTTAATAATCATTTCATTTGTTGTTTACAAACATTAGGTTTTGTCCTCGAGTGCTGCGCGTGATAATGATGAGATGAAGCGAGAAGTGTAAGAGGACAAGGTTGAAGGACGAATAGGAGAAGGTAGTTGACGGATATTTTTAAATGACGCTATGGGAGCCGGGATGGAGAGAGGGAGGGTGAGGGGCTCGAGCGCTGAAAGCGGAGACGGAGGTCGACGTTGTTGCTTGAAACTTCCAAGTGTGACACTGGAGCGGCACTTTGTCCTCGGAATGGCAGGAAGTGAAAACCGGACGACGTCCGCCTGCATCCAGCGTGCTAAATCAACGACGGGTGACAAATGGGTTGACCCACTAATATATTTTCTAGTGGTGAGTCTTGAATTAAACACATTGTTTGATTGAATTCAAGTGATGAACATTGAATTTTAAAAAAAAAAATTCATGGGTTTCAATTGGCCGAAAGTGGTAATGATATAGTCAAAACGTACAATTTGATGTAAATACCATATTCATTTAAAGAGCAAAAGTTGGAAATGACAAAATGAGACAAAACCCCCGCCCGTGGGAATTTTCATTCCTTTCGATTCAACCCCTCCTACAGTACATCAGAATAGGAACGGCGCCCGAGTGGTACCTTCAATGGGTCTGGGGACAAAGTGCGAGCAGGGTTTGGTTTTCTTGACCCGGTTGCCTTTCATGATGACGCCCTCCTTAGTGAGGCCCAGGAACCAGGCCCGGCCCGACTCGTGCTGCCGGTACATCGTGGACGAGTAGATGACGTAGTAGTTCTCAAACACAGACTCCTTGAACTTACACTCGGCTGTGAAGATGTCCTGAATGACACAAACACACACACTTGAGTATTCCAGGTGTATGGTGAACCCCCCTAACAGACCCACAATATAAAATCCACAATATAGAGACCATATGATTCTTCAAATGTACAGTTTTGCCCCTCCAACATGCTAGCCGAGCGTGCTTGCTTCCAGCTATTTGTCACTTCCTGTAGTTTATTGTAAAACTGACACATAAAAAGAGAATTAAAAATGGTATACTTAAACACCAAAATGTTCAACCAAACCATATAATTTCATCTCATAAAAGTCCACTGTCTTAATGTTGACATACAATGCATAATCCCTCAGAGGGGCTCATGTAAATTATCATAGAAGTTATAGCAGTTAAATAAACTACTATTTTACAAGAACACATACAAACTAACAGAGCATAGAAAAATACTCACAGCCGTATAGTTTTTCTGTTTTATGGGAACAGCCACTATCACTTCGGCTTAGTTGGAGCCCTTCTCTGCCTCTTCTTCTTGCTCTTAACTCATTCACTTCACTGAAGCAACCCCCTTTGCTCCCGGCTGTTTTACTAGATTTTGGTTGATTTTGCAAGGTCCACAGAATATTCAGTTCTATTGCTATAAAAACATGGAACCTACCAACAGATTAGAGTCTCTTATATCATCAGGGGAAAAAAATGCATATTTGTATCTGTTTCCATTTTGCAGCAATTGACAATAGAATATAGCTAAGTTTCATCAATAGTCACAAATCTGTTGAAAACATTGGCAAAAAGAGCTTGTTGCAACATGGCCCTGGCTGATCTCTTATACTCTGCTGCCACCTGCTGGCCGTTTTTAGTAATAAATGCCATTGCTTTAAGTGACCTCTTATGTCAGAAGCTGTATCTGTATGCTCTAGCATAATTATTATTATTATTTATTTATTTATTTATTTAACGTATAAATACGTTTTTGGGAGTGCAGGACAAAGTATTAAAAACGTATTTATACATTTTGGGGTTTGAATGAGTTTAACTATGTCTTCCATTAAAGCTCAGTGCCGCCCGGCACAACCTGGTACTACACTGCAATTCTAAAATCACACTTGCCCTTGTACTGTAAAAACCCATAAAAAACGATTGCTGAAAACTGAAACTAGTATGGGCGTAAAATGAGCCGCGAAATAACGGGGGTTCGCTGCATTTAATTTTTGAAGACATTCTGAGCACACGTGACCGCAAAACAACATTCTCCAACCAGCATGCATCCGTCAGCAAAGAATGACATTTTAAAGTTTCATGTGAGCAGAAGGCTGAATAATGTATAACGCAGCAGCATGAGCTCCACTGAGAAGGAGCTGTTACGAGGACCGCGAAGATGGAGGACGAAAACATTTGAGTGTGTTCTCACTGGCAATGTTATATATGACTCTAAAAAAATATATATCTTAAATTGAACTCTAAATGGGAAAAGCAAACTCTGCTGGCCTGAAGACTATTAGAAGCGCTGACCTAAATTGAAATATTTGTTCTATGAGATTCTTTCTTTCTTTCTTTCAGGCAACATATCCCAATTGACATCAGTAAGAAAGACGTAAAGAAATGTACATGTTAAATGAAGAAGCAAGATGACTGAAAGGGCCTGAAAGATTGTATAACAATCAATAATGCATTTTGTAGTGTTTCTCTTGGCTGTGCTGCTTCCAATACATGCATGTGGATGTTAATTATTTTTTGTCCAATTAGATTGCAGCCTCTCTGTGTTGCCATGTCAATTTACTCTGCCCAGGACCTTCACAATCAGTAGTGTTGGCCCATATAACTTGACAACTGTTTCTTTTAACCAATCACATTTCAAATTCATCCTCACGTTGATGATGTCAGCAAAGCACGTCAGTAGCAATCTCCACATATTAATAATACATTTAATAATCCACATCCCTGGTGAGTATGATGTATTTTATATGAATGTTTTATGTTCTGTCAAGTTATTAGAACATTTTCTAATCTGAATGATGTCGAGGCACAGTTGCCTGCTGTTATATTTCACTTTTGTATAGTATGGATGGTTTCTATAATTGTCATGTGCAATTAAAAAGGGCTAGGTACCAAAAGAACCACCTGCCACTGGCTCAAAATAACCAAAGGTGATGATGAGCCACATGCTGCTTCACCAAGACATTACTTTGGGCAGCCTCAAGTGTGGGGATCAACTGAATGAATGAATGCTGTTCTTACCGACGTGTAAAGGAAGCCCTCTGCGTTCATGGCCATGTAGAGACCCGCCTTGACGCCCTGCATGGCCACCACCCGCAGACCCACCGGGATCAGGTTGAAGAGAGCTGCAAAAACGCACACAATCATGAGACACATTTTGAGGTGAAAATGTGAAATGACTCATCCCAGATAGGAATTTTCCTCCAAGATTTATATTTATTTTTTTTTTTTAATTTGGGAGTGGGGAGTTGAAAAGGCTTATTGGTGGTTTATCCCTATTTTTTTTTCCAATAATTTGGTATGTAAAGATACAAACCAGTTCATTTCCATTTGTCAGCAATTCAAATTTAGAACACATAATCCAATTAGACTCGTATCTGTTTGAACGCTTAAGCCTTGGTGGAGGTCTACGTAAGCCTCGATAGTTGCATAAGTCTGCTTTAAGACCCCTGCAGCCAATCAGGATCCGGGATGATGAACCTGCTCCACAAAGGAACATCAACATCTGTGCAGTTTTTGGAAGGACGCTATGATTCTAAACGCCGTCGACACGCTCAAAGATAAAAAGAGAGCGCGGCATTATGGGTGAGGAGGAGGAGGAGGAAGAAGCCCGTGGCGTTAATCCTCTCCGGGAGAACCGGGAGACAAAAAAGCATGTGAAATGGAAGGGGGGAAAAAAAAATCTCACCTCTCTTGCTCGCCTCTTCTTTTTGGAAAGCTGCGGAATATGCGTAACATGCATTTATATTCCATATTATAACATGCAATTCCCTTTTAGTGGGTTTTGGTCTATTCACATCTACTGTTTATATGTTATGTAAATTGGATATGAAACACATACAGTATCTACGCTTTATGTTTTTTGGGTTAAAGTAGGTCAAAAAATGAAATACAGTGAGGCATGAGCATAACATTTTCTAAAATAAATTGCATAAGATAGAGAATTCTAGCCCCCCCCAATTTAGCCACTTATTGGGAAATTCAAATCTAAGACTTCCATCCATCTTTTTTTCTATAATAAAATATTATTGTATTTTTATTTATTTATTTATTTATTATCTTATGAAATATTGAGTTTACTTTTTTTAATTTGTCAATTTTTGTCAACAGCTTTCTTTTCTGTGTATTTATTTTATTATTATGATCTTATTTCATTTCTGTTTTTTTTCCTCCTCATTGCTTTCTGAAAAGTCTTTTAAACTCATTTGTTTGTATACATCATTTGGAACCCAACCGTTTACCGCCACCATTGTTAATATTCACCGAGTATGTTTTTCAACGGGCAGGTGTGGAAGAGGGTCTCGTCAGCTTGTCTGTGAAACTCTTTCAACCACTGTAATGACTAACAGATCCCTGTAGATGGCGGTATTTCATCGCTTTGGATTTTAGATCAGCACATTATGAGGGAGAAAAATGCCAACATGTGCCGGTAGGAATTCCGGCGAGTTTAGGTAGCTTCTTTTAACAGGTTTCTGTTCAGCTTTAAGATGACAAGACTCACTGTTGTCGCTGTTCTCATCCTTGTTCCCGCTGATGGTTCCATCAGGTTGCATCTGGAGGAAGAAGCCCTGCTCGCTGAAGAGACGCGTCACTATTCCCTTCAGCTGCGGCTCTGCAACCCAACACACACAAAAAATATATAAAAATGTATCGTTTGGGCGAGTGCTACAAAGCCATCGGCACCCATCTGTCCACTCTAAACACTCTCAGCGCATTTATAATTCAAGTGTAGGATTATATTTGAGGTTAGCGCAGCGAGCTACATGCGCCGCCATGTCGGTGGACCTCCTCACCCCGACCACCCCCAACCGTGCCTTCTCAGTGCTTTTTGGTGTTCCCTTGTTTTACCTTTAGTGTGCTGTTCTGCTTTTTAGATTCTCAATCAAGCATGAAAAGTAACAGGACTGTCCAAACATTTGCAAAGAACACAGAGAAAGGCAACACACTGGAGTGCAGATGATGCGCCATGTAACTAATAGGGTCGCAAAATTCCGGGAATATTCAAAGTTCTCAATTTTTCATGGGATTTAACGGACATTTGGGAATAAAAGAGGAATTTACTAAACTGGCGGCTAGCTTTTAATAGGGAACTTAGGCCAATGAAGAGCACACATGACAAGTCCAGACAACTAAGGCATTATAATACTTTAGAAATGTTGGTGAAAATGTGTGTTGTTGTTGGTTGGTGTGGAGCTAAATGCTAAGCTACTTCATTTTTTTGTGTCCTGTCCCTTTAAGAAGCTGCTTGTGGTATCGCCGTGGAAACACATGCAGCTCATAAATGTGTAACATGAAATCTGTCACATGCGCCGACTTGACGCTCCTCCAGAGGAAAACGTGACGATAAAAACCAGGCTTCACAATTACAGCTGGGAAAATAATTAGTTTTCTTATCATCAAGTCAAATCCAAACAGATGTTTGACATCAAACAGTTTTATAATTAAAAATAGTCCAACCAATTGTTGATACTTTTATCTTAATGAATAAATGCTGAACTCAACTGGGATAGATTCCAGCTCACATCTGACCCCAAGAGAACAAAGGATCTAGAAAATGAAAGGATGGATGCTACAAGAGGATTGAACCCGATCCTTTAACGTGATCCCGACCAAAGTATCGGGTGTTGTACTGAGCTCTTTCCACCGTTGTGATCAAACAAAAGACAAAAACAAGCGATTACTCAATAGGCATCAAGCAGTCACTTAGACATGGATATGTCGGCCATTGATCACACCACAACACTTGTCAATACCACATTGATTAATGATGGTGGAAGTGCCACTAAGCTTCATTTGAAATTTGAAAACAGTTCAGTTTAAGTTATGCACATTTCAGGTAAGCCCAAAAGTCCAAAGTTTTTTGCGAATTGACGGATCGGATTACGGCATCCGGCAACTCACCTGGTTTCCGTCGCACCGGTTTCTTCTTGCCGCCGCTACTACAGAAGCGGACTTTGCTAAAGACACTGAAGATGTGTCTCAAAGACCTGGTGTCCTTGGTGGGACTGGAGCGTCTCTTGTTGGTGGCGACCTTCTCGCTGTTGCACTCGCGGGCCTGACGCTTCTGGCGGATCAGGGAGCTGGCGATGGCCGCCGCCATCCCCTCTTGGTTTTCAGTCCAGGACAGGCGTCATTGTCCGAGAGCCTGAAATGTCCACCGCTGTCCCGTCACGACATCAAGCAGAAGGAGCTGGAGAAGGTTCTACAACACCTGAAGGATCCTTGATGTCAAATTGAAATTTTTGGACTTCTGTTTCATTCCAGATGATTGAGTTTGTTTTATTGCGAGGTTAACATCCAGATACGTCACAAATCTTGATTTTTTTTTTTTCCCTCACTAAGGGCCGTCATGCCACAACATCAAGCAGAGGAATCTGGAGAAGATTCAAGAACATCTGAAGGATCTTTGGTGACTAATTTTACAGATGACGATTCTGCTTGTTTGTGAAAAAGTTGACATCCAGATGCTTCTGCGACAGTTTCAGCCACAAAATGAAGAATATTTTTGCATCATGACATCAAGCAGAGGAACCCGATTAAGACTCTACAGCAGCTGAAGGATCTTTGATGATGACAAACTTTAGTTTCTGGACTTCTGTTTCAAACCAGATGGTGATTCAGCTCGTTTGTCGAAAAAAGCTGATAAGCAGTTCTGCATTCAGCGTCGCAATCTTAAGAATAGTTTTATTTTCTTGGAGAATCATCACCTGAAGGTGCCTTAGAATAATTTACATTGTTGACTTCTGTTTCTGTTTAAAATCCTGATGATTCAGCTTGTTGGATCAGCCAGAGATTTTTTATTCTGGTTTTAGCTGTCATGTCACAAGATCAAGCGGAGGGACCTGGAGAAGTTTCTAGTACACATGAAGGATCCTTGGGGATGACAAACTTTCATTTTGATCCAGACAATTTGTTTGTGGAAAATTTGTCACGCAAGAGAGAGTTTAGTCACAAGCCTAAGACTAATTACAGTATATCCTGCTGTTCCACCACGACATTATCTGAAGGATCCTTGATTACTTTGTGGGCTTCTATCATTTTTTCCTCCTAGACTGAAATGTCAATAATGTTTCCTCTTGATGATGCGGAATCAAACGATGTATTATAATCCACTGTTGATGGGAAGTTTGAAAAAAGCCGCATCCCGCCGTGAAGAAGCTGAAAACCGAGGTAGCCGACCTCGATTGAATCTTGTCTGATGGATGTAGGAAAAGCAAAAAGATAATTGTGATGACTGATGAGCGGGAGCTAACGGTCAAAACTTCCCTTCATCCAAGTTGGCAGTCACGATGCATCCTTGGTAGCCATCTCTCGGAAGCGCAAAGAAGAAGATGCACCGCAAAAAAAAAAAATGAGCCTCTGCTTTAGCTTTCTTCATCAATATTCATGAGCAAGCGTGTCTACATGCCTGGCAGGAGTTTTTTCTGCGGCTTCAACTTCAACCACCTCAATGCGGCAACACGAGAAGTTGATGGAGGGGAAAACAGCCAAATCCAAAATACGGCAGCTTTGACACGGCACAGACACTCGCGTCGGTCCCGGTCCTCACCGTCGGCAGAACGCTGCCCAGAGTGGCGGGATTCCGACGGATGGGGAAGAAGAAGGGCGAGAGAGAGAGAGTGCGAGAGAGAGAGGGGAGGGAGGTGGAGGTGTGGAAGAAGCTCCTAAAAATAGTCAGCCTGATGTTTCATGTTGCTCCCACATCACAACGTTTCTCTCCATCGACACAAACGCCAACTCTTAGTGGACAAAAAATAAAATAAAAATCCAGTTTGTTAAGAACGTGAAGGAATTCAGTCCACTCTGATGCAGTGGAGTGATTCAGAAACTAAGAGGATCAAAAAAAAGTGGATGCAGCAGAAGCAACTTGGTTCTCCTCAAAGACTGCTGCTACACCAAAGACATACTCCTGAAATGTCACGTCTGGGGACGGACCCCTTTGAAAGCACTTCCAAGCAAATGTCAAGAATTTTTCACGTCTTCTTTAAGTTGATTTCTTGCGAGAAATACTCAAATGTAATGCAAGGAAAGCACTGCGGTATCCTGCAGTCATGCTTAGACCAACTATTGCGCTCCCTCGTGGTCACAAACATTTGACAGTTTCCATTTATTGAAACATCATTAAAAACAACTACGGAAAATGAACCACATGCTGCTTCACCTAAAGAGCGGCAACCAACTGATTACTCTTCTCTACTTTTAACTTTGGCCGATTACAGTTAAAGTAATTTTTCGAGAATATAGCCCTGTTTTTCAGTGATGATTTTCCAGAATAAAAGGCAGAATATTACAAGAATAAAGTTGCATTTTGAAATTCACTTTTGTCCATTTTAATTTGAAACGCAAAGATCGGGACTTGCCGCGTATAAAAGTACAAATCTGTACAAAATTAAGGACCACCCCCACAAAAAAAGGTTTATATTTGCCTGAAAAGCCACAAATGAAACTCCTCAACTCACTTCACTAGAGTTTCTTGCTGACAAGATGACAACAAAGCACTACTTTTGTTTAAATGAAGCTCCTCGACACACTTTAACATACAGTAGCTCATTGGCACTACAAAATGGCAAAGCAATGATTTTATTAGTTTTTCAGCAAATAAAGGATGTTAGACAAAAAAATTGCATTGAGGTAAATCTGTCTTTTTTTCCTTTTCTTTTTTTTTTTACAATATGTGTCTTTGTTCTGGTGAAGATTACAACCTGTCACATTTTTCTGCAGAGAAAATCAGTTTGTTCTCAAAACATGAACAAAAATATTTTTGGTACACATGCTGATGGAGCCCTTGGAAATCTTCCTCACCTGAACCCAAAAAGTTGAAGAAGCCGTGTGTTTGGATGCAGACGCCCCCGTCCACAATCTTGTAGTGACCGGCGTTACACAAGCAGACGCAGATTTTCAAGCTCCAAATACTCATTCGCCGTTCACTGAATATTTCAGCAAGCAGCACAAACACTTTGATGCTATTAAAAACTAATCCACCACAACCAATCAGTTTGCCCGAGGCGGCCACACGCACGCCACGGCGACCACAATGCCAAGATAAAGTAGAACTTCATCATCAGGAAGGAAGAATGGTATTAAAAAAAAAAAAAAACAGGTCAGCACTTTCAATTATCATCGTGTATTTGTGTACCTGCGCACTGGGACCAGCCGCTTGGATATTTTACTCCTCAATGTGGCACCACTTTGCTTTTAACACCAATCAGCATGACTAATAGAGACCATAATTACAGTCTCATTAACTCCGACAGTGTAAACTTCTTGAGCATTGGTTTTCCAAATCAAACTTTTTATTAGGCCGATGCCATTCAGATACCTGGATTGTTGTTGTTTTTTTCAACATAAAAAAAGCTGCCCTGCCATTGGTTCAGAGCATCCAAGAGCCAATAGGATATCCTAGCTTGGCATGCAGTGAACACGTCACACATCAGTGAATGTTGCGCACAAGTAAAACGCAAGATGCTGCATCCAAAGTCCTATATTAGCGTCGGAAATAATAGTATCGGCATGTTACTTGTTAGTACTTGCCGATGCCAATACCACTGATTTTATGCAGTATCGGGGCCTCTGCCGATACCGGTATCGGAACAACACTACTTTTTATGACACTGAATTGCAAAATATAAACATAAAAACATGATGAAAAAGAATTGAATATGTACAGACTACTATATTTTATCATTTATATTACATTTGTCCGTGTTAAAAAACTAATACAGCCCTTGAGTGCAAAAGTTTACCTATCTGCTCTATGGGGTATTTTTTGCCTTGGTGGAGGTCAGCGTCAACACAACAACACATTTAATGGCGACGTGAGACTTTTGCAAAGTGTCGTTTGTGAATTACTTACTGCCAAGATGAACCTGACCTGCTGTATCATCACACACACACACACACACACTGTTGATGCAGGTATGTTTCCTGATCAATACACAAAGTGCCAACATTAGAGGGCAGAATAAAGTCGTCAGGTAAAGACGAAACCTCCATGCGGCTCACACACGCACACGCCAATAATCAATGATGAAAGATGATGTCAGCTTAATAATGAGTTATTATTAGCAGTGTTAGCAATATATTATTTTTAAAAGTCAGGGGCACACGTAGTTGATATTTAAAGCCTTCTTCTGATTTTTCAACACAGGAGTGTGGAGGGGGTTGTTTTTGTTTGAGGGTAATGTGACTTAGTTAACTATGTGGCTGAATTTACCTGGATTAGTCGCTAGTCAATATCAGAGAACATATAGACAAAATGGTGGAAGCTGATTTGAACCTTTTGACTGTGAGGCAGTCGTGCTAAACACTGTACTGCCCAAATCGATTTCAGTTGACTCCAAAGAAGAAATGCAGGGTGGTGGAGAGTGGGGACACGTCGCCATCTGCTGGACGCAAGCATAACTGCAAGTGTACTACTCACATTGCAACTTCTATGGAAAGCCCATTGGCCTTTTGTTTTTTCCATATCCTTAGCATCCAGCTCACTAGTAAGACAATTCAGCACACTAGTAAAATGACTGTGTCCTACTAGTTAATTTTTTTCCACAGCTGGGTGACTGGGCGACTTTGGTATGACAAGTACATAATGGTAAAATCTGTACACTAGTTGACATCTGCATGCTGCATAGTAGTAGTGATTGAACTGCTACATTTTAACTAGTAGCATTTTACAATGACGCTCATAGTACTAATAGCATGCTGTTGCATAGTTGGCAAAGTTATCCTATTAGTGAGGAGAGCAAACTAGTACATGCACACTCTTCGTCCTCACTAGTCAAATTATTTAGCGCACGTGACGAGTGGAATGACTGCCTTACTACTAGTAATAATAATAATAACAATAACCCACTAAACTTCTGAACAGTAGGTAAACTACATGTTACTAGTGAGGGAAAACTTTGCACTAGTTGACAAGTTCTACCAATACTACAAACGGCATTTCTTAAAATCCTACTAGTTAACATATGGCACTTCACTAGTAGTATTGTACTAGTGTCATGCAGAATATCAACTAGTGTCACAAGTAACACACAATTGTCTTACTAGTATCCCAAACATATCCTACTAGTGTACAAAAATGTCATCCAGTTGTGGAAAAACTTTACTAGTTGGTTAGCCTACTAGTTGGGCCTAGGAGTGTTACTAGTACAGTCCAGTAGTTTAGTAGTAGGGTTTAATTGCATACTATGAGATCAAAAGTGGAGACGTAGTAGTGGGAAAACAATACTAGTAGTAACACAAATTTGTTATACTATTGCATTGAATTGTCATAAGAGTGTACTAGTGCATGGCCCTTAAACTGGACATCAATGTACAGGTAAATCTTGCTAAGCAGGCTAACACACATGTCGACTAATTGAGCCTAGTAATGTTACTAACGACACACAGTAGTTCGCTTGTAAGGTATAATTGCATACTAGTAGGCCAAAAGTTGCACTAGAACCTTTTAGACATGGCTAACTTTTTGCTTCTGCTCTCCTTGTAACTACATCAATTCCTGAGTCAACTTTAAGCTAAGTGAGATAGCTAGCACACGCGCAAAGTGCACAGCAGTGTAGTACATCTTGAGTGTGTGTGCGCGCGTTTTAAATATTTGATGGCAAATCCTTAATTGAGGAAGGACATTCTGCTACTGCAACATTTATGAACGTGAAAACAAAAAGAAAAAGAAGAAGAAGCACTGAGTGATCTCAGTGTTCTCACGTTTCACTGCATGGCTGTCAAATTCACTGAAATACGGATCATCACTTTTTTGGTGTGGATTTCCGAGTAAGCCCTGGATGCATAGCGCATTTCGAGGCGTGCCTCAATGTCGGGTGGACCTAAACATTTGACTCCGCCCACAGGGATTTTCGACCTTGAAGCACCTTCTCTCTTTCCTTGTTGTTAAACCTAACCCCTAACCATAACACTAAACCTACCACATAACAATTACAGTATGTTTTGAACACTTTATTGAACAACAAAAATTAAAAACTGGCCAAAACCCAAATATTATCTCATTCTCTGCCATTGACGGCTTTAGACGTCAAAAAATCATTTGAACTATTTCTATTTAACATTTTTTGTATGAAAACCTAGAAAAAAAAGTTTTTATTGTACATTTAGAACAGATATAAAATTTGTGATTAATCGTGAGTTAACTATTGAAGTCATGCGATTAATTACAATTTAAAATTTTAAATCGCCTGACGCCCTAATTTTTTATAATCTTTTCTTTTTTTGAAAAAAGATTATTTAATAATTAAATAAAACATTTTTAACAACCTGACGACCTAATTTTTTGTATTTTTTAAGAAAAGATTATTAAAAATTAGGTCGTCAGGTGGGTAATTTTTTTATTTAATTTTAATATTTTAATTTTTGAAAAAAGATTATTTAAAAAAAGAATATATATATATATATATTTTTTTTTAATTAGGTCGTCAGACGGTTAAATTTTTTCATTGAAATTAATGACATGACTTCAATAGTGATTAATCACAAATTTTATATCTGGTCTAAATGTACAATATTTTTTTCCCCTAGGTTTTCATACTCTTATTTAAAAAAGTGGAAAAAAATGTTAAACACATACAAATAGTTACAATTTATTTTTGACGTCTATAGCCGTCAATGGCTGTGAATAAGTTAACCTCAACCGTCCAGGGATGCGCTATCTGCTGGGGACATGTAGTACTGCACTCCCTTTAGTTAGCTCCGCCCCGGCTGACTGAGGCTTGAGTGTTTGTAATTTTCCATGCTCCATAATGTGTTTAAAAGTAATAATAACTTTACGTCATAAGACGGCGCATAATTAATTCAGCAAATTTTGTTGGGATTTTTTATTTATTTTTTTTTTTAAACCACTTTGAAAAATCTGAGTCAAACGTTTTGAACTGAACTGCACTCTGCATCCAGGGCAACTTGAAGTTTCCCAGCATAAAGATGCAGCATTATTAACGACACTAGAGGGAGACAAACTCAAGATAAGCTCCAAAGAGCTTTTCATGACACTGGTTCACTTTCAAGTCGTTTTCATTTCACAATTACTTTTCCCAAAGGAAATCATGGGTATACAGAATATGCAAATTTGAAAATGGGTTATACGCAGGGGAAATTGAATCAAGCATGAAAATTGTCAAGGAATGATCCAGCCTCTATTGTAACAATCTAACAAATTCTAATTAAACCAGGAAATTAGTTGTGATTTTTTTTTTCCATTCAACTCCTTGTTACAGAACAGCAAGCGTCTGAAACAGCAGTGACATCGAATCCACTGACCTAACTGACTTTGACTGATGTGAGTGACGTGGCTGCCGTGACGACTTACTGGGCTTGCAGCTCTCTTTGACAACGTTGCTTTCATCCCGGGGCACCTCCTCGCTCGTCTTCTCGCAAAGACCGCAGTACGGACTCATTCGGTCGATGGACGGGCCAGATTGTGAGTCGAGCGCCGCTTTCCTCAGCTCGTTATGTCGGCCTGACAAAACACTTCTCAGCTGTTTTCACTGTAACGCTTTTAGCCACCAACAGTGTCAACACGCTGAGGTAATAAAAGGCCAACCATGGCAACTGACCAGACGTCTGACACTTGGCCAGAACTTTTGCTTGTGGCTATTTTGGTGTTCAACTAACATGGAGCAAGTCTGCTAGATAAAGATCTACTGGTGCACACATAGTAAAGTCAAATTTGTCTGTGGAGCCTGCGATTCTGCGATGCGTGTTGAGGTTGGAGAACGTGACGTGTCAGTAAAGAGAGCAGCTATTCTGGGACTGGAAGGTGAAGCGGTGGCTATTTATATCGGGAGCGTTCAACAAACACTGTCAGAGGGCGCTGTCGTCCCTGTAGCTCCTTTCGCGATGCGTATCCAAACTGCACCGTGATGTCAGGAAGCATCACAGTTGAAAACTCAAGCCTTGTTTCATTTGAACTCATTCACTGCCATTGACGGCTATCAACGTCAAAAATTAATTTGAACTATTTCTATTAGTTTCATTTTTTTCCACTTTTGTATGTATGAAAACCTAGAAAAAAATGTATTGTACATATAGAACAGATATAACATTTGTGATTAATCTTAAGTTTAAATAATTAAGTAATTAAAGAGAAAATATTATTAAAAAATGAGGGGCGTCAGACGATTTAATTTTTTAATTATAATTAATCACATGACTTCAATAGTTACCTCACGATTAATCACAAATTTTATATCTCGTTCCTCAACCCTTGAGTGACTTTTCAATTCTTTATTTGTTGATTAATCGTTGCATCTTTAATCTATTAGGGCCGGGTATCGATTCAAATTTCCTCAATCAATTCGATTTCGATTCACAAGAGTTCAGTTCCATTCTATTCCGATTTTTCCCGATTCGATTCACTTGGTTTGATCCGATATTTATTAATTATGGAACATAAATTCTTCTTAAGTAACAAGGACACGATAGAAAAACTCCAAAAACATTAAATATGCATTGAAAAGATTCAGAATTGTAAATAATAATAAATATAAGAAAATACTTTTAAATTCATGTAAACAGTGAATTTCAAGAGAACAGTAAGATACAAAAAAAATGGTCTTTAAAATTCTATTTTGTTGTTAATTTATGGGCAAAAGAGATATTAAAATAATCGATTCATGGTTTTATGAATCGATATCATGCTCGAAAAGGAGAATCAATTCTATATCGATTATTTGATTTTTTTTTTTTTAACCCAGCCCTATAATTTATAAGTAAACTTACTTTGCCCAAACTGTATGATCCAATTGAGTAAAAAAAATTTTTTAATGTAGTTTCTAAAGGTTTCATTTGGCCAAAACGACAACCTGTTTTCCGTTACAGACCAAACCTGCACTGTCAATTTGAAATAATGCCACTTTATCACATTTTCTTCATCGATTAATCGGAAAAAATAATCGACTGGTAAAATAAGCGATTAGCTGCAGGCCTATTGGTGCACGTTGATGCCGCAATAAGGAAAATGCTTCCTCATTCAGGAAGTGATGCGTTGCAGCAGTGGTGGCGGTGAAGCCGCCGGGGCTGATTGGAGCGTTACTGCAGCTCTGCCCTCCATCTGCTGCAGCCACGTAGTCGCATTACATTAAACCGCATCAAGACTGACTCACGGTTTATTATATTATAGCGTGTGTGTCATAAATAATTGGGAGGTCCGCGGAGTGTCGCTACATGAAGACGTACACTTTCAGACTATCACCGCTTTCATTTGCCATCCCTCACTGGTCACCATGGCGACAGTGTTAAAGGAGTAAAGCGTCCAGCCCAAACGGTCACAATGGTGTCCGTTTGAGTTCCCGACACGACTGCAAAAGCATTTGCACAAGGCTCGGCGGTCACGTCGTCCTTGCACTGATGATCCATGCCAGCGCAGCAACATATTTTAAACTTAATGGGACTTTTTAATCGATGGAGAACACTCAACGCCCGTAAGAGTCTCTCCTCTGGCTTCTAGCACATAACCTCATCCCCTCCCTATAACCGAAGCTGCTACTGCAACACGCCGCATTGAAAATCAGGTTCATGATCACCCGCAGAGGACGAGAAGCTTCAACTTTTGTACTGCTGTGTATTGTGTACTTGGTGTAAAATAGTTCAAAGAATGAGGTAGAGGGTCAGTAAAAGGAGTAATTGATATTAGAAGTCGGAAGTGTATTTGAATGTCGACTCCCGTTTACTGCTTTCCTGGCAGAAGCTGCAAAACAACTGAAAAGTTTTGTCCGAGGAGAACAGTCAAGGATCAACATTGACCAGGCTTTCACTCGCTGGCGTGAGCTCAAAAACAACACAATGCGCTCGTCCTCATGGGAAATGAGGTCTTCCTTCAGGCATACCATTACCGCTTTTGTCCATATGGCACCGCCATCATCAACGTAAACTGAAAGTTTGTTAGTGTTGCTTTATGGGGAAATAGTGGTTAATTCAATTACGAGAAAGCAAATGGGAGGTATGTTTAATTTTATATAAGGCAGTGTAAGCTGAGTAAAGTTCAAAGTTGAAATAAAGTTGAAGTCTTATTTTCATAAAAGCCAATGTAAGCTAGTGGAAGATAGCTGAACATAGTGAACGTTAATGGATGACAGTGGAAGTTGACTGAAGGAAATGGAAGGTACTGGAAGCTAACTGAAGTAAGGTGAATGGAAAATGGCAGTTGATTAAAGCAACTGGAACCAGAAAGCTAATGGAAGTGAGTGGAAGCTAGTTAAGCTAATTAAACAGGGGAAGTTAATGGATGATAGTAGAACTTGACAGAAGGAAAATGAAATTCTTGGAAGTGGACTGACGTTAGATGATGTTAGATTAGGTCTCTTAATGATTTGATAGGTGACTTGAGCTAGGCCGTTGTCGCTGTGACCTGTCCTGGCTTGGCGCGTTCCTATCTATCTGCACACTTATCCAGTTGAAACTAGTTAAGACCATCAGGTCACACATTTTTTACATGGGCTAGGCTAAGCCGCACCCGTGTGGTTGGGCGGCCAAGACAATATACTGTAAGAGTAGAGACCATTTTGAATAGATGAGACCTTCTTCCGCATTTAGCTGGAAAGGCTCCACAGCTGTGTAACTCGATCTTTCTGGCATCCAGTAAATAGTTCAACTGAGAATATGTGGTCTCCTGGTTGTTATTATTAGTATAGCGAGTATTCAAGATAAATGAACCGGTGAAAGTCGCCATCTGAACTTTACAATGAATTTAATAGAAGATGGAGGAGGTTGGCTTAAGGCAAAGGAAGCTAGCGGAAGTTGATTGATGGAAATAGAAGCTAATTAGAAGTATTGGAAGTTAATTGAAAGTAATGGAAGCTTATTGAAGATCACGGAAGTGAATGGAAGGTACCGGATTAAAGGACATGGTTGACTTTAGAAAATGGAAGTTGACTGAAGACAAAAGGAAGATGGTTGACGTGAATGGAAGCTGATTGAGTCGAGTGAAAGTTGAGTGAATATAATGGAAGTTATTGAATGCTTGTGGACATCGTTAATAGGAGTTGATTGAAGTAAGTGGCCTTTAGAAGTACCAGTGAAATGGAGCGAGTGAATGCAAGGTAGTGGACACTAAATCGAGGAAATTAGCATTGATTGAAAGCACTGAAAGTTGATTGACCTTAGTGGGAAAGATTGGAAGGGATTGGAAATTGACATTATTGAAGTAGTGGACGTTAGCTCAAATTGATAGAAGGTAGTGGAAGATTGCTTGACTGCCTGTTTTGATCAAAACAGTATTTATTTTTTAAAGGCTAGCAGTGAGCGTTTTAGCTGCACTTCCACCATCTCAATTATTAGCATTAGCATAACTAAAGTACATAAACGTATACAACAATATCAATATCGTTGTAATCCTTCACACTGTATTGGAAAGACTGAACAAGAAATACAGACACTTTTCAAGATGAGATGCGCTACTAGTGACTCTTGAGACTATATTGAATCCCACAAAAACAGCAACAACATCTTCATCATGACTGACTGCTAAATATCCATTTGAAGCTTATTAGCGCAATTATTTCAACAGTCTGTCATTGATGGTAGCAGAGTGCACTTGGCACTGACATCTGCAAACCGTTTACAAGTTTAGCGGGTGACAATCACGCACACACACTGGAAAAGACACATCACAATAATTATAATTAGCAGCAAGAAGGTCCCCAACTAACCTATCACGGGTGGGTATGGACGGTTATCCCCTGCGATTTACAGGGTTCGCCACATATCATGTTTGGGTGTGTCTCAACAGCACGACAACAAGAAGAACACACTCGTCCTCTGGGATGGAGTCGCTCAGGTTACCGGCAGTGGGTCACAACATTCCATAATGGTGTCGATCCCATCCCACAATCAATACAACACGCACACACCGATGTCTGCCGTAAACAAACCCGCACTCACACCGAGGATGACGGTTCACTTTACATCCATATTCTGAAAAACTCAACTTTAACTTGCTTCACATTTTTATGGTGCTTCCCTGCATGTTCTTGTGGCGGGTTCGGGGGACAGCCATGTTGAGGTCGGGACGTCCCGCAGGACATGAAGTGAACGAAGGCTGTGCCCATGTCAGCGAAACACTTAAAATCAAGAGTAGGGATGACTCAGCAGTCTGCTCTTCGGAGATATAATTCCGGCTACTAAGTGGCTTCTTATTCCACCTCACGTCGACTGGAGTGGAATTCCAGTAAAGAAAAACTTGATATGTCACAGCATTTCGTAGTAATCCATAGATAGGCCAAGAAATATCACTGGATACTTAGTAAAAAAGTGTTTTAATGCTCACCTTTGAGCTGATTCATTTGACCATGTGAATCACCATGTCACATAACCAACGATAAATTGTTCTTTCTTCTCTCGGTTATATTGAAAGCTATTTATTCCATACCCTTGATTTGTACTACAGTACGTACGTTTTGTCCTCAATAGTAAGACAATTCAGCCCCTAGTAGACCAACGGTGTTTTACAAGTAACGTTTTTTTTTCCCACTTTTGTATGCTCAGTTTTGCCTCACTTGTAACAAGTAGTTAGTTGTCCAACTAGTATGCCAAAGTTGTCCTATTCATCAGGACAAACAGCATTTAGCTTTAGCTGTGTCTCAAAGAAACCAAATAAATGCTCAAACGGCTTGCCATTGGTTGACAGTAAAGAACAACTACATTTCCCAGAATGCTCTATTTTGGATTCTCATGCAGTCACGCAGGCATGTCTTACCATTGTTTGCCCTAATAAATAATTAATAAGTGTCTATTTCAGTTAGAATCCTCATTAATAGCGCTAACCATCTACTTGTCTCTCTTTCCTTGGTCCTGCTGTCTGTCTCTCCACTTACCTTAACTAATTTCCATAGAATCCGTACATTGCTTACTTTGACATTACATTGTTTAATGACTGCATTATTTGCACACTTGTTGTATCAGTACTAACCTCCCCACGGGTCATTTTATATCACTTAATGATGCACTGTACTTTAGTGTTTATTTCCTAGATGTATATTTAGTTATAGTGGCTGCAGTACTAAAGCAGCTCCAACTACCGGACACAAATTCCTCTTGTGTTTCCTCAAATTTGGCTAGTAAATACAAAGATGATTGTGATTATGTTGCATTTTAATGCAAGGAGAAACAACACCCAACAACAGCAGCGTACACAGTTGTTAAGAAAATACTTCTATGAGCTTCTCTTTTATACATTTGAAAGTCACGCCCTGCTATCATCACTAAACATGGACAATGCTATGATTCTAATCAAACAGGTCATTAGTCATATTTGAAACATATCAGCAAGTGTGAGACATACAGTTTTAGTTGTACATTTTCCATCAACTTACAACCCAATTGTCTTACCTCCTTTCTGACTCTCTGCCCATATTTTTACCAGTTAGTTAAAATCTTGTCTTCCTTACTTCTAGTCTCCATTTTATTTCCTCAAGAATGTTTCTATGTCCTCTTGCCCATCTCTGTCATCTTCCCAGCCTGTCTGTCATTCTGTACCAACTGCCTACCTGCCTGTCTGTCTGTCTGTCTCTCTTCCCCTTGGCCTGTCCGCCCCTTGCTACTCTCACCAGTCTTTCTGCCTTCATTAAAATCTCCATGAACGTCTCGTTTTCTGTTGATATTGTCTGTCTAACTTCCTAGAAGTCACCGTTTTTTGTTTTACAATGACGTCTCTCTGGCGACCCATCCTCCTGTCTGTCTCTCACTATCCCTACCTGTCTTACTGTCTTTATTTACAACCCCGTCTCTTTAGACTCTCTGTCTCGCCGCCTCATACTTGTCTCCCTTACTTCTCTACATTTTTATCTTTATGAATGTCTCTCTGTCCTCGTATCGCTCATTCTGTCGAGCTTGCCTGTCTATCTCCCCTTGGCCCACCTGTCTTACTGTGTTTTGCTGCATCAGGATTTTTTTTTTTTTTTTTTAACCGCTGGGCCCATAACATAACAAACCCAGCACATACGCACACTCAGACTTCCCGCACGGCTTCACCCCATCCTATAATAACCACACCTAGGATCTGGTGATGAGCAGCTGCATTGAGGATACCGCAGTGTAGTCCACTTCTACCCAACATGCATCACTCCCCTCCCATCGCGGTCGTCCCCACCCTCCGTTCCCCAACTTCCCTGCCCGACATCCCACCACCACAAACTTGCATCGTCGTCCACATCTCCCTTCCTTACCTGCCGGTGCTTTCTCTTTGCCTTCCATCTCACGCTAGGCTCGGCTTGGTTCGGCTAAGCTTCGACTGGCGGCTCAGTCAGACCCGAAGTCTTGGCGGAAATCCACTGGTCGTCTCCTTCTTCTTCGTTTCAACCTTCTCCCTGACTCAGCTGGGCGAGTCGACACGCGTAGCCGGTGGCTCGACGTGCCCGGTCGTCAATCACCGCCCCGGAGGAGAGCGAACGGGCCAAAATGGAGGTTAAAGAGCGGGGAAAAATAGTCGAGACGCGGCGGAGAAGACGGCTTGTTTTCCCGCCGATGCTCGTGTGTTCACCTGTGCCGCTCTCACTCACTCTCTGACTCTCTCACCCCCTCTCTCTATTCCTCCAATCCCCCCGCCCCCCTTTTTCTCTCATCCAATCACATTATCCCTATTCGCTTTTTCAATCTCTCCCTTTGCTTCATTATCTCTTTTTCACCCCTCTCTTGTTTCCAACGTCTCTCTCACCCAACCATCTCTTTACATGTCTATTTTCTGTCTCTGTCATCCAGTCACTCTCCCGTCTTCCAATCTCTCTCCTTTCAAATGTCTGTCTCTAGATCCCTTCCACCCTCCTTTTCAATCAATTTACCCCTCTACCTAATGTCCACCCCCCCCCCCCCATGAAGATAATGTCCATGACAATAGTTAACATTTACACTCCATGTCATGTTTTCCCTTCAATGTCCATTCATTTTAACTCACTATTAATTGCATTAATGCAAATAATCGGGCGCTGTTTGCATTCAAACTTCAGCTTGCAGCCAATGCAAAATCAATGATGCCTATTAAAATTGCATTAAAGGACTTCACTGACTGCTTGGAGGGAAGTAAGAAAGCAGGCTTCACAAACGAGCGAGTTGTTGTTAAAAGACTTTTATAGTGACTCTACTGTACAGTGAAGTGGAGGAGTGAGAGCCGAGCTCTATGGTGGACGTTTGCATAAAGAAATTCATGGCAGAGCAGCAACACAACAAATCACAGTTCAAATGTTCTCAAGAAAAGGGCACAACATATGGATTACATCGCAACCAACCACAAGTGAGTGTGTCTGTTTGTGTGGCACTTCTATGTTGTGTTTGTGGTGAGGAGGGTCATACATTGTGTGTGTTTGTGAAACTGTTTTTTTTTCTTCACTAATTGCACTTGAGGGTAAGGGAATGGGAATCACAAGACCAAATGATTCGATTTTCTTAGCCTTTTTTTGTTGCATTATTGATGGAAATGTATCAGCCTTTTCACAACACAAACATAAAAAAAAAAAAAGAGTTACAAAAATGGTGTTCAAACCAACCAGCCCAGGAAGGACTACAACTCCCATGATGCTTTGCTACAAGGCTCTTGTATTAATAATACATTTGATGCATTCATTTAGTGTCCCTAAATTAATTGAAATGTATTTTTTTAATGATTCTTCTATCTCATTCAATAATTGGTTAACTTCCAAAAAAATACGCACCCTGAACTAGGTTGTAACAAATAACAGATATATTACTCCAGAACGATTTGGTTAGGGTTAGGGTTAATATGATAGGGCTCAATATGTGGGCGTGTCTGAGCAGGTTGTGTTGAACGATGACAACGGAAGAACAAAAACAAACAAATTAGCTCAAAATACAACATAAAAGAAAAAAGAAAAATACTCTAGGTCATTGAGGCGCAACAAAAGTGAATTCAAAGTCCACAATATACAGCAGATATGTCATTTTGGACAATAAAACATACAAAAAAGTGATTTATAGCTGCAGCGGTGCATAACAACAACAAAAAATCACACACAAAACGGAGAGATTAGTGCACGTTGTCGAAAAGGAACATTCTGTCATGATGCAGCAGATTTTCAAACCTGAGTGCTGACGAGCAGCGGGTACGAGATGCGGCGGTTAAAACCGGGATTGGGCGTACAATCAAAGCTGAGCTCCGGTGTTTGCATAAAGACCAATCCTGCCGCGTTTACCATACACGTGCGAAAAAGGGGAGGCAGCTTTAAAAACTTTCACGCACAAATAAAAAAAACACGTGAAGAGTGTAATAAGCATGCCAGGCCACTAGTAGGTAGTGGTGTGACCTAACAACACATTTGTTCCCAGATGAAAGCTTCTTTTGAATACAGTGGTCTCTTGACTTCATATTTAAGTACTTCAACTAACAGTAGTCTGTTTTTTTTCTTTCTGTTTTTTAAGTTCACTCTAGTGGCAGCATATCTAAAGCTCAATCACAACCCAAGCATTAGGCTGCAAGACAAAAATAAATCAATCAAACAAGCTCGTACCTGGAAAAACTCAGAAGTTGGGACACTCGTAAGTCAAGGTACCACCATATAGGAAAAGGTGAACTGAGATTGAAATTCAATTCATTCCTGTTCCAAAACGCAAAAACACGGATACAGCAATGGAAATATTCCGCATTAAAGCATAAAGGATGCTCTCTTACTCGTCTCACTCACAAAAGGTCATTTTCAAAATGAGGCCCGGCTAAAAGTGTGAAAGTGTTTTTAATTGGTTTTAAATGGTGTCACTAAGCGGGAATGTTGGTGGTTTCGTATGGAGGACCAAAACTGCCAAAATCAAAAATAAATAAATGACTAAATAAACAAATAAATGACTAAAAGTGAAAATAAAAATGGTTATAAACAATTTTATTAAAAAATTAAATAGCAAAAAATATAAATGGAAATAAAATAACTATATATATAACTATATATATATATATAACTATATATATATATAACTATATATATATATATATATAACTATATATATATATATATATATATATATATATATATGTATACACACATACATACACACACATAAATAATCAAAAATAAATACAAAAATAAAAAATGAGATTGAAAAATATAAAAATAAATGTTGAGGAGAGAAAGAGAGAGAGAGAAGAGATTTTTATTTCCATTGATATTTATTTTTTGGGTTTAATTTTTGAATATTATTTATTTATATCCGTTTTTATTTTCACTTTTTGTCATCGATTGATTTATTTAGAATTTTGGCGGTTTTGGTACTCCATAGTTTCAGAGTGTTAAGCTCACGTGGCTATGTACCGGCTGTGTCTCCTCGGGCTAACGCGCGCGCTCTACACTAAAAAAAAAAGTTTGCTCGCTCGCATACACACACGCTAACACACTCGCACACTTACACGTGCATAACACAAACACACACATACCAACAAACACCCGAACATTCACAAACGCAACAACACGCTCACACGACCATGCGCGCTACTAGCATACACATGCTAACACAACACACTCAAATCACCACATATGCCAACATTGACACGCTAGCACATGTGCACTAAACACGTGCTAACGTACACACATGAAAATAAAAACACATTAACATACATACGCCAAGACGCTCGCTCACTGACAAACATATGCACTAGCACACAAACATGCTAGCACACGCATTTAGCACCGTGGCTCACTAGCGTGACTACAATCGAGTGTGGATGGTGCTTTTTACATTCTGTGCAAAATAAGAATTAGATGATAAGCACTAGTTGTCATCTTACTGGCTTCTTGGGATTATTTACATTTGTGTACCGTCCGGACAATCGACATTTTTAACAAAGCTGCTTGTTGACAATCGTACAGTGAAGCATCTGTCTGCTGTTCAAACGTGGAATCAAAAAAGAAAAACACAAGTCACACATTTGCCACACAGCTACACGTGGAGGCCAAAACGGAGTTGAAAAGGTAGCGTCTGATATTACATTCACACATTGTGGTTTGAAAATAAGAAGCCGTTTCACATTCGGTTCGTAACAATCAATACATGATCAAATTGCGATCATGAGTGAAAAACGCACTTGCAATCACAGTCATTGTAGCTGATCGTTTTTTCATAAAATAAAAGTGTGAGAATATTTTTACTTTTGCCAGTTTAACTCTTACATGTTTTTAGGTGCACGTTGTGAAGTATAAGATATGCTTTTTCTCCCCATACAGGGCCGCACTGAACAACAACAACAAAACGCGTACCACATTTGTTACCGTAACGAGCTGACGTACGCGTACCGTGATGCGGTCCTGATGGGTGAACACGGAGCAACTCGGTGACGATCTGATCGTTTATTTTCTGCTGACCGGTGTGGTGTCATTTCCCATCAAATAGCCAAGCGGATGTCCTGGATTCCTCGGAGCGGATGCCTGCAGGTGGATTTCTTTGATTTTTTTCCACAAGTGCATGACTTCTCCGGGGCTATTTCTCCAGGTCCATTTCTCTTGGATGATTCGTCCTAGGGGTCTGCCCCCCCCCCCCCTTATTTAGTACGATTCAGAATCGATTTTAAATGTCCCAAAATCGATTTTATTTGAATTATTTTATACTGTCTTGCCCTTGTTTGTGTGTGCCTTTATTGAGAGCGCCGTTCATGTTGTACATGATTTGGCCACTTAGGGGCAGTGTGGTTCCACACGCTCTGATACACTGTTACGTTGTATCCACATTAGAGAGTAGAAGAGAAGTTGTGGGGGTTTGCAGCGTAGAAAGAGCATATGCCGATGAGTAATGTTAAGATGGTTCTCTGTAAACATTCCTGAAGTGTTTTGTATAAATAGCCGTTCTTTTTGAGTGATAAGAGTGCCGCAAGCAGCGCGCTAATTAGCATTAGCGAGTCTTACTGGAGTAGATCATGACGATTCTTTGCACATCTATAATTTGAAGCACAAATTATTGTCAATCCAATCATTTTGAATCGAAAATCGATTCTGAATCAAAAATCAATTCTGAATCAAATCGCAGACCCAAAAATCGGAATCGAATCATGAGACAGTCAAAGATTCCCACCCCTAATTCGTCCAGTTGGATTTCAGCAGCTGGGTGTCTCTGGGTGCAAAATTCCGGGTCAGTTTCTGCAGGTGGACGATTCCGAAGGCCCAAGTCCAGGTCCATTTTTGCAAATCGACTTCTTCTGGTAGATGACTCTCTTGTCGATTGCTCCAGGTAGAATTTGCCAGGTGGATTTCTTTTGGTTCACCAGGTAGATTTGTGCACATCAGCCTGGAAGCTGAGCAGACATCCAGATGGATTTATGGATGTCAGAAATAGTTCCAGCAGGTAAGAACACAGTGAGTGAGGATAAGTAAGAAGACTACAAAATAAACACCTGATTGACAGCGTGGCAAAGGAACATAAAAAATAAAAATAAAAACGTGGGGGGGTTGTTTAGAAGAACTTGTCGTCGATGCGGAAATGCGGCCGCGTGACGTCATCCGGGTTGATGAAGACCGAGATGGACTTCCCGGGGTTCTCCGTGACCAGTTGCTGGAGCTTCTTAGCCAGGCGGTCGTCCGGCTGGTTTTCTCCGCCGGCGTCCGACTGCGGCGACGGCAGATTGCCGGTGCTGCCGCGCCACTGCAGCTCCACCGTCAGCCTGTTGGCGGCTTTGGCGTGCTCGATGGTGGTGCGCAGATGCTCGGCCGGGTCGGAGCGCACCGAGGAGAGCTTGCGGGCGTGCAGCACGGCGGTGTCGTCCGACAGGTGCTCCAGCATGTTGCACTGCGGAATGAAGTAGTTGGGGCAGGTTTTGTTGACCAAGCAGTGTTGCAGGTCGTCGATCAGGCCCAACAGGAAGTGGGCGGAGAAGTCGTCCTGCGCCAGGTAGTTGGCGGGCAGCCGGTCGCAGGCCCACAGCATGACGCTGCGCAGGTGGTAGGGGCTCACCGCCTTGGGTCGCGATAGCAGCTTGACGATGATGGCCTTGCACGCCTGGTAGGCTTGCATGAGGCCGGGCGAGATGCACTTCTTCAGCTGCACCTCGCTGCGGGCGAACGACAGCCGCCACTCGTTCTCTCGCCGGCCCTTGTGCGAGCAGGCGGGCACCAGGTAGAAGCCGCTGATCACCTCCTCCTCGGTGATCTTGCCGTCCCAGAAGTGGTTCTCCATCAGCCAGCTCTGGGCCACGGCCGGCCAGCCCTTGAAGGACACTACGGGCACGACGTCGTAGAGCATGCGGCTGCTGCCCACGCCGAGGATGACCGACACCACCGTGCCGTTGCGCTCCACCTTCTCCACGCGGGGAACGCCCCTCTGCGGCTTCTTCTGCACCTGTATGGGCAGACGCACCTTGTGACAATTGGAAGTGCATCTCAAGGGTCGGTACTTGAAACATAGGTTGTTATTACTTCCTTCAAAGCAATACTGTAATCACATTATATTGCATGATAGTCATTATAAAAATGTTTTCTCCAAAATATATATTTTTTTATATTAATAAAAAAGATGGCTGCAATCGATTGCTCAATTATTAAAATAGTTATCGATTAATTTGATCATCAAAAACTGATTAACTAATTTTGACAACTCTAAGGTCGAAACTGGTGTGCCTCAGAGGTCAAAGCTTGGCCCTAAATGTTTTGTTACATCACCTATTTACAATCAATACAGAGAAGCTCAGCACACTTGCTGTTCACTAGATTATTTTGATAATCAATTAATCATTTAGAGAAGTTGTTTAATTTAAAGTTGCCCAAACTGTTGGAATTTCAGCCTCTCAACAGTAAGTATGCTTAGATTTATTTTGTCCTCCATTAAAGAAAAGTAGCAAACGTATTATCTTTGTGTTGAATCATCTGCTTTTACAATATTTTTGTTCCTATTTTTTGACATGTTAAGGACCAAACCAGTAACTCAATCATAATGAATTTATGTCTGTGCACTTTCATCACTACATATTTGAAATAATGTCCTGTTTTTGAATATTAGAATGGAAATTAAAACATTTTTAAAGTGGATAATAATGCATCGATTAATTGACAAAATAATTGATAGGTTAATCAATTGTCACAATAATCGTTAGTTGCAGCTTAACTATTCACTAACATTGCTATTCACATTTTTTTTTACTGAGTCCATCCTTAGCTATAGGTAAAAATTCTCTGTACAATTTCATGCTCTTTCTGTAACACTCCGAGACGCAAAAAGATGACGCCAATTCGAATTATTATTATTCTGTTATGTTACAATAAGACAACAACAGACCTCCAGAAGCACCAGCGAAACGGCCTGGTAGAACCAGTCAGCCACCAGCGTGGGCGAGAAGAAGTAGTTTGCGGCTCCGCTGATGTGCTCCACCACCGTGCAGCAGTCCTTCCACTTGCTGATGGTGCCCTCGTCGAAGAGACGCAGGCTGAGCCAGGAGTGTCCCAGCGCCGAGTGCCTCATGTCCAGCGTGACCGGCTGGTTTCGGTCGTGCAGTTTGAGTGCCGGCACCAGCAGCGTGAAGTCCATGTCGAAATCGGCGCCACGCGCATACATGCTCAGCTCGTCCGGGTCCATGTCCACCACGCCCTCGCGCACGCTGCCCGACAGAAGCAGGTATTCGTTGGCCACGGGCAGCTTCTGGTCCAGTTTTTGGACCATTCCTGGGGGACCAAGTAGGACCAACACAATAAAAGATTGAAGAAAGGAAGTGCAGTGAATATTCACTATTCACAAGCCATAGCAATATTCCACAAAATATTTCCACGTCTTTTCCAAAACTTTGCAGAAAATGTTATTTTTCATCTGCTTTTCAAGAACCTGGAAAATGCATTTTCAATTAACTTCGACACATTTATATATGTGCGCGTCACTGTTAAGATCTCTATATTATTTTTGTGTCTATGTTTAAGTGTAATTTATGATTGTGTATATTCATGTTTATGTATTTTTAAATGTGTGTATTGTAGGCTCCGCACCCAGCATGGAGAAGATGAAGTCCTTGGCTGTGTGTATCTCCAGGGCCCGCTGGTCGTCGTACTCGCGCTGGTCGTGCTTGCTGAACTCCTGGATGAGTCTGTTCAGATCCTCCATGCGGGCCGCCGACCTGAAGTCCAACTCGGGCCCGACGCCACCGCTGCCCTGGGGCAGCCTGCCGGCGGCGGCCATGGTGGGGCTGTTCCCGAGGCTTCCCACCGAGCCGGCACGACTGGAGAGAGCGGGGGCGGCCATGATTTCCTCCTCCACAGTGGTCCTTCACACTTTGCTGCTCCCCGGGATGGTGAGCCGAAATGGGCGTTAACGAACCGAACCGACACCAGCGGACGGCATCCAAAATCACATCCACATCAGCTAACACAACAACCGGAAAGACTGCGCTTTCGCTAAAGGCGTCTTCACAATAAGTGTACTAGCTTCATCGGGAGTGTGTCTACCGTTTTTAAATGTACGCGGTATAACATAAATTAAAACAAATAAAATAAACACATTGATATAATATCGTCGTCCTACTAATTTCACACAACGTATTGAAAACAACCTCTGTAAATGTTTTATTGTGAAAGTATTGGCAAGGTACGTTTACGCTGAGAACACTGGGGTTAGAAGACGCCTTTAGTTAAAAAAAGAAGAAAAAAAGACCGAACAAAAAAGTTTTTTTTTTAAACCTTCAATTGTGTGCATTACTTGTTAGTAGCGAGACTATTTTGACAATGTCAGGAGTATAAGTAATTAGTCGTCAATAAAATGAATACTCAAAGATACTGTATCTGAAAAATCTTATGAAGCACAGTAACTAAGTATTTGTACTTGTATTTACTTTATTTATTTGTGTATTTTTGTGTGTTTTCCGCATGGTGTCGCTGTACTTGTTCAGTCAACCGCCTTCAGCTTCTCGGGTGGCTCTTGACGGTTGTCCCTGACCCGGAAAGGAACAGTCGCTCCAACATGGCGGCGTGGAGGAACTACGCTGTCTTGCTCTCCCGGACCGGCGAAGACGTTCTCTGGAGCGTTCGGGGCAGCAGGTGAGAGACATGGCCGAAGGAAGGGAGCCCTCACCGGCTGTAACAGGCAGACGCCCGTTGCTCTAAGTTAACAATGTTAGCATCTTAGAAACGGGTGCTAGCTAGCCGGCAAAGGGGAGAATGTTTGAGAGGGAGCTGTGTTTGTAAAGTTACTTTGACATTTCTACGTACGGTAGTGTAAATGCTACAGAGTGCGTTTTTTTATTATTATTCCGCCAATATTTACAGTTCTAGTGCTGTCCCATTTTTTCACCTATTTTAAATCGTTCAAACTTCATTTTCACCCCAAGTGAACCATTTTCCACTTTATCAAAAATCCTACTTCGCCTATAAAAATTACTTTCAATAAAATGAATGGCGACATTTTCTAAGTTGGGAGCAATTTAACACAACATTCTCAACATTTCACAATAAAATTACCAAACTAAAAGTTATTTTACATATCGACCTCATCCTTCCAAATTCCACATTCTTGACGGGTTCAAACCATCTTATCAATCATGATGAGTTATGTTGTTCTCCTGTGCCTGTGTCTAGCAGGTGGACTCACAGCTTCCAGCAGCGTTGCGGCTTCCGCAAAGTCGCCAGGAAGCCTGAAAACAAAAAAGTGGAGGATGAACTTGGACACTTGGACTCATCAGAAGTGGCGTCCCACCGGCAGACGCCCAGCCCTCACTGGGAATCACCTCCACCTCCGTCATCTAGCTCGCCGCGGGCGTTTGGCCGGCTGGTGCGCCCGCTGCTCTTCACTGTAGGGGTATGTGGCGCCATAGACACATACACAGTGGACGTACAGCGATTCTTTGAGAACTGAGCTGTCACTCGGGGCGATTTATTGTTTTTTTTCTCGCTTTAACGTGCAAGCAAATATTTGAGATCCAAGCACTGTATAGTGACAATAAATTAAATCAATACACTCACAACAAGCAGCAGTTTGACAGAAACCAATTCTCATTTTGTATTTATTTCTGTCCCGTTCAATAATTGTCTGAAAGCACTTTGGCAACTGTGGCTGTCCTTGCAGTGCATACATGCCTCCAAGCGACACGTGTGCTGACTTCCTGTCAGTTTACAGGCTGCTCCTTCGGCACGGCGGCCATCTGGCAGTACGAGTCGCTCAAATCTCGGGTGCAGAGCTACTTTAACGATATGCGAGCCGATTGGTTGGAGAAGGTGCAGCCGCAGAAGCGAGGGGACGTCCGCAAGGAGGTGAGCAGTTCGAGCGACATCCGTGCCCCGCCCACACGTGTTTTGATTTCATCTCTGATTAGTTGGTTGTGTCTCAGGTCAACCAGTGGTGGAACCATTTGAGTGTGGGACAGAGGACGGTCACAGGTGAGTGACTGTCCTTTCATTCATCTGTCTAACCATTCGCTCAACTGTCTGCCCATCCTCTTATCGGTCTATTAGGCATGAGCTAATTTCCAATTTACCGTGGTTTTAAAAAGTCATGGTTTCAATTATTGCTAAAACTCTCCGTCACCGGTGATGAGTATTTCACTGCAATATGATCCAGAAGCTTTATTTTTCTCTCCTTCTTGGCTGAGCAGAGAGGGGAGGGGCGTTTATTCGCACACAGGTGGGTAGGAGTGGACGGGACGGGGGGGGATGAAGACAAGAGCAAACATGGATGTTTTTTTGCTTTGTTGATAAATGTGCATTGTCCTAAAAAAAGAAGAAGAAGAAAAAAACATGGCGCTAACGGTTCTTGTTAGCCCCAAGGACAACAAAAGCAGCCTATGGTTCTGTTCTAAAAATAGCTCACCAGTGATTGGACACTAGGACTTACTAAGACTAAAAAAAGAATAAGAATGTTTATGTATCTATCTATGTTTGTCCCTCAGCCATCCTGGCCGCTAACGTCGTCGTGTTCTGCTGCTGGCGAGTTCCGTGGCTTCAACGCTCCATGTTGAAGTACTTCACCGCAGACCCCGCCTCCAGTCAGACAAACATCATTATTGGCATTTTATAATCGCATTCAAATTCATATTCATGTTAATATATCGTGCGTGTGTGTGTGTTTGACTCTAGAGACGTTGTGCGCTCCCATGTTGCTGTCCACCTTCAGCCATGTGTCCTTCTTCCACATGGCCGCCAACATGTACGTCCTGTGGAGCTTCTCCACCAGCGCCGTCTCCATGCTGGGAAGGGAGCAGTTTGTGGCCGTCTACATGTCAGCTGGTAATAACGCAACACACACACACAATGCGCGTGAACATGCACGCTAGTGCTGATCTGGTTGTGTGTGTGCGTGCGTGTGTGCCTAGGGGTGATTTCCACCTTCTTCAGCTATGTGTGCAAAACGGCCACCGGGAGATTTGGTCCATCTCTGGGAGCGGTGAGCCACGTCCTGTGTCATGAAGCGCCATGGTCACAAATACATACAGTATCACATGGTACTGAATATGAAATGTGATATGATGTGTGTGTGTTTTCAGTCGGGCGCCATCATGACCATCCTGGCTGCAGTTTGCACCAAAATCCCTGAAGCCAAACTGGCCATCGTCTTCCTCCCAATGTTCACATTCAGCGCGGCCAACGTAAGACTGTTTGCCCATTCGCTCGTCTGTCTCTCTATTCACTTTTCCATCAGTTCATTCGCTCATCTGTGCCACCCATTGACTAATCTTATCTGTCCATCCATCCATCCACCCGTCTGTCCATTCACTCATCTTTGCCTTATCTCTGCGCAGGCCCTGAAGGCGATTATTGCCATGGATACGGCAGGTTTGGTGCTGGGTTGGCGGCTTTTCGACCACGCGGCTCACCTGGGAGGCGCCATGTTTGGCATGTGAGTTGAAAGCGGTTCGTGCTGCAGTACACCTACCCTCCACACGAGGGTGCCGAAAACTAACATCGAATTATGGGTATCAGATTGGTTTCGGTCACTGAACAGTCGCGGTTTATTGAATGCTGTTAGTACATAAAGACAATGAGAACAGTCATGCAGGTGCTGCTGTGGTCCACGGCTCACATTCAGACACACACACACACACTTGCCGACGTCCAGCGCCACCACATCATTCACTTTAGCGCCATCTTGTGATATTTCAGTCCCAATGAACAATGTTGAGGTGAGTTGAGGGTCTTCTTTTAGACAAAAGTAGTGCTTTGTCGCCATCTTGTGGCATCGCAATATTAAGAAACTCTGTTGAGGTGAGCTTGGAAGTGTCATTTAGTCAAAAATAGTGTTTTGGAGTCATCTAGTGTACATTTCAGTGCCTACGAACTACGTTGTAGTGAGTTGAGGAGCTTCATTTAGAAAAAATATCTCTTGCCAATTATTAACCTTGGTCCTTATCCTCCTCTAATAGCAGGGGAACATTATATACCATTATTATTCGTTAAGTAAATAATGCATTCTCATGTATTGTGTTATATTTTGAAGTAAAGTAAATAGGCAGAAAACAGTTTAAATATGTTAGGTAGATTTATTAAAAAAAATAAAATACTGAACCTTCTAACAAAACCTCAGACACACAATCATTTGTGGGTGAAATATGTCATCAAAGTATCAAATCCGGTTTCCTCCCCCAGCTGGTACATCCTCTTCGGACACGAGCTCATTTGGAAGAACCGCGAGCCTTTCGTCAAGTTTTGGCACAAGCTGCGGACTGGCAGTGGTGGCGGAAACGGAGGCGAGGGTGGAGGCTCCGTGTAGGACATTTGAATGGACTCATGGGAACGATTAAGTTCCCCAACTTGATCGATACTTGTTGTAAACTTGCTAAATGTAGTTCATGTACAGATCGGCCACTTGGCGTACTTCCCCATGAGGATGTCAGAACTTCTTCCTTATTTTTTCGTTGAAGTCCTGAAAATGAGGTTTCTTAACATGATTCATAAATGTTCATCTTTTTTTCTTTCTTTTTTTTCTTGATTGTCTTGCCAAAGTGTAAGCCAAGACACTACAAGATGATTCACATTTGGTGGGGATTGAGTTCATCAGTCACGAGGTCAAAAAAATATTTGGACCAAACCACTTCAAGTCACATGTCAAATTAAAGCCTTGGATGGGGGCATTCAAAAAAATTAATTATTTAAATAAATAAGGACATAATGGCCCAATATGTGTTTTATTTAGTTTAGGTTACCATTCACCACAAAATCATGTTAAGTGAGCAGGCGTGGCACTTTGGCAAGATACTCACTCACCCTATGGGTGACGTTTATAGACTTAATATTTTATGTATTTATGAAACACCAATAAAGCCACAATTTGGAACCGTCTTGAAGGAAAGGTATCGTTACTATACCAATGTGATCGAGTTTTTATATTGTGAAAGGAATTTGGATTTTTTAAATTTTTTAATATTTAACTTTAGTCCGCTCGGACAGACAGCAGATGAAAAAAGTGCCCTGACGTACAAAGATGCCGCATCGTCCAATCAGCTTCAAGTATTGTACAGCAAGTCCCTCCTTTCCCCAATGGATCTGCCAAGGGAAGTTCCAGATTGATCATGTGAAGAACTCCCTTGAGTGATTCACATGAACAATCTGGCTCGTGAGGTTATTTATTTGTATAATGTAGCCACTTCTGAAATTTACACTTATATTAGGTTAAATAAATGAATAAATATAAACAGAAAATGAACATGCTTGAAAATGCCATCAATCTTGACTCTCTCTATTTTTTTTTTTTTTAACATCACAAATCAGCATTAAATTGGTTAACATGTCCGGTCAGTAGGCCCATAGTCATTTTGAAGTCTTTTTTTTTTGTTTTTCCCAGGAGAGCTCAGTATTGTTCATTCGATTTGACATCATCATTGCTCTCCTTTTAAAAAAAAAAAAAAAAAAAGTTTTTTTTCTTTCTTTCTCTTTTTTTTTTTTTAAATATATATACAGAGATATGCATATACACACATATATATATATATATATATATATATTTTTTTTTTTTTTTTTTTTGTGTGTATGTGGGTGAGCATGTGCGTGCGTGTGTGTACAGTATTCATCAGTTCACCTAAAGCCCATTAAAAAAAAATCCCATATTAATAATATAATATAATAATAAATTGCCAAATGCAGAAACATCAAGTGAGACTTGAAGTCTTATTTTGGATGGAGTTCACTTTAACTGACAGCTGATGACCTGCAAACAAAATCTGTTTGATGGTCTGAAGTCCACAAACTGTCTCTCACACATACACAAGGTTTTTTTTTTTTTAAATAAAATTTGTAAAAAAATAAAAAATAAATTCAACTTAGCTAATGAGCTGTCGTTCCAAATCATTTATTTGAATTTCCCCTTACGTGACCAAAAACTGTAAACGATGATGTTTGTTTTAGCCTGTTGCAGATTTTTTAAGGTGAAACTGCGATTTTGGCGGGTAAACACTAACGTGTGTTCTGGAGGGTCGGCCTTCCACAGAGTTCGTCGACCCGAAACGCGACTCAGAGCCTCAAGGCCTCACCAGCCAGCCGTCACATCACACAGGCCACCTGAAAGCACCGCAGAAGAGGATAATAAACCACAACTCATCGCACTCCACCTCCAGACTTGAGCGGTAAGAACTCAACCATTTGGGTCCCTTTATTATTTTCGAAGTCAGAACTGAATTGCTTTACCTTTATCTGGAAGCCAAGGCAACCAGACCCTGAAATTTGTGTCGTGTTTGTGGGCGCAGCGCATCATGTCGATGGGCCTGCAGATTTGCGGCCTTGTAGCGGGCGTGCTGGCGTGGTGTCTTGAGTCCAGCTGCACGTCGTCGCAGTTGTGGAAGGTTCGGAGTCAGGCGGAGTCTCTGAGTAGCAGCCAGTGGCAGTTTGAGGGCCTGTGGATGAGCTGCGCGGCCACCTCGCTGGGAACGCTGCAGTGCCACAAGTTCAAGACGCTGCTCGGCCTGCCAGGTCAGTTGGCCAGCATCGGAAACTCCACGACGTCCACAGCGTTGCCACGCTTACCTTGAAAAAGTAATTTAGCTACTTTACTGATTATTTAATTTTAAAAGTAGCTTATAGATACTTTACTGATTACTTGGTTTTGAAAGTAACAGTTACTTTACTGATCACTTGATTTTAAAATGAATTTAAGTTACTTGACTAATTACTAGATTTTAAAAGTAACTTGGTTACTTTACTCATTACTTGATTTTGAAAGTAAATTAGGTACTATGCTGATTACTGGATTTTAAGAGTAAATTAGTTACTTTACTCATGACTTGATTTTAAGAGTAACTTAGTTCCTTTGCCGATCACTTGATTTTAAAAGCATCTTAGTTACTTTACTCATTACTTGAATTTGAAAGTAAATTAGGTATTTTGCTGATTACTTGATTTTGAAAGTAACTTAGGTGCTTTACTGAATACTCTGTTTTAATAACTTAGTTACTTTACTGATTACTTGATTTTAAAAGTAACTCTCTTGGATTACAAGTTACTTTTAGCAGATGTCGACAACTCAACTTAACATAAAACTGGCAGCTGTTTTTGCCAATACTTTATTGGAAGTCAATTTTTAACTGTAATGTTTAATTATAAAGTTGTGGGTTTAAAAAAATAAATAAGTAAAATAAAGACAACCTTTTAGGTCTTACATAAGTAATTGTTGCTTTTTTTTTTCACTGAACATAAATACATTTTTAAAATTTCCATTGATCCATTCTGTGAACTGCTCATCCCCGTATAATATAAAATAAGGGCAGTCTTTTTGGAGCTGGCATATAATTGTTAATACTATAATGGTAAAACGTAACATTTATAATTTACGTTGTTTATTAATATACTGTAACTACACTTTTTACTTCCTCCACATGTGTCCGCGTGTATATCCGACATGTCCACGTGCATCTGACACTACAACGTGTTAACATGTACATGGATGTTTTTAACATGTCGATCATGTGTCTACGAGAGTGTGCCCACACGTGTGTATGTTTTGCCAGTATACGTGCAGGTGTGTCGCGCTCTGATGATGTCATCTCTGGTGGTGGGCCTGGCCTCCATCATCGTGTCCATTTTGGGTCTGAAGTGCAGCAAAGTGGGCGGAGACTCCGAACAAGTGAAAGGACAATTTCTCCTGAGTGGAGGCATCATGTTAATCCTGTCAGGTGAATGGACGCTCGGGACAAACATCGGCACGCAATTTCGACGACGACCAGCAAATGACAACATGTCGGTCTTTCTGTCTGACTGTCATCCTACATGTCTGTTCTCTTTTTTTTTTTTTGTCTGTCTATTCAGGCATGTCCACCCTGATTGCAGTGTCTTGGTATGCTGGCAGAGTGATCCATGACTTCTACAATCCTTTGTACAGTGGAGTCAGGTGACCATGATGATGACAATCATAATTAAGTTGATTATGATAATGATGACAATGACTGATGACATGGTGATGATGATGATGATGATGATGATGAAGACATGCGTGTGTTACAGGTTCGAGCTGGGCACGGGTCTGTATCTGGGCTGGGCAGCTTCCGGTCTGGCGTTGCTGGGAGGCGCAATGCTGTGTTGCTCCTACAGGAGGAGCTCTTCCTCCTCCTCATCCTTCCCACCTGCACGGTAAGCAGCAAATCCATCCTGCAGTACACCTTTCTGCACATAGGGGGGCGCTGCCAGGCTGCTCATTCTTTTTGTGCTTTCATCCATTTGTACATGTGATTTTGACTTCATGTGATGACGTCATTTGGCCCAACAGACATTTTTCGTATAACTACTCCAAAAGCAGTCAAGGTCATAACATGAACATCTATAGAGCAGCACACGCTTCAGACGGCATCGGCGGCAGTAGCAGCAGCGCCAAAGCTTACGTGTGAGCCGGTCCCTGAACGCACCATCGCAGTTCCACGAGGAATCGTCACGTTTGAGCATGCATGTTTTTGTAACCATTTTATTATTTGACTTTTCTATCACGTTTGTCATAATTTAGATGAGGATCACATACCTTTTTTTGTGTAAATAAAAATGATGACTTACAACTTTATTGAATTTTATCTCATGATCTGTTTGGTATTAACTCATTCACTGCCATTGACGGCTATAGACGTCATAGATTCATTTGAACTATTTCTATTAGTTTAACATTTTTTTCTACTTTTGTTAACAAGAGTAGGAAAACCTAGATTTTTTTTGCACCTTTAGAGCAGATATAAAATTTGTGATTAATCGTGAGTTAACTAGTGAAGTCATGCGATTAATTACGATTTAAAAAATTAATTGCCTGACGCCCCTAATTTTTCAAAAATCTTTTCTTTAAAAAATAAAATAAATAAAAAAATAAATAAAAAAATGTAATCTTTTTTTTTTTTTAAGAAAATATTATTAAATATCAGGGGCCTCGGGCGATTACAATTTTTAATCGTAATTAATTGCATGACTTCACTAGTTACCTCACGATTAATCACAATTTTTACATCTGTTCTAATACAATAAAACATTCTAGGTTTTCATACTCTTGTTAACAAAAGTGGAAAAAATGTTAAACTAATAGAAATACTTAAAATAAATTTTTTTGACGTCTATAGACGTAATTATGGTTTCAAGCCTGGCCTTGGGTGTGAAATACGGACTTCAAGTCAGACACAAACCTATCACAGCATCTTGTAGCAACCCCCAGGGATGCCCCAATCATGACATGACATCATTGTTTTGTCTATTTCCAGCTCACTCCTTACTGTATATGCATCACGTTTATTTATAGACACACTTGGATGTGTGTTATTGTGTGTGTGCGTGTGTTTTTGTGTGTGTCCGTGTGTCAATAGTGGAGGAAGAGGAAAGCATGACCATTTCCTGTTGCAGCTAGAAAATAAAGCAAACAGGAAATGAGTAGCACAACTTTCCGAGAGCCTGACCGGGAACCAGAGGAGACCATCGGGCACCAGGACCAGAACCACCATTCCAGACCAGAACTTCACTTGCATACACACACACAATCACACTTGTGGGAGAAATGTTGAAGTCGTGAGGAAACATCTCGGAATGTTCCTCTGATCATCACAACACAAGAAGAAGAAAGGTAAGAAGTTGCTTCTCTTCACTGATTGGCTGATGAATGAATGGCTGAGTGCAAACCGGCTGATTCTGGATCAGATTCAATTCACAGTTTGTGTATACTCTGCGGTAATGTACTTGAAGTGGCAGCAGGTCGGGTTTTGAACCCGGGTCATGGTGCCAATTAGGGTTGGGCTTTAAGACTGGGTTAGGGGACTCACAAACAAGGGTAAGAGTGTCAAATTAGGGTTTGGAGTGTTGAATTAGTGTTTTGAGCCTGGGTTTGGGTGTCAATTTCTGTCAAAGGGTTTCAAGTTGGGGTTTAGGCTTCCAAATTGTGGTTTCAAATCAAGGTGGCAAGCTTCAGTTCAACAGGTTGCATTGTGTGCATGTGTGTGTGGTGTGCGCGCATGTGTTTGCGTGCGTGTGTGCAGACATGTTACGTAACAGTCATGCCATGAGGGCAGAAGAGTAGTGAAGATGAGATGGAGAGATACATTCTAGTTTAAAGCTACATGTACACGCCCACACACACGCGCGCGCGTATGTTCACGCTACGTGTTTAGCGCGTGTTCAAATGCGTGTATTCCCGCAGTTTGTGTTTATGTGTGCGACACCACACTAAGCGTGTTCGTGAGCATGTGTGACTAAATGTTTATGTGCGTGTGCGCATTGAGACATTACGTGCGTATTTGTGTAATATGTATTATATTTGTCTGTTGCTGTGTGTTCAATTGTTCATACAGTATACGCGTGTTCATATATGCGTGTGTTCATATTTTATGTGTGCAGCGGTGTCCCAAGTATTGTGTCAGCATTGTTGTCAATGTGTGTGTGTATGTGTGTGTGTGTGTGGGGGTAGGGGGCGCTCGCATCACCTCATACATCAGTCATCAGCTGCTTATACATACACACACGAGCGCGCTCGCGCACACTCACTGTACTTTTCCTGTCCGTAGAGTGGGCGTTTAGAGGACGAGCATGTGACCTCCAGAAACAGGAAGTAGACTTGTCACTCAGCGTCACCCAATTTCGAGTCCGACATTTACGAGCAGCCGTGAACGCGGCACGGCACACAGCTGAGTCCCACAATTCTTCTGCAGCTTTTGCTTCTTATTCCTCGAACCCGAGCCCACCACCTTCTTCCCGGGAGTCTCACTCATTCGGTACTTCTTCTTGTCGTGAGCATTTGAACCACCGAGCCTCCAACATGGCTTACAGCGGTGAGTGAGGGTGTTCGAACTCCATCGTTCACTTTTCTTTCAATTAAGAGTGAAAACAGTGCAGAAAGTAGTTTAAAATTAGTGCATTCTGTTTGAACGGCTTCACGTAACACATTTTATCTAATCAACACGCCTAACTTTTCCATTTAGGGGAGGAATTAAAGTGATATTTACGTCATTCTTATTTGCACAATAATTAATTTATTAATGGTCAGTGAACGTAACATTTGTAGTTATTAAGAATTGTCAGATGTTTGTTTTGGAATGTTTAGAGCTTGTGCGATTAGTTTTGAATATTTACTTTAGTTATTTTAATTATTATAACTAAATGTGCAAATACTTCGTATTCATATATTCACATTTTTATTGTTGAAATGTGCAATTTCATAATCACTGGCTGCGTTCAGATTGTAAGAAACTTGCATATTAACTACTTGCTGATCATTGACAGGCATGGTTAAACTTTTTATTTCACGTCCATCCAAAAAACGCCTATTTGAGTTGTATTTGACACTTTGATGTTTGTTGTGTGCACTTGAAGGTTAATGGCTTAACAAGTGTGTCTGGTGTGTTTGCCTTCAAATACTCAATACTGGAATGTTCACTCATTAGGTGCACCGTCCAATGACAGCCAATAGAAAAATGGATAATAATGGACACTTTTCATCATTCATTTCATTTAGTGGTTGATGTTTGTAAGATTTTGAGTCTCCAAGCATAATAATAATAATAATAATAATAATAATTATATATATATACCCCCTCTGGGCATTGTTATTGTCATGCTGCTTTTGAGTGTACCTAATTAAGTGTGTGTTGCTGGTGGTGTGTTCAGGTGTCTTGAGCTAAATTGGTAAAAAAAAAGCTGGTTGCGACAAGTGATAAGTGTTTAATGGTTTGCAGGCTGACAAGCGGAATAAATGATTGACTGTGATAGACAATGGAGCTTGTTTGCATGCGGAATGACTCAGACAAAACATTCCCTGGAATTTTCTCACTTGTCAAAGAAAGGCAAAAAGCGTGTGTGTGCGTGTGTGTGTGTGTGTGTGTCCCTTTCAATGACGTGTTCACGCTGCGTTTGCTGGCACATGAAAGAAAACGCAGTTGAAAGTTGACATCCGTCTTTTTCATCTCTCCATTTCCTGACTTTTTGTCCAGCAGTGAACCAATGAATGAATGAATGAATGAATGAGCCAGAAAAAAAATCAAAAGCTCTTATGAATGATGTTTTTTTAAAATATTTTTTATAAAGAAAAAGCCCCCTGGGGTGTGTTTTTCTTTTTGCTGAGGTTGGCATGTTTCACTTCCTGGTGAAAATCAAAGAACTTTCCATTGAACTCGCATGACCCCGGTGGCTGAGAGCTCACTGTTGACCTCAGCGCTAGCCGCTAACTGCTAGCTACTAGCTGTTGGTGTCCGCCACTGTTGTACTGGTCCATTAATAAATTGTCATTTACTTTTTCTATAAGAGAATTATAACCAGAAATCGGACTTTGTGTATAAAAGAAAAAAGAAATCTCAGATATAATTTTTTGGCCGTATCACCTAGCTAATTTCATGCGGACTTTGAGCTGTAATAAATGCCGACACACCCGACTGTAAACGCAGTCTCAATGCAGACTTGTTGCCAATGAAAGCAACACAATAACAAGCAGTGGTTGTAAAAAGTTGACACATCCAAGTTCAATTGGCTGTTTTTTGTGATACAGTATAAAAAAAAATGACAGCAAAATTGTTTCCACCATTAATGCGACCGAAAAACCGATAAGTATTTTTTAGAATTATTATTTATTCTTATTGTATTTCGTTTTATTTTGCTCTTTTTTTCGATCACAAAAAAAACCTGCCATTTGAACAGGTGTTTCTTGACAGTATATATTCATAGATATCCATGTACATACAGTAGTTTTGACTTTGATCCATGATCAATGATTGACTGCTGATCAGTCCGGAATGCAACCTCCGCACACCGATTGTGGGCGGGGCATGCTATCCCGCGACACCGAAGCTCAACTTGACAGACTTCCTGGGTGTGGCCGTCATTCCGGTCATGTGACTTTGGGGTATTGGCCGCAGATGTTTCTGCTCACGTTTTGATGCTGAGCAGACATTTTTCTTCGGCCAAAGTCACCAAAGATCCCAAAGAATGACTCATTGATCCTTTTGGAATGTCAGCCTGCAGGCTGCATTCATCATGTGGCGCACTGGTGCCTGGGATTATTATGGGATTTTCCACTTCAGTACACATGGTAAATGCACAATTCTTACCTGAATGAGTCGTTTTATTTATAGTCATTTATCATTATTTATTATAAATTGACTTGCTAGCTCCTCCCAGAGTTCTTTTAGAATTCAGCCCCTGATACCAGTTTGATTTAGAAACATGAAATTTGGTCATGTTTATCATGAGTACACCCAAGAAAAAGAGGTTGAAGAAGCCAGGTCTAAAAAGACAGGAAGCTGGCCAGCAGCTATTTTAGCCTAATTGACTCAGTTGTGCCTAGCAGGTTAAAAAAAATGAATAAATAAATCTGCCCGAAATCCAGTTTGACCGAGCAACATGACATTTGGAAGATGCGTAGTAGACCCACAAACAAATCCAGCCGTGTTTATCCATCTCAGGGGGCGGCCATTTTGCCACTTGCTGTCGACTGAAGATGACATCACAGTTGCTCAGGCAACAACCAACCACAGCTCACCTGTTTTCTGAATCTGAGCTGTGATTGGTTGTTGCCTGAGACCTGAGCAACTATGATGTCATCTTCAGTGGACAGCAAGTGGCAAAATGGCCGCCCCCTGAGATGGATAAAAAAAATGACTGCTTAACTCTTATTCCACAAATATAATATTAATTAGAATGTTATGTTTGGACACGTATAACATATTATTGTCAAGAAATGTTCAAGGTTGACTTCCACTTTAAAATGTGGCTCTTGTTTACCTTAAATTCTTCATGTCTCGGCTCTTAGATAACACTCCTCGAAAGCATCCGTCTTCATTGTACTAATAATATCACTTTCACACGTCACATAACATGTGACGCCATGTTAGGTGTTTGCTGCGCAAATAAAAGACAAGCGCTGAAGAGGAAGTGATGATAAAGTTTACAGGAAGTGCTTATGACTTATTTGTGCCTGTTGTGTGTTCCCGGCTGCTTCCTTTGACATTGGCAGCTTATCTGCACTGTCATTAGTCATGGACACACACACACACACACACACACACACGCACACAAATGCACATTAGTCAGGTCAAGAATGAGGTTTGGGCTGCCGTCTGATTGGCTATCGTCTTCTCTTCCTGGTTTCCTGTTTGTGCGTTGAGACTGGAAGGTGACAACCTCTTGGCCTCCTTAAACGGAGGCTCACTATTGGAGATGAACAAAAGTGGCTACAAGTCAAGTTCTTCAGACTTTTTAATGCATCCTGTTATGATGGGCATGATCACCCAATTTCTTGTCCGTTGGTGGAACTGAAGTCGTTAGCTAATTTTGGCTAACTTTCCAAGGGGCACCACTGAAGGAATTTGCCTAAAATGATCACTTGAAACCAACATGGTCAAATTCCTGTTCAATTTTTGGCATGGGTGTTCATACTTTTTCGTGGGTCCTGTTATGATGGACATGTCCCTCTAATGTTGTTTGGTGAGTCTAGTGTGGGAGGCTAATATGCTGAAGTTGTGTGAATGACCAAATTGACACAAAAATAGCTGCTTTTAACCAAAACGACTGGCTGACTCAGTTTTAACCAAAATTTCCTTCTTCAAACCTAAAATGGCTGGCTGTAAAATTTTGCCCATGGGTCATTCAGGCCTATTGGTACGGCCCTTTTTTTTTTTTTTTTTACATTTTGATAGACGTGTTCACCCAATTTCACAATGATCTGTGAAAATGGTGTTGAAGGCTAATTTGTAAAAATTTGCGTGAATGGCCAAATTGACTGTTAAACAGTTACTTCAAACCAAAATGGCTGACTTCCTGTTTAATTTCAGTCCTGGGTCCTTGAGACTTTTTGGTGCACCCTGTTATGATTGACATGTCCAACGATTTTGGTGTTGATTGGGGAAAACGCGTGTTGGGGCTTAATTGTTTTTCTTTTAACTTCTTAGTGGATGCTACTGAAGGAATTTGCACAAAATGGCTGCTTCAAACAAAAATCGTCAACTTTCTGTTGAGTTTTAGGCTCGAGTTATTAAAGGGGAAGTAAACTTTAAACATTTCTTGACAACAATATGTTGTATGTGACCTCATTTGTGGAATATGAGTTATGAAGCAAAATCTGGCTGTTTTTATCCATTTTACGGGGGCGGCCATTTTGTCGCTTGTTGATGACTTAAAATGACATCACAGTTGCTCGGGCTCAGGCAACGACCAATCACAGCGTACCTGTTTTCTGAAGCTGAGCTGTGATTGGTTGTTAACTGAGACCTGACAAACTGTGATGTCATTTTCACTCGACAGCAAGTGGCAAAATGGCCGCCTTCTGATGTTGATGACAACTGCTGGATTTTGCTGCTTAACTCGTATTCCACTAACGCCATATTAAGCAGAATGTTATATTTAGACTAGTGGGGCTGCATAGAACATACTATTGTAAAAAAAAAAAAAATTAGTGGGGGTTGACTTCCCCCTTAAGACTTTTTGATGCGTCTTGTTATGATAGACATGCCCCACATGTTGCTTGGGCCCGTTTTTCAAATTCACATGAATGACCAAATTGATAAACACGGCGTGCTGCACCGCCCCTGGCCATTTGCCACCGACGGGCACCCTGAGCGTCTCAGTGGCGCCCCCTTCCTCCGCCCCGCCGTCTGTTGATGTCCTTCACACTATCGCTGTCCTTTCCGCTTCATTGTTTGTGTCGGCACGCTTCCGCGATGCCCTGCGACCCTCTTGAAGAAAACAGCGCGGTGGCTCGGCGTGCGTTTCCTGGCCTGCCGTCGGGGCTGCTGGGTATTTATGGAAGCCACGCCGCGGAATCGTTTCCCGCTCTGCATTGACACGTTTGTGTGTGCGTGTCTATTTCTGGCAGCGGCAGTGTGTCCTGCGCTGGTGAGACTGGAAACTAACTACATGACAACAACATCCGCATTCGCACCCATGCATACATGTGCAATTCTCACACAGTCGTCAAGTGTATGCCCTAACCTGCCACGCGTCTCTGTTTCAGGTTCCTCCCCGCCCCCAGCTCCACCATGCCCATCCTCAAGAACCTTCCGGTGCGCCTGAAGGGTGGCGGCCCCACTTTGGACAACGCCCTGTTCATTCGCAGAATGAGCCTTAACATCAACCCCCGCCACCACAACCCCTTCAACCACGACGACGATGACGACGACAGCCGCGGCGACCGATCCTGGTCCCCGGCCGGATCCTTCCTGGACGGCAACGTTCCCGGCGACCGCAACCCCTTCGAGGACGAGGAGGATGAGAATGAGGCCAACGAGGGCAAGAAGGCCAAAGGGGGAGGAGGGGGCTCGGGGAAGGGATCCTTCATTAAGTCGCCCCTGAAGAGTTTGGGGAAGCTGGGGAAGAATTTGAGGTTGTCGGGACGAGGAAAGGACAGCACGCCGTCACCGCAGGGGACGCCGTCGCCAGCGGACAAGAAGAAGAGAGGTCGCAGGAGCTCAGAAGGAAGTCTTCTCAAGTAAACATACACTCACGGGAAAAGAATCAGAGTCAGTAACGGGAAGACTCAAAGTTGAGGAAATTTAGTCAGAATTTTGTGCAGGTGCAGTAACAGGAACAAGTCATAAAGTTGGGAAAATGTCAGAACTTAGCGTTTAGCTTCCAACTTGGCTTCCAAAATCGGAATCTACAGTCATAATTGCACTGGTGCAATGACTGCAAAACATGCATGTAGTCCTTCACAGGAAATGTTTCAGTTAGGAACATAACAGGAAAAAAATCGGAATGTGTAATCCTAACTACACACAGGCACAGTTACGGGAAAAAGTTTCAAACTTTGAAAAATGTCGTCACAACTATATACAGGCACAGTCACTGAAAAACTTGAAAGATCAGAATTTTTAGTCTGCACTGTCTCAGCGACTTGAAAAAGTCTCAAAGTCTAGGAAATTGCTTGCATCACTTTGCGCAGGCGCAATAACTGAAAAGAACTGAACATTTTGGAAAATGTCACATGGTATTTGTACAGGCGCAGGAACAAGACACATCTGAGTTTGGAATATGTAGTCATAACCTTGTGCAGGACTTGTGACGAAAAGACTGAAAAGTTTGCAAAATGTCATCATGACTGCGCAGGCACAATAATGGGAAAAGGTATTAATTTGGCAAAAATAGTCGTAATGTTACACAGGCACAGTTACTGGAGGTCTTTAGCAGGGTTCACCAATTCCGGTCCTCGAGGTCTGGAGTCCTGCAGGTTTTAGATATCTCCGCCTACCAACACACCTGATACTAAAGATCAGGATCGTAATCAGGCATGCCGATGAGGTGATTATATGAATCAGGTGTGCTAGTGCGCGGAATCATCTAAAACCTGCAGGACTCCGGTCCTCCTGGACCGGAATTGGTGAACCCTGGTCTACAGTTTCTACTTAACAACAGATGCACTGACAAAACAATTATTGGTTTGGAAAACATTAGTGACAGGAAAAAATCAGAGTCTGGGACATGGGACAGTCATAGTAACTGCAAACTCTGGCTCCTTTGCAGGTTTGCGGGCAAATATCGCGACACCCTAAGCTTCCGCAAAGAGTCTTTAGCCAACGGCGACGTGAATTGTTCGGAGAGCGAGTGCGACTCATCCAGCCGCCGTCTGTCCTTCATGAAGATGGTCGGCCTGGGCAAGACCAAGCGAGAGCCGGGGGCGGACCCCTCCATGCATGGTCCCGAGGACCAGCCGGTACACAAGGAGCCCGTAGTGGAAGTCAAGCCCAGGGAGCCGTTGTCAGGTAACATGGACATGTGGAAGATGGTTCTAACTTCTTACCACTGGGAATGTTTTAGATATTTACTCCTGCTTGTTCTTTCTGGGAATGTTCTAGATGTTCTTTGTGTTTGTTCCTATAGGGAATGTTACAGATTGTTGTTCTAAGGTCTGTTTTTACTGGAAATGTTCTAGATTGGGGTTCACCAATTCCGGTCCTGGGGTCCTGCAGGTTTGAGATGTTTCCACCTACCAACGCACCTGATACTAAAGATCAGGATCGTTATCAGGCATGCTGATGAGCTGATTATATGAATCAGGTGTGCTAGTGGGCGGAAACACCCAAAACCTGCAGGACTCCGGACCTTGAGGACTGAAATTGGTAAACCCTGTTCTAGATGTTCTCCTAGTGCAGTGCTGTCAAAGTCCGGACCTCAAGGGCCATAGTCCTGCATGTTTTAGAGGTTTCCCACGTTCAACACAGCTGATTCATATTTAAGCCCATCAGTAAGCTCTGCAGGAGCCTGTTAATTATCCTGATCATTGAATCAGGTGTGTTGGATTAGAGAAACCTCAAAAACATGCAGGACTCCTAGTGTTTGTTGCTACTGGTAAGCTAATGTTCTTGATGTCCTACTTGTGTTTGCCCATCCTGGGAATGTTGACGATTTTCTTCTACTATAAATGTTTTGAATCTTCTCTTAGTGTTTGTTCCGACTGGGAATGTTCAACAGTAAGTTCGTTCAAGTTTGGGCTTGTTGCCATCAGATCCGCTGACGTGTGATGATGTGTGATTTCCAAACATGATCCTGTTTGCACCTTCATCAGGGTTGTGTACCGTTGACACACAGGCGATAGCAAGGACGCGCCCACGCCTACTTTCTACCCTTTCACGCTGTGTCCACGCTGAAAGCCGCCTGGCGAAACGTGTCCTTCAGAGGACCTTTAGAAGCCAACAAGAACTAACAAGTTGTTGTTGTGCTCGTTGCGGTCATGCACGTTAGCGTGAAGAATGCAATGATGAAAAAATAGAAGAAGAAAAGATGGAGATGAAGTTCTCTGCAGGCTTCTGGTGGCCACACCGAGATAATGAGGAGGGAAAAAATGTAACTCAAAACAGCAACACAAGCTCAACTCAACCCTGGGTTTTATACATCGGAACACACAACTAATGCTAATGCTAACCCTGAAATTTAACCCAAAATAGCAGCCCAAACTCAATTCTACCTAAGGGTTCATCCACCAACACACAACGAATTCTGCTTATAATGTTAATGCCAATGCTAATAATGTTAACCCTAAAATTTAAGTCAAAACAGAGCCCAAACTCGCCTCAACCCAAGGTTTTCCGCTACTAAAAACACACAGCTAATTCTAATGCTAATGCTAAAATTTGTCTCAAAACGGTAGCTCAGACTCAACTCAACCCAAAGTTTCTTCTACTGGACTACGCAGCTAATTCTAATGCTATTGCTAATGCTAATGAGATCACTATCTCTTTGAAACACACATCTAATTCTAATAGTAGGCTAATGTTAATACTAAAATTTGTCTCAAAATGGCAGGCCAAACTTAACTCATCCCAAGGTTTCATCTATTGGAATACACAGCTAATTCTAATGCTATTGCTAATGCTGATCACTATCACTGTCTGTTTTAAGTTAGCTAATCCTAACATGACTCCCAACATTCCTTTTAAACTGCCAATAAAATCTGAAATGTCAAAAATCATTGAGCAGTGGATGCTATAAAACTCCGTTAAGCGTTTCCATGGAGTTTTCGTGGTGTTCTATCTGGTTCCCGGTTGCGTAACTTTTCAGTTGTGGATAAGACGCTCACATTCCGTCTAATGGGGCCGGTCAATGATTAGCATGTCTTTCACTGCCTTGACGCAGGTCAGCGCCGCCATAAAAGTGTGACCCTCCGTTAATCACTCAAAACACGCCTCCGAGTAGAGAAAGGTGTTCTGTTCAAAGTCCGCCCCTGGGGATGACGCCACAAAATTTGAAAATGATTTATAAATTATAGCGCATTAACAGTTTGTTCCATATTAGTTTTTTTTTTTTTTTTTACAATTCTGGCCATGGGTGGAGCTAAGGCATTCCATCTCGGCGATAACTTTTAATCCACAACATTACCTAACTCAACGGTATACTTTTACTCCAATACATTTATCATAGCCCTCTTGGTTACCGCCCAAGGAAATGTCGACTCAGCTGTCAGAAAATGAAATTCAGTGTATGGCGACTACGGTATAAGGAAGCAGGTGTAGGTGGATGTGGCATCGTAAACCCACCCAGATGGAAGACATTTCCTGCAGCGGAACAATAAAAGTAGTGTCCATGCACCACCATGACATAACATATGTGTGCGTGTAATATCGCCTTACAGTGGCCCTGCCCTGTCAGTGCTGACGTCCACGGTTCTTCCAGTCAATGTACACTAATCCCAAAAGGTTCAGTCAGCCCTCGCCATATTGCGGTTTCATGGTATCACAGGTTTTTAATCGCCGTATCAAACAAGTGAACGTGAAACAAGCACAGCACTATCTGCATGGCCACAGCCGGTACTCAGCACGCAGACCAGCTAACGGTTAGCCAGCTAACAGCTAACAGCCAGCCGCTATTCTCCTGAGCCAATCAACAGCCAGCTCTATAGACTCTCGTTCGTTGGCTCCCATGTCACTTTCCCGGCCAGGAAAATGACCAGGAAGTGGACATGGACGCATTCCACATTTAAACATTTAAACATGTGCATTTGAGTGGAAGTTCAAACCTGCCATGTTGGACCCACATTGTTCCGTTTTACTCGTACTCTTCCTGTGTGTGCGTGTGCGTGTGCCATCCTGTCTTCCTCTGTGGACGCTGAGGCAAACACCACAACATCTGCACATCCTCGCTCACGCGAATACACACATTTAGGGCTGACATGTACATTGTATGCTTGCGTCTCTTGTGTCCTTGTCCCCTTGTCTTCTCATGTTCTCATCCTAGCGTCTGTTTCTTTGTGTCTTTGTCCCCTTTTCAATTCATGTCCTTTTCTCCTTGTACTGTATGACTATAACATTGTCTCCTTATGTCCTCATGTCCTTGTCTCCATCTGTCCTCATCTAATTATTTCCTTGTGTCCTCATGTCCTTGTTACCTTGTGTCTTATCTCCTAGTGGTGTCTTTATCTTCTTGCCTCCTTGTCTCTTTGTGACCTTATCTCCTGGCCTCATCGCTTTGTCTTTGTCCCCTATGTTCATAGCTCCTTGTGTCCACACTTCCTTGTCTCCTTGTGACCTTGTCTTCTTGTGTATTTGTTCTCAGCTCCTTATTTCCTTCTATCCTCATCCCTTTATGTCCTTGTGTCCTCATGCCCTTGTCATCTTTTGTCTTATTTCCTTTTTGTCCTCATTTGCTTATGCTATTGTCTTTAGCTCCTTGCCTCCTCATTTCCTCAGTTCCTTGTCTCTTTGTGGTTTTCTCAGCTCCTTGTCACCCAGTATCATCAACTACTTGTGTCCTCATCGATTTGTCTTTGTCCCCTTGTAAACATATGTCCACTCCTCCTTATGTCCATACCTCCTTGTGACCTTGTCTTCTTGTGTCCTTGTGTCCCCAGCTCCTTGTTTCCTTCTAACCCTCTTCGTGACCTCACACACCCAATTTGGGTCTACAATGGACTGATCCATTACTGGGTCATTTTGTAGAATGCCAGAACGCCAAAACCAGAAACTAAGACCCAATTTTTTTCTTTTGTTTTATACAAATAACCCATTTTTTGGGGTAAGTTTAGTTAAATTGGCCAAAGTAGGGGATTGGTCTTTTTTTCCCTTTTTTTTTTTGTTTACTCAAATTGGGTTATTTTTTACCCAACTGTTCTTAGAGACCTCCTGGTTTCCTCAGCTACTTGTCTTCCTGTGTCCTCATCTTCTCATGTCCTTGCGTCCTCCAGTGCTGGAGATCCTTCAGCTGGTGAAAAAGCGCGACCTCCTCCTGGCCGACACTCACATCCTGGAGCTGGAGCAGGAGTGTAACGGGCCCGAGGGTGGCTCATCCCCAGAGGAGCTGGGCAGCCCGTCCGTTGGCGTGAAGGACGGCGGGCGGCGGAAGGCCAAAGACGTGGAGCTGCTGTACGAGGAGCTGCAGAAGGAGCTGTGGGCGGTGGTCCGGGAGTCACTGCGCTCGCCCACCGCCGGGCCTAACCTCGGCTTGGTGGTTCAGGTGAGGGCGCCAAAGCACTTCACTCCAGTTTTGGATTGGATGACTTCATTTATGGCTTGACTCAACTTTATGGGATCTCGTGCAGGTTCTGCAGCAGGAGGAGCTGGTAGATGTGGACTGGTCCTCGCCGGGCGGGCCGAGACCGCGGCAGCTGAAGCGGCGCTGGAGGGAGGCGGTGGAGGACGCGGCTGACGGGTCGCTGCCTCAGAGGGCCGAGTTTACGGCCGGGGAGCTAGCCGGGTACCTGGACCGCATCCGGGCTCGCGTGGTAGACGACCTGGACGCTGCTAAGAGGAACGTGGTCAAAATCTACCCCGAGGAGTACCAGGCCTGGCAGGTGAGATGGCAAATAAGGGATTCAGTCATGGACCGACGCAATATATTGGCTGATCAAGAGCTGCCTAAATTATTCTATTTTAATAATTGTTTATATTAGTTTAAACCAAATGTAGGTGAACTTATGTGTTTAAAATTCTGATGATTTGTGCAACCATATTATTTTTGTTATTTTGACTTCTCTTCTCAAAAAGTTTATTTTCTTTAAAAAATGGAATTTAGTTGTAAAGTTTATAGACCACATTAATAGTGTAGTGGATTTAAAAAATATATTAAAAAAAATATATATATATATATATCACAAAAACCTGACATTTGAACAGGGGTGTGTAGACTTTTAATATCCACTGCATGTCAGACGTGTGTTGGTTTCAACCGCTTGATCTTGATTTATTTTTATTTCTAAAATTGTATATATATTTTTCATTTGAGTTGTACAGGTCACATCAATGGTGGAAAAAGTTTTTAAATTATTTATCTTGGTAAAAAAAAATTATGTCACAAAAATCGTATAGGAACAAGGGTGTGTAGACTTATAATAATTAACTACAATGTTTTGTAAAATAACTCACTTGTAATATATGTTAATTTTATTATTATCAATAAAAAAAATAATATATTTATAAAATATGATTGGCTTATTTTTAGTATGTTAGTGCTTTCATAAAAATATATATTTTTACATTTTTTTTTATTTTTATTTGTGACCTTCCAGGTGTACATGCAAAGTTACCACCAGGCGGTTGCTCGGCGACTGCAGGCCATCACCAAGCAGCAGCTGCAGATCACCGACATTTACTCACTGCTGGACTGGCTACACAACATATACAACAGGTACGCACAAACCCGGATCACGGCAAAACTTGCGTACGTGTGCTTAATCATGTTGTGTGTGTGTTAGGGATGTTTTGGCAAAAGTGTGCGTATCAGATCCTTTGAGAGGCGCTCAACTGGGACCTCTGCTGCCTTCAGATGTCGTGGACAGGCTGGAACAAGACTGCCTCAACTCTGTCAGGGTGAGACGCACGCGACAACTACACACCAAGATGGCTTTCATTGACGGTTAACTGAACGTGGACATTTGTGGGTTTGATTGACGGGAACTTCCGAGGAAGGTCTTTTCGTTTTTCTCTTTTCTTTTGGCAAGTTAGTCATGTCTAATGCAAATATATAGATTTGGCGCCACCATGTGGCCAAGGAGCTCTGTTGAAGCCAGGGGAGGAGCTTCATTTTGTCAGGCTGTCATCTTGTCTAATAAAAGAAGTACTTTGTACTGTACTTCATCTATTTGTGATTCCAAAGCACTACTTGTGTTTGATTTAGCCTCCTCAGCTCACTTCAACGTGGTTTCTTGGCCACAAGATGGCACCAAAGCAATACTTCTGCTCTAGGTCTGATCTTGATTGAAAGCTGTAGCGTGTCTATTTGATTAGCCGTAGTTAATGGGTGTGTCTGTGTTTGATTGACAGCTTGAGTTTTTTGATGATAAAGGGCCACGTGCTCATTTAGCAGGACAATGAAAAGCAAAATGTCTGATTTCCCAGCCGGCTGCAAGGTGCGTTTGTTTTAACTTCTGGCTTGCCCCTACAGGCGAAAGTGACCACCGAGTTGAGTCAGGTACTGGACGAAGAGGAAAGGAGATGGATGGAGACGCTAAATGTGGAGGAGTACCACATCCCTCTGGCAAAAACCATCATACAGGTGACCATCCGCACTACTTTTGTTTTCACGGTAACATAACATAATAATAATGCATCAGATTTATATAGCGCTTTTCTATCTAATTAGACACTCAAAAACGCTTTACAACGGAATGGATAGATTATTCATGAACTCACACATTCACACCAAACATTTGCACCTTTCATACACCGGTGTGAGTAGCACTGGAGGGTGTGTGAAGTGCCTTGCCAAAGGACACAGTGACATGGGGAGAGCGGCGCTCGAACAGCCGACCTTCTGGTTACTGGACTACCGTCTCTGCACCCTGAGCCACAGCCGCCACACTCGCTCTGTTTGGTCTCCTGAGCAATTGAAATGTTGTTGCGTAAAGGTGCATTCCGCTTGGTTTTGTTCTCTGATTATCATCTGGCTTTGTCCTTCAGTTGATGCCAAAATCAACATAAGCAGCTTCCTCTTACGCGCACGCAAACACTCACTTGAACATCATCACGGGAGCAGACATCGCCCTCCAGTGGCCACCGAAAGGACAGAGCAAAAAAGAACGTTTTAGAATTTTGTTAGTCATGATAATATTATTATTTTTATTTCGATTATATATATATTTTTTTTTTTTTGAGCCCTCCCCCTCACACACACCCACCCACACACAGGGAGCCACATAAAAACAGGTTTTAAATTTTGTTTGAATTATGGTAACTTGTCTTTTTTTAATTTTGATTTTTTTTTTGCCACACATGTGCAGTAAATGCTTTACAAGTATAGTAAATGTTTTTAATATACAGTAAATATAATTTTCCATATACCTGTATACAGTAAATATTTGACCATAAATGTTATCTCAAATATAGAGTAAATGTTTTGTTTTTACATAATACAGTTTTATTTATTTTTTTCTTTTGCAGAGGCTGCAAGTTGACCTGGAACGTTCTGCCTCCATCAACAGAAGTTTGGGCTCCAGAGTGGCTCAGTGCAGCCTCAACGGCTTGGCGGACTTCCTCTACAGGTACACACACGCACACACTCAACCACACGGTCTCTCTCACATTCTCTTTATTGGTGATGTTGTGGTCTCAGTTTCCAGCGTAAAGTGGAGATGTTTCACGAGGGGATGCAGAGCGGAATGTTCGAAGAGCATGAGGATGGCTACGTGTCCAAAACGGTGGCGCTCGTTAACTGCTGCCCGCCCTTCAGGTTTTTACTTTTGACCTCACGCACACAAGATGAGAGACGTGCCCGTCAAATGTCATTAAAAACTTTTAACCAGATGACTGGATGGTTCTTGATACAGACTGCATTTGATAGCAAAAGTTTATGGCAAGATGTTGTTTCAGATAGTGGCCACACGAGTGCGCTAATTTGCCACTGCTGCCCCCCCATATGCCATTTTAACCTGTGTGTGTGTGTGTGTGTGCGCACAGAGGTTTCGTTCAGCGTTGCATTCCGTGCGAGATAACGTCAACGGCCAGTGACGATTCACTGCGGCGGGCCAACAGAGCGCTTGACCACATCGTCCAGCAGGGGGTGCGAGTGCTCTCAGAGCGCCTCTTTCTCCACATCAGGGTAACACACACACACACAAAAAAAATCAAAAAATATTGCTTACGTCTCATGATCAACACCAGTAATTACCATGTTTAAATGCTAATTTGTGTGTGTGTGTGTTTGCTCGTGTGTGTTGTGCGTCAGCCGTTCTTCGAGCGCTTGGTGAAGAAAAAGTGGTTGAGCAACACGGAGGCGTACGAACAAATCGAAGCGGCCATCAAGGAACACTTTAAGAAATATCGTAGGATGGATGCCCCTCCCTACCAGGTACACACACACACACACACACGCACACACACACACACACACACACACATGTACAGAAACTTTTTGGGGTGCCGTGTGTGACTGATTGTTGCGTTTAGCTGCTGGTGGCGGAGGTTCACCGGCGTGTCCTGATGGAGTACCTTCGCTCGGTAATGCGAGGTCGGGTCATCTGCACATCGCTGAAGACAAGGAAGAGGATGGCCGGACGCCTCCGAGACGAAGGGCGGCAGATCAAAGTGCTCTTCAAGGACCTGGTCAGTGCGTCGCCGTTTACGAAAAGCATAACTTTTATTTCAGGAAATCCTTATTTTGTTTTTAAATGACTGCTGATTGACACTTACATTCAGCAAAGCTAATGCGCTAATTTAGCTTAAGACATATGAAACAGTTCAAGTAGCCAAATGATAGTTACCAGCAGTGGTTTGCGTTCTTCTCTGACATGGATAGCGTCCAGGCCAGCCCACGAATCGTGAAAATCTGTTTATAATTGAGATTGAGATCAGATTTTAGCTTCTTTGTTTGTGGCCCATGATACATACAAACCATTAGCTATGGCTGTTTTTTGTTTTTGTTGTTTTTTTTACCAATCAGATTTCAAATTCACCACTGATGTGATGTCAGCATTCTTCTGCCTTCTGATTGGCTGAACTTAATAGCCTTGCAATCTTCACTCCTCTGATTGGTTGATTTTAGTAGTCTTGAGATGTGCACTGCTAAACCTGCTAAGTGGCTAAAGGTGACAGAGGAAGGTCATACACAAAAATTATTTTTTAAGAAAAAGTGGACATTGTTAAGATGGGTTGTTGAACGCCGTCACTGGCTAGATATAAAGTAGACAAAGCGAGCTAATTTTATACAGATTACTTTAAACTAGCTAACTGAACATGAAGTGGTAAACTCTAGTTAACTGTATACATTAATAAAAGCCAGCTGACTGTATTCAGAATAGGTTGTATTGTGAACATGTAGCCCAAATGAGCTAAATCTAGAGTGGGAAAAGTTAGCTAACTTTAGCAATACATTAGTTAAGATTAGATAGCTTTATCGTCATTCATATTAGTTAACAGGATGTATTCCATATAGACAGAATGCATCTCAAGCACGCTTGTTAAAACTAGCTAAACTCACGCTAGCTACATGCTAATTGTTTTTACGCCATGTTAGCTAGCTACATTTAGATGTATGAAGACTCATCAGTGATGTGAAATAATAAATCAATAATTGTGTGTGTGTGTCAGGAGTCTCCGTCGAGCTGGTTGGATGGAGCTTTGTCTCACATCTCGGAGCTCATCCAGCTGGAGGACGTTCCCTCTATCCAGATGGAGGTCGGCGTTCTGGTCCGAGAGTTTCCAGACGTCAGGTCAGTCTAAAGTTTCTTCTTTAGCGCACTCCATTGTTTGTCTATCCGTGCAATGAGATTGACTGCCAACCAGTCCATTGTTTGTACATTGACATTGTTAGACAACCAGTCAACTAGCTGTTAACGCACCATTTTGTTCCCCTTTCCAGAAAGAAGCACGTATCAGCCATTCTGAACATCCGCGGTATGACGCGGCAACGCGAGCGTCAGGAAATCCTCAACATCGTCAAAGACATCGAGAGCGGCGCAGGGGCGGGTGACGGCGCCGCATGTGGCGGGGGTCCGGCCCGTATTACCCGGGACCGCGCCCTCTTCTCCGAGGTCCCCGTGACTTCTGAGGTTCACTGCCTGAATGTGGGCCTGAGCCGCATGGCCCTCACCGCTTCCTCCTGCTATGCTGCACTGCGACCCCGCGGACGAAAGGCTCGGACGTCGACGCACGACAACCCGGACGACGTCCTCTGAGGTGGAGGCGAGATCGATTGGGAATCTCTTGCGCTTTCCGAACAAAGACTTCAAAGCATTCTTATGAGTTTGATGCAATTTCATCACTTTCGACTCATTGCTTCCACAATTTCTATTCCTTCTGTTTCTACTCAGGCCACCTTGATGCTAAGCTAACCTAAGCTAAGCTAAGATAAACTTTCCGAAGGTTTTTAAGAAACGTTGCACATTTCTCCGACAGAGTTAGTGCACCCTCCGAAAAGCAAAGGCATGTAATTGGATGGTGAAAGATTAGGGGATAGATGGATTCATGATGGATGATTAAGACATCCAAGAAAGATCAATGATGGATGACTGGATCACCATGAAAGTCAATAGATAGCTATTCTATTCGATTTGTGGCAAACTCCACTTGCAGATGCTTCCTATTGTCTTAAAGAGATTTTTTTGACTAAATTTTTGATGCAATCATCTTTTTACCAACATTCTCAAATTTCCGGAGAGCACTTTAGCCAGCAGGATGGATCCCTGTCTTTCTTTTTCTTCTCACTTCTTTTGTTGCACATGAAGAAAAATGCCTAGAAATATAAATCATGGTACTAGATGACGTCATACTGATTGTATTTAAAATGTAAAATGTGGGACAAACAAGATTTTTTTTGAGTGGTTAATTATGATCATTGAATGAAAAAAATATGGGGAAAACAAATAACTGACCTTCTAATGATTACCTTTTAATGTACATGCAGATTTATTCTTAAGGATTTCTAAGATCAACAGTGGGGAAATAAGACATTAACTTACACAGTTATTAGTAGTGAATGTGACACGTTGGTGGAAATATTTACTGTTAATGAACATCTTGTTGAAAATTAAGAGCTACTCAGTAGATATCTGCCCAGCACTGCGCACTCTTTCCAGGTGAAAAGAAATTGAAGTTTACTGACCGCTCTTCTGTTGACTTTGTATATGTGGATTTATGTAAATTGATTAACAACAATAAAAGCAGATTATGTCTATCCAATGGTCTCCTCAAAAAATGTTATAAGGAGTGGGCAATGAAGATTGAAGAAGGATTCTGAACGCAGAATTTTTTTTGTCAAGTCCCCAAAAATGCAATATGTTCTATGCGCCTCTACTGTTCGTATTTTAGGGACTCCTCCGCTGACTCCAAAACATGGGAATAGACAGAGGGGCGTGGCTACATTTATGCGTAATTACGTCACACGTCAGACTCAACAGTGACCCGGAAGTAAACATCGCAGCCATATTGGACCTCCCGAATGCAGATAACCATCCCAAAAGCTTGATTCTGTTTTTGTTCAAGACGGCACCCACATTCCTCAGACGTAGTTTTGAGGTTCAATATAAGGATATTTTAAAAACTTAACATTTGTTCCGGTGAGCTGCCTTAAGTCTGAATGGAGCGACCGAGCGACGACGAGGCGACAACCGCCGAAACTTTCCGCTCGCAGGCTGCGCTCATTATGGAGGTGGCGGTGGAGGCAGCCGTGGAGGTTCTGCACAGGAGACTCGTCGGTGGGCAGATGGAGGCTGCAGACGGCGTCGAGCTGAAGGTGAGCGGCTGTGTTTTGCTGTAAATCACAGCATGAAGACGAACGAAGCGAGGGCTGGAAGTTTATCCGAGAAGAGTAAAGAGGGCCAGATAATTATCCCGTCGTCACTTCCCTTTTCGCCGAGACGAATAAATCAACAACACCGCCAACACCAAGTACTTTCTTTTTCATTTACGCAAATAAAATATCTAATATCCCATATTATAATGGATTATTTTTATATATTTCATTAAATCGATTCTAATTGGTGATACATCCTTTGCGCTCCACTACAGAAGAGGGCGCCATTTCATTTGTCAAATTTCAACATTTGGAACAGTCTGCCAAAGGAAATCTTAAATTAACTCTTTTTATATTGTTTTGTTTTTATCTTGTCGTGTTACTGTGACATTCTGTTGTCTTATTGCAATGTTCTTATTTGTTTTATATTGACTTTGTATTGCTTTGTGATGTGTATTTTAATGTATTTATGTATAGGGGATTACAGATGCAAATTAGGATCTAGCATCTTTACAACTTAATTTGTTGTTCATTAATGTGCATTGTCCCTTTTAAAAGAAAATGAAATGAAACGAATACTCAGAGCATCATCTTGTCCTCTCTCTCCGCAGCATCAGCTAACAGCCATCTTAAATGTGGGGGTGAAGGAGGCCCTCCGCCAAATATGCAGCATGTTCAAACAGCTCCTGGCAAGCTTGATGAAGGAGAATGACACCCTGCGAGACAAAATGCCGCAGCTGGAGGCTGAGCTGAGTTCAAGGGAAAAGCAAACGTCTACAACAGAGAAAACAAAGAGTAAGAAACAGGATGTTATAGATTAAGACAAGTCATTTTTCATGCACACATGGAATGTTTCAGATCAGTTTTGACCCAGGCCAAGAATATTCTCATAAGAATTGTCTAATGTCAAATTATGAACTACAGATTTTTATAGGGGACTTTTTTAAGATCCCCCATGAACACTGCCGCCAGATACAAACATGGTTCATTTGCCTGTATTTTAGCATAAGCCTAAACATTTATTTTTAATAAATCTGATATTGTTCATTTGAATACAGCTTTATTTATTGCTTGTGTTTGTAAAGAAAAAAATACATGGTAAGAGGACCTTGAAAAATAATTACGTCAAAACAGGTATAATTTCAATTCAAACAGTTTGTCAGGGTTGCCGGTAAGTGAACATATTTGCTTTTGTCTCTCAGCAACAGATGCCAAGCGACCTGTCGCCGCCCCCATGAGCCTCGCCATGTCCATCATCAACTCGGCCAGGATGTCATCTGGAAAAGCGAGCGGTGACAGCGGTGGTACGGCACAAGTTCCTCTGGTCATCATCAGCTCGCCGCTTCACGCCGCATTCAGGGTGCCGAGCAGCCCCTCGGGGACGCCATCTGAGGACAACCTTGAGGATCACACACAGGATGAAGTGATGTCACTTCCTGCGACGGATGAGCAGCAGGAGACTGAGGCGTTGGCGGACGGCAAATATGAGATGGCACTTCATGCAATGGTTGGATATGTTTTATTGGCCATTTCATAATATTTGCAAAAAAAAGGTGGCAGGGTGATATTTATGGGTGGTAGAAATTTATAGACACTACTGGCTTGAAGTAAAATAATAATAATAACTCTTTGACTGCCAACCGTTTTCAGAAAAGGGATGCCGTGGGTGCCAGCCGATTTAAGCATTTTTGACTGATCTTTCAAGGTCCACAGAAAATTATGTGTTTGGACTATGGAAACACACATACTACCAAATGAAAGATTGGACTCTCATCTTTCATCAGAAAAAAAGTTTGTTTCTACCCTATTCCGTTTTTCAGTAATCAACAATAGAAAATGGTTAGTTTCACCTCTGTTTTGAAAAAAAAAAAAACGTCTTTTAACGTCTTTGGCACTCCTCCATAGGATTTTACTAAACGTTATTTAACGTTTTTGGCAGTCAAAGAGATAATAATAATAATTTCCTTCACACTATGATGTTAGTTTTTGCTAGACTAATGATGTACTGTATATTTATTTATTGTTCAGGAGGCTGAGAAAACAGCAGAACCAGTTGAAGTGAAAATCGAAACGGAGCTGGTGGCCCTCGCACAACCAGGTGAGGTGATGGATTCAATTTCAATTTCCCTCATGCGATGAATAAAATCATTGACTCCCGTCTGTCTGTCCGTTTGTCTATTGATCAGTCCAAATTCAATTTCTGATCCATGATTTTATACAATTTGATTATTTTATAATATAAATAACACAAATATTTTAAATATAAATTCTAACGCTGGGTATTGTTAAGTATCTCAGGATTCCATTCAATTTCAGTTCTTTATGTTGCAATTCAATTTTGATTGATTTAAATTGGATTCAGTGAGAAGTAAACATACACGAATTGGAGTAAATTTGTAAAATTTTCAAATATGTAACCCTGCCATGTTAACACATGTGGCATGCCTATCTATGCGTGTTATCACCTTGGACTTGATGAAAACGTCTTCTTCATGACAGCTGCGAGCGAAGAAGACGTGAAGGAGCAGGAGAATAAGCGCCGGCGCGAGCTCTACAAGCACAAGCGCTTCTTCTGCGAGCTGTGCGACAGAGGCTTCCACCAGCAACACCAGCTGAGGAAACACGTGTTGCGCCACGTCAAGCCTTTCCCATGCACGCTGTGTGACAAAGGCTTCTACCAGGTGTTGTGGAAAAAACATACTTGTGCTGATCAAGGTTATTTTAGTTAACGAAAACAAAAACGGGAAAGACTAAAACTAAAATTCAAAAACCAATTTTGTTAACGAAATAAAATACAAATGAAAATTATTAAAAAATAAATAAATAAATAACTGAGACTACATTTTATGTTCACAAAACTAACTATAATTATAGCAAAAGCGTCCTTCGTTTTAGTCTTTGGTAATTAATTTAATATATGAGCCTTTGGGGATGATTTTAAGTATATTTATTATTTTTGATATAAACCGGAATGAAGACGTTTGAAAGTGTGTCACACAGAAGTGAGTCAATATCATCTAGCAGCAGCCAATAGAAAAGCACCTTCACATGACGTTGCTCCTAGGAGACAAATTTGCCAACTCAGCCGAAATGCAATGCTTAGGTGTTACTTTTTCCATTTTACCATCGTGTTTGTTAAATATTGCGCACAAGTAATGCAGTTTTTTTTTATTACAAAAACTAATATTGAAACTAACTAAAACTAAGCATTAAAAAAAAAAAAAAACTAAAGCTAATAAAAACTAACACAACCACCCTGAAAGCTAATGAAAACTAAACTTAAAAAACTAAACTCAAAACGAAATAAAAACTAAACTAAAATGAACATTCCAAAACTATAATAACCTTGGTGCTGATACAGGGTGAATGTGATGGATCATAACCAGTGAAATCTACAAACTACGTATTTCAGTCATTTAATTCATTCAAACCCAAATTCGTGTAAATAAGTTTTTTTTATATTTTATCCTTTACTCCCAAAAACGTATTTATACGTTTTTTTTAAAACATGCAAGAGCATACAGACTGCTTTGATGCAGCTTCTGCTATGAAGAGGTGGCTTAAAGCAATGATAGTTATTACAAAAAAACGGCGAGCAGGTGGCAGCAGAGTATAAGAGATCAACCAGGGCAATGCTCTTTTTGACAGTATTTTCACCAGGGATGTGAATATCGATGAGACTTAGCTATATTCTAATGCTAATTGCTGCAAAACGGAATCAGATATAAATGTACTTTTTTCCTGATAAAAGAGACTTTCATCTTTCTTTTGGTAGGTTTCATGTTTTTATAGCAATAGAACACAATATTCTGTGGGCCTTGCAAAATCAGTCAAAATCCAGTAAAACAACCGGGAGCAAAGGGGGTTTCTTCAGTGGAAATGGCTGGGAGTGAATGAGTTCAAGAGTATTTAGGTAGTATTTAATAGGTTTTAAAAATATTTAGATAGGGAGTTTTTGTAGTTTTTAAGAGTGTTTGGTAACTTTTGGAGAGTATTTTAGTATAAGTTTTAATTTAAAAAAAAATCTTGTCTGGGTCACATGTCTGTAGCGAAAGCTGATGGCTTGATATATATATATATATTTATTTCATTACACAGGCCAAAACGCTGCACAAACACCAGCAGGCCCACCGGCTACGCGAGGCCCAGGAGCGAGACCCCGACAACATGCTGGCGTGCGAGCAGTGCGATCGTAAATTCCGTCTGGCCCGGCAGCTCCGCGCCCACCAAGCGTCGCACAGGCTGGAGAAAGCGCCCCTGCGTTGCGCCACCTGCGGCCGCACCTTCACCTCGGCGGCCGTGCTGCGCTACCACGAGATCTCGCACGCCGACGTCAAGCCCTTCATGTGCGACGTGTGCGGAAAAGGCTTCCTGAGGAAGAAAAGTCTGCGCGAGCACCAGACAGTCCACACGGGGGCGCGGCCGTACCCCTGCCAGATGTGCGGCAAACGTTTTTCCACCGCCGGAAACCTGCGCGTGCACAAGCGCTCGCACTCGGACGAGCGGCCGTTCAAGTGCGGCGAGTGCAACAAGGCCTTCAAGTGCCGCATGGGCCTGCTGCAGCACCGCGTGGTCCACACGGGGGAGAAGCCTTTCGTCTGTCAGACCTGCGGACTTAGCTTCGGACTCAAGTACAACTTCCAGAGACATCTGCGCCTCCACAGCGGAGAAAAACCTTTCAAGTAATATTTATTGTTCTTAAAAAACCTAGTGTATTTAATATATATGATGACGTATGATTAGGTTTTCTATTCGTGTTTTGTGTAAAAAGGGTTCAACAAATAGGAAAGCACTTTCCACAATGCAAGATTTGATGAACAACTCATAGCACATCTTGTCAAGTCAGTCCTTCAAAATAAAAGCAGCCGTTATAACACATTGACAGCTGAATATGCCACCACAGGGCCAAAAAAGTGTGCCGTCGTGCTTTTATTTTGAAGGCCTGAATTTTGACACTAGTGTTGCCCCAACTTGAATTATGCCGAGCCGACCGGGAGACATTACCAATTACTCGTGTGACTTCCTGTATGTTAGACCCTTTTTACACAATACGGCAAGAATTTCCCAGTGGCACCCATTTGATAAAGAAGGCATATATTTTTTTTTAGAGATAGATTGAGGGCTGACAGCAATTATGAGTAGTCAAGGAGGCCGGTAACTGAATTTTGGAGCTGATATTCATTTTCAGTAAAGGAAAAATCTTGGTATTAAAAAAAAAATCCAACTTAAATTTGTTGAAATATCTTTAAACGAGGCTATCGACAATTTTTATTTTAAACATTTTTATTTTAAAATTCTAAGAAAAATGTTAGAGAGCTCAAAGGATAATCAGCATGACTTAAAAAAAGTGTATGAAAGCTTAGCAAGTCAATATTTCGCTACTATTTTCTACGGTAAATAGTTTTCAAATTTTTTTAAGTAACTGAAATGTTAAACTTTCACTTACCTTTGATTTAATGTCAAACAAAAACAAAAGATACGTATAGCTTTTAACCAAAAATTTAATTAATTCCCTGAAGTAAAGACTGTTTTAAATTAATCTTTTATAGGCCATCAGATTTTTTTTTTTTAAGGCAGATGCCTAAATAGCTGAATATTGGCCCAGATTATAATTGGTTTATCTCTAGTTTATCTACTTCAATTAGAGTTTTTTTTTATTTTCTTACATTTTGACTTGCAGTCTTCTAAGCGTTCACTACAACAACTTAAAACTTGGCTTTATCACGCTACACGTTTTTGTTTCATGAAGTCACTTCTTAAGCAATAAACTTATCTAGACACTAAATTAATCAATAAAATATTCATGCATATAAAAAATAGTCTAGTGAGCTTTTTATTTGTATTTTTAAATAATAAATTATATATATATTTTTAAATTAAATTTAAATTATAATGTATTTATTTTATTTTTTTGTGATTTGAAAATTACTTTCTACTACATTGTGATTTCAATTATAATTGGATTAATTGTAATTGTGTGGCAGGTGCGAGAAGTGCGGCGAAGGCTTCTCGGGGACGTGGGCCTTGAAGACGCACATGCTGGTGCACGGTGTGGAGAAGCCCTTCATGTGCGACCTGTGCGGAAAGACCTTCTTCTACAACTGCCAACTGCAGAAGCACCAGCTCGTGGTCCACGAGAACAAGGAGCACACCAAGGCGAGCGGCAGCAGGAGCCGTCGGCGGCCATCGGCGGGCATGAAGGCCTTCAGCTGCAAGAGTTGCGGCAAGAGCTTCAGCAGCGTCAGCACGCTTCGCACGCACGAGAAGAGCCACGCCGAGCACAAAGAGTTTGTCTGCGAGACGTGCGGGAAGTCCTTCCACCTGCGCCACCTGTACATCTACCACATGCGGCAGCACAACGGCGACCGGCCGCACGTCTGCGGCGTTTGCCAGAAGGCCTTCCTGCTTCAGTCGCAGCTGCGCCAGCACGAGCTGCTGCACACGGGCGCCAAGCCGCACCAGTGCCAGCAGTGCAATAAAGCCTTCAGGACTCCGCAGAACTACCACCGACACCTGCTGGTCCACACGGGCGAGAAGCCGTACGAGTGCGTCACGTGCGGCCGCAAGTTCCGCCAGTCCAACCAGCTCAAGTCGCACATGCAGATCCACACGGGCGTCAAGCTGTACTCGTGCCAGAGCTGCGGCCGCGGTTTCTCCGACTCCAGGCAGCTCAAGAAGCACAGGTGCGGCGACGGGCTGAAGGACTCGCTCGGGTCCGGAAGCAAATGCAAGGAAGAGAAGAGCGCAGTTTTCCCCTGGAGTGATAGTTTTGTCAACGAGTGATTTGTATCCACAACAGATACATCAGAAGGTGGGAAAGTGCCAGTTCGAAGACAACGCTATGATTCCCTCCTCCAGAGCGAATAGTGCTTGGATTCTGAGACCAGAAGAGTGTTTTCTCACAGAGGGACAGCTGAGTGATTCAACGAGAGACTCAGCAAAATAAAGATGTGGTTAACTTGTCATCAATAATAAAAAAGGCACAAGGATTCAGTTTTTTAAAGCAAAAGCTTGCCTGAACTGTGGGTGATTTAGTGATTAGCGACATGACTGATTAGCATCAAGACTTCCACATTAATGCCAGTTTATTACAATGATGACATTACGGCTGCTTTTAGCCAATCACAGTCCAAAGAACATTTTGTGTCCAGGAATGGACTAACCTACATTTGATGTACAGTATTTATGAGATTTAGTTGAATAATATAATAAAAACAAACACCAGCATTAAAAAAAAAAAAATAAAACAATAAAAATATTTAACCAAATTGAAAAGGACCATGTTGTCTTTACCTTGCAGCAGCAACTCCTGATACATGCGATGTTTGAATCTGTTTAAAACACATTTTATAAGCAACTCTCGAAACTGTTGTCATCAGCTTTTTGCGACACTACTCGTCATACGTTTACGTTTCGTGCTGATTGCGCGTGCGCAGACGTTACCGCCTAGCTTGGGCGGTTAATGTCAGATTTTTACTCTCAAATCTAATAAAAGAAGTGTCAGCGTGAGGGGACAACAATTTTTTTTAACCTTTTTTTTGGGGGGGTGGGGAGCACTTTGGGGTTTGTTCGTCCGTCCGAGCTGGAGCTGTGTCCGGCCGGGTGGCCGTTAGTCGTGTTAGCTGGAGAGCTAACGGCTAACTCTGCTTGTTTGGGACCAGCAGAAAAAGCTACGGAGGGGAGATAACGCTGGAGCTAATACAAGTTAGGACCGGTAAGAAGATGTTTTGTAAAAGTGTCTAGATTTGTAATTTTTCAGGAGAAAAGTTGTGACTCGTTGCCGTTCGAGGTTCATTTTGCAGTGTTTTGCTAAAGTTAGCAGCTCAACTTTGACACACGTTTGCACTATATCCAGTATTTCTTCTCTACTTGTATTCTATTGACTACTTTCTTACAACTAACGTGTCAATGTACATAATTTGATTTGGGGAATATGTAATGTCTCAAGGAATGTTCAAGTTCTTTCTATAACAATCTGCCTGGTTTGTATGCTAGTCACAGGCAAGAGCAACACAATATGCCGTTTGTTTTCACTGTATAAACCTGCACAGGTGTTAGAGTCCGGTCCTTGAGGGCCTGAGTCCTGCCTGTTTTCCATGTTTCTCTCCACCAACACACCTGATGCATGACCAGGATCGTTATCAGGCTTCTGCGAAGCTTGCTGATTATCTGATTTTTGGATTAAGCTGCGTTGGGAGGAGGGCCACATGCAAAACATGTAGGACTCAGGCCCTAGAGGACCAGACTTTGACACCACTGGTAAAGTAAGCGTTGCATTACGTGAATAACAGAAATGCCCAGATGTTTGGAATTGTCTATATTCAAGGATGGGAAATCCAGTTCCAGAAAGTACAAAACCTGTCACAGATAGGCTTTATCCAAAGTTCAACTGACAGTTAAACAAGACCCGAACTGTTAGAGGGTTTCTACTTGTTGGAATTGGATTCCCCATCGCAGCCTATATTATTAGTTTAGGCCCCTAAATGGAGATGTGCCAATAGTTTTATGTTATACAGAAACATGAGAGAAAAATATGTAAGTTTGCGAATGGATCTTCCTTGACCAAATCGTATATTCACCGTTCGGCACCCGTGGATTTCCGGTCTCTATTTGCGGAGGTCCACTGTATAAAGTCAAGTTAGCATTCAATGTTGTTTTCTTAAAATTAAATATTTTTTTTTTATATAAGGAAAAAAAATACTATATTACAGTTGATAAAAACAGAGTAGTAATATACAGTAATGAAATAAATTGTATAGCAATAAACATCTACGTCCAACCTGCTGAAATGCTGCAATTCAATTAATTGTGCCGCTCCTTCTGCTGTGCCTATATATATATATATAATACTCTGTCTCTGTGCCTGACCAAAACAAGGAGGAGAAGAGGAAAATGATGTTGCCGGATCCGGACGGCGAGTTGGCAGCCCCAACTGCATCGAGTGGTAAAGGCAAGGAGAAGGGCAAAGGGAAGAGAGAGGAGACGCTGTCCCTGGACGACTGTCTGTGTCCCGTGTGTTTGGATTTGTTTCTGGAGCCGGTGACCCTACCCTGCAAGCACACTTTCTGTAAGGTGAGCACTCGCACTCGCAGGCACGAACGCCATGAATACGTTGTGGTTAGGGTTGAGGTGAGCTGGAGTCGAGAGGTCATTGTCAGTCATTTTCGGGGCTCATGAAGACAAAAAAAGCATTTACTCCTACTTTGACGCCTATGAACTATTTAGCCTTCAATGAAAATAACATGTTTTTGCAATACGGGAGGAAAGAGCCCAATTTCAAAACCCAGACCTCAGAATTGCAGGGCGGATGGGCCAACCACTAACACACCGTGCCGCCAATCCAGGAACGGAGAAATGAACGTATTTTTGTTTTTGTGGTCAGGGCTGCTTCCTGGAGTCGGTGGACAAGAGCACGCTGTGCTGTCCCATGTGCAGGAAGCGCGTGTCCACTTGGGCCCGCCAGAACAGCAAGAACAAGACTCTGGTCAACCAACAGCTGTGGACGCAGATTCAGGTCAACTTCCCGCAGCATTGCCAGCGACGCCTCGGCGGACAGGACGCCGTCAACGAGGACGACGTGGCGGGTACGCCCCCCAACTTTGCATCTGTGTGTGTTTTTTTTTGTGTTGGTTTACAAATGTCTGTCCATCCTTGTGCGTGTGTGTTAGTTTTTTTTCCCAGGATGAGTCAGCCTGGTGAGGTGAGACAAGAATATCAGGACCAGATCAGCAAAGTAAGTTTGATAGCCATAAAAAGCACGTCTAATCATCATCATAATAGTCATAGTAACTATATTCAACAGACCACATGCAAAGTTAATGATTTTTTTTTTTTACATGATGTTCTTACTTAATCCTCTTTAAAGATGACACCTAATCTTTAACTCATTCACTGCCGTTGACGGCTATCGACGTTAAAAATTAATTTTAACTATTTCTATTAGTTTAAGATTTTTTTCCACTTTTGTTAACAAGAGTATGAAAACCTAGATTATTTTATTGTACATTTAGAATATATATATTTTTTTATTTTATTTTATTTTATTTTATTTTATTTTTAATTCATTGCTGCTATTGACGGCTATAAACGTAAAAAAAATCATTTAAACTATTTCTATTAGTATAAAAAAATCCACTTTTGTTAACAAGAGTATGAAAACCTAGAATTTTTTATTGTACACTTAGAACAGATATAAAATGTGTGATTAATTGTGAGTTAACTAGTGAAGTCATGCGATTAATTACGATTAAAAATGTTAATCGCCTGTCGCCCCTAATTTTTAATAAGCTGTTTTTAAAGAAAAATATTATTAATTTGTGGCAGTGAATGAGTTAAAGGGAACGTCAACCCCCCAAAATTTGACAATAATATGTACTGTGCAGCCCCACTAGTATAAATACGATATTTTGGTTAATATTGTGTTAGTGGAATATGAGTTAACTCTTTGACTGCCAGACGTTTTCAGAAAAGGGATGCCGTGGGTGCCAGCCGATTTAAGCATTTTGACTGATCTTTTGACTGATCTTTCAAGGTCCACAGAAAATTATGTGTTTGGACTATGGAAACACACATACTACCAAATGAAAGATTGAACTCTCATCTTTCATCAGAAAAAAAAGTTTGTTTCTACCTTATTCCGTTTTTCAGTAATCAACAATAGAAAATGGTTAGTTTCACCTCTGTTTTGAAAAAACGTCTTTTAACGTCTTTGGCACTCCACCATAGGATTTTACTAAACGTTATTTAACGTTTTTGGCAGTCAAAGAGTTAAGCAGCAAAATCCAGCAGTTTTTTTTTTTTTAAATCAATATCAGAGGCGGCCATTTTGCCACTTGCTGTCGAGTGAAAATGACAACGCAGTTGCTCAGTTCTCAGGTGACAGCCAATCACAGCTGAGCTTCAGAAAACAGCTGAGGTATGATTGGTCGTTGCCTGAGCCCTGATCAACTGTGATGTCATCTTCAGTCGACACCAAGTGGCAAAATGGCCGCCCCTGCGATGTATAAAAACGGCTGGATTTTGGTGCATAACTCATATTACAAAGGCAATATTAATCAGAATGTCATGTTTAGACTAGTGAGGTCACACTACACTGGGTCACTCTTAACTTGTTTGTTGTCAGCTGGACGAGGAGAAGCGAGAGCTGGACGAGGAGGAGCAGCGTGCCAGCGAGGAGTACATCCACAGACTCCTGGCCGAGGAGGAGATGATGATGCAGGAAGAGCAGAGGCGGAGCGAGGAGGACGAGAGGTTGGCCAGGGTGCTCAGCAAAGAGCTGGTCAGTCACTCTTGTGGATCTGGAACGTAACCCCCGTGACGAAACGGGGGTTCACTGTAAATGATGTCGAAGGTCAGACAAAAAGATCCAGTGTTGCGAGTCTTTCGCGTCTCTTGTAGAACGCTGCTCCCGTCACCCAGGATAAACGTCATCCTGCTGACAACACTCCAGCCAAGAAGAAAGTCAACACGGTGGGATGTATTGAAAAGTGAGTGACTTATTTGGATCTTTTTCCAATTTTATTTTATTTTTTTTGCTTAATTTGTCAGGTCCACCATTTTGTGTGTGTGTGTGTTTTCATTTATGTGCAGCTTAGTAAATTCAGAATATTATAGAGAAGTTCGTTTCAATAGTTCCAATAGTAAAACTTGTACAAATTCATTAAACACATATGCAAATATATGAGACAATGATTTTATTATTTTTTTTGTATTAGCTAAAGGCAAAAAAAATTTTGATACAACTCAAATTATTGACACACGTCTAAAACATTCTTATCCTTTGCATGCGTGTTTGCGTGTGTTCAGGTTCTTGTGTCGTCTTCCATCCAAGTCGAGCACGTCTGATTCCAGCTCGGCTTCCACTTTGATTTCTAACAAGGTCAGTCCAAAACCCCTGAATAAGAATGTCTTTGTCGTTGTAAGAGGTACAATGAAATTGAACTTTTTTTTTAAGTCTGTAGCAAGTCCTTTAATGCATTCAGATATGTTTTTTTCAGGGCTGATGCCGATTATTAGTAGTCAAGGAGGCCGATAACCGATGTTTGGAGCCAATACTCATTTTCAGTACGGTGGGGGAAAATATTTGGCTTAATTTTTTTTTTTTTATATACAACTGCTAATATTATCTTTGTTGTATTATCTTAAAGCATGTTTTTTGAAGAATTTTTCAGACTTTACAAACATTTTAAAGTTTTTTTTTTTTTTTTTTAATCGTAGACAATAGACATCCTTTCTGACAAAATGTTCAGGGAGCTCCCAAGATTATCAGTACGTCTTAAAAGGTTACATGGAACAATGCCATAGCTCTCTATAGTTTTCTACAGTAAATCGTTTTTTCCAAAATTAAGAAATACCTTAAATCTTAAACTTTCACATTTCTAGTTTTAATTTCGAACAAAAATGATGTCCGAGGGTGCGTTGATGTCAATTTTAATGGCCAGCAGAGGGCGGTATAATGTCAAAATTGAGCATGGGATAAACGCTGGATTAATTTTCTGAGTTCTTATTTTTAATAAAAATACTGTTTAGATTAGTGAGAGCACATAGAGCATGAATATTATGGCAAATATTTTTTTTATTGAGTTCCTATTTAAAATGACAAAAACCAAATGGATTGCTTATTAAGATAAGATCATTGTCATAACTGCATGTCACTCTGACTGCTTGACGTTTTCCAGGAGAATATCCTCCTCTCTCCTGGCCATCGTGTCCCTCATGCCGACCTCTACGGGACTCAGCAGGACCAACCGGAACCTTCTCGCCCGGGTCCGGCCTCGCCGTTGGAGGTGCGGCGCTACAGAAGTCATCACGCTGAAGAAGGAACGTCAAAGAGGAAGAGCTCTGACTACGAGGAGGAGGAGGAGGCCAAGCGAGGGTGCCACCTTTTGCCCCCTTCATCTTCTTCATCTTTGCCCCTAGAGGGCGCCCTGTTGTTACACGCAGAACTGGAGGCCCAGCTGGAGAGCCGCCGTGAGCAGGAGGAGGCCGACCGGGAGATGGCGCTGCTCCTGCAAGAGGAGCTCAACCAGGAGGAGAAGAAGCAGCAAACGGACCGGAGGAAAGGCTCGGCCGACGCGTATCAGCTCAGACGCAATTCCATCAACCCCCACAGGAGAACGTCCTGGACTAAAATCTCCCATACGTCCCTGTCGTCCTCATCATCCTCACCCTCCTCCTCCTCTCTGGAAGCGTCCACCTCGTCCTCACAAAACGGAGATGGCCGACAGACCACCCTCACTGACATGTTTTCTGGCCTGGGAAGCTGAAGCCCCTCCCCATAAAAGAGCCCCTTCGTTGGCCCCTGTGCCTTCGCCCCACAATGGGGTCTAAAAGCTGCTTCCAAGTTCCAGAGACAACAAAGAGACCAGTTTTAGCCTTAATACAGTGAACCTGCATACATTTGTAGTTTGCCATTCGCAAGTTAGCCTATTTGCTAATTTTGGTTGAGGTGTTGGGGTGGGGGACCTATTTTCTGTTGTTGACTGAAAAAAAAACATGTATTTGCTGCTTTTGTGTTCAGGCCTGAGGCATGTTTAACGTGAAAATATTATTTTGACACAACGTATAGCATTTACAGTGAATTCTCGGTTCGACATTTTGTCTCGTGACGTTTTTGTTGGTCAGAGACCTATATGATGTTGTTCACTGAAAACTTACCTCTTTGCTGTATTTGTGTTCTGGGCAAAAGCAAGTCTAACAGAAAATAATTGTTTTCCCGCCATGTTGTGGAATTTTCAATGAACCCCCACCTATTCACTTTTTAGTTTGTTCATAAATTTGCCTAGTCATGAGTTATTCATAATATTTTGGGGAAAACTTATCCTTCATTACTCACTGGAAAATATTGAAAAATAATAACATTGCTTCGGTGCCAATCTTGTCTTGGTATCTTGGTGCCAAGCAACCACAATAAGCTCCAGCATATTCACGGTTCACTTCCTGTTTTGGCTGCTGTTTAGTTTTCTAATAAATAAATAGTTGTTTAATTAAAAGCTTGTGTGTGTGTTTGTGTTTTTTAAACTATTGTTTTAACATATGGAAACCACACTAGTGCAAATTATGTCACTACTGCTTAGAAAATTTAATCCTATTAAAACATACGATGTATGTGAACTTTTAGTGTTGGTTGTTATTCAAGTTAGTTAATTATTCACTTTGTCAACTACTTTAAAATATATAATCCATCGTACCAACTCAAGGGCGGGAATTTACGTTTGTCGTTTCCGGTTATCACTCGCAACTTGACAACGCAAGGCCACGTTTTATCGTGTTCTCGCGAGATTTCATGCACGCATTAATTTACGTCGATCGACCCAGTTTCTTATTCGTCTCGGAGTTTTTCGGACACGACGAGTTCGGGTTTTAAAGCTCGGCAGACCCACGCACAGCCCGGTTGGCTGGTTCGTGTTCTCCGCGGGGTAGGCCTAAATAAATTTCGGGCTTTTTTTCTGCTCCACACACGCACCCACACTTAGCTAAGGTTTAGCCACTCGGAGAGATTTTTGGATTGTTGTCGTCCTCATTTGTGGAAACGCGCCATGGTTTTGTTGAAGAACCTTCGACCTCCTACCGAGGGAGTTCGGTTACAGCAGGCCGACACAGCCGCCGTCCTGGACGGACACAAGCTGGGCAACGGAACGCTCTATGTAGCCGAAACGTAAGTCTGTGGAGCATTCGGAATGCTATTGCTAATGCTACTTTTCATTTTCAACTTCTTATTTTTAGCATGTGTACGTGTTTTAAACTTATTTTGAAATTATTATAGCAGTGTTGAAAGCTGTTGGTGTTTAAGCTATTTAGGATACAAATGTCAGTTTTACACTACACACACACACACGCACACGCTAGCAGCAACAGGAACTTCCGGTAACGCTATCAATAGAAAACTTAGTAAGTAGAGTAAAGTAATAACAAAACAAATCCAAACTTTGTTTTGTACGTTGAAGTTCAATTCAGACAGAACGCACTTTTGTTGGCACTAGTAACAGTTTTACTTGTGTTGGTTTTGACCTGAGCACAAAAACGGTGAAGGTGAATTTTTTTAAGGAAATGTTGAACCATGAATATCCAGGCATTCCCTGTGTTAATATTTTGGATATAAGTTTATTAAGACAAAACATTACATGCGTGGTAGAGATGAAATTGACACATTGATTGCACTGTTTGCAGGCGTCTGTCGTGGTTTGACGGCGCGGGATTGGGTTTCTGTCTGGAGTACCCTACCATTGGCCTGCATGCCATCTCCAGAGACGTCAGCGCGTACCCCCAAGAACATCTCTACGTCATGGTCAATGGAAAACTCAGCGGTTGGGACTCTTCACACTCTTTAACACTCTGTTCATTCCTATGAACTTATTATTTGGTCTTTGCTTCTATGGAAAGATGTTGGCGTATGTTTGGCTGAAACGATTAATCAAATAACTCATGTGACTCCGTCAACACAGTAGTTGGTGCATTTTGAATTGCTTTACTCTCTTTTGCGCTGACACCCATGTCACTCACCAGGCAGATACGGAATACATGACAAAGCATTCTAATGCATGGAACTTAAACTGGATATCAATGATACAGAGCACATGCTTAAATGGCTTTAAAGCTATTTGAGCATTTATTTAGGCCAAAAGTGGCACTCGTGGGGGAAAATAAACTTTGCAAGACAGACAAGGTGGAATTGTCTTTTTTTGTGATGACAAATAATGTACAAGTAGAAAGATCTTAAACTGTATTTCAAGGATATGAAATAAATTCTTTAATCAAAACATTTTTTTAATATGCTACATTCTTTCCAGAGGAGAATGAGGCAGAAATGGCAGAGAAGCCGGCAGATGATGAGGAGGATGATGGAGTGGGTAGTGAGGAAGAGAATGAAGATGGTGGCGATAATGAAGAGGAAGGCGGTATCACGGAGATTCGATTTGTGCCCGATGACAAAGCAGCATGTGAGTCCTTTATTTCTTTTATTTAGGAACCCCATGATAATTTCTCTTCTTATTTTAAGACTTTTAAGAGACAAAATCCTATCAGCGTGTGTCACAACCTTACATCCTTGTATCTGTCTATCTGTTCTTATGCCTCCCTCGGTCTGTCTGTCCTGGTGTCTACACGTTTGTGTCTGTGTGTCTCCAGTGGAGTCAATGTTTGCAGCTATGTGCGAGTGTCAAGCGCTGCATCCCGACCCTGAAGACGAGGACGACTCTGACAACGACTTTGAAGGAGAAGAGTATGACGTGGAGGAGGCCGGTAAGACATACACCATAACTACTTACCTACTCACTAAAGCTACTACAGTAACGTGAATTCCTCATTTATTTATTTATTTGTCTTTCCTTTAATGTGTTTACAGAAGCTGGTAAGAGCATCCATCACACTCGCTGACCTTGAACCCATTGTCTCCACGACAACGTCACCCATTTTAAACACGGTGTATCTATATTGATGTCTGGACCAGAGCACGGCCACGCCGACATCCCGACGTTCTACACGTGCGACGAGGGTCTGTCTGCGCTAACCCAGGAGGGCCAGGCCACGCTTGAGAGGCTGGAGGGCATGTTGGCGCAGAGCGCGGCGCAGAGATTTCACATGGGCGGCGTACGCACCGAGCAGGGAGACTCCCGCTTTGAAGGTGGGCCGAAAGTACATAGTACGTGACTTACCGGTGCCCAACTTAACGGCTTTTCCACTTTAAGAACAATTTTTATGTACCAGTTAAGTGTAGAGAATGGGCAATTAGTTGAATTCATACTGACGCTCTGATTGGAGATTGCCTGTAGAGTCCCTCAGGGGTCAATCCTGGGTCCCAAACTGTTCATGTTATATGCTAATGATCTGTGTATTAGATTTAAATAGACATTATAAAACGTTTACTTCCTGATCTAAGCAAATTGAAGTTATGGTTTGATAGACACTTGTGGACATTGATGTGTTTTTGTATGTGTGTGTAGATGGCATGGAGGTGGATGGAGATGCCAACGCAGAGGCGGGACAATTTGAGGACGCAGACGTTGACCACTGGTTAGTCACACACATTTACCTCTTTGACTGCCAGACGTTTTCAGAAAAGGGATGCCGTGGGTGCCAGCCGATTTAAGCATTTTTGACTGATCTTTCAAGGTCCACAGAAAATTATGTGTTTGGACTATGGAAACACACATACTACCAAATGAAAGATTGGACCCTCATCTTTCATCAGGAAAAAAAAGTTTGTTTCTACCTTATTCCGTTTTTCAGTAATCAACAATAGAAAATGGTTAGTTTCACCTCTGTTTTGAAGAAAAAAACGTATTTTAACGTCTTTGGCACTCCGCCATAGGATTTTACTAAACGTTATTTAACGTTTTTGGCAGTCAAAGAGTTAATACATATATAGATATACATGGATCCACACTCTATATAACTAATAAACACAGAATTAATATGGATATGACTGAGATTCAGAGGTAAAAATACTATTGATAGAACTATACATAGCTGGAAATGCAATCCATAGACGGGCAGTCAGTCAAGTCACTTACCCCGGAAGGTGCAATAATGAATCACTCATGATGAACAAACTGCTTCATTCTTTGTATTTAATTGTTGTCGCTATATGCATTTTATAAAGTATAATATTATAGATTACTATTTTTCTTTAAATAAAAAAACAGTTCTGGAACAGATTAATGGTAATTTGCATTCATTTCAATGGGTTAAAATGATGTGGATTGAGAAGGAAGAAAAGCAATTTTTTGTCAAATTTTGTGTTGCTTTATGTTTTAAAGTTGTGAAAGAGTCGAATGTTCTGCCTGTAATTCACATCTTTTATTGACCTCACCGTTGAGGGACCAAAAAAAGACATAATTGTTTCCTGTTTGTAGATGGACCACACGTGCATCATGGGAGCCGCGCTGCTTCAAGGCCTCCTGAGCACTTCCTGTTTGTCCCAGGCACTTCTTGTTTGTCTCGTTCAATCATCCCAACTCGTGTTGTGAAGCAAACTAGTTCATTCCCGTTTTTAAGTTACTTTGTGTGTGTTAACAAATGTAACAATGTGGTGTCCTTAGTCAATTATCAATAAAAGATTACTTTTTCTATTTATATATATTTTTTATTGATCTTTTATTTACAAAACTTGTGCTGCATTCATGGGAATTCCACCCTATAATTGATTTGAATTGAAAACTTTATTGAACAAAAAGCACGGCTAATGATTGCGCTAAATTAATTTTGTTAGTAAATGATAATGTGCAATTTTAATTAATTATTAGAAATAGCTACCCTGAAAATGCAAATACTCGACATAATTAACATTTGTATAACATTGTACTTTCAAGAGAACATATCAGTAGTTCCAGGAACTATTAGTAACAAGACCTAAAAGTTCCTTAAACTTGAGGTGGAACGCCGAACATATATGTCTTTAGTTTGTGCGCTTCCTGTGATGTGCCATTATTGAAGATTCATTTCCTCTTGGTGGCATACTGAGGAGACGATTGGCTGGACATGAGGTCAAAAACCAACACGGAAGCCATCATGCCTGCAATACAAGGACAAGTTAAGGCAGAGGAAGCAGGAGGATGGAAAAGTACGTCTTCCGCGTCCCTGATGTCCATCTTAAGGTCCATATATGCACCCAAAAAATGGATATCAAGGATATGGAGAACATGCTCAAAAGGACTTTCCTTAGCAGGACGGTGTGTGTCTCACCCATCAGGGGTCCCATCCAATAAACCAGGCAGTATTCTGCAAAAGAGTTTCCGCTGCAGCCAAATTGAGTTGAGAATGCCAATGCAGGGTTGAAGACTGCTCCTGTCACACTGCCACCTGCAGGAACACACACTACACAGGTCACTTATCACTACACAGGAACATTTACACTCACAGTAGTCTGCACGTTGGCATTAATACACCGAGCTGGAAAGTAACAACAGCACATGCAAAGACACAGTAACGGAGGAATAGGCACAGTAACATGCACGCACCATTACTGTGTCACTGTCCAACAAAATCAACACACAGTGACATGGACAATAACAAGTCAAGTCAACACAGGAACAGTAACACTCTAACATAGGCACAACATCCACACACACAGTTACAACACACTGCCAACGTGTACAGGAACAGGCACAGTAAAAACATGCAAAGTAAAAGTAGCATCAACAAGTACAGTAACATCCACACATACAGAAATTGGCACAGTAACAGGAACAGGAGCACATTAACAACATAGACAGGAATGGACACAGTCACAAGCAAACAGGAAACAGGCACTATTGTAGCATCAACACAGTCACAACATACACAGAAACAGGCACAGTAACATCAATAAACACTAAAAACATACACAGGAGCAGGTACAGTTACATCAACACAGGAACAAGCAAAGTGAAAATCATATACAGTGACAAACACAGTATTCTCTCTCTTCTTTCTCTCATATACATTGTAACATGAGCATACAGGAAAATGCACAGTAACATGAACACACGATTACTGCAACTGTACAATAACAGCACACCTTGACAAGGACAGTACAGCAAGTTTGACAAACAGTAATAGCACTCACGTCATATCATACGCAGGAATAGAGACAGTAACATCAAAACACAGTAACTGCATGGTCAGTGTTGACGTCATACCTGCATAGACAACAGACGTGATGACGGCGGCCACGACGTGCACGCGGTACTTCTCCTGTATTTTGCGCGTGTGTGCGTGGGCACTCTGGACGGCGAACGAGCATGCCAGCTCCACGCACAAGGCCTCGGGCAGCAGCGCGCGAATGGCGCTCAGGCATCGGAAGTTGTTGAGCGCGTGCTGGGCGTGCATCCCGGAAAGGCCCCGCCCCCAGAGCACCTGCATGGCGGGGCGCGCGGCGGCGGCGGCCGACAACTGGCAGACGATCCCCAGCAGAGCGCGCGCTCCCGACGTCCCGCTGCGGTACGCGTGTTCGAGCGCGCCAATGGGGTTTCCGGTGGCGCCGCGGAAGGTGAGCGCGTGCACCACAGCCGCCGCGTACGTCAACGCCAGCGCGGCTCCACCTCCGGCTCGGAGCGTGCCAGTCTCGCCCAGGAGCCGAAGCTCGTGCGTGCAGCAGCACAGCTGGAAGGCGGACGCAAACTCCGCCGCGTACGCGCGCATGGCCGTGCCCCGGAGGAGCCGCTTAGAGATCCGGCGCGCGGCGTCGCTCAGAAGGACAGCCGACCCCATCACCGCCAGGGACACCGCGACGTCCGCGGACATTCTGGGTGACCTGGCCGCCTCTGCCGCAGCGTGGTCTTGATGCTCCTCAATGCCAGAGAAGTATGGGTGCGCAGGCTAGGTCACATGGTGCGGAAGTGTCCGTGTTGTCCTCCGTCTGCTGATGCTCAGGAAAGTTCAAGCAGCAACCTGAGACTTGCGCACATTTTGCACATTCATTTTGTAATGTTCTTTTGGTCTTGAATAAAGAGATTGAAATCAAAACGGTCGGTTTAGCTTATTTAGAAAATCCACACTTATCACCATTTAACGTCCTAAAAAGCTTGATGTATTGATCAGATAGATGCATTGCACGGACAATCCTTTAGAGGGCAGTATCTTCCATCAGATTGCTGTCACTTTGTCACAGCGACTTGGCCGCACAAGTGCGCCTGGGTTGTTCTCGTTGGAATTTGGATCCATTCTCGCGAGAATTTTCAAAGCCCTACATATACCATTAAAAAAAGGGGGGGGGGGGGGGTAATCAAGGTCTCACTCAGAACGTGAGATAGATAGATAGATAGATAGATAGCTAGATAGATAGACAGACAGACTGACGTCCTTTCTTCCTTCCTTTTTTCCTTCCTTCTTCCCTTCTTCCATTCCTCCCTTCCAAAGAGCTTCTGGTGGTTTTAGTTAACACTACAGACTCCAAATCGGAATAATTACAGACTCAGCAACTCGGGATTATTTTTGTGACAAAACGCCTTTCAATAAAATGTTCTGTTTTGTTTCATCCGTAAATAAAAGAAAAACAACGATCGACAAACAATAACAACAAAACATTTACTCATGGGAGCTACGACACATTATTCATTATTATTTTGGTTATGAACGTGTCACGTGACCGGGTGCCATGAAACAAGAAGAAAAAAATAGCACGTGGATGACAGCCAGGAAGGCGTTGCCGGTTGATGCGCATGCCGCCGCCGTTAATTTCCTATTGTCCCTGAACGCACCACCTGCGCTCCCTCCTTTTGATTCTGTGAAAACCTCGTGGTGTTTAAGGAACATTCACGACAGCCAATCGACAGCGAGGGAGAGGACGCACCGGCCAATGACGTGGCCGCTCTGACGAGAAAGGGGCGGGGATTACGTCGCCGGGGAGGGTCCCTGGTGGCTAGCTAACAATAGGCCGGGAGAGGCGGCTGGGCTCGGCTTGGGGGAGCAGGACGAAGCAGCCCTGGTGGTGGAGACACTTTAGCGGCCACCTCACACAGCGTGGCCCCGTGTTGGATCCGTACCATTCCTATTCCTATTCCACTCCCCGTGGATTTTGACGAGACAGCAGACGAAAGGTGAGCTTCGTTTCTCTACTTTTTCATTCAACTTGTGATCAGTGTTCGAACGAGGTGAGGTGTGGCGGACCAGAAGCACAAGAAGGGTTAAAAACACATATCACATGGACCATATCTTTTAGTTTCGTTTTATTTATTGTTTTTCTCTTACTGTTCTCATTTTTTATACAAGTGAACTGTGCTTGATATGGTCATATCAACTCCAATTAGAACAAAAAAAATGCTGTGGTCAAATTGGCTGTTAATTGAAGTGTTGTGGTCACGTTGTGTTCATTAAATAAATAAAAAGATGACAAAGTGTCCTGTGAACACGCGCTGAAGTTTAATTTGGCACCGCAGATACCTCAGCAAGGGCACAGAAAAGTGATAAATGGCATTGTTGTTTTAAATAAGTGTAAATGCAATTGGGATCAGATCCAGATTCATCTTTGTTTAATGTGGCGAGACAGATGAATAGATACTTAGTTAGACAGGCAGACAGACTGACTAATGGGTGGACAGACTGACAAATGTGTGGATGGATCATTGGGTTGAGATAACTATAAGAAATAACTGATAGATAGATAAATAGATAGATACGAGACAGGCGTACTATAGGCTAACGAGATAAATCGATACATAGAGATAGGGATGGATGATAGGTAGAATCAATAAATGTATTTGCAATATTAGATTAGTGTAAACTGTAAATGATGCAATCCGGATCACATTTTCGGATTCATTATGACAGTATGCACATGTCGAATTTAATTGATTTAGTGATTTAAAAAAAAAAAAACTTTGTCAATACTTATAATGGTGTGACTAGTGTGTGGATTCCCATGGCGGGAATAACACCAGGTTGACTTTAATCATAAACTCGACAGGAAGTTGCACATAAACAAGTAGATTAATAAAGATGCTCTTCCTTGGCGGATATAACAAGTTGCCGCTTTAATCTGGAGTGATTCAGTGGGTGTCTGCGGTGCTCTTGGAGGAGCTGATTAATGGCGGAGAACGTTCCCAGATGGTCACGAGACTCTGATGTTTCCGCACGCCTCAGCACAAAGTGCCCAGTCACTCATTTACATAATCGATCAATCGATGGATAAGTTAATGAAGCAATGAGTGAAAGAATGCAACTGTGGTGACTTGTCTCTTCTTCTTGGATGGAGACAAATTTGTTAGTAAAACTATATCTTGGCTTGTCTTGTACTTTGCAATGGCAACAGAATGACCTAATTGTTTCTTCTTCTGTGTTTTAGTGTCTAATGTCAATATTTTTGTTGGGCTGGGTGCCTTAAAATAAAATCTCAGGTTAAATGACATGGACATGTTTGTTTACAAATCAGAAAAACCTCCATTTTTGCCACCCGGAAGAATTTGTGACATCATTGTGAATTGTTGTTAATATGGATGAATTAAACCCAGCCCAATGTTATCTTAGATGCTGGGTGTGTTGCTCCTCAGGCTTTTGCAAGCTCTTTTCCGGCTCTTGTGTGTCTGACGTGTGCAGTGGAGCAACGCTAACTTCGTCATCTATAAATACTCCCATCACACAGGAAGTCTCTCCTGCTCTCGTTGCTGAAAAGAATTTAAAACGACGTTTAGGACCTCCAGCAAAAGCAAGAAGCCACTGAGTGTTTCCGTGAGAATTTAGGTTAACGTCAAAAAAGACAAACAGTAGCTGTCTTCTTCAGTCTTCACGCAGTTTAAAATTCTCTTTACTGCCACCTGCAGTACTGGAGTGGAATAGGATTGATCAGAGAAATCTACCATGGTGTACATGTTCTAGTAGTAATAGTAGATTTCAAGCTGCAAAGTTGGCGACACAGAGGTATGACAAAAGATCCTGTAGCAAAGCAGGAAAGTCTATCGGTCAGTCACTTAGCTAGTCACTTGATTAGTCTTTCAATTAATTGGTCTATTAGCCTGCTATTTAATCAGTCGGCTAGTTAGTTCAGTCAGGTACTTGGCTGGTAGGTTAGCCAGTTAATTAGTTATTAAGTTATTTGGTCAATTGGTTAGTCTGTTAGTCAGTTGGTTAATTAGTGTCAGTCAGTAAGTTGGCCAGCCGTTGGGTCAGTTAGCCAGTTGAGTAGGTTGTCAGTCTGTTTGTCCCAGTTGGTAAGTCAGTTGGTTAGTTATTCAACTAGACTGTCAGTCAGTTAACTTTTAGTCACTTGATCAGTCATTCATTCAGTCAGTTATTCTTTTAGTCATTTGGTTAGTTTGTCAGTTAATTGGCCTGTAGTACTAGTCAGTCAGTTGGTTAGTCAGTCAGTATTTTGGTCTGGTAGTTAGTGTCAATTATTATGCTAGTCAGCTACTTAGCCATTAGGTCAGTCAGTTGGTCAGGTAATCAAGCAGTCATAGTATGTTAGTCAGTTATCCAGTTAGTCAGTTGGCAGCAAGATAGGTAGACTGTCAATTAGTAACTTTAGTGTTACTGTCTTGACCTACTTCCTTTTTTTTCTTTTCTTACTTTGACACATTCTGAAGCCCCGCCACCCCAAACCAAAGGGGACATGCGATTTATTCACACCTCAGTAGCAAACGACGCCGACACGCCACACCTTTTACGTGCCCTCCATGTGCACTCTAACACACGCACACACACAGACACACGCACTGGCACACATACATACAGTACACTTTTACACTTCATAAATTTTCTTGAATAAATACGTGTGCGTGCATGTGCGTGTGTCTCCATTGATTAGCATGCGGTATGATTAGCAAAAGCTTCAGATGAGCCGACTGTCACTGAGACTTTCAATGTGTGTGTACTAGTATTTAACATAAGTGATCAAGACACACAGACACACACACTTGTACACGAAAAGTAGATTCACAGGTGGCGAAATGTAGCATTAGCCTGCTGTAATGAGAGCTTAGCGGCGGCTAAATCTCGGCTGTGTGTGTGTGTGGTGATTTGTGTGTGTTTATTGTGTCTGCGAGGTGTGAACCTGTGCACAGCTGTCAGCCTTCTGTTCATGTTTGTGTTTTTCTTAGAGTTGAAAGTGCGTCACTGCTGATGTGCACTGCTTACACTAACAACATGGCTGAGAGCAGAGAGGACAGTCGGGTGTGACAACTTGGCCCTAAAAATAAATCAGCGAAAATAGTCAAAATTTGACAAATTTGATAAGGTCCTAGTATAATAGTTATTTTTAAAAAATCTATATGTTTAAGTCTGAGCAAGTTTAGTACAGAGCATTTTCAAATGAACGAAATGGGACAAAATTTCGGCAAAAAAAAAAAAAAAAAATTCTCAACCAAATACAAACAAACAATCAAATAGCTCTATGTCCAAGTAAAATTCCATTGAATTTTGATGTTGTTTATGTTCACCTTCTAACAAGCTAGACCCCGCCCATCATGCACTGGGGTGGCCTCCATTATTGATGAGGTTGCCATGGTAACCACCCGACAGCTGCGTGTGTGTGTGTAATAATGAATGTAAGCGAGTCTTTAAAAAGCGTAACAATGTGTTAAAAGGATGGAGAGAGGGGCCCGTGAGGTTCAGCAACACAGAACAAGTGCGAGCGAGAGGTTTCAATCAGCGTCACTTTTTTGCTTTTGTATCATCACTTACTTTTTTTCTTTTTTTTTTTACCTTTGTCCTTTTGTGTGTTTTTCACACTTGCCATTGTTGTTTCTATACTAATGCACTTCATTTGTTCCTTCACGCTGTCATTCATTCGTTCACTCACTCGCATGATAAATAGCAGACTGACTGCATTGAAGTGGCAGAAATAATAATGTATGTTTGTTGTATTTACAAATACAGAAAATTCAAAGAATATTTGAATGTGAGTATTGTTATATTATCTGTTTACATTTGTGTTTGTGTTTAAAAAAAATCCATAAATTTTAAAACGCTCATTGTTACCCAATTAAAATGTCAAATTGTTGTTTGTCAATGATGCTTAGCATTGTTTGTTAACAATAAGATAAGAGAACCGGACAGTTAAGTACTGTTAAGAAAAAACACACTAAGTTTTAACTTTGATAGCAAATGTCAAAGGGATGATTGAATGTTACAATCCAACATCATCCTCCAAGAACCAGGAAGTAGCCCGATGACTAAAACACAAACAAGACACTACATCTTGAATGTTACACTTCAGAAAGCAGAGGTGCGCTTGCTATGCTATTATCAGGAGTGTTGTTAGAGTGAACTGGAGCATAAATGTGATTTTAGTTGAGTGTGACAGCGAGCCACAATCACAGTCCATCAGCATGTCGCCTCTTCTCCTCTATGGCGTCTTACAAACTCTCTCACCTTGGTGAACACCTTGCGCTAAATTCTACTAACCAAAGCTAACCTCTACTAGCTTCAAATGATTCGTTTCTGCTGTTCTTGGCCACTAGCTTCTACTTTTGGCTACTCTCTGCTTTTTTTCTGTAATTGGTGGCTACTTGCTTTTATTACTTAATTTCTGCTAGTCTTTGCTTACTAGCTTTTATTCTTGGCTGCTAATGACTGACTACTACTTTATACTGTATCTAGCGACAAGCTTCTCTTCTTGGCCGCTTCAAGTTGATACTAGTGTCCGCTCACTTTTCTTGGGACAATACTACTTGTTTTTCTTGCTAATCTGGGCTACTAGTGTCTACTTTTTGCTGATGCTAGCAACTACTAGCTTTTGCTCGTTTATTACTTTTTCTTTTCTTTTCTTTTTTACTATTAGTGACAACAAGTTTGTATTCTTTGCTGCTATTAGCAACTACTAGCATGTACGTGTTACTGTTCTTGGGTACTAGAATCTGCTTTTGGCTGCTACTTGTTAGTAGCTTTAATTTGTTGGTTTTATGACTTATTTCTGATAGTCTTGGATATTAGTGACTTCTAGCTTCTTGTTGCTATTACATGCTATTTTTTTCTGCTAATCTTGGCTTCTATGTTATGCTCTTGGCCTTTCTGAGCCCGCTACTGAAACCTACTAGCCTCTATTCGTTGCTATTAGCAGTTCATCAATGTTAGCTTGCTTGCAGATAACACTAGTGGTGGCTTCTAGCTCAGATTTGTTTCTACTACTTCTTGCTACTAGCTTCGACTTATGGCCTCAATGGCAACTTCTAACTTTGTTTTGCTATTATTTGTTATTTTCTGTCATTTTATTTCCCGTAACAGCTACATTTGTCCTCTAAAGCAACCACTTTATTTACATGTTCCCATTAATTATTATTATTATTTTTTTGCCACTAGCTTCTACTTATGGCCTTGATAGCAACTGTAGCATTTACTTGTTTCCGTGACTTGTTACTTTGTGCTACTTTTTTGGTAGTAACTTCTACTTTTGGTTTCTATTGCGGGTACTAACTTTTAAACTCTTTCCAAGCTGACTGTCAAACAACATTTCCAGCATTAGCAACTGCTAGCTTCCTAGCTCCTCAGCCAGGAGGCCTGTTTTTGGGCAGCACTTACAGTGAGTGTATAAGTATATCATTCACACTTGGAGTATATTAATATTGACATATTGTGTGTAATGTTGACTTATGAATGATGTTGTTCCATCTGGGCGTGTCTGTCAAATAATAAACCTGATGTGAAACAGACACAGTGGTATTATATGACATTATATTCTAATGATGTCATACTTTTTCATTTTTAACTGAACACACACACACACATGCATGCACACAGACACATGTGCGCGCGCGCACACACACACACACACACACACACTCATGCAGTTACATTCAGCCATCTGTCATGCACCCCCATCTATATTGCATTTAGGGACCAGCTGAGACTACAGTGTGTGATATGTTAAGTACATGGGTGTGACGTTAAGTGTGCCTGTTTGAGATTTTTCTCCTTTTTATTTATGTGGTAGTTTTATTGACGTGTTAGTTTTTACTCCTAACTTGCAACTTCCTCATTGTTTTATTGCATAGCCTTGATGACCTGTCACACGTACATACAGAGGTTGTGGTTGCCTTGGCAACGTTGTTGTTGTTGGGCGTAGCGTCGTGCATCCTCTCAGACGATGAGCTCTTCTTGGCTGTGACTCCGCGATGCCTCCTTCCAGGAAGCTGTCACACAAACACACACACACACACATACACACACATACACACGGGTGTGTGTGTGTGTGTGTGTGTCACAGTGATGAAGACTTTGGTTTCTTGGGCCATTTCACTTGATGGCCCATTTCTTTTTCTTCTTGTGCCCTCTTTGGAAAATCCAGCTCCTGAAGCCAGTTTGACTTAGCAACACAAAGTTTGGTAGACATGTCTATCATGAGTAGATTCATTAAAAATAAAAAGTCTCAGGAGGCCATGCCTTTAAAGAGTAGTAGTCAGAAATTTTAGTTTCTTTGAATCTTTTGAAAATTCTGTCCCTGAAGCCAGTTTGACTTAGCAACACAAAGTTTGGTAGACATGTCGATCATGAGTAGCGTCACAAAAATATCTCAAGAAGCCATTCATTGAAAGTCAGGAATTTTGGTTTAAAAATATATATATTTTTAGTATTTTTGATCATTTCTAGTTGTCCTTGTCTTTTGAAATTTTAGCCTCTCATGACAGTTTGACCTAACATGAAATATCGGAGTCATATATATAATGATGAGTACCTTAGACCTACAAAAAAGTCATGCCCAAACACACACGAGGTAAACCATTTTGGTTTGTAGCGGTCATTTCCAGGTACAGCATAGTGGCAAAATTTGATAAATTAACTAATTTGCTCCCCAAAACGTATAAAAACGTTCTATTTTAAGTATTGCCATGGTACCAAAAACGTATTTATACGTTTTTTTTAAATAAAAAAAAAACTTTATTTTTTTTATTTTTAATATGCTATACAGAAAGTTTCGATGCAGCCTTTGGCCAGAAGAGTTCACTTAAAGCAATGGTAGTTATTACAAAAAACGGCAGTCAGCAGGTGGCAGCAGAGCATTAATGATCAACCAGGGCCATGCTGCAAAAAAGCTATTTTCCCCAGTGTTTTAAACAGATTTGTGAATAATGATGAAACTTAGCTAAATTCTACTGATAATTGCTGCAAAACGGAAACGGATAGTAGCATATTTTTTTCCTGATGAAAAAAAGAGACTCTAATCTTTCTTTTGGTAGGTTCCATGTTTTTATGGCAATAGAACACAATATTCTGTGGACCTTGCAAAATCAGTCAAAATCTAGTAAGTGAAGGGGGTTGCTTTAGTGAAAATGGCTGGGAGTCAATGAGGTAAGTACTAAATTCAACCAAATGTTTTCCGTGTGACAAATGTCCCACAAGTGAGGAGACTCATCGGCGCCCCCCACTGGCTCAATAGCAAGCCATAGCTCCATCTTGGTTCTTCATTTGATTTCAAACTCTGTCTACTGACATGGCCTCAGGTTTACCAGCAGGAGAACAAGTACAGCTTTGTGAAGACGAACAAGTAGGTGTGGTCCTTACCAACATTATACAACACAAAGACACACACACACACACAGAAGCTCGCAGGGAGGTGCAGATGGAGTGTCTCATTTCAGACGCTGCCGTCAGGTGCACACGAACACAGTATCATGTGCCGTTTCCTCCAAAAAGACAATATGACAGTTTGTGTGTCCCAGACAACAATCAAGTGACACTTCTGCAGTGTGCGTTTTACCTTTGAACTTTGCACACACACGGACATAGTCGTCCTGGCGGTTAATTTCAAAGTACATTAGCAATAAAATCTTGTTGACTGGCGAACGGCTCATTGATGACCTCACCTACCGGCGAGTTTTTCGGTTGGAAAAAGGTCAGTGTATTTTGCAATGTTATGTCCTCACATGTTCTGACTTTTGTGAATATTTTTTAAGTTTGAATGGTTTGAGTGGAGAAAGCAGGGGTGGTAAGCACGTCAAGATGTTGCAAAGACTGTATTGCGGCTGGCGGATAGATATTCCCGATCGACCATGAGTACAGACGGTTCGCTGTACGTACGGTCGTGCGTGTGATGGAATAGTGACAGTAGTAACACGACTCAACTGTATCATGTTACATTCTATTGTGGCACTTCCTATAAGAGCTCAGACCAAATACACTATCTTTACACCCGTGTTTGTGTGTGTGTTCAAGACCAACAAACAACACAGAGATAGCCACTTCCTCGCAAACGGCAAACGTTTGAACGTCTTGACAAGTGTCAACAAAGTGAGCTTTGTGTGCGTGTGTGACTTTCTGTAACTCTTCCAGTCTCTCTGTAAATTTCAGGAAGAATCAATATGAGCAAAGTTCAAAAGTGTTTTATTTAATGTGTCACTTGATTGTTGTCTGAGACACGCAACTGTCATATTTTCTCTTTGGGGGGAAACTCCACGTGACACTATATCATTATGTGTGCGTTTGTTTGTGTGTCATTTGACTCACATGGTGACATCAGTGTGTGACATCACACATGGGTTGTGTAAAAAGATGTCCGAGGTGCTCGTGCTATACACTTGTGGTTTGTTTCTTGTGGTGGTTGTGTCTCCTCTCAGGTGAGATATTCATTTTCTATTTTATTGGTGTATTTATGTTTAAAATAAAAACACCTCTTTATCTTTTCACCCTCATGCTTTGTATGATTTTACTTTCCGCTTGTTTGTGGCCATTTTCGGATACAAACAAGTAAAAACGCAGAGTGAATCTCTACTTCTTAAAATCCAAATTTAATCATTCATTTGCTCCATTGAAATGCAGTAACGCATTAAATCCCTTTTTGGAAAAATAAGAATATTACATGACATTACTCCATTGCCCAAAAATAGATTAAAAATATATATATACAATTTTCCATTGTTGAGTCTAGAATACAACCGAATTTCCACGGTATAATTGTATGATTCCATCCAGTGAATGTGAATAACAAGGAAATAAAAAAAATAATACTGCATGAATTTTAATTAGCCAAATGTTGCTATGATGAAGCAAAAATGTTTATATCAAATGTTGTTATTTAGTGCAAAAGTAATGTCTGTATTGTGTGTATGTGGGGTAACAAGTTGAATCCAGATTGGATGCAGATTGCACAGCAGTGTAAATGTGTTTAACACATAAACTTCCATGGATCCTCCTTTTGGCTTTTAAGACAAACTTTTCAGTTATGTGTGAAAATTATTTTTAATTTAGTCTGCAAAATTTTGCTTACTTTTTTAAGAGCAAAGTTTTGTGCGTAACTTGCTGTGATGCAGAAAACTACTCTACTTTAAGTTTGAAAATGTACTTTATTTGATTTTGTGTAATCAGTGACTAGTTGTTTTGTTTTTGTGGAAATATACTTGTTAACAAAAAAAAAGGGCTTTAGTTGAGCATGGAAAAATTAAGTTTAGTGTGAAGTGATACTCAAGTTGAATGTGGAAAATTGTTTTTATGTATTTAATGAATGTAAAGGTTGCTAACTGTGAAATGATTGCTGCACTTTCATGTGGAAAAATTACTTGAGTGAAAAGTAGTAGTAATTTACTATTGTTTATAAATGACTTTATTGTGCAGGCTGTTAATTCGTAATGATGTTGTGCAGGCAGTAACAGAAAATGTGCGACAACGGGGAGGTGGAGGACAAGCCTCCAGCCCCGCCCATGAGGAACACCAGCACCATGATTGGCTCGTGCGGCAAAGACCCCGCCCCCGCCAATCACGGCTCCAAACCCCTGCCCCCCAACCCCGAGGACAAGAAGAAGAAAGACCGATCTATTCGCTTCATCTTGACAGGCGGCGGTGACAAGAGTGAGTTTAATTATTTATTTATTTTTAAACCTTTTATACAGAGAGGCCACAAAATCACATTGTACCTTTCACACAGACACCACAATGTGTGTAATGTGAAAGGGCTTTATAATTTCTACTTAGGTGTTAGTTTGTTCAAAAAAAAATCATGGGAGGAGGAGCATGAAGAAAAAAAAATCACATTAAATCGCAATACTGAGGGGGGATTAGATTTTTTCAAAATTGTTTACTTTACTAAATACCGCAATTACCTACATACCTAATATAATTTCCATACATAACTACCAAACGACCTACTAGCTAACTAACTAGCTATATCACCACCATTACTATATACCTCCCTGCGATAACTACCTATTTACCATAACTACCTACCTGCCTACTTACAAACACTTCCGATTGGCTAAAATGGCCTCCCAATTATGGACTATAGCGCCCCCTGTTAATCTGGCATGCACATGCATGGGAATTATTATTATTATTATTTTTTTGTATCGTTAACCATCATAGAACCAATGTTTGTGTTTCAGCGTACAAAAAGAAAGAGCGGCCTGAGATTTCTTTGCCGTCTGATTTCGAACACACCATCCATGTCGGATTTGACGCCGTCACGGGGGAATTTACTGTAAGTGTGTGTATAAAAGTGTGTTGGTCTCACACCACTGAACTTTTTTTTTGCTTTGAATAATCCCATCAGACAAAGGGGCCTTGTTTAGTTTCAATCTTGATCTGCCTCACTGAGCTCTTTTAGCTGCTGCGTGAGTGTGTGCGCGCGTCTGAGTCTGTGTGTGTGTGTGTGTCTGTGTGTATTTTTGTAGTCAAGTCACTCCGGTTGAATTGTTTTAGCAGGGAAGAAGTGAAGTGTAAACTTTGATGTGCTGACCCAGTCTGAGAGCAAGTTTGTGTAACCCATTTATGTGATGACAAATAGGGCATCTTCTATGGTGTGTGTGCGTGCGTGTGTGTAGGGCATGCCCGAGCAATGGGCCCGCCTCCTGCAGACGTCCAACATCACCAAACTGGAGCAGAAGAAGAATCCTCAGGTAAATATACCTGGCATAACTAGAGGCCTGCTATCTATCAATAACAGCCCACCGACCTGTGATTACCTAACATAACTACCTACAGGTACCTGCCGTAACTACCTGCCTACCTACTGACTGTAATTTTCGTCACAAGAGTCAAAAAATACTTCATGAAGGAGAAAAAACAAATAGCTTCGGAGTATAAGTAAACCAAAATGTACTTAATTACCTACCTGCCTATCATAACTAAAGAGCTAGTTACCATAACTACTGACAGTAACTACCTACACTAGCTACCTACCCACCCTGACTACCATGCCTGCCTTGTTCTTCCAGGCTGTGTTGGATGTTCTCAAGTTCTACGACTCCAAGGAGACCAGCAACAGCCAGAAATACATGAGCTTCACAGGTACGCAATTACGCACGCATGCGCACACACTCAAGCAACCTGACCTAATCTATTTGTTTTCACACAGACAAAAGTGCAGACGCCTTCGCATCGTCCACCACAGCGGTAAGATAACGTGATCATCAAGCAAATGCGTCGTCTTTATCTCCCGTTGCATGTATTAGTTTTTATTGATGTGTTGATGGTGTGCTGACAAGGTGACAATGAAGACGAGGACAAAAAGTGATGAGAAGCTGTTTGTTGCTTTTCCCTGCAACGTGAATCAGCACATTTGATCTCCTTGCATATGCAGCTTGGACGCAAGCCCAGCAAGCATTCAAGCATCCTAATACAATTGTGTCCTTGCATCGTAGTCTTTTAACATCCTTGCATCCTCAATTTGTAAAAAAAAAAAATAATAAAATCCTGCCGATTATTCCATCAAATAATCAATTAAAAAATTATTATTTTGTTAATCCACAAATTTTGGACATGAGTTGAATTGATAGGATATAAGTACTCATAAGTTATCTTCAATACATAGCCATTATTAAACACCAGCAAAATTAGCCTATGCTAACAGGTTAGAAATCGCGATTAGCATTAGCGCGCTAGCGATTACCACTTAAGGTAAACAAACACTAACTAACATTACACACGTAATAGTGTCTTAAAAGTCAGTCGGATACTCAATATTGATCAATCAATCAATCACTATATATTATTCCATTAGCAAACAAAGGTAGCTATCTGTTAGCCGCATGAGGGCAATAACTTCCTGTTCCTGTCTTCTTCTGGGCACGTTTAGTGCATGACTTCCCTCTACTGGTAAAATTATGAACACCTAAAACCTGAGTGAGAGGTTATATTTTTGAATATTTACAGCTCAAGTTCTTTTTAGAACGTTCAGAAATTACTTTCCTGTGTTTTGGGAAGCTCGATGCGCTGTATTGTCTTTAATAAAAACCCACTAAGTACAAAGTCAGTGAGCTTTTTCCAGCAGACAAATAACATCTGCCATTCGGCCACTAGATGGTGCACTAACAAATGAAATAACAGGAGTCATTTCAGTACTACGTGCAGAAAATTTCAATCTATTTTTAAAGTCGACTTATCTGACTTGGTCGACTTTTTCCCCCAATCTACTTGTGTTCTAGTATTCTTGTAAACTAGTCTCCTTGTGTTCTAGTACACGGATGCGTTTGATGAGAGTGTTGAAGAGTAAAAGTAACATGACGAAGAAAACATTCAGTCAGTGGCAGGGAGAGAAAAGTGTGTCTTAGAATAGGATGACCAACAGGAAGTGATGTCACTGATGCTTGCATGTCTGCGTTTGTCTCAGAACTCTAAGAGCATCTCGGAGACGCCTGCCATCGCTACCGTGTCAGAAGATGAAGACGAGGATGAAGCCGAGCCGCCGCCCATCATCGCCCCACGGCCGGAACACACCAAATCGGTAAGAGGACACGCACACAAAAGAAGAGAAACACAAAAAATAAAATAACTTTTTGATAAAAAAAAAAAAAAACTTTAAAACTGCATAGAAATACAAGTTACATACACAAACACACACAAACTGATGTGCAAATACCTATTGAAAACAAAAATACAAACACACTGACACAAAAACACCACACACACACACACAAATTACACAATATTAGGCAATGACTAATAACAAATGACCCTACAAGCGCGCGCACGCACATAGTTGCTCTCAGACACGTTGGCGGTTGACAGGCTGCTGCTATGGTACCCTCCAGCGTCTCCATGGCGATGACTTTATTGGACCTGATTGGAACACACACACATTCATTAAAGCTTTTAGACAAACTTTCACTAATGATTTACATTGTGGGAACTTATTTCCTCACCACGTGACTGTTGGTCAGAATCAACAGCACGACACATACACACAAAAAGAAACACACAAAAGCAAATGCATAACAACGCTCTGCAATGACACCAAAACATTTAAACACGCAAACACACACATATTGTCATTTAAAAATATAATAAGATAAATATTGAAATGATTGTTGTCAGATTTACACCCGCTCCGTGATCGAGCCCCTGCCGCCTCCTCCCACCAAAGACGCGGCCACCTCCCCCATCGTGGCGCCAACCTCCTCTACGACGTCCGCCACGGCCGTCACCCCGCCCGGCTGCCCCGCAGCGGAGGGCGCCCCACCCGGGAGCCCCCCGGGGGCCGCCCCTGCGCCTGGGCCCTCCCTGCCCCGCCCTCAGGACAAAGGACGCAAGAAGAAGATGTCTGATGAGGAGATCCTGGAAAAGCTCAGTAAGTTTCACGTGTCTTTAAAAAAAAAAAAAAAATCAATGAAATTGAAAAATTGGCCTTGAAAATATAGAAAAGAATTAAAAAAAATACATTTTTAAAAAGTGTATGCTTGTATATTTTCCTGAACTGCACATGCCTGTCCAGATGTGCTCAGGCCGCCCTCTGCTGGTAAGATGAGGATACTGTCTGTCTGCCTCTATGATTGACAGTCCAGATATCTACCCTGCACACTGTCCCCGCCCCTTTTGTCCAATCCTCTTATCTGATTGGTTGTTTTTCCAGGGTTTTATCCAAAACTTTCTTGCTGTGATGACCTAATTCACTAAGCAAATATTCTGCTTCTATATTTGTTTACTCCTATTGTATTTCTAATCTATTATTTCCATTAATAGTGTTTTTTTTCTCTTTATTTTATTTTTATTGCTCTTTTCATCTTTATTTCTGACATTTTATTGCTATCCTATTCTGGTAATATTTAGATTTTTTATGTTTTTTTTTTTTTAAACTTGTTTCTATTTAAATTCTTTCTCTGTTGTACTGCTATTTTATATTGAATACATTTCTAATGTATTTACTATTTCAATTCTCTCTCTCTCCCCCCCTCTCTCTCTCTCCATTTTGTTCTTCATGTCAGTCAGCATGCTACAGAGTGTCACAGATAAACAAGGATGATAGACACGTATCGCTGTTCTATCATCATGATTCGATCCCAATAGAGATTTTTTATTTATTTTTTACTACCTAATTAATGCCCCCAAAAAATGTGTGTGCGTGTGATGCAGGGACCATCGTGAGTGTCGGAGACCCAAAGAAGAAATACAATCGCTTTGAAAAGATTGGACAGGGGTGAGTAGATCTCTGGTGTTGTTTTCTTGACTTTTGGAAAGTCAAATTCTAGTACCAAAAGTTAATTGTCTAATTGTTTTGTGGTGCCAGCGCGTCCGGGACGGTTTACACGGCCATCGATGTTGCCACCGGACAAGAGGTCAGTTCATTTTTGTAAAAAAGGTGGAGCTAGACAGTGCTGTGTGTTGATTGGGGGGCAGAATATATGATTAAAATGTGAAGACAAATGGTAAAAGCCTGTATTCGTAAAATGGGGTAATTAGTTAGATCATTATTTGGTTATTGGTTTTGTCAGTTATTATTTTAGTTGGTTAGTTAGTTGCTAATTTGGTTAGTTTGTACATGTACAGTGGTGACTGTTATTTGTTTTTGGTTCGTTTCTGAGTTAGTTCCATTATTTTTTTCTTAATTAGTTTACCGGCTAGTTGTTTTGTTATTTTGTAAGCTAATCCACTTATTGGCTACTTAGTTTATTTGTTTAGTATAGTTGTTTGTTATTGTGTTTGTTAGTTTGATTGTTCACTGGTTGGCTAGTTGTTTACTTGGTGAGGGACTTGGTTGGGTAGTTAGTTAATTTTGTTAGGTATTCCATTAATTGGTCAATTAATTTACTTGATTACTCAGTAATTTAGTTAATTTATTACGTTGATCGTTATTTTGCCTGATTAATTAGTTTGCTAGCTAGTTAATTAGTTAGCTAGTTGGTTGTTATTTAGGTTTTCAGTTTAGTTAGTTTGATTATTTGGTTAATTATTTAGTTAATTGATTCATTAATTATGTCTTTAGTTAGTTTGATCTTTTGTGGCTGTTTTTTGGTCAGTTATTTGATTAATTGGCAATTTAGTTACATTGTTGTTTGGTTGGTATAAGGAAGTTTTGGTTTGTTTGTTCGTTAATCTAGTTAGTACACTTGTTATTCGGTTAGTTTGTTGGCTGATTGGCTGGCCATTTGGTTGGTTTATCTGTGCAGTTGGTAGTTAGGTGATCAATTCATTTGTTTGTTGGTGTTAGTTAGTTAGTTAGTTAGTTAGTTAGTTAGTTAGTTATGAGTTTATTTGCACTTGGTTCCCTCTAACTAAAAGATGACTATAATTTTAGTTGTTTCATTCCACTTATCTTGGAGCCAAATGGGTCATCATTGAGCTGTGTAAATGTTACACAAGATGCGATGATAATAATTATTAATTATACATCAGGTGGCCATCAAGCAGATGAACTTGCAACAGCAGCCCAAGAAAGAACTCATCATCAACGAGATCCTGGTCATGAGGGAAAACAAGAATCCCAATATCGTCAACTACCTGGACAGGTGAGTCACTTTTTCTTCGGCCCGACTTTTCGGTGCCACCAAACGGAACATACGTCTCATGTCATCTTCTGCAATCGGTCGCCATAGTTACCTGGTGGGTGACGAGCTGTGGGTGGTGATGGAGTACCTGGCTGGCGGCTCATTGACGGATGTCGTCACAGAAACCTGCATGGACGAAGCGCAGATTGCGGCTGTATGCAGAGAGGTAAGAAAAAAGAAGGCCAATTATAATTAATTCATGATAATTACTCGTAGTAACAGTAGCACGAGAAGATTTTGATGGCCTGTGTCGCCCCCTAGTGTCTGCAAGCGCTGGAGTTCCTCCACTCCAACCAAGTCATCCACAGAGACATCAAAAGTGACAACATCCTCCTTGGGATGGACGGATCTGTCAAGCTCAGTCAGTGGACCACTTTTCATCCATTTTTTAAATTATTATTATTATTATTATTATTATTATTACAGTATTTTGGACATTTTGAATGTATGCAAGCCATTAGGTCTGTTAGTGCATTATAGTCGTCATTATTTGGTTAGTTAGCTCATTGGTTGTTAGGATGTTAATTAGTTGGCCATTAACTTAGTTGGTCAGTTCATCATTTTGAAGTAAGTGATTTATTTATTTTTGTTTGATCATTATTTGGGTGTAATTAAACAAACTGTGGTTATTATTAGTTTCTTATTTATACCAGTAGGGGGTGCTCTGGTTCCATTTAAACAACTTTTGCAGCTTCTGATGTTCCTTTTTAAGTACACACTTGAACTTATTTATATATTTGTTGTAAATTCCCCCCCCCCCCCCTTTTTTTTTTTCTTTCAATTTTGTTTGCAGCCGACTTTGGCTTCTGCGCTCAGATCACTCCGGAGCAGAGTAAACGGAGCACCATGGTGGGCACGCCCTACTGGATGGCTCCGGAGGTGGTGACCCGCAAAGCCTACGGCCCCAAAGTGGACATTTGGTCCCTTGGCATCATGGCCATAGAGATGGTGGAGGGCGAGCCGCCGTACCTCAACGAAAACCCGCTCAGGGTAAGCGCCATTGGTTTAGTATGTTTGTTGGGCCCCAGTTTTGAGAGCCGCCAGCTTAGTTGACTGCAGACTTCTTGACGTCATCACCGGATGTTAGTGTACTATAAGTATCATTTTGCGTCCAGGCACTCTATCTGATCGCCACCAACGGGACACCGGAGCTACAGAACCCCGAGAAACTGTCGGGCACCTTCAGGGACTTCCTGAATCGATGTCTGGAGATGGACGTGGAGAAGAGAGGCTCGGCCAAGGAATTGCTGCAGGTACGGAGAGAAAAAAAACAAAAAACGGATTGATAAATTCCATGGTCGGTGACTTATCCACATGTTGGAAACTTTTGATCCGAGGTCTGTCTTTCCAAGCCGAAATAATTTTTTGGAGATGATGGCTCATTGTATGATGTTAAATTGTGGAATATTTACAATGTGTTCCAATTATTTATTTTTTTGTAAGTTCCAGTCTACCATAGTATTTATCACATTTTTTTTCTACAATTGCCTAAAGATGCCACAAGATGGCGGCAAACCGCTATTTTTGTCCAAATGACGCCCATCCACCCCCTTCAACATCATTCCTTGACACCATGACGACACAGCATTTTTCTTGTGTGCCAGAATATCACAAGATGGCAACAAAACACTACTTTTGTCTAATTGAAGCTCCACAACACACTTCAACACAGTTTCTTGACACCAAAATAGCAGCAAAGCGCTACTTTTCTCTAAATGAAGGTCCTCGTTACACTCCAAGAAATATTAAAACCCATTTACACTACTTTTGTCTAATTGAAGCTCCACAACACACTTCAACACAGTTTCTTGACACCAAAATAGCAGCAAAGCGCTACTTTTCTCTAAATGAAGGTCCTCGTTACACTTCAAGGAATATTAAAACCCATTTACACTACTTTTGTCTAATTGAAGCTCCACAACACACTTCAACACAGTTTCTTGACACCAAAATAGCAGCAAAGCACTACTTTTCTCTAAATGAAGGTCCTCGTTACACTTCAAGAAATATTAAAACCCATTTACACTACTTTTGTCTAATTGAAGCTCCACAACACACTTCAACACAGTTTCTTGACACCAAAATAGCAGCAAAGCACTACTTTTCTCTAAATGAAGGTCCTCGTTACACTTCAAGAAATATTAAAACCCATTTACACTACTTTTGTCTAATTGAAGCTCCACAACACACTTCAACACAGTTTCTTGACACCAAAATAGCAGCAAAGCGCTACTTTTCTCTAAATGAAGGTCCTCGTTACACTTCAAGGAATATTAAAACCCATTTACACTACTTTTGTCTAATTGAAGCTCCACAACACACTTCAACACAGTTTCTTGACACCAAAATAGCAGCAAAGCACTACTTTTCTCTAAATGAAGGTCCTCGTTACACTTCAAGAAATATTAAAACCCATTTACACTACTTTTGTCTAATTGAAGCTCCACAACACACTTCAACACAGTTTCTTGACACCAAAATAGCAGCAAAGCGCTACTTTTCTCTAAATGAAGGTCCTCGTTACACTTCAAGGAATATTAAAACCCATTTACACTACTTTTGTCTAATTGAAGCTCCACAACACACTTCAACACAGTTTCTTGACACCAAAATAGCAGCAAAGCACTACTTTTCTCTAAATGAAGGTCCTCGTTACACTTCAAGAAATATTAAAACCCATTTACACTACTTTTGTCTAATTGAAGCTCCACAACACACTTCAACACAGTTTCTTGACACCAAAATAGCAGCAAAGCGCTACTTTTCTCTAAATGAAGGTCCTCGTTACACTTCAAGGAATATTAAAACCCATTTACACTACTTTTGTCTAATTGAAGCTCCACAACACACTTCAACACAGTTTCTTGACACCAAAATAGCAGCAAAGCACTACTTTTCTCTAAATGAAGGTCCTCGTTACACTTCAAGAAATATTAAAACCCATTTACACTACTTTTGTCTAATTGAAGCTCCACAACACACTTCAACACAGTTTCTTGACACCAAAATAGCAGCAAAGCGCTACTTTTCTCTAAATGAAGGTCCTCGTTACACTTCAAGGAATATTAAAACCCATTTACACTACTTTTGTCTAATTGAAGCTCCACAACACACTTCAACACAGTTTCTTGACACCAAAATAGCAGCAAAGCACTACTTTTCTCTAAATGAAGGTCCTCATTACACTTCAAGAAATATTAAAACCCATTTAAAATAATTATCTGCAGTACACGCACGCGCAGGCATTAACTGTATTCGCCCTTCCTGCTCAGCACCAGTTCCTGAAGATGGCGAAACCTCTCTCCAGTCTGACTCCGCTCATCGTGGCCGCTAAGGAGGCGGCCAAGAACAACCGCTAGCTCGCGCCTGCCACTCCTCCTCCTCTTCTTCTTTCTCTTCCTCTACACTGGACTCTTAGAGGGGGCGGGGACCAAGCCAATGATGTCATTGGTCCGATCAGTGATGTCATCAGCAGAGAAGGACTCAATTCACTGTTTTCTATGTGCGTGTGCGTGTTGTCTGCTGTCAGGATGTGCATCTGTTGTTTTTATTGTATTTTTTTTTTGTATTATTGAGTGTGTGTACGTGGGGGAAAAGGTTAATGCTGGGATATCAAGTGATTGTAGCATCGATGCAGCTTAGCTTAGCATAGCTGCGTCCGTGGTCCAGTCTGCACTGTGAGTTAGAGAAGATGAAAAATAATAATAGAGATAATAATAACAAGTGCACGGGTTCTCAAACTGGGGTCCACAAGCCATAGCTTGGGGGTCTGTAAAAATAAATAACTACTTTAGCTTTGTGGCTTCGTGTCCATGTGTCCCCTGCAACGTGTCCCTGGACTCAAAAGTTTGAGAACCCCTGAGCTAGAGTGTGCAATGAAGAAATCGCGTGCGAATGCTCTTCAGCGTTGACGCAAAAGAAGGCAAATGAAGTCGTAGGACTCGTTGGCATAAAACAAGTCAAAATTTAAAGGGGACATATTATGCTCAATTGATGTATTTTTTGTCTTGTATCCAAATAGTTGTATATCTGGTGAGCCTGACATGCTGTCAAGTATGAAATTACACTTTTGCAATTTTGACTGAATCTGAAAATGCGGCGAGGTGAGCAGTGGCTTATTTGCATGAGACGACCAAAAGAAAGAAAACATATTATGTCTCCTTTAATTCATGAAAGCTAACTGGTGATTACCCATCTCAAACGGCTTCCGTCAGCGCAGTCGGTGTGAAGAATGTGCATGTTTTTCTTTACATTTTCCTTACATTTTGAAAAAAAATTCTCGGTACGATAGTAAAGTGATGACTCCTTTCAAGAACGCTTGTGTACAAATGAAGAAATAAACTGCGATGAGTCAACCTCGGATTTGGCTTCCTGCCTTGAATACAAATCACATGGCACCACATTCTCAATACTACAAATTACATTTTCCTCATATGATGTTCTTGAAGGACCCCGGAAAACATCAAACCAAAATGGCTAACTTCCTGCGTCTTTTCCAGCATGACTTATTGAGACTTTTTTTGTATTGACGTCAAGACTACTAAGAGCTCCTTTGCTGAGTCAAAATGGCTATGGGGGATTCATTTTCAAAAGTTTTGAAAGATCCCTGTAAATGGCCCAAATCATAAAAGCATAAAATAATGGAGCAGTTGCAGCAGTCATTTGGTGCAATTTGTGCGTGTGTACTGATCGGCGGTGCCTTTGTATTGCAGTGGAATACCCCCTCAATCACACACCCCCACTTTCATTGTATTATATAACATCCTCCACTGCAGAGGAAGAGCACTGCAGAGAGATGAAGAATCACACACATACGCATAAAAGACAGACTCGCTCTCGCTCTCTCTCTTTCTCTCTCTCGCTAGCTAGCTAAGCTAGGAGGGGCAAATTTGTATGGACAACAGGAAAAAAAAAAAGATGCCAGCACTTTGTGCTGCAAAAAAATGCACAATTATATTGTAATAATATGAGGAATATGCTGAATCTGCACTTCATGGTATCCCAATCAAAAATGAAGTAAAGAGAACCTCTGAATTTTAAGCCTAGCCTACAAAACATAAAAAAAAAAAAATGGCTGTTGAGAGATCTCACTTGAAAGGAAGGTGCGGTATGTATGCTTTTAATTCCCAAACCAGGCTTGATGCCCAGATTTGTAGGTAAAGAACGTTTTTCCTAATCTGCTCGTAAGAACAAAATAAGAATGCTTTTTCAAAAATATATTGCACATTACCTCATGTCATTGCATTTTGGTCTAGTTTTGTGGATGATATTTGGAAGAAAGTCCGGCTCTTGGCTATTTGAGACTTGATTACAAATAAGATTAAAGAAACCTCATTTAAAATAATACGTTGTATTTATTATAAAAACGTTTAAGAAAAACGTTGATGTAAGTTGTATCTTATGCTCTGACTCCAGAAACTGTGGTTAATCTATTTTGGCAATAACCCTGTGTGAAAAATTTCTTGTATAATCGATGTACTTTTGTAAGAAATTATATTGATAAAAGTTTTGTAATATTTTGCAAAACAAATTATTTTTACTCTGCAACGGAGCATTTGGTAGTCATGAATAATATTAAATAAATATGTATCCCATAATGTTATGTTCGGTGTTCATAAATGTTAGTATTTTTTATTATTATGGAAACGTATTGCGTTCACTTGTAGAAAATACAAAAAAACTATTTTCTGTTTTATTGAAATTTTTTGGTGAATCAGATTTTTTCTTTCTCGTATTTTTTTGTTTAAAAAAAGTTTTTCAGAATTTTTTTTCCTGTTTATCTGAATATTTTTCACGTTTTTCAGATTTTTTTTTTTTTGTGCTCACCCTCTGAGATTAGAGCACAAACAACAATGCAGTAGGCCTATACACATTTTTATTGTTAATTACGTTTGTTTAAATAAAGTTGGAAAACAGGAAAAACATGAATACTGTCGGCCACTAAAAAAAAGAAACGGTGGCAGCAGGCGCGCGCACAAGCATCAAGCAAGAGAGCACTGCGGCGGCGGCGACAGCGGCGGCGCGCTTCGAGCTCCTCGAAATGCAACAGCGGTCAAGCGGCGGCGTTTTTCGGTAAGGACAAAATATGAACGTTTTTCTTGCTAAAATGTTGAGTTGTGCTCACGTGTTGTAGTTTATTAAGACTTAAACGTCCCACACGCCAGTCAGTCATCTGTCGTGCCTTTAAAAAGGTAAATATTTGTGTGTGTGTTTTTTTATGAGCGAATGTCGTCATACTTTTAGCTAACTATGTGAAAATATAATACAGTATTCTGTACCGTAGCACTTCTGATTGATTTTGCCTAATATAATCACTAGTACCTCTCTAAAACTACAACTTAAATGTGGTGTTTCCAGAGATGACCAACTGCACTATGTACTTACGTAGAACCAAACAAACAAATAAACAGAACAGAACTCTACCGCTTCAAGACAAAATGTCACCCTTTCTTGTCCACTTGATAAACATGTCTACCAAATTTAACGTTGCTAAGTGAAGCTGGCTTTGGTGGTGGGTTTAAAAATATATATTTTTCTAACACACAACTGAGTCAATTAGTGTAAAATTGCGGCTTCAAACTAGCACGTGTCTTGTCAGGTGTGGCTTCGAAAATTCGAATCTGTCTTTAGGGCAGATTATTTTTTTTCTTGTCCAATAGATTCAGTTGAGCTTCAAATTGCAGACTTCAAGGGCTGCATTTTTAAAACAAAGTCCCTGAAGGCACTTCAAAGAGTAGTCAAACTTGAGAAGAGCATTGATTCATTCATTCTTTGAACTACTTATTCTAACCCCAGAAAAATGACAATATTACTAATAACTTTTTGAGACTTTTTTGTGCGTCTTCTCATGATAGTCATGCGTACCAAATTTCATGTTGCTCAGTGAAACATTCGGTCAGGTTGTGACGTTGTGTTGTTGACTTATTAGTTTCCTGTGAAATGGTGTGTCATCAGATTTGACCACAATGTTTCGCTGACAAAATCACAATCTCATACATCCTTTCTTATTTTACATAATCTCACATTATAATGTACTTTGACAATCGCACCATGTTTTTGTGGTTCCATGAAACAATAATACTGCACAGTATGTTGTTTGCAGTGCCCGAAAAACTGATACATTGCAGCGTGCATGTTGATGTGCAGTGCTCAATTGCTTGCAGTTTCCCCACTGGAACTTTTTCTGGAACAGATTATTATTTCCATCACACTTTGATCTCCTCTCAGCGGGTTTATTAATTTTGTGTGCTGCTGTGAGCATTGGCACACCTTTTGGAACAAATAAATCCGGCCTCCCCGTCTTTATTGTTTTTGTAAGGAGCTTACTAAAATCCTACTTTAAGTCTGTTACCGGATTCATTTTTAATTACAGTGACTTCATGTTCTTCTCACACAGTGTAGCTATGTAAAGTAAAACCAATGATTGTTAGCATTTTATTAAGCTAACTTGCAAATAGTCCGCCGCTCTGCGTGTCGAAAGTGAGGAAATGTGTCGTACTCATGCACAGACACACAAACACACAGTGGAGCATTGTATCATGCGTCCTGTCTCCTGCTAGTGTCCACACAATCTAACCTACAGTATTTACATTTTGACCTCATGTGTTTCTCTCTCAATTGTGCCATATTATTGTGTATTTTTAGGCCCACATCAAAAACAGAAATGAACACAAACTAAACAGAAGAATGACACAAATCAGTCTAATGTGTGATATTTTAAAAGCTGTCTTGCAACAATAATAAACAACAAAAAAATGTTAGCGGCTGTAATTGAAGTAGATCATTTCATATTAATTCGTGGTTTATTTGCCTTTTATTTTAGCATAAGCTTAACCTTTAAAACTAAAAATATTTATATATTTTAATGTATTATTATTTACTATTTTTATTATTGTATACAGTAATTTTTTTTATTTATTATATATTTATTTATAATAATATAATCTGATATTGTTTATTGTAATATAGATTAATTTATTAATTGTGTTTATTTAAAAAAAATGTGGGAAGAAAACCTTGATAAAAAGAATCGCATGGCAATCAAAAATTACAATTAGATTGTTGTGTATTTACTCCACTTATTAGCATGCCTGTGACGTTTTGCATTGTTTGTCAGCCTTAAAATAAATGGAATATAATATAATATAATATAATATAATTTTTTGTTAGTTTGTTTTTTAAAGGCAAATCTATGTGGCTGTTTAAATACATAACATGGAATTTGCTATTTGGAATTTGTCAAGCTTGATCTCACCTTTCTCTCTTTTTCAACTTTCTTTTTCTCTTCTGTCCTCTTCCTCCTGAGAGGATATTCTTTGCAGACCTCATTGAGTTTTATCGCATGTTCATTGCCTTTTTTTTTACGACTCCTACCTCACTTGCTATTCTTTATTCGTCCATCTGCTGCGCTGTTTCCTCCCTTCCCCTCCCCTCCTCTCCCCTCCCAGCAGCAGCAGCAGCAGTAATAACAATGTGACGTCACAGTTGCCACGCCAACGAACAATGACTCCACTTGAATCAGCCTGCCGAAGGCATGAAAAAGTCTGAAGGACCCTTGCCCCGAAATTCAACAGGATGTCTGCCATTTTGGTTTGAGCAGCCATTGTAAGGGTCAATTTGGCCATATTTACAAATGTGAAAAAAGAGCCCCTGACACCGGTTTTATAGATTGACCCTAAATTGGGTTAAGGTGTCTATCGTAACAGGTTGTACCAAAAAGTCTCAAGGAAGTCTACCATTTTGTTTCAAAGCAGCCAGTTTGGGTCAATTTGGCCAGTCACATTGGCACATCCAAAAATATCTTAGTGGTACCAAAATTGGGTGGACATGTCTATGATAATGTTCCGCACGAATAAAAGCAAGTCGGCCATTTTGGTTGGAAGTAGCCATTTGTAAACTCGATTCTTGATTAATAAGAGTTGCTAGCAAATTGTACTGTGCGTGTTTTTCCCGTTTAAAAGGGACGTCAGCCTACAACATTTCTTGACAATATGTTAGATGTGACTTCACTATTCTAGACATTCTGATTAATATTACATTTGTAGAATATGAGTTGTGCAGCAAAATCAAGGGGCGGCCATTTTGCCACTTGCTGTCGACGGAAAGGCAACGACCAATCACAGCTCACCTGTATTCTGAAGCTGAGCTGTGATTGGTTGTTACCTGACACCCGAGCAACCGTGATGTCATTTTCAAAATGGCCACCTTCTGATATTGATAAAAAACTGCTTGATTTTGCTGCTTAACTGATATTCCACTAACACAATATTAACCAGAATACCTTATTCAGGCTGCATAGAACATATTGTCAATTTTTTTTTTTTATTGGGTTGACTTCCCTTTCAAGCTCATAAGGTGGACAAGCTTCAAGTCCATCGCGTACCCTCGCCGTCCTGTGATGCCGGCCTGCGGTTGAGGGCGGCCCGCGACCAGTCCCAAGCTGGGGAAGCTAAAGGTGGTGCGGCGGCAGCTGCTGCAAAGGTAGCCCGTTTGCTGAGCTCGGCGCTCCGACCTCCTGGCGACCGCGCCATATTGATGACATCACTGCCCGTTTCTTTCAGGTATGAACACCAGCCCTTTGTCTCCTGCCTGGCCGGCTTGTACGGTTGCCAGTGGAGACGATACCAAAGAGCTCGAGTACAGCCGGGAGAATGCTGCTGCGGCAAGGTGCGCACACACCAGAGTGATTCCTTTCATGTTGTCTGTTCATATTTGGAATGATTCTAGATGAGTCTCTGTGTGTTTACAGGTGGAGTGCAGCAGTTTGGGCCTCCTGATGCTCACCTTCCTTGTGAGTTTAATGTTTCTATATTTCTGGATCGAAGCTCAAAATGACTACAATGATTTTGACTGGTGGGTGCTCGTCACGACACACAAACACATTTGTCCTCAAAACTCATTCACTGCCATTGACGGCTATAGACGTCAAAAATTCATTTGAACTATTTCTATTAGTTTCACATTTTTTTCCCACTTTTGTTAACAAGAGTATGAAAACCTAGAAAAAAAATATTGTACATTTAGAACAGATATAAAATTTGTGATTAATCGTGAGTTATCTAGTGAAGTCATGTGATTAATTACAATTAAAAATTGTAATCGCCTGATGGCACTAATTAAAAAAAAGAAAAAGAAAAGATTATTAAAAATTAGGGTCATCAGACATTACATTTTTTAATGACTTGAATAGTTAACTAATCATAATTTTTTATATCTGTTCTAAATGAACAATAAAAAAAAATCTAGGTTTTCATACTCTTGTAAAGAAAAGTGTGTGTGGGGGGTGTAAGTGAAACTAATAGAAATAGTCCAAATGAATTTTTGACGTCTATAGCCGTCAATGGCAGTGAATGAGATTCATTTTTCCTCCCTATCTTATATTGTTAGGTTCAACTTTGGCATTTTGGGTTTCTGGTTCCCTTGGTCGCTGGTTTTGCTGGTGGTGGCTGCTGCGCTCTTCACATACATTGCACTCTTACTGGTATGCTTGATACATTACAGTGAGAATCTGTAACATGGTTATTTTCAATAATAACATTTTGTCTCATTTTAAAGTTGCTACATTTCTAAGCGGCGTGTCGTCAAAGCCTTCAAGGCCTTCTCTGCTGGCCTAAACATCAAAAGCACAGAGCATTTCAAGCACTGTAAAAAATGTATTTCCAACAATCTTTTATCTTCATTTAATGGCATGTGTCTTGGCTGTGCTTTTTACAGTCGTTTGTGGATTATCATCAGTATTATTTATCCAATTGGATTTCTGCTTCTGTGTGTTGCTATATCAGCATAAACTTCCCAAGACCTTCAGACGCAGGAGTGCTTAGTAAAGGCCTACGTTTAAAAGGCAGCGCCCACTACTGAAATTTATTAACCAATGATGTAATCAAAATTTACATTGATATGTGGTTTATTTTAATATTGCAATAACATTGTATTTTTAATGGTTTTATCAAATTGTAAAATAATTATTTAATCCAATTATTTAATACAACTAATTAAATAATTGAAATGTGCATACAAATGTTGAGTTAAAAAAATTATTCCAATTTTTAAATTTTTTATAAATCGTTTAATAATAATCAGTTAACCAGTTATTTAATAATAATAATAAAAAAGTTAAATGTATATGTTAAATGGGTTATTTTATTTTAATGTATCAAGAGATTGTGTTTGTGTATCCCTAATTTTGTGGCCTGTGGTTTTGTGTTTTATTTTATTTACAAACATAACCTTTCATAGATGTCTTCTAATAATAATAACAAGAAATGTATGAATGTCCCTTAGGTGTTGGCTGTGTGTCTTCTGTCTGAGGGCCAGCGGTTGTACCTTCACTGGAGCCACAAGGTAGACCATCACCACTTTGTACACTTGATGTTCTCCAAACAAGAACAAATATTATCAGCCAAATACGGAATCAGCATTGCAAAATGAAAATGAAAGATGTAATTCAAGCTACCACTGTACCTAAATGTGCTTTTTGTGGCCTGTTTATCTCAGACTGGCATCACGGTGACTTTGGCCTTCTACATGCTTGCCACGATCATCTTGTCCAACCTGTGGAGCAACGAATGGACCACGCTGTTGCTTTCGCTTCAGGTTGACAAAAAAAAGGAAAAAAAGAAATGACTTTTCCGTCCCTCATCTGTGACTAATTGTGCCATTTGGGTGTGTCATCAGGTGACTGCGCCTGTGCTTCACGTGGCTGCCGTCTTACTCATGTCAATCATCGCCTGGCCCGTCGCTTTGCACTTTTTTCGCATGAACAAAAGAGGTATGTCGCCACATTATGTCGTTATAAATCACTGTCAATATTAGGGGTGTTAGAAAAAATCGATTCGGCAATACATCGCGATATTACAGCGCGCAATTCTCGAATCAATTCGATATGCGGCCGAATTTATTTTTTTACATCAATTTTTTATGGGAATATTCAACAAAACGTCTTACGTAGGGTTAGGATTCAAACATTAAGCATGGAAGAAAGTTATATTAATGGAACATTAAGCCTTAATATTTGATTTCAGTGCTGTTCAAACATGAAACAGACTGCAACCTGAATTTTCAGATAAATTTTCATACAGATCTTACAGTTTACATGTACAAGTTTACTGATAAGTTTTTAGATTTGTATCGGGATTAATCGGTATCGAATTGAATCGTGACCTATGAATCGTGATACGAATCGAATCACCAGGTACTAGGCAATTCACACCTCTAGTCAATATTATTAGATCAAATCAGTAAGGAATTGGATTTATAAGGAATTAAGCATGGTATATTTATAACTAAAGTCAGCTAGCTTAATGCTAACGCAGTGGTTTTTAACCAAAACAACCACCACTGTTTTCTTAAGATGGAACCTAGTGGCAGCAGTTCAAATGAGAACAGCAGGGGCCCCAGAATTGAACCCTGCGGAACACCATGCGTTCTGTTATACACTTGAAACCTTCGTCTGACCACTTTTTGTTTTGTTTGACATAGTATGAAGGGGTTACAATAATAAAAGAATCACAACAGCCACGAGTCGATGACTGACACTGTAAATACTTGTCTAAACTGTCAAATTGAAACAAAAAACTTCTTCGACAGCGCGCCAGGTGGCTGTTTTGGGCCTCTACCTGTCCGGGCTGTTCTCCCTCTACCTGGTCCCTCTGGGAATGTACTCGCCGTGCATTAAAGTCGAGGGGACGCTGGGAGCCGCCCCGGCGCTCATCGGACACCGAGGAGTGCCCATGGTAAGATGGTCGCACCCGATCACAAGTGTGACTCTCACTTGAACGTGTGTGAAGAGCCTGAAGATGTTTCTCCTGCTTTTTTTGTTGCAGCTGGCTCCTGAGAACACGCTCATGTCCTTTGAGAAGGCGGTGGAGGCCGGAGGTGTCGGACTGGAAACGGATGTCTCCATCAGGTGCTCTTCTGCGTGTGTGTGCGTGTGTAAGAGAGAGAAAATGTCCGTGATCCGCTGAATGATGCAGCAGAATCGGGGTCAGCTTATGTTGGTTCTCTCTCACTGCTATAATTAACGGGGCAACCTCACGGGTGGCGAATGAGCGGATGCGGCGTGCCCTGAAGCTAGCGTGCTGCCCGTGGCTCTAATCATCTTAGCGCCACGCTAATCCAGTTAGCCCTTGGCCCTCTCGCACACCTACAACTCATGGCAGGTTAGCGGAAAACAGAAACGGGTTCAGTGGAGCAGACCCAACTTCGTTCATTGGGTTATTTCAGAAACACTGTCGCTCAAGTGTAATGGTGGAGGAAAGTAGAGTTATTATAAAGTACTAATGCCCTCACATGTGGGCAAGGAGAGTCATCTCAATTTTTTAGTCCTGCTGTGAAGAGCGAAAATCCGCCAGGAATTGATGCTGTCAAAGCACTACAGATGTCTGCGTGAAGCTCTTCATTTAACTTAAACATAGTTCAGAAAAATGTCAACAAAGGATTACTTTTGTCTAATTTAACTCATTGACTCCCAGCAATTTTTCACTGACCCCTTCGCTGCTGGCTGTTTTACTGGATTTTGACAAATTTTGCAAGGCCCACAGAATATTGTGTTCTATTGCTATGAAAACATGGAACCTACCAAAAGAAAGATTAGAGTCTCTTTCATCAGGAAAAAAAATATTTATATCTGTTTCCATTTTGCAGAAATTAGCATTAGAATATAGCTAAGTTTAATCATTATTCACCAATCTGTTTAAAATAGTAGGGGAAAGAGCTTTTTGCAACACGGCCCTGGTTGATCTCTTATACTCTGCTGCCACCTGCAGGCCGTTTTTGCAATAACTACCATTGCTTCAAGCATTTTGTTCAGTTTAGAGGCTGCATCGAAAGCCTTCTGTATGCTCTAGTGTAAAAAAACAAACAAACATAAAAACTTATAAATACGTCTTTGGGAGCAAATGAGTTAAGCTCATTCCAACATAGTTCCTTGGCACCAAAATGGCAACAAAGCGCTACTTTCCACACTGTGAGTGTAGGAATGATGGATTTGCCATGAATGCTCATTATTGTGGTTGTTTGCACATTCCAGCTATGACGGCGTTCCCTTCCTGATGCACGACTCCACCCTAAAAAGAACCACCAACGTCGCAGAAGTTTTCCCAAACAGAACGGACGCAGAAGCCTCCATGTTCTCCTGGGCCGAGCTACAGCAGCTGAACGCTGGCGAATGGTTCTTATCTGTAAGGGAAACACGCAGATAAACATACTGATACAGCTGGGCTGTATGGCCTTCAAATAAAAATACGTTTTTAGCACCAAAATCGGATTTTGATGGATTCCCCCCATCCTTAGGTTATTAAAAAAAATTGAAAAAAAACGACAATGACATGATTCAAAATAAGTTTTTCTCTTTAAAAAAAAATCCTTTTGGTATTTATTTTGAAAGTTTTTTTAGGGGTGTTTTTTGATCAAAGTATTATATTGTCGATTCTGATTCGATCAAAATTACTGAGATCTGCCAATATTGATAACAATCTCATGGATTAGTTGTAAAAAAAAAGAAGAAAAAAAAGTGAGAGTTGGCCTGCATATTGTGGCACAACCCAGAATCCCTCCTCTCTGGCTGTTTGTTACAGAGGGATCCATTTGGCAGCGTGTCTTCCTTGAGCGAGGCAGACCGCGAGCGGGCGAAGAACCAATCGGTTCCCTCGCTGGCTAACTTCCTGGATGTGGCGTCACGCAGCGACCGACGCGTTCTCTTTGACCTGCGTAAGCCGCCTTCGGGGCATCCTTTCGAGGACTCGTACATAAACGTCACCCTGCAAGTGGTGTTGGAACATATTAACTCCTCTCAGGTAAGTGTCCAATCGGAAATAGCCGTAGCTTGATAGCATAGTTAGCTTAAGTCATGTTTTTGGGAAAAGAAGGAAAAATAAATGGTATTTTTTGTTTATTTGGAAACAAGTCGAAAAATAACCAGGCTAACAATATTAGACTATAAGCAGTCCTCTGCACTAATTGCATATTTTTCCATCTAGTATTTTAAATAGGGGTGTCAAAATTAGTGCGTTAATTAAAATTCCTTTAACGCCCCTTACTGGGAAAGCCTGTACTGTGGGAATTCCAGTCACAACACATTTGTTTTAATTTAACAGTAATAAATGTAATAATAATGCATATATTTATGGAGACTGGGGTCAAGTTATATAAAAATTTGCAGAATTTCACAAGTTACTCTAAAGATTAGATAGCTCTTAATATGAAAAGAAAAATGCCCTCTCACCGTCTTACAAATGCAATTATGCCATCTAGTGGCAGGAAAATGACCTCAACACAGTGCACTACTTTTAACTCATTTGCTCCCAAAAACATATAAATACGTTCTATTTTAAATATTACCATGCTCCCAAAAACTTATTTATAAATGTTTTTAAATGTTTTTTTATGCTAGAGCATACAGAAGGCTTTGATGCAGCCTCTGAACTGAAGATAATGCTTAAAGCAATGGTAGTTATTACAAAAACGGCCAGCAGGTGGCAGCAGAGTATACAAGATCAACCAGCGTCATGTTTCAAAAAGCTCTTTTTGCCAGTGTTTTAAACAGGATTGTGAATGATGATGAAACTTAGCTATATTCTAACGCTAATTGATGCAAAATGGAAACAGATACAAAATTGCTTTTTTTTTCCTGACGAAAGAAGAGAGTCTAAACGTTCTTTTGGTAGGTTGCATGTTTTTATAGCAATAAAACACAATATTCTGTGGGCCTTGCAAAATCCAGTAAAACAACCAGGAGCGAAGGGGGTTGCTTCAGTGAAAATGACTGGGAGTGAATGAGTTAATTTTAACTAATTATTATGAAATGACTAAAAGATGCAGCCCTATTTCTACAAGTTCAATTTCTTTCTCCACTTTTATGTTAACCATCGTATGGAAGCTAGAAAATAAAAATGCGATTAATCGTGAGTTAACTATTGAATTCATGATTCAAAATTTGAATCGCCTGACACCCCTGATTTTAAAGGTAAGTTTTCTATGGCTGTGTTTGTAGGTACTATGGCTGCCATCTGAGGGGAGGGATCAGGTACAGTCCGCTGACCCTGAGCTGCAGCAGACTTCAGGACAACGCTTGTCCATTCCGGATCTGATGGCCGAGCACATCACCACTCTCAATCTTCACTACAGCCGCATGTCACAACAACAGATCAGGTACACACGGGCAAAACCGGATTAGCGAGGCGGTTTGGCGGCAACGCTGTGTGTAAGAGGTTCGTCTCTCTCTTTTGTGTGCCCGCAGCAAGTACAGCTCGGTGAATATCAGCACCAACTTGTTTGTGATCAGCCAGCCGTGGCTCTACACGCTGGCCTGGTGTGCTGGGGCGCACTCGGTCACCACCAACTCCATACACATCCTGGCGAAAGTCCAAAGGCCGCTCTTTCTCATGGTGAACACGTCATTTGTATTCAATTCAGCTCAATCTAGAGGAAGAATACACAATATTAGAAGAAATTAGGACCCAGCTGGCCAATATTAGCTGTTTTGAAATCAACCCAAAAATTTTGCAGAATGTATTTTTATTTATTTATTTTCACGTGATGACATTAATATAAGACAAAGATAATGATAGTTAATCATAAAATAGGAAAAATATGTAATATGTTTTAAATATGTATAAATAAAATAGACAAAAGTACCCAACGTTGTCAAAAAGTGATCTTTCAAATGCATAATTATTCCCTGAGTCAAGAATACAGTTAGTCTGCAGTGTAAATGATCATATTCACATAAACGCTCCTTCACTGTTTGTCTCTTTCCAGACTCCTGAGGAGTACAACATGATATGGATTCTCACTGACGCCATTTCTGCAGTCCTCATCATCGCCATTTTCATTTTCCATTGGTGCGTACATACACACACAGACAGGCAAAAATATTGTGCTCATATTCTGTAGATATTTTTAGAGCAACAATACAGCAAATCAAACCTGCTTGTGTGCGATACAGGTGGCGAGAGAGAGGTCTGCCCTTCCTGTCTGGCAGTCGTCAGGCTCATGAAAACGGACCATACAGCAAGTTTAGAACGGGTATGACCAATTTGTTCATCATTCGGACTTGATGACTGTCTTTTACTTCAGAGCTGGGAAAGCTTTTTTTTTTTTTCTTTTAATGGGAGAGCCCTCCATATTCAAGTGTCCTAAATGTGTTTGTATTCTGTGTATGTGTCGTGTGTTAGACTCCTTTGAGGTGATCTGCATTCGTTGGAGTCCTTTCCACTCCGACCCCCCCACCGGATCCCTCATCTCCATCCCTTTGGTCCTCACCCAATCGCATCTTGCATGAGCCCCCGCATGTCCAAACCCTGTAGGAACAATTGAGGAATTTTTTTTTATATATATATAATTTGGCCCAAATTGTGAAAGATTTTTTTTTCTCTCCAGTGTTCAACTTTGTAGGTTCACACTGTGTATACAACCCGAAAGTCATCAACATGAATGTCTTCATTTCCCCACACTGTAGCTATCATTGACTTCGTTGACCTCTCATTTCAACTTTTTCCAGAGCTGAGCGACGTCTGGTCCATCTCCAGTGTCAACGCTGCACCGGACCAGCGTAGCCCGCCCACGTCGCCAGCGCACGCCCATCTGCCCACCATCGCTGAGGAGTAACGACAACATGCGCATCCACAAAGTATACACAGCATTTCACTTTTGCAACACATTACAGCCTTTTTCCAAATTGGGATCAATTCTAAAATGAGAAATCACATATAGTGAGCCTCTGTTTATTGAAAGGGTAACTACCCCTCCATATTTTATTTTTTTTAAATAGTTTGCTTGCATAATTCACTAAATAACCAGTTTATTACTCTAAAAGAGATCAAATGTTGAGAATCATACATATTGTGCATTTAAACACCAAATGTTCAACCAAACATTTCATCTATGAAAGACTGTTAGCTTAATGCTAACTTAAAATGTGAAATTCCTTAGTGAGGCTAAAGGCACTATAGAAGCAATGTTACAGTAATTATCAACTTTCAAACAATCATTTTGATACATATAAACAGAGCTAACCAAAGTCTGCTAGCTTAATGCTAATAAATAATGTGAAAAGCCATAGAGAGGCTATTGGTTATTAGCAAAGACGACCGCAATTCTTAACTTATACACAACTGCTACAGAACGTGTTCATCCGGAGCATCTCATTTAATGACAGGATGTGTATAGAATTCTGAGGACAAATGACATAAATTAATTTTGGAATAAGGCTGCAACAAAACAAAATGTGTAAATAGGGAAGCACTGTGTATAATTTCCGGATTCACAGGAATTCAAACCACAAGCACAGTTGAATTCTGAGATGTTGCAGTGAAGACAAAAAAAGAAAGAAGAAAAGCAGAATTACAGACATCTTTTCAAAAAGTGACTGCACTGCTGAACTCTTTGGTCGCACCTTGTTCTCCACGTTTCTAGCACCATTGGATCAACTAAGCTCTCAGTTTCCCAGTGGATAAAAGTACACATCATCATGGACAGGATGAACTCAAAGCTGATGGAGAAGATAAAGACCTCTCTTTTTTTTTCTTAGATGTGTACAGGTACCAGCTGCATTAGACCAAAACTTGAACTGTCCTTTTAGCCTGATTTTAATGGACGCTGCTCGATGGACTGACAAAGTGAATGTACCACAGGACGCTCCACAAGGTAGCTACTAGTTCATATTGATCTACAAGGTGAATGTAGTACTCAACTTAGTTGGTAATGGAATACTCCATTTTGTGCCAAATTAGTCAAGCCAACGCCATTTTATGATCTTCTGTTGTCGCAATTCAATATAATGAACTTGTTGGTGGTTGTTTTCAATGTGTTGCTGTTCCCTATTTCATCATTATTGGGATGATAAACGTCTGGACGTGCGTGTGTAGTACACAGCTACATTCAAAATTATTATATTTAGAAATATATGGTTTCCTACGGGTATTTGATGTTAATTTATAGTGCAGCCCATGTTAAAAGGGTGGTCATCTTGCGTCATTGCTAAATAGTTGAGGGAAATTAGAAAAATGTGGTAGTTTATAAGGAGGTTGTAATTACTAACGCTGACCAGCAGAGGGCAGCATTTGCTACATTGTGTGCATGGCCTTAAGGGAAGCTTCGCATTCTAAAGCGAAGAAGAGCCACACGCAATGTGGAAAGAGGAAACAGTCGTGAATTAAACATAATTTTGCGTTTTCCAGAAACTCGAAATAAAAACCCACAAAAATTAAATGTGTAGCGACAGATTGCATTTTGCACCACACTACACATGCGCTAGCTTTGATCAAGAGTTTTCTTGTCCTAATGAGAAAGTTTCTCTCTCTAATGAAGTCAGTAGTAGTCCGTAGTTCCCCCGCCTCCAAGCTACCATCATGCTTTACATTTTGACGTCACATGCGGGCCATGCGGGTCTTGGTTGTTTGGGTTGCCAAATAAGGCAGCTATCCCCCTACATGTGAGAGATGGGTTTGCTGTGTGTTTAGTCGGGTGTTCTCCTGGAAGTCTTAACGAAACCTGGCAATCTTGATGAAAATGCAAGCGTAAGTAGAACTTTATTGTTACAAAAACAGCGTGTGCCATTAACATTTGCTGTTACATGACAGGAAGTAGCTCCCCTAAAAATGTATTTCAACATTCTTTCGTAACACTCTGAACGTGTTTGTCAACCTTATTCAGTCTTAGCATTATCCTTCTCGTTGTATGAGTCATTTCCCCAAATAAAAGCTTGTTCCAGTAGTACGTATTGTAGGATACGACGACTTAACGGCAATAGATTGCTTTGTGTGAGTATTTCAACATGCACACTACTATGCATGTTTTACACAACAAAATACAAAAATGACTTGTGTTGAACTTGAAACTATCAGAAAACTACCAAAAGACTGAGTAAGAATCAGCTTTTAAAAAACGGACAAAATAGTGCTGCACTTACTAAAGTTTCTGTGGTCCTCTGTGGAAAGATCCATGTTAGATTCTCAATTAAATGTTCTTACAATGTCAACTGCTATCAAACAAAAATAAAATTTGGGGACATTGAAAGCACTTTTTTGTACTTTTATTTGTGACTAGCATGTTTTGAAAGGCTAGCAAGAGTAATGAATATCACAGCGGGAAAAAAAATCTGTATACTAATGTGATGAAAAATATATTACTGTACTTTACGTGGTAAAACAATAAAACAAACACTAGCATAGCATAACACATAAATAGCCGTTACCTCAATCAATAAATAAATGCGCTACATTTTCTTTGTGAGTACATTTTAATATTTTGCACTGGTCAAATGCTATTAAAATCACAACATTTTGCAAAGAAAAACAAACTGAGCAACAAAAGAATAATGTAAAGTTTGGCACGGTGAAACTTTTTGTAACATTTTCCAAGCATTCAAGGACAGCTCCTTGCTTTAAGTAAATTTAGCACATTAACAAATGCGCCAGCTACCTCTTAAGCTAACAAAGATGCTACAATCCAAAAACGTAAGCACGTTAATAACACCCCAAAAAGCAAGTTATCTATTATCTATTTTAATTTACTCAACTAAATAAGTTAGAGTTAATAAACCCACTCAATGTTTTTTTTGTCGCACACAAAAAACATCCGTGCTAACATCAATGGTCACATGATGCACATGCTACTTGTTACTAGGCAGAAGCCCATTTACAAAATATTTCATACACTCTAAATGCCAAAAGTCTGGTCACATGACGCGTTTATCCCATGTTGCTGTGCACAGTTTCCTGCCTATAATTCCTCATTCAAAGAAAAGAAAAGAAACAGAGTACAAATGAAAGTATTTTCCAGCCACATGTTATGTTTGCGGTTTGTTGCTGGGCCGAATTTGTGTCAAAAGAAAATTGCCAATTTTATTTCCTGGTCACATGACAAGTTTGCTACTTGTTGCTAGGCAGAATTTGGTTCTACAAGCTCAGTAGTTGAGTTACCTTAGCATTGAGCTTCTTGTTGCTAGGAATAGTTAGCTTAGCCATGATCTCACCCAAGTGTGTTGTTCTTCTCAGAGGTAATCGTCCTCACTGGACGTCTCGTCCTTGTCGTCATGGTAATGCATGTGGTAGTTGCTGGGACCTTCACCGGGGTCATCGTCGCTTTCACTTCCGATCGAACTCTCGCCGGGGAGCTTCCAGGGTTCAGAGCTGACAGAAGGCCGATGACTCATCCACCACAGCTGGTGGCTGAAGGTCCGCCCCCAGCTGCAGTGCTGGCCAATGGGGCGCAGCAGGCGAGCGAGCTCGGCGGCCTCCTGCCAATAAGACGTTCACTTGGTGTGCGTGCGATCGGACCGCTGCTTGTTCATGGCGGTCAACATCTGACTGATGTATGAAGTCAGCAGGTCGTCCATCTTGTAGCCCTGAGAGGAATGCGGATCACAAATAAGGAATTAGGGCTTTGATAGGCTTTTTTTGTGAAAGTTTAAGAAAACATGGAGTTGTTCGCACAATTCTGTGGAATTGTTTCTAAGCAGAATTTGTTGCAAATACAAAAAAAAAATGATTTCCTGGTTGCCCTTTGTTGCTAGGCAGATTTTGTGCCTGTAAGCCCTAAAATAAAACAAAATTGTAATTTTGAAAAAAAAAAATCCTGTTTTTGCTCCTTGTTGCTAGGCAGAAAGCGTATTAACGTACTTAAAGAAATGCTAATTGAAAAAACGTATTTCCCGTATTTCCTCTTTATTACTAGGCAGAATTTGTGGTCACCTCTCATTTATAGATTGACTTTTTTCCTTTTAAAATATGTTGTGACCCACCAGGGAGGTCTCGCAGAGGAGTTTGCTTCCCCTGACGAGGTTTCCGATGGTGATGTGGAAGTACGTGTTCCCGCTGCTCCAGTTGGAGATTTTGGTGAAGGGATGTGTGACCAGAACGTCCTGCCGTGACAAAACAATGACATCATCAGTCACATCGTGTGGCTGTGTTGCTAGGGTTGCATAATGTGGAACATTTCCAGTAATTTCCTGTTAATTCCCATGGAAATTTTCTAATTTTGAAAATTCCTGATATTTGGCAACCATATTGTGCTTATTTGATCCGAAAACCAACCTTGTTCTTTGGATCTATGAGACTGACTCCATGTTTGTTGATGGCGATCAGGAGGATCTCTGGGTAGTTGGGCTCTGTCGTTTGCTGAAGACAAAATCGTGCTCAATCTGGGCATGAAGCAGCATTGGGTTCAAAAGAGAGGACGCTTCCCATTTTTACCTTGACTTCAAAGAAGGCGGAGCCAAATGTCGGCCATTTGTAGATGATTTTAAGAAACATCAACTTGGCTTCTTCTCTGGATTTACCGGCTTGCTTGTTGAAGAAGGCGACCACGGACTATATATATATATATACACACACACACACACACACACACACACACCATTTTTCAAAATAAGTCAATTTACTGTTTCAATTTAATTAACTCATTCACTGCCATTGACGGTTATATACGTCAAATATTTATTTGACCTATTTCTATTAGTTATTTTTTTTTACACTTTTGTTAACAAGAGTATGAAAACCTAGGATTTTTATTTATTTATTGTACATTTAGAACAGATATCAAATTTGTGATTAATCGCAAGTTAACTCGTGAAGTCATACAATTAATTACAATAAAAAAATATCACCTGACGCTGCTAATTTTTAAATATTTTCTATTTAAAAAAAAAAATCGCATAAGGTGATTAACATTTTTTAATTGTATTCGCATAACTTCAATAGTTAACTCACGATTAATCATACATTTGATATCTGTTCTAAATGTACAATAAAAAAATCCTAGGTTTTCATACTCTTGTTAACAAAACTTGAAAAAATGTTAAACTAACAGAAATAGTTCAATTGAATTTTTGACATCAATAGCCGTCAATGGCAGTGAATGAGTTAATGATATCATAGAATATCCAGGTTGACCCTCTTCCAGTCGTCCGGGGACATTTGCCGGATGAGATCCTGAGGGACCAGCTCACGTAGCATCTTGGGAATGGTAGGAAAGTGGGACTTGTCGTCCTCGAACTTGACGCGGTAGATGAGCGCCGCCAGCTGGAAGACTTCGTCTCGTGAACACTTGTGGTAGCCACGCAGGTATTTGGGCAGCTCCTGGTTGGAGTGGTCGTCACAAAAATATAAGAAGTCGTGCTTCCTTCTTTGCTTGTCTTCTGCCGAGCAGGGCTGACCTGGTAGTAGTGGAAAATGGAGTCGGCGAAAGAGTCCTTTCCCGGAACGGTACTGGTCCACAACTTCTTCATGAAGAACACCTGATAGGTCAGAGAGGGAACTGCTCCTACAGGGTGAATCAAAGGATCTTTGGTTAGGCCTCTAAAATGGCTGCTTTGAACAAATATTCAAAAATGGTAGATTTACTGTCTTTTTAGGCATAAGCCAGCTTCATGAGACATTTTTGTGGGTCATGATAGACATGCCTATCAAACTTAGAGGAGGCCTACGGTGCAAAGTCAAGATGGCTTTGGGGGTTGAATTTGGGGCTAAACAGACATTTTAACCAAGATTGACCACACAAAACAAAATGGCGGACTTCCTGTTTTTTTTCAGAAATGGACTTTTCAGACTTTTTTTGTGGGTTCTACTCATGACAAGACATCCTTACCAATCTTGATGTTCGGAAGTCAAACTACTTTGAGGGGCTGAATATTCGAAATAATCAAATGACCTCCGGACCAAAATTGCCTAGAATGTCCACTTTGAACCCAAATCAAATCAAATGTCAAATTTGTGTCATTTCGGGCATGTCTACTTAAGGCCTTTTTGTGGGTCTACACATTAAAGACGTCAACCGAATTTCATGTTGCTAAATGGGCGCAACTAAGCCAAAAATTGGCGATTCCAACCAAAATGGCTGATTTCCTGTGTCTTTTTGGTTTTAGGCAACACTTTTTTTTTAAAGACTTTTTGGTGGGTCTACTCGTAATAGACATGCCTACCAAATTTCATGTTGCCAAGTCAAACTGGCATTGGGAGCTAACTTTTTAAAAAAAAAAAATATTCCAAGGATCCCTGGAAATGGCAACGTTTAACCTGAAATGGTGAACATTTCTGTATCCAAGTTATCCCATATTTACTGAGTTTTTTGTGTGGGTCTGCTCATGATAGACATGTCTACCAAAATTCATGTTGCTTTGTCAAATGGTATTCTTTGGCTAAATTTGTGCAAATGAGCTATTTGGGCCCAAAATAGATACTTTAAACCAAAATGGCTGACTTCCTGTGTCATTTCGGGAACGGCTTCCGAAGACTTTTTTTTTGTTGGTCCAACCAAATTTCATGCTTGCCAGCCCAAGCTTAACCGGCTTCGAGGGCTGTTCTAAAAAAAATATGCTCATACCGTCTTTTACTGGCCGCGATTTCTTGATCCAGTCCGTCAAATGTCGGACAAAGTCAAAGAAGAAGTCTCCCTCTGGAACACTTATCACCTGACACACCGACATAGACGCTCAATGAATCTCACGAAGACTCAAAATGAAGCCGTTTTGATGAGAATTGAAAAGGCACCTTGTCAGAGATCTTGACAAAGAGGCTGAAACCTTCCGGGGATTTGAGCAGCAGTCTGGCGGAGATGTTCTGGCAGAAATCCCTGGCTTTGGTGCTGGACTCCACCTCAAAGGCCTGCCACGGTTCATATGTAAGCTTAACGTGTTCTCACAAGATTGATGTTACCTGGCGTCGTGTGTTTTGTGTCACACCTCGTCCGTGTCGTCAGGGAAGTAAACCTTGTGGAAGATCTGCGTGGTTTTGTGCTGGATGGCCTCCACTTCCACCAGATGAGGAGGGTACTTCCTGGAGCCGTTTCTGTTACCACGGCAACCACCACCACCACACAAATGAAGTTTGGTTCGCGTTGAAGACGTTTTAGTTTTTTTAAAGTCTACAGCTGGGATGTGCAAATTCAGGCCCACCATGCATTTACATTATCAAGAGGTCAAATGTATTTATTCAGATTAAAAATAATAGAAGGAAAACGCACAACAAATATATATTTTTTAAAATGCATTTTTTAACTTAATCATTTAAAATATTTACTGTAAATAATAACACAATAATTATTAGTGAAATAAACATTTTTAAATATTCATTCAACACTTAAAAAAAAAAAATTGGGTAATTTATTGGAAATCATGAAAAAAAAAATTGTCAAATAATTTTATTTTATTTAGTATTAGTATGTGTGAGTGCATTTAAGTAAGATAAAAATATTTTTAAATTAAATAACTTTTTAAATATGCATTAAAAAAAAATAATGACACATTGCAATTGGTGAATTTATTTTACAAAGTAAAATAAAATATTCTAATAAAAACATTTTAAAACATTGTTTAATTTAATTATTGGTTAATTTATTTATTGTAACTAATAAAGGGAAATATATTACTAAAATTAACATTTATAGATATATATTTAACACTTTCAAAATGTATTTTACCTAAAACATTTTATTTATTGTTAGTACAGAAAGAAATTTAAAATATACATGGTAAATAGTTTATTTTATTATTTATTTTTAATTTTTTGATTCCAGTAAATTAAAGAACATTTATTTGTATGTTACATTTTACTGTATTTATGCAACAGATTCATAGATTTTATATATATATGTTTATTATAAATAAAATAAAAAATATTAGTAAATTCTTCAAAAGTTTAAGTATAATCAATTAAACATGAGAATAAATGATTTTATTGTTGAAATAGACTATTTTACGTACACATTTCAAATTATATATATTTTTTTACCTTATTTACAAATGAGGTGACCCGGCTTTTATTTTATTTTTTGGAAAATCAGTTATGACCCTTGCGCACAACCTATCAAGTCATACACTGTGATTTGTAATTGCGCTTTTACCGTAAGGCCTTGTGCAGCCGGTGCATGCAGTCGGTCGAGAGCGGGTGATGCTTTTTGGACTGCAAAAAGCGCTGGACATGCGGCAGCAGAACGTTGCTTGGAGGAAAGAGGCCGGTGCACAGCCACAGAAGCTCCCAACCTCTCTCCTCACTGTACCTGCCAGCACAAACTCACATAGTTCAGTTTCGTTTATCATTCTTAATGTACAAAAGAGAAAGTCGTGGGCGATTCCATTTTTGTGGCATCCACTGACGGTTTCTGTCATTTTCCAACGTCTCTGTTCAAAACAAAGTCAGGACGCAGCCATGGGGGGGTCAAGTGTAGGAAGGTCAGCTTCTACCTGCCCTACGTCTACGTCAAAGGTGAGTACGCACTTGACGTGGTTGTCTGTTAGCTGCTTGATGATCTGGCAGAAAATCTCGTCCTTCAGGGGTTCGGCCTTTAGTGCGCCCTCGAAGATCTGGTCCGTCAACTCGTTGACTGAGCGAGTGCGCTTGGATGGGTAGTCGCCCATGTACTTCATCACAGGTAAGGACACTTGCTAAGGAAGGTGTTGCTTTTGATTGGTACAGTTAAAAGCATGGTCGCAATGTGGAAATTATTTAGTAATAACACAGTAGTAATATAATTTAAAAAAAAATGGTAACAACAGTGTAATAACTAGCACGGTAATCACTTGTTAATAGTATGCTAACAACATGGTAACGCATTTAATAACTGCTTAATGTGTAATAACATTGTAACAAGCTGCTAATATGGTGATAACGTGGTAACAACATGCTTCTAACATGGAAGTGGCGTAATATGTAATATATGTGACAGTAAAAACATTGTAACATGATAACAATGTACTGTAACATAGTAACAACATAGTAATAATAACATGCAGCAATACAATAACATTGCGAAATGGGAACATGTTAAAAACATAGTACTGACAGTAATGGAATTGAAACAACTTGGTAGTAACAGTATTACCATTGGAATGCAATATGGTAAGAAGTTTATAACATCGTAATATAGTAACAAGATGGGAAAGGATATCAATGAAGGCCATGCAGGCCTCCTGACCGAGCTCCTCGTGGTGGACCACCTTCTTCAGCAGTGGCTGTTTGAGAGGCTCTCTGGTGCAGCTCCACAATTTGTCCTTGCCTCGATTCTTGGTCACCATCACCCTGCTCAGAGTGTGTTTGGGGGGAGGCCTGCACCAAGAACACTGATTACAGTACTACGCTCAAACCTGATTCGAAACCCTGGTTTTAAGCCTACATTTTAAATATTGAAACCCTAACTGTAAGGGGAAGGTATGAGCTGGGATGGAAGAGGAAACTCCACTTGTTGTAGACTTTAGTTCACGCTATGTAATTACTAATAAATACTTTGTGACTATTTAAGTGTTCTGGGTGTGTACCTAAAGTAGTCATAGGAGAATTCCTCTAGTGTGTAAGGTTTGACGGAGTCTTCACTGTCAGGCAGGACAAGCTGTGAGACCCTCACCGACTGTTGCCTCTGATCCGGTGTCATGGTAACCAGTGCCTGATTGGTTGGATGACATAACCATCATCAACAGCAAGTCATCTGCCTGATTCATAATTATACCAGGCCTCGTTATCCCACCACAATCTCCTGCTGCGGTCGCGTCATAGTGGGCAAGACGTAGACCGAGTCCGCCGGGAAGTCTCCTCTCTGATTGGTCCGCTCATTGACGCCATGCGCCCAGCCTGAATTAAGAACATGCTCACCGGTGTCCTGGTCCAGCAGAATCAGGTCTCCCTTCTGGAAACTCAGGAATGTGGATGGTTCACCATCTGCCAAACAGTCAGAGGACAACTTGTGACTTCGACATGTACAAGAACCCGCCGTCCCCAAGTCCAGCGAGAGCATACTCTGGTTCGGGCTGTCTTGTAGTGCCACCACGAACTTGGACCTGTTCCTCAGGCCTTCCAGGAAGGTCACCACCAGGTCACGAATATCCTCGGCATTGTTGGAGGTGAAGGTATATTCCTCTCCTTTGATGGTTGCCAGAGTGAAGCTCTGACTTTGCAACTTTCCGCCCCTTGAAAGACAAGAATATTTATCGTTAGTTACTTGCGTACACGAAGTTTAATGATCCATGGCATTGTTGCTAAGAATTTCAGCAAGCCTTCCAACCAGTCTTGACCAATACCGTTGGTCCTTGGGCCTTCAATCCTGTGGTTTCCAGGTAAGTCCTTACAGACATGAGGGATTGTCGCCCCACCACAAAGTCAAAACAGATAACTATCGCTACGACCAAAATATGGACTACAGTTCCTGGCGTACCACCACCAGTGATTCCTCTGAAGAAGTTCTTGAAGTACCTTCTCCTAAGCTTTCAACCTTCTAGTCTCCAAAGTTCTTTCAGAGTTGAGGAACTGTTGCACCAACAGTTCCCAGTTCAAATGCCACAAGAGGGACTACATTTCCCAGCATGCCTCACCTGCTGCTGGACACAGCAGTGATTTCTGGGAAGGCGAGTTCTAGCAGGACTTGCTCCTGTTCATCCACAAAGTAAACGCCGGTCCAGTTGACGGCGACGATGAGGTCGTTTTTGGGTAAACTTGGACCTGTTAACAAAGGAAACCAAATCATCAGGTATGTCCAGGCTCAATACTTGGGCAGACTTGGTGGTTGATTCTTACCAGATAACTTAAAGGCTTCATAGAATCGAGAGAAGAGCAGAGGCCACTTGTGGCGAGCAAAGTCCACCACTTCCTCTTTCACTTTCTGGGGATCAAATCTCTTCTGAGTGTATATGCCCTGAACAACAAAGATAAAAGAAAATTCAGTTCCTTCACTCATGAAATTAACTCTTTGACTGCCAAAAACGTTAACTAACGTTTAGTAAAATCCTATGGAGGAGTGCCAAAGACGTTAAAAGACGTTTGTTTCAAAACAGAGGTGAAACTAACCATTTTCTATTGTTGATTACTGAAAAACGGAATAAGGTAGAAACAAACTTATTTTTTCTGATGAAAGATGAGAGTCCAATCTTTCATTTGGTAGTATGTGTGTTTCCATAGTCCAAACACATAATTTTCTGTGGACCTTGAAAGATCAGTCAAAAATGCTTAAATCGGCTGGCACCCACGGCATCCCTTTTCTGAAAACGTCTGTCAGTCAAAGAATTAATCACAACCACTTATGAAGTGCACCTTTTTGTGTGCTGCCATGATGAAGTGAGCCCACTTCTCCACCGTTCGGGTTGTGCTAATCTCTCTATCGGGGATGTAGGATGGGATGAGGCTCAGCAGGCGCTCCAGCAGGACCTCTGAGCCATAGTCCACGTAGTACTGCTGGGACGCCAGTTCTGCTAGATCGTCCTAGGCCAATGAAAAGACAAGAGTCTTGTGTCAAGGTTCGGCTTAATAAGAAAAGGAACATTTCTTAAGAAAAGGAGAGTGGAAGGAGCTTGTCTACATAAAAAGATCATCCTTCAGAATGGAAGAAGGACCATGTCTACAGTAGAGAAAGACCATTTCTACAGGAGAGATGTAGTTTGTCTGCAAAAGAAGAGAAGAAGCCTCTCCACAGAAGAATAAAAACAACTAGCTACAGAAGAAGATAAGGAGCATGTGTCGAGGAAATAGAGGAGCATGTCTACAGAAGGGAAGGAACAGATAATATGTTTATATCATATACATCCTTGCTCCAAAAATACAATATAAAAAACGGAATTTTTTTACATTATCTACAAGTTAAAAATATGATAAAGAAAAAAAATTCCAACACTTCGGGGTACGCTCCAACCGCCTGTTTTAGCTAAAGATATTAACAAGCTTTCTCCGACAACAACAAAAAAACTTTCAAAAAGATATAAGTTACTTTCATATACTGATAAAATGTCTTTACCCATCTCGAAATGGGAGACGGACTTGTCTGTAGCACCGGAACCTGACTTTTGGATTCAAGTTTGTGAAAACGCATTTAAAATGACAAAACACACAAATTTACAACTTATCCAATATAAAATTATTCACAGAACATACATTACTCAATATATGATGAAGAAAATGGGACTCTCAGACTCCGACATTTGTCTCCAATGCTTACAAAACACTTATGTTCATGCTTTATGGTTATGTACTCCGGCTATGTATTTCTGGACTAAAGTCTTAGAAAAACTTTCCGCTATTTTGGACTGTAGGATACCTTTATCTCCAAACTTGTGTTTGCTAGGTGACCTAACAACAACTGACTTACCACATAAACAATTTCAATCTACACTTGTAGCCCTTACTATCGCTAAAAAAAAACAATTCTTGTTAACTGGAAAAATAAACAAACTCTGAATATCGACCAATGGTCTAACCTCCTCATAAATCACATTTTAATGGAAAAAATATCTGCCTCAAATAAAAACCAAATATCAAAATTTATAGAAACATGGTCTACGTATATAGAATTTTTTAACCTAATTCCGGTTACTTAATTCTGTCTGTTAGCGAGAGCCACTACATCGTGATAACTTACATTGATGTTTCTGCATTTGGCAATTTATTATTATATTATATTATTAGTATGGGATTTTTTTTTTTAATGGGCTTTAGGTGAACTGATGAATACACACACGCTCGCACGCACGCACACACACGCACATACACATACTCACCCACATACAAAAAAAAAAAATATATATATATATATATATATATATATGTGTGTGTATATGTATATATATATGTATATATATTTAAAAAAAAAAAAAAAAACATTTATTAAATTTTTTAAATTTATTTGTTTGTTTGTTTTTTTAAAAAAAAAGGAGAGCAATGATGATGTCAAATCGAATGAACAATACTGAGCTCTCCTGAAAAAAAAAAAAAAAAAAAAAGAAGAGAAGGAACAGGTCCGCAGAAGGATCATTTCTAGGGAAGATTAGATTTATCTCTAAAGAAGAAGAAAGACAATTTCCATGGATGAGAAGAAGCATGTCAACAGAAGAAAAGAAAGATCATGGCCACTGAAGATGAGAAGAAATACTCTGTATGGTGGAAGCACTTACCCGGTCACAGCGGTACTCTCCAAATTTGACACCCCTGACGGTTTGCTGGTAGATGAGATTGGTGGCAACGGTGTCGTCAGAGGCGCAGTGCCATGGTGTGAAGATCTCCTTCCTGAAGAACAGCCTCCAGGGGGCGTTCCTCTCCTGGGCTCCTTGCTCCTTGGCGTACTGCTCGCACTGCGACACGGCGTCCATCACATGGTCGTGCCCGCTGCCCAGAGATGACACCTGGACAACGCCATCGGATCACATCTTAATGATGGAAAGCACTTCCGCCAAGAAGAAACTCTTGAACACCAAGATCGTGTGTTCATATCGCAGAACCTTATCGAAAAGTGCGATGTAGAGAGAGAAGCCGAATCGGTCGTTCAGACTGATCTTGTCGGACAGTGTTTTGCAGAGCTCCTTGGCGGTGGTCGCCGAGTCCGTCAGCAGTGTTTTGGTGGTTCCGTCCATGAACGTCACCGGAAGCATGATGGGTTTCTTGGACTTGGTTGCCTGGATACGCATTTAACAACTGTTATGTGACGGAATTTCACCCGTAAAGATTGCGATGCATTTTAGACTTATCCTGAAATTCCAAACCAGCTAACTATGCTAAACTTTTTTTGTGAGTAGCATATGAGTGTGTACCTGTAGCTCCAGCCAGGATGGAGGTTGTGTTCTGGTGCCATTCACAAATGTTCTTCTCAGTCGTTCTTCACAATATGGAGCGTAACCTGGCGGCCCACTGTTAATGAAGTTCCTCAGGTACTGCAGGTGAATGTGCAAGACCGTACTGTCACCGCACTATCAGGTATCATCATCACATCTGGATAAAACAGTCTTTGCCCCGACCTTGAGGAACTTGTCGGACGGTGCGAAGCAGCCGACACACAAACTGATGAGGATCCAACCTCGAGCGTGCGAGCTCTTGGACGGGTTCTGACTCAGCTGTTTGCAGATCTGACAGTAGATCTCATCCCTAACGCACAGACATAGTGAATTGTTGCCAACCCGCAACATTATTATTGAACCCAGGCCACCTGAGTGAAAAGTTAAGTCCGGACATACATTCCTATAGCGCTTATCGTCATTAGGATCCTGGCTGGACTGGGGATCTAGACAAAATTCATGGGATTGTATTGTGAGAGGATTGTAAATATCTTATAGGTGAAGAGACAATTGCAATAGTCAATTGCAAGCCAAGGAGATAAAGGCACAAATGATCAGTTGTAGTCCAGAAGGCATGAACTTGGACTTAGATAAAGCAGGAAGGTTACTTAATTCTGTCTGTTAGCGAGAGCCACCACATCGTGATAACTTACATTGATGTTTCTGCATTTGGCAATTTATTATTATATTATATTATTAGTATGGGATTTTTTTTTTAATGGGCTTTTGGTGAACTGATGAATACACACACGCTCGCACGCACGCACACACACACGCACATACACATACTCACCCACATACAAAAAAAAAGTATATATATATATATATATATATATATATATATGTGTGTATATGTATATATATATGTATATGTATTTTAAAAAAAAAAAACATTTATTAAATTTTTTTTAATTGATTTGTTGGATTTTTAAAAAAAAAAAAAAAAAAAGGAGAGCAATGATGATGTCAAATCGAATGAACAATACTGAGCTCTCCTGTAAAAAAAAAAAAAAAAAGATAAAGCAGGAAGGTTTTTAGTTTTAATATGTTCCTCAAAAACCATGACCTGGTCCAAAATGACCCTAAAGTCTAACCCGGGAAAACCACTATTATTATATATGGGATGAAATCTTAGATTAAAAATTTTCACCTCAGCGTTGGCCTCAGGATGCCGTTGCCGATGATGAAGTGAAGTTTCTCCAGGTTTGACGTTGGCCGGTCCTCCAACATGCTGTTGCCATGGAGACCGGGCTCGCCATCATTGAGACGCTTAGTGACCTAAAAGTTGTCCGTCGCTTTTTAACTTAAGTTGCATGAGAAGATCAAAATGATCTTTTCTCTTACCTCCTCTGTGATCTTAGATTTCTTCTTCAGGGTGAGAGACACCAGCTTGTGTCGGATGCTGCTCTTGCGATGGCTGTCAGATTGAGGAGTCTGGAGACAAGAAAACAGAATTTGGGACTGAAGATAGACCTCAAAATGAATACGCTCAGTTTCTCAAGCAATCAGAGATAAGTAATATAGTTTGGTTTCCTGAAATGCCAGAACAGCAAAATGAAACACGTATGTTCAGTTCCTAGAAGAACCAGAACACTATGGTTCCCAGACCAGGTAGCATTAATTGAATGCTGTACGTTAATCATTACAGTTTGTCAGAAGCTCGTGTCCCCTTTGCTTTTTTTTTTTTTTTCTTTTTTTCTTTTTACAGGAGAGCTCAGTATTGTTCATTCGATTTGACATCATCATTGCTCTCCTTTTTTTTTTTTTTTTTTTTTTTTTAAATCCAACAAATCAATTAAAAAAAAATTTAATAATTTTTTTTTTTCCCGTTTTTTTCGTGTCCCCTGTTCTGATCCTCACCCACCTTACCTCCGCCTCCACCTGAAGAGCCTGCAGCTCCCTCTTGTACGTCTTCTTCCCTAGGGTCTCGTAGATCTTGGTCATGACCGGAATCTTCTCACTCCCATCACTGATTGCTGTATGGTATTTAGGCTCGGGCAGGTCCCCCATGAACCTCAGCACCGTGATCCACACGGCCAGAGCCGCCTAAAACCGGGGATAAGGTCCAGATGGTCATCATCATTTCAAAAACTTGGCGATTGGACATGACGTCTTTGGCCCACCAGCTGGTCTCCTTCATCCTCGTGAAAAAGCAGCGGCTGCTTGAGTGGTCGCCGGACGTACGTATGTGTGGTGGTTCCCTGGAAGTAGGTGGCGGCAAACTTGGCAAACTTGTATTCCGACAAATCCTCCTCGTCGTCGTCCTCCGGCAGAGGAAGAGCCTCGTCCAGGTCCTCCTCTTCCAGCTCCCGGTGGGTTCGCTCCAAGTCCTGCAGACAAGAGACAAAAGTCCAGCTCAGCTGATGTTGATTAAAAACTGCACAGTAAAAGAAGGAAAAACAAAAATGGCTAAAAGCTGAAAGGGTGGTAAAATCCAACAAGGAAACTTACCTCAAAGCCGGCAGGAGCTTGTCCCTCCTGACCGGGAAAGGAGCTGGTGGTCCCCAGGAAACCGAACATCTTGTCCACCATGTCCGAATCGTTGACAGGTTCCAAACGGGCTCGCTGCGTCTGCTCTACCAGTTCCTTCTTCCTCCTCGCCTCTTCTTTTTCCTTCTTCTCGCGCTCGGCGTCCTCTTTGGCCAGCTGGACTAGACGTTCCTGCAGAAGACACGATGATTTCAAATGGGAAAAAAATGGTGGACACTCCCATCTGTCCGTTGACGGATGCCCACATTTTCAGCGGGTGCTTTATGACGTGAAGCGTCCAAAAAATACACGGACTGAGAAGAACCATCTGTACTTACCTGGCTTGACGGACGAAAACCTGAATCGGTCCGTGCTCAGTCCGTGAACTATTTTCAAGGCTTCGCGTCATAAAGTATTCGCCAAAAATGTGGAAGTATGCGTCAAAAGGTAGCCATCCATCAACGACGGGGCTGACGGAGAGACGGAAGTGCCTACCTCTGGGACTAAATGTGTCTTCCTAAGAACTGTTGGTTTGTTAAACAAGTGTTGTGTCGACTTATATCCCCAAAAAGCTTAATATGTCCTAAAATTTGAAAGCTTACCTGATGTTTGCGTTCCGCTTCAGCTTTGGCTTTCTTGGCAGACATCTGGTTCCTCAGCTTGGTCTCCTCGGCCAGACGCAACTTCTCGGCCTCCAGCCTCCTTCGGTACTGACGACGACACAGAAAAGAATACAAGTAAGTAAGTGAGTGTACCTTAGGACTGGGTAATACGGCCTTAAAATAAAATCGATGACTATGACTTTTTCCTTTCTGGGATTTTCTTTGCTTCTTGACATACGGAACACAATGGGAAAATGTCAAATAGGACAAAATGTCTTCCACAAACCCCGATGACGGATATTTGGTTTGGCATATTTCTAAATTCCAAACTACGAACATGCACAGAAGTATCCTCCAGCTATTGTTTACAAACATTACGGAATGCCCTCTACCTCGCCCCTGAGCCTGCGGTAAAGCCTGCGTGCGATCATCCCTCGGGTGTACGCCTGGATGGTGATGACGGCCCAAAGTCGGTGTCTGAAGGCGCGGCGCACCAGAAAGCCTCGGCATCGACCCTGGAACCCGCTGATGCGCTGGCGGGCCACGTGGTACGACGCGCACAGTTTCCTGGAGCGCACCAGCGCCTGGAGACGAGAAAAGCCCGCCCGCATCTGAAAGGGTAAGGACCAGGATTTAGGGACCACATCGGGACTAGATTACCTACTTTTTATGGTGTGATGATGGTTATGATGATTCTCACAGCGCCGTAGTTCTTCCTGCACTGATATCCTCGCCACGTCTTCTGGATCAACATAGCCGACTTCCTCATTCTCAGGAAGTTTGATCTGACGAGACATAGACGAAGCATTGTAATAACTGCCGGATCCCTGTAGATGGTGCTGTTTCATTGTGTTGTTATAGAAAATGGATGGATGAAAAGACTTAAATCGTGGAATTCCGATGTCGAAACAAACTAGTTGAGGACCCTACCTGTCCTTGAAACCTCGGACCACCTTCTGTATGAGGATGACCTTGTCCGTGATGGCCTTGTCTCTCTCGATCTCTAGCAGCATGTCGTGATGATCCTGAGGAACCAACAATTCATTAGCTATCTCCATGGAGACCATCCCATGCTCGGTGGGCCGGATTAGAAAAATGCAACGAGGCCATTTGCGGAACACGGGGCAGACTGTGCCAAAAAGCCATGAACGATTCCTGAGACAATTTCTGAGTAATTGTCCGTCTTTTCTCATTATTCAACCCTTTGAACTGCGGTTTTGTCAGTCGAGTTCCTGTCAGGAAAATGAGCATGAGGCTCCTTCCTGCACTTTCTACTTCCTGTCAGGCCTTCTGGAGGACAGCCTGTGAGCAAACACCAGTCCAGAGACTCGTGTGGAACGACACAAAGTAACCTTCCCTAAGTGTGTCATTGGAACTCACCAAAGTGAGGCAGCACTGAGATAAAACTACATCAAAACAGAAAATATTAGGCTGGTCATCTACAGTTCAAACACACATAAAGATAGGGGAACACCAACACGCACTACTTCCTGTCAGCAATTGCCATGGTTGGAAACAATCACAACAGAACTTCTCACGCAGTGGAATCTGCAGTTGTTAGATTTTTCCTAGTCAGCTGTGTTTACGTAGAAGGACCAGCAACATGTCCCTGACTACATAATAATAATAATAAAACTCATCCCAATACATTTGTCCCTATAGTGCTAGAGCTAGTTAGTGCATGTAACGGCTACTTATTTATTAACGTTGGGGTTATCACCTTGAGGAATATCTTGGTTTTACCCATCTGCCAGTCGTCGTCTCGGCCAAGCACGGCCTCTGCGATCCTCTGGCAGGTTCCCCTCAGATCCTCCTGGAAGACACGCATGCAAATAATATCTCTTGCTCATATGCCAGGGTATTACACTAACTTAATTGCTTCATTTGTTTCCCCTTCACTCAAGCAGCGGCGTATCTGAGGTTGTCAGCTCATCAGTACGGCGCTAATAATGATCATTCTACGCAGAGGACAAAGAATAAATGACTGTGAGTACTGTTATATTGTCTGTCTACATGTGTTGCAGCACGTTTGTGTTCAATGTGTTACTGCATCATAGATGCTATTTAGTATTAGCATTACTTTAGCGGATTGAAAATGCACTTGTATGTGAAGTCTGTACTTATAAGCCAAAGCAAACAACCGGTCAAACAAAAGCTTGTAAGTCAAGTCCCTTGTACATCAAGGTCACGTGGTCTGGAAAGGCTACCTGCTTGTAGGCGGGTTTGACTCCAGGCATGAGCACGCGGTAGCGGTCCACAAACTCCACAAAGGTGTAGCGGATAGGATAGCCTGCGCGGCGGATGCGAATGGTCTCCATCATTCCGGAGTACCTCAGCTGGCGCACGCACAGATCCCGATCAAACAGCTGCAACACGCACACACAAGCTACTGTTGCGCACTGTTTGTGTGTGAAAGCAAGTTATTACATGTAATAACTAGTTAGTGCATGTGTAACACTTTGCATATGTAATAGTTAGGCATCATATGTCACAGACAGTTATTGTAAAAAAATAATTAGTGCTTAGAAGGATTATCTTTTATATTACAGGTAAGAACAAGTTATTACACATAAGTAGCTGTGACATGTAATAACGACTGTTGTTACATAAATATCAATTACAGCTACTAACTAGCTGTTGCAAACAAGCTGTGACTGAATTTTCATGCTTTAGCGAGATGTTACAAACTTGCTGTTACATTACTAACGAGCTGTTACACTTGCAAACAAAAATCAACATGGAACTGCCAACTGCATTTTAATGCTGTAACCATTTGGTGTGAATCTGTTGTTACATGTAATAAATAAGTAGAAGTACTAACTGGCTGTTACAGTCAATAAATTGGCAGACGTTACAGCTAACAAATAAATCACTGCCACGTGCACTAAGTAGCACTTACAGTACATGCTCAGTTTTATGCAATAAACAAGTAGATGTTACATTTTACAGCTACTTATCAGATGTGACCCCTATTAAGTACATGTAACCACCTATTCATGTGTAATAACACAGTTACTACATGTAGCAACGAGTTAATGCAACAGCTACTTTTTTTAATATGTAAAAGCAAGTTTGTAACTAGTTATTTTATGATACAACTCATCTGTGAATGTGGTGTGTAACACGTAACAGCTACTTACGGTTACTTATGCGTAACAGCTAGGACTTGCGTGTTGTAACTTGTTACAGATAACGTACACAGCTAGCTGGAAAACGTAACAGATCCACTGTAAAGCAGCGTTGCAAGACAATCACACACGGCGACTCACCATGGGCTTCTTGTACTCGTTGGGTTTGATGCAGCGGACGAAAAAAGGCTGACAGACGCTCAACGTTCGCATCAGCAGCTCCAGAGATTTTTTGAACTGACTGCTGAGAGTAGGAGAACGCTTCCTGGTTTCTGCCCCCTACAAACACACACACATAGTTGGTCATTTTGTCCTTCCTGAGCTTCTTCCTCTTTGTGTCTAAAAGTTAAAAAAAAAAAAAAAAGTGAATGTGTCCGGTGAGTGTAGAACAGAGGTGGACAAAGTATGGCCCGTGTTCCGTTCTTTAATCTGGCCCAACAAGCATTGCCATAATGATGTACACTGAGTTTTTTCCCCTTACATTTTGCTTAAATGAGTAACTCCCGGTACGTTTTTTGGCAAAAATGTAATAAGTTTCATGCAGAAAAGAGAATGAATCAGCTCATGTATTATTATTTATTTTTACTTTTTACCTTTGGGAGAGGACTGGATGGAAGATGTAGACAAGGAGCAAAACCACACAGAAACTGTCAGGAAACCAACAAATCATGCAAACAACACAGAAGGAGACGTTTGAAAACATGCAAGAGGAAAAAGTTACACACATCTACTTCCATTTCTGCTCATGTTTTCTTCAAGTCATCACGTTTAAATCAAATATCCGCGTTACCATAGCAACGTCAGCCTGGAAAATCTGCTTGATGAACTTGTTCTTGGACGAGTGAACCAGCTGGATGATGTCACCGTATAATGTGTCCCTGTTCTTTTCAAGGAAGCCTGGAAAACACACACACATATTACACACACACACACACACAGTGAAAGCTTATGAGCGTTTGTGGTCTGGTTCTGTGAGCAAATTTGTGACGTAATTTACTGGTACAGTTAATCAAATCAAAATTCCCCATTGAAATGAATTGAAATGCCGTTAATCCGTTCCAGCCTCCCCAAAAAAATCACATTTTTTTCTGTTTTTCATAAGGAAAAATATTTTTTATTGCATGAAAAAATGTAAAGAATCCAACCTGATGTGTGCCTTTAAGGGGTGTGGCTTCAAAAGCCGGCTGTTTAGTCTGCGTGAGTGTGAGTTTTGTGTTTAGCTGTCTCAATCAAGTCCTAAAAGTTGATGTGCATCTGTGGCTCTCCTTGCCCACATGCCAGGGCCTTACACATCCTTATCTGCACCATTTTTCATTGATGTCATCTAAACGTTAGTACCTCTGGTTTCATAGTAGACCACCCCGGCAAAGTGCTGGATGCCAAACTGAGTCTCGTGGTTGTTCTTGGGTGGAATGTAGTTGCTGTTGACTTTGTGCTGGAAGTTAAGTTTGTTCAACATGGTGTTGTCTGTACCCTAAAACACACACACACACATTTATTGATTCCAGCAGAATCAATGAATTGGTCGTCGAACCTATTGGCACGTACCTTGGGGAATCGACTCTCCTCGTCGATGAGCGAGATGATGTTCATGGGCTTGATGGCGATCATGTCCAGGGCGTCCTGGTTGTCGGTGAACTCGATGTGCTGCCAGTTGATGTTCTCCAGGTTGTACTCCTCCTGCTCCAGTTTGAATACGTGACGCACGAAGAACTGCTGCAGGTTCTCGTTGGCGAAGTTGATGCACAGCTGCTCAAAACTGCGGCCATAAACACACACGCTTAACATCGTGTGTGTGTCTGTTTGCTACCTTCTGGGGCCCATATTCCTGGTCTTACTATCATTGTGGGGACCGACATTTTTGTGAGGACATTTCGATGGGCCCCACAAGTTCAGACCTCTTTTTGAGGGCAAAGACCTGGCTTAAGACTTTAGGTTTAAATTGGGTTTTGCTTGGGGTGTGTGTGTGTGTGTGCTTGCTAAATTATGGGGCCTATATTATCTGTCTAACTATCATTGTGGGGACGAACATTTTTGTGGGAACATTTTAGTGGGCTCCACAAGTTCAGACTTATTTAAGGGTCAAGACTTGGTTTTAGAGTTTAGGTTTGAATTGGGTTTTGCTTGAGGGGAATGTTTGCTACATTATGGGGCCCATATTTCTGGTCTAACTATCATTGTGGGGACCTATTTATTTTTGTGGGGACATTTTGGTGGGCCCCACAACTTCAGACTTCTTTTTAAGGGTCAAGACCTGATTTTAGAGTTTAGGTTTGAATTGGGTTCTGGTTGGAGTTAGGGTTAGGCAAATGCACAATGGTGTGTGTGTGTGTGTGTGTGTGTGTGTGTGTGTGTGTGTGTGTGTGTGTGTGTGTGTGTGTGTGTTGACCTGTTGACGGTAAAGTTCTCAAAGCCAAAGATGTCCAGCAGTCCAATGGAACGCCTGACAACTTTGCTGTGCGAGGACGAAGGCTTGTAGATGGCGGCGTTGATCTTCTCCACGATCCACACAAAGAGACGCCCGTAAATACCCTACACACACACACACACACACACACACACACACACACGCACGCAAAAAGTGTCAGTCGTCACAGTAAAAAAGAGTCGTTTTGTGTGAGTGTCTCACCTTGACGAAGGCGTCTCGCACGTCCAGAGCTTGTTCCATGCTGAGCGGCGTGGACACGGTTTCTCCTCTGGTGATCAACGTCCTGCTCGTTAGACAGTTCATCAGGTCCTTGCCGTCCACCTGCACGCACACGCGTGCGTATTATAGTGACATTAAAACTAACATTCACAGGTCAGTTTTGATCGTACTTGTTACAATTTTACACATGCTCAACTGAAACGAAAACTGTTCACATATATATATATATATATAAAATATCAAAAATACTGATTAACTCATTCAAACACAAAAACGTGTAAATACGTGTTTTAATACTTTGTCCTTCACTCCCAAAAACGTATTTATACTTTTATTTAAAAAAATTTAATGCAAGAGCAAACAGAAGGCTTTGATGCAGCTCCTGACATGAAGAGGTGGCTTAAAGCAATGGTAGTTATTACAAAAAATGGTCAGCAGGTGGCAGCAGAGTATAAAAGATCAGCTAACTTGGCTATATTCTAATGCTAATTGCTGCAAAACGGAAACAGATACAATTTTTTTTTCCTGATGAAAGAAGAGACTCTAATCTTTCTTTAGGTAGGTTCCATGTTTTTATGGCAATAGAACACAATATTCTGTGGGCCTTGCAAAATCAGCCAAAATCCAGTAAAACAGCCAGGAGCGAAGGGGGTTGCTTCAATGAAAATGGCTATGAGTGAATGAGTTAATGATGATGACAAGCACATTCTTAAGTAGTTGTTCACAATGATTCATACTCAGAGTAGTTTAACTAGTAGTAGTCTATTAAGTGACAAAACATGCTGACCTCCAGCAGTGTTGACGTCGTGGAAAGATGCGGGCTGCGTACGACCTCACAAGCATCCAGGTTGTCGTACGTACGCGCTACAGATCCATACATTGTCGGCATAAAAGCAAAAAGGGTTAAATGGAGTTTAATTGTGTGTTTAAATGACTATAAACATCTGACTTTGAATTCAGATCAAGAAAATATAGAAGAGTTTGGAAAGACCTTCATAGCGCAGGTTGCCCATGTGTAAAATGGAGGCCAATAATTTGGAGATCTCCGAATTTTCTTTGTCTGTGAACATCAGAACCTGTAAAAGAAAAGAAAGAAAGAAAACACATTGCAATGTGCCATATTCATAATTGTAATATTACTATCACAATTGTACAGGAAGTCAGGTGTGTAAGTGGAAGCCAAGTTCATACAGGAAAACTGGTAATGAGGTGTCATACAGGAAGTCTGGTGGGAAACAGGAAGTCAAGAGTAACACCGGAAGTCAGGTATCATGCGAGAAAAATTCTGTAACAAGAGGTCAGATATCATACTAGAAGTCAGGTGTAAGACAGGAAGTCAGGCGTCATACAGGATGTCTTGATGTAACAGGAAGTCAGTAAGGTAAGTTAGGCGGAATTTGGAAGTTGGGTGTTGTAAAGGAAGTCAGCTTTCAGATAGAAAAATGGGTGCGCAGGAACATAGGCAATCAAGTGTCATACTGGAAGTAAGGATTCATACAGGAAGTCAGATGGAATATAGGAAGTCAGGTGTAAAAGTCAGGTGTTGTACGGGAATTCGGGTGTCATATAGGAAAGCTGGTATAACACAGGAAGTCTGGTGTAACGCAGGAACTCTAGTATTATTAGAGGTGGCAAATCCAGGTCCAGAAAGTAAAAACCCTGCCACAGTTTGGCTTTAGCCCCTTGTGCTAGCTAGCTGGCTCTCTAGCAGGTAACCGAGCATCCGAGGAGCTAGCTAGCTAGCTAGCTAGCTAGCTAGCACCTGGGGCTAAAGCCAAACTGTGTCAGGGTTTTTACTTTCTGGACCTGGATTTGCCACCTTTGAGTATCATACACAAAGTCAAGATTCACTAAGTCAAGATAACACAGGAAGTCAGATGTTATACAGGAAGTCAGGTATCATCCAGGAAAAGTGATGTAACACAAGAATTCAGGTGTCATACATCAAGTCTGGTGAAACACAGGAAATCAGGTGGCATACAGGAAGTCAGATTTAACACAGGAAGTAAGGTGTACCCTGTGTTACCTTCATTGCCGAGCGTATGTTGGAGTATTCCTTCATGTCATCGCGGCCATCACATACGGTACACTTTCCCTGCACACAAACACACTTTATTGTAACATCAAACCGCAGGATTTATGGTTTTACGTATACCTCGTCTTGAGACTTAGAAGAAGGAGACAGTACTAAGGTGTTTACTGACTATGGTGAGGTAGGTGTAGTCCGTGGCCTTGCTGAGGCCCAGCTTCTTTTTCTCGTCCGCCGCCATGCCCTTCAACATGCAGTAGAAGATGTGGTAGTTCCTCTCATCCTGAGCCTGAGCGCACACACGCAGTTTGGTTAACAGTCCCAAGACTGACATGTCAGTTTTTGAGTTCGGGTGTGGCAGAACAGTCTTCGATTGACACCAGGCGAGGCTGGAATGAGTCATACCTGCCGACAGACTCGCGACTTCTCCAGCAGGTACTGTTCAATCTTGGCTCCCTCGATGGCTCCTCTCTTGTTGAAGTGGATGTCGATGTATTTGCCAAAGCGGGACGAGTTGTCGTTGCGAATGGTCTTTGCGTTTCCGAAGGCTGCGGGGCAAACGAGCGAGCAGTGAGGCTGAAATCATCAACCATTCAGACTTGGCCAATACAAGGTGGGGCACTCTTAAGACAGAGTAACACTGGACTTACCCTCCAGAATAGGGTTGGCCTCGAGGACCTGCTGCTCGATCCACGAGTGTTGACCGCTGATGGCTGCCAGGAACTGTAGGATCAGTTTGGTGCTTTCAGTCTTTCCCGCTCCGGACTCCCCACTATTGAGTAGGGAACATTTAGGAACCCGACTAAAGCAAGTAAGACTCCAAGCATACCTGATGATGCAGCACTGGTCGCGGTTGTTCCTCTGCATGTTGAAGTAACAGTTGTCTGCGATGGCAAAGATGTGAGGAGGCATCTCGCCGATCTTCTTGTTGGTATACAGGCGGATCTGGTCTGCAGTGTAGATGGGAAGCAGTTGATATGGGTTGATGGCCACCAGGATGGAACCCGTGTATGTCTAGAAGAAAACGGGAAAGCTAACATGAGCCAAGACTGGAGGTTCATCAAGCTATCTGAGTAGGGAAGACCAGACCCTTGCAGCAGTCTTGCCGTAATCCAGATTTCCATATCTTTGGACACCTCTTCTAGTACCACCTGGTCAACAGGGTGTTGGTCCCAGGCCAGCTTTGAGACACAGTACTCAATCTAGCCTTTGGTGTCTCCTCCCGGTTAAACATGCCAGGGAGTTGTCCTAAGGGCAACTGAAACAGCTGCTCGAGTCACCTCAACTGGCCCCTCTTCCTATAAGGGTGAGCAATTAACTGCAACTGGAGTGATTGACAAAACAACACTGTGACTGTTGCTAAGAGAAATATTGAGGAGCTAGATTTAGTAATTCAGAAGGCCCTTCAGATAACTCTCTGGTGAAGTGTTTCTGGTATGTCCAGACAGGAAGACCAAAGACACCCTGTAGGGACATTGTCTCACAGTTGACCTGGAAAAGCCTTGGTATCTCCGTTGGAAGTTTGGTCACCAGAGACATGGGAGTCTCGGATTCCCGACTTAGAGGTGAGAGGGTTAGGAACAGTTTTGAAGAAGAATCTTTAATATGTGAACTCCTGCATCTAAGGAAGGGCTTGACTCCCAACCCTTGGGCCAAACTCACCAATTTCTGACCTTGGCCTCTTTTGGTTCAACTCGGTTTAAAGCCAGAAATAACGCAGTGATCTTTCACTACCTTGGAGGTGCTGTGCACCAAGAAGACACCCGAAAGTCTGTCTGGAAGACTCTGAAACCCCCTGTAGAATATTCATGCCGCCAAACAAGGACTCTTATTTTGGATAACAAGCCTACCAAGCTGTCTCTCAACATTCACCCAACAATAACAAGTGCTGCGTGTGTTGTAGGACGGGCACATCAGGGCCGACGGAGGACGGATGATGTAACATGCATCTGGCATCTCAGGTGGACGATGAGCGTATCGCCGTCGGCCATGAGAGAAGAGGCGGCCATATTGGAAGCGCTCAACATGCACGCATGCCCATCTCGCTTACGACCAGGCATCGTTGTAACTACGCGGTTCATCTATCAAGCGCAACTTTTGTCGTTTCTAGCTTTTAAACATGCCACAAAAAGGATGTTAAGCCTCTGTCAGTGGTGTCTCATTCATGTGTGGACTTACCCTACCACCACAGTTTGTCTTTGGAGGAAACAGGTGGAGGAGTGACAAAAAGGCAAAAGAAAAGAACAAAAAGGTGAAAAGAGCAGAAAATAGTACATGAGTAAAATGCAAGATGAGCTAGAAGTCTGTCTGGTATGAATAGATTGGCCAGGACGGGGGCAAGAACGTGGCGCATGACTCACGTAAATGAGTTTCTCGCTGTATCTGATGAGCAGGTTGCGCAGGATTCCGGCCTCGTTGAGGTCCCCCAGACGGATCATGTCCTCCACGCCATGGATGGAGGTGGGATGCATGGGTTTGATGTTGGTGGCGTTCTGGGGGGAGATCCAGTGCTCCTGGAGGTCAGTAAGGATTACATATTAATGATCTTCATAGGTTGAGGACACTTCAGATCTTCAGCATCAAATGAAGGGCAAGAACATGAACCCAGATCTGGACTACTTTTGATGTTGGGTACTCTTCCTAAAATGTAGTTCCGGGGGATTGTAAGATGACCCTCCTTGGGGGGTAATACTCATGCAGTAGCCACAGTAACATTAGGGCCTCATGGTCTTCATGGATCTTTAACATCCTTCGACACAGAACTTGAACCCAGATCTAAAACATTTTGACCCTGCGAACTAATGTACAAAGGAATTCTTGTAATCGTAATGTTTGCGATCTTAGGAAAACATTTTACATTTCCAACTTACATTTCCTTCATCATCAACCACCTGGATCTGTCCCGAGTCGCAGAGTTTGACCACTGCGCCAATGGGGACTTCAAACTCCCGACCACTCTTCAGGTCCAACCACACGTAGTCGCCCTGGCAAAGACATTTCAGTGATGCCAGCGTTAGCCAGTATTACAGAGAAGAAACATTTCGCCACCTGGAAGTATCCTCCTGCCTACTGTTGACAAACATTATAAAATGTTACACACAGTATATCCGAACAGTGGCGAGGCTGCATCATACCGGTAGCAGCGTGCTTTGTTTCACGACAGTGTTGACATTTCGGAGCAGAGCCCATTTGGCCGGATCCTTCTCGTAAAGATCCACATAGTCCCGTCGTTTGTACATGGTTTTCGAACACACTCACAGACACACACGCACTCAGTGATCACGAAGTTTCTTCCTGAACCGGTCCAGCGTCCACTTATTCACTTATCCATCAAAAAGTCCGAAATGATGACCATCCTGGTTTTCTCTTCTGTCTTGATCAAGATTCGAAGAAACCTGCTGCAAATGTTCAGCCTCGTTTTCAGGTCCATCAATATTTTGCTGTGTGTTGAGTCTGACTCCCACACGCTCTCCTCGGTCGTCATTGGCAACAGGAAGCCGCTTCCTCCTTTTAGGTGTGTCAAGCAGGTGTTGGATTTCTGGATAGAAGACACTACAAGCTTATCCTGACAGGAAGTTGTGACTTGTGACGAGAGCAACTCAACTAAAGATCATTAGAATGAAAACCATTCACGTGCATGTTATTCTGCATAAAAAAAAACTTGAATTGTATTATTATTGCTTCACCAATTTTTACTTATCTGCTTCTTCCCGCATTCAAACTTCACACCGTCACCCAACTCCAATTTAAAGTTTCTACCCGACTGTAGCCTTCAAACTGAAATTCAACTTCAACCTGAGTTTTAAACCAATTTCTAAATGTATCTTCAAATCCAAATCTGAAGTGAAGTTGAACCACCTCCAAACCTAACTTTAAGACCAACTATAAACTTTAAACCAGTTATAAACTTAACTTCAAGCCTAAATGTAATGCAAAGTTTAATCCATTTAGAAATGTAATTTCTAAGTGGATTTAAATTTAGTAAACTGGTTTAAAGTTAAACTTAACTTAAAAACAGCCTCAGCCTTAACATTAAATGATTAAATAGATTAGAAAGTTAATCCAGCGCCAACTTTAGCATTACACAAACTCAAAATGAAACCCAACTCTAAACCTGAAACCAACTTCAAACCTAACTTTAATTTGAACCCAACCTAAACCTAATGCTAAACGAAGCACATGCTACATGCTAATATTATTGGAGTAATGAGTCTGTGTGTGTGTGTGTGTGTGTGGGGGGGGGGGGGTGCATTGTCAAAGATCAACACGTGTTTGTTTGCAATGGCGATCGGTTGCTCTGCATTCATTATTGAAGTGAGTCTCCCAGTCGCATTCTGCCATCACCATGACGACACACGCTGTCAACATGTTGACCAACTGTCCAAAATAATGAACGCTTTTTTTTTTCTTTAATAGGCCACTTTACTTTTCTTTATGCAGAAAGTAACATTGATGACACATGTAGCATTTACGCCCACGGATCCCAGGACTGTTTATGCACCTCATGCGCATCTATTTCTTCCATTAAATTATTCAAGCAGGTGTTCGCTTACGAGAAATACATCAGAGTGTATCAAATGCAAACAAACAAAAAACCTAAAAACTACATGTCCGTAATATTTGATGCATTAATGTTTTCAAATGTATTTAACAATTATTTGATTTAATTAATTAAACTCACTAAATTAACAATTAACTGGTTTATTGAAAGTTTAAAAAATGAAAAAAATGAAAATGGTGAAACAAAATTATTTTATTAAAAAATGGCTAATGAATTATAATTAAATTCCTTGTAAATAACATTTAAACTTGGCAATCAATTATTAATTGATTAATTTTACATTAAAATAACGGTAAAATATTCATATTTTAGCAAAAATAATTAATTTATACAATTTAAACATGCAAATGACTCATAATTCCAAAAACTTTTTTTTTATATAATACTAAAATATTAGTACGATATGCATTTTGGATGAAACTAGGGTTTCATTAATTCTATTTTAATTAATTCTAAATAATACAATTAAAAACAGTTAATTATATCCATAAAAAATATAAATATAAAAAGAATTACAAAAAAATGCTTAATTATAATTAATTACATTAACTATAAATAACAATTAAAAAAGTGAATTATTACTTAATTATGAACAATAGCTATTTAATTCAAATAAAAAATATTAGTGAGAACATGTATTTATTTTGTTAAATAATTACTTCATTAATTATAATTCAATTACATATAAATAATACAACACAAAGTCATATATCATATACCCGGCATAATATAGCTATTATTTTTCACTTAATCCACAAATGACCCGGTTTGCCCACATTTAAATTAGAGGAATGTGACGAAGAAACTAAATATAAAAAAATTGGATATTGACGATTAAATAAGAGTCACGAAATGTTCATGCTATTTACAATTAAAAAAGAGTTGTGGCTGAATGCGCACACGCATGTAGACGGTACGTTTGTACGCCCTGCAGGTGAACCCCGCCAGTGCAGATGTGCGCGGTTAAGTCAAGCAGCAGCATCATGTATAATTGAATTGGTCATGTGACTCATTTGCATATAGATAGACATGTCAGACACAGGTCACAGCATGACAAATAGCCGCCTAATAATAATGCTAACGCTAAAGTCCACAAAGCGTTTACCTTGATGACAGCTGTGTACATGTAGCTCAGACGGCGGACGTTGGGGTCCCAACCCTCCAGGGGCCAATTGGAGCCCCTTCTCTTGGACGTGGTCGCCATGGTTACAACATGCGCGGCCGTAGAACGGAACCACCGTAGTTTCGAGTACTTTAAAAGTAACTAAACAACTTGCTGTCGCGCTCAATGTGAACACACAAGTCAAATGGCCACAACGCAGGATATCTAATGATCCGTGTGTGTGTGCGTGCGTGTGTGTTGCGTGAGTGTTGCCTGATTTTATTGGCTCGCCCTACTAAAGCAACCCCCAATCAAAGGGGGCCGCTGTCCCAGCAAATTAGTCTGTCAGAAAGACTGACGAGTCCATCAGCGCGTTCACTGACTCTTGAAGAGGCCCACAACACACACACACGTATGAACACACACACATACAAACACATAGGTGCACACACACACACACACACACACAAAAATGAATGAAATACAAAGTGGCTACAGTGCAGCCTAATGACTGTCTGCTCCCTAATGAGCACAACACACACATTCACTTTCACACAAACAAACACACAAATGCAGAAGATCGACCAAAAGTAGTGCGAACTAAGATTTTAATGAAACTGCTGGAATAGAAAATGGGGGTGGTGGTATGCAAGGTGAGCAGAGAGTGAAAATGAGTGTTTATAATGTTTTATAGATAAACATTGACTAGTGAGTTTTTCATATCAATTAATGTTGGAGTGTGTGTGTGAGTGTGCGCATGCTAACCTGCTGCAGGATGACCATGGTTGCTGTTCTGGTTCTTGTTCCTGCCCCCAGGACATCAGCAGCGGTGTGTTGCTTCTGACAAACACATAGCAGACATCTTGGGACATACAGTATGGTGCGCTGCACATACATTCACGTTACGACATAATTAGCAACATTTTAGTCATTCGGACCTCTATGCCGATCTTGTCATTTCCAGTTGCATTTCAGTATTGTTGTGTTAAAACAACAACATATAGCCCAATGTTAATGTTTTGCTGAGTCATCATTTTTATCTGGTGTGACTGTAAAATGAGCTTACACGTAATGAAGCTAATTACCGTACATCTATTTTGCTCTTTGTATTGTGGTGTGTATTCTCCTTGTATTATTTAGCTAGGACACGGTTACAATTACAGTGTGTGTATAATTGATGTTGCCATTTATGAGCTGTCACTTTGATCCTTTGACTTTCTTGGCAACCCGACATTTTGTTTGAGCCTCTCTTTGTACTTAAACGCAGCCTGGGCAACAACAAAAAAGTGTGCTCGGTAATGGTTGTCTTATTTGTCACGTTTTAGCATGTTAGCGCTTCATTCAAAGTCACATTTTAGCATGCTAGCATCATGCTAGCATGACAGTGAGTCACATTTTAGCATGTTAGCGTCTCATTAAAAGTCACTTTTTAGCATGTTGGCATCATGTTAGCGTGATAGCGAAAGTTACATTTTAGCATGCTAGCATCATGTTAGCATGATGGAGAAAGTCACATTTTAGCATGCTAACATCATATTAGCATGATAGTGAAAGTCACATTTTAGCATGTTGGCATCATGTTAGCTTGGTAGTGAAAGTCACATCTTAGCATGCTAACATGATGTTAGCATGATAGTGAAAGCCACATTTAGCGTGTTAGCTTTACGTTACAAAAGTCACATTTGAGCAAAGTCGGGGTAAAAAGACTTTTTCCAGGCAGTGTGAAAGGACTTTGGATGTATCCTTCCATGTTGTCTTTGTGCGTGGGCAGCGAAGCGTCTGATTGGATGCCGTCTGAAATTCCATCACACCACAAAATGGCCACCACAGAGTAGGGAGGGGCCAACGTGAATACAACAAACATTCGATGGCAACAACTGGACCATAAGTGGAATATAGATGGATTAGAAGTGGAATAAAAATTTAATTGGATCAAAAGTGAACTAGAAGTTGACTGCAAGTGGATCTTAAGTGGACTTAAAGTTGACTGCAATGGATCATTGTTAACTTTTAGCTATGGATGACCGAAGTGGACCAAAACTGGACATCAGCCATAGCTTTTCGCTTTTAGCATCAGCTAGCTTGCATGCAGGCTTACCTGTATCATGTCACATAAACATTTGTGTTCTGGTGTTTTCAAAGGGCCAACCAGAACTAGCTGACCCACTTTGCTGTCTCGCCAACATGCAGACTTGTCCGGCTCACTTCCTGTCTACGCCCCAGAACCTGATCCAGTCACCATGCAGCCTGAGGGTATCTCCATCATCAGCCCCACACCCGTCCTGCGCCCCCCCACTGAGGGACACACTGGCCCAGTGTGAGCTGCTAATGTTCGGCAGCAATGCATTATGGGAACTTTCTGGGGCGGCACAAATGTAAGGTGAAGGACTTTTTCAATGTCAATGTATTGACAATTTTGTTGCAAATCACATGAAGAACCCCTATGGCATGACATGGGCCCACCAAATGGTTCAGTATGACTGGACACTTCATTAGGTACACCATCCAATGAGATCCACCGCAAAATGACTCCGGTCGCTAACTTGCTAAATGTTAGCACAATGACTGTTAGCATGTTAGCATTTGAGCTATTCCGTTTCACAATATAGTACCCAACCACAGGACACAAAGTTAAATCGTTAACAAAATGTCTTTTTGTTTTGTACCTTAGATGCTATCTTGCTATGTTAGCACAATAACCTTTATCATGCTAACATTTGAGCTAATATGTTTTACCGTAGTTCCTGACCACAGGCCATCAATTTGTATGCCTTTGTATACTGATCATGATAGTATTGGTATATGTTAGCATACCAACTGTTAGCATTTTAGCGACAGTCATTCACAATTAGACTATTGTAAGGCTTTTTATTTGGTTGAGGTCAAAGTTTAAAATAGTTCAACTGCGACAACTTCGGGTTTCAGACTTGGAACGTGTAGAAGGCTGTTTTCAAATTCTGTGGGAATATTTTTGAGCATGTTGTCCTGCTTCATACTGAGGTATGATTCTAATATTTCATGCCTTAGATTTATATAGCGCATATATTAAAAAAAATATCAAATAAGTTTAATTAATTGTACTTTCTGCCATCTTATGCAAGAGCCTTGCATAATGTTCTGGCACAGATGGATGACTATTGTAATTCGAAAAGAAATGATTTTTAGACCAATTAAGTAAAATCGGATATTGATGATCTCTCACAGCACACTATTTTTGGGAATCACAGATATGGACAGAAAAATATTAGGCACAGCTCTTAGCTAATTTATCTGAAGAGCTTATTCTCGAGTTCTCACCGTTCATGATGTGTCAATCAAAGGACGATGAAAAAGACACGGGTAATGAAAAATAAGAATTTAGTCCAAAATTGAAGGGCGGTGGGGGAAGAAATCACATTCCTATGCTTCGTCTTCAGTCCATTCCATTCATGTCCTTCATTTCTTCTCGGTCGCTACGTAATCTCCATCCTTGTCCTCCTGTTGCCAATTGTGTGTGTGTGCGCGTGTGTTTAAAGAGCGTTTGACTTCTTCCTCTTCTTCCTCCCTCTTCCTCATGGCTATTAAGGCGTCATGTGAGCAACTCATTCACTGTCACTGACCCATGTTACTGGCACACGACGACACTACAGGGGGGGTGTAATCAGACACACACGCACACACACGTTGATTTGGATGCTTGCTTGTTTTTAAGTTGACAACAAGATCCAGTTTTACATTTATTCCAGCTAAATCTAATATGGTTGCAAAAAAACTAGAATATTCAATTAATTCATCCATCCATATTGAACAAAATATTCAAACTTTAGCAACATTTGTGTTGAAGAATGCAGAATAGTAATCCTTGTTTGGTTTTTTTTGATTTACCAGAATGGTGACTGAGATGGACGACAAGTGGATCATAATGGGACCAAAAGTGTAACAAAGTTTGACCGAAGTAGCAAACAAGTGCACTAAAAGTGGACCAAAAGTGCAAAACATGTCAAGTAAAATCACATTGACTGCAAATGGAGTAAAAGTGGATTAAAACTGGATCACAAGTGGAGTGTAAATAGAATCAAGAATCTACGTGTCACAAGTTGCACGTTACACTCAAATGAGGAGACTTTAAGTGGATCACAAATATAATACAAGTGGATCATAAGTGGACGAAAAGTGGAATGCAAATCAACCACAAGTGGATTACAATTGTAATAAAAGTAGATCATAAGTGGACTGCAAATAGTTTGGAAATAGACCACAAATGTAAGACAACTGGATCATAAATGGACTTCAAGTGGAATAAAAGTTCAGCACAATTGTAATACAAGTCGACTGCAAATGGATCAGAAGTGGAATAAGAGTGGACTACATGTGGATCTTAAGTGAATCACAAGTGGGCTACAAATGGATTATAAATTAATCACAATAAATAGATCACAAGTGAATCACAAATAAGTGGACCAAAAGTGGAATATACAACAAAAATAAGTGAATCACAAGTGAACTGCAAATGGATCGTAAGTGAACCGAAAGTGGAATGTGTGTAGATCTAGTCTTCGACTCCAAATGGATCAAAAGTGGACTACAAGTGGATAATGAGTAAATCACAAGTGGACTGGAAATAGATCATAAGTGAACCCAAAGTGGAATACACTTATATCACAAGTGGCTCAGAAGTGGATCAGTGGAAGTTAACTGCTGGCACGTGATCAGTATGACCTGTTTTAAAATTCTACGTCAGAGAGCACCTTTTGGGGCGTGGCGTCCATGGGCCCCGGTGATGCGGCAGCCATGATGGCGTTAAGGCGGGTTAGGGAGACTGAGCGTTGCTTGATTCTGGGGGCGGGGCTTGGCTCGGGGTCAGGAAGGTGGCCGTAACGGCGGCCATCTTGGTCGTACTGATAGACGCGGATGACCCGACTTGTACGGGGCTGAGGAGGAGAATATTCTACTTCCTGGTTTTCATCTTCATCTGGTTGTGAAGATTGGCAGATGACATTTTTTTCTTCATCGTCCATCCGATTCTTTCTTTCATCTTCATCATCATTTGTGTTCTTTCTGTCATCTTTATCATTCTTCTTCTCTTGTTTATCCTCATCATCCCCTTCTCCTCCGCTCTCAATCTTCTCCACCATCCCAACAAAAGATCCATCTTCCCGCACTTCCTGCTCGTCTTTCACCCTGCTCCTCTTCCTCCTCCCTTCCTCATCCTCACCTCCTCCCCCTGTTGCTCTTCCTTTCCCGTCATCCCCGTGGTCGCAGGCTTCCAGGTAGGCGGCGACGCGATTGTCTTCCTGCTTCTCTTCCAGGCCGCGTTTGTCGCGGAAACTTCTCTGAGGTTTGGCAGGTGGACAAGAGGATGATAACGACGATGAGGGCGAGGATGGCGATGAAGGCCAGCTGGTGAGCGTCGTCATGGTGATGTCAGGTCGGCGTTGCCGTGGTGGTGGTAGCCGCTTAGTGACTGCACTCAAGCATCTGCAGGAACAAAGTTGGAATGGTTCTGATAAGACTGCAAGACATTGAAACGTTTTTCCTTGGTAGTTGTCCCAATACTTTTATACCTTGAATGACAGGACTAGTAATACACTGCCATCTGCTGGCTGATTTGGATAATGCATGTATTCATGATCGTTGGCTAATGTAAACCAAATAGCATTTGGGAGGGATGATGGCCGATTGATTTTTCACAATTTGTCATCTACATGTGACTCGAAAAAATGTCTACAAAAATCCACGTATAGGCAGAAAAACAGAACGTTTGTCTCACCTGAGAATTTGGGCTCTGCTCGCTGCACCTGCGCTGAACCCGAACACGAAAGTCAGCAGCACGGCCGCCGTCACAGCTCCCACAAAGAGCTCGTCAGAAACCGTTTCCTGTCTCCCCAGACCCCTCCTGAACCTCGGACCACGTCCGCCGTCTTGTGGGTTTGTGTGTAGCTGGTAGGGGAACAGCGTGGACCCTCCGTCGTCATGCCGCAGCAGGCAGTAGTACAAACCCTGGTGGAGGTCGCTCAGATTATGGACCACCAGGCTGCCGTCCTGGCGCATGTGGACCGGGACCGGTTTGGTGCGGATGCCGGGTCTGCGGAGGGGGCCGAAAGGCGTGTGCCAGTACAGCACCACACCTGATGGTGAAAGAAGACGTGAATTTCCGGGGTTGATTACATGCAATATGTGTTTGATTGTTTTGTGGGTTATTAATTGACCTAACTTTTTAAGTTAAGTGATAACCCAAAAAGTGCGGGTTGGTCACTTTTTCAACTATAATTAGGTTTTAACCCAGCTGTTTGTTTGTTTTTTAGAGTGAAAATGTAAACAAATGTGGATTTATTACATCACTAACCTGCCTTGTCGCCATCTCCACACTTGATTGTCACCTCCGCCTGTGGGTGAGCGTCCATCACGACGGTGGGGGCCACCATCAGGACGTTGGGCCGTCCTTCTACCCCAGGATAGAACGACACAGCCAGGAATGTTGTGACCATGAAGCAGCAGGCCAACATTTTAAAGCTGCATGGCAGCACGGATCATGAGATGAGCAACAACAACAAAAAGACAAACAGAATGATCATTTTTTCTTTTTCAAGCGTTCAATCATTGACAAAAAAAAAAAGCGTTCACTTTAACTACAGATTCTTCTTTAACCTTTAAAGCCACGCTGAGCTTAAAAGATTAGGAACATATTGTTGATGAAAATTGTTGTAAGAAACAGTCAAATAAATTACATTTAAAAATATATACCTGTATTCATAAAACACAAAAAATGAGGAATTTGTGTAATAATACATAAAATACAAGAAGTTTAATATATTCTTTAAAAAATGTATTTCCAGTTGTAAACAAAATGTTGGCATCCTGCAGCAACAATACCAGTAAAAAAATCAACCACATCAAAAACCGCAAAATTAAAAAAAATATGTAAAATTATTCACTAAAAAGGGTAGTACGTACGTATATACATTTTAGAATAAATAAGATAATGCATTTATTTATCAATAACACATCTGTAGTGATTCAGTGATGTAAATGACATTATGGTTCCCCGAAGCAGTAATAAGAATGTTAAATAAATAAAAAAGTACACAGATTAAAATAAATACAGTACACAAACTACGGCCTTGTAATAATGAGTTCAATGAAAGAATTGTTCTTTGTTTACCTGATATTGACATGTGAGTATGTCGCCTGCTGGAAGCATTCGAGTGTAAAGTGCAACTTTCTCACATGACCCATAAACTGTGTTTCTGATGAAGATGTTAAAGATTAATATCTACACAGGGACATCCATGCTCGCCTCCGCCGCAACATCTTTTGTCTTCCAGCCTTTGCTTCTATCTAGTGGTCAAAACCGTGTAACACATCTGTACGTTAAACAAACCTACCAGTTCAGGTTGTTCGGTTTCAATTTGTCAAATGTATTTGAAGGCACCACCAACCACTATTACGTTGATCTAACCATAGTCAATCCATCATATTTTATCAGTGATTTTTTAATGTACCACCAACATTATTAATATACAGTACATAGATTCATCTACAGTTATTCTATGGAAGTCCAATGTCCCTTGAACGTACCACCACTCCATTTCATAATTTTTTTCGGTCCAATTTTGTTAGTGGATCCTGGAATGCACAACTTAATTGCTGTACATATATACATATGTAGACACATATATATGTAATTTGGTCCTTGAATGCAACACTGACTTCCTTACATTATTGTTTAGTCCAATTTTGTCAAGATGGTCCTTGAATGCGCCCCCAACTTCCTGACACTTCATTCATGTCAGATCGTCTTTGAACGCAGCGCCAACCTCTTTCCACAACATTTAAGCATGTGTTCAGTTCCAGTGAAAAAGCGCTTGAACGCACCAATAAATTAATTGCATCCAGTAAAATGTTGTCTACCTCATTACAATACCGTACACCGTAAAAACAAATAGTTGCTAGTTAGTATTAGTAATAGTAACTTGTTCGACCCCAGTTTGATAAAGTATGTGGACCTTGAACGAAGGCCTGTTGTCACGTTCAATGAAGCCGTTTTCTGGTACCAGATTGTCATATCGCCTTTGAACGCAGCCCAGCTCTTGTCTTGTCTTGCCCCCAGATGTGAGAGGAGGCGTGCTGGTTGCTGTTGTGGTCGTCGGTGGGCTTGTCACGGTGTCGTGTGCCTGCGAGCTCCCTGACGTTCTCTCTCGGTTGAGAGCAACGCTAAAAACTTATCGTCTTCCTCACCACACAAAGAATAAGACGGAAAATTGTCCTGCTAAAGAAGACAAGAAATCCCACTGCCGACGTCACAGGCATTTTTGAGGTAAGCGCCTGGCTTTTCTTAACTTTTTAATCTTTTACATGTTTTAAATGTCTGTTCTTTTGCCACGTATGAGTTTACTTTCACTCTTGTCGCCTTGACAAAGTTCACATCACTGTGAAGTAAGTTAAATGGATTGAAGTCGTTAAAATTGGACATGTTGACATCGGAAAAATCGTCAAAAGAATGTGGCACATCGTGAAAGAAAAAAAAGTTGTATTGATAAATTCGTGTAAACAAGATCACTTCCTGTACGAAATTTCAAATTAAAAGTGAAAACTCGTTGCTAGTGTTTTTTTTTGTTTTGTTTTTGTTTTTTGGTAGCGGTTTCAGCTGTTACTATTTATTTCACGTTTTTTTTAGGGGGATTTGTTTTTTTAACTATGACCTAATTTGAACATGTACATCGAAAGTGGTGGGGATCAGTTTAGGGTTGTATTCCATCAGTTTACCACATTTTAATAATGTATGACCGAAAACAGTGCTTTTTTTTTCATTGTAGAGAAAAGTCATAAAGTTGGCGTTTCGTATGCAAATGAATTCATTCGTTCAGTCACATTATCTGATTACCTTGGAACTCACCTGCAGTTGTACTAACAATCAATCAGTAAACCTAAACAAAGTTGTTCTGTCCTATTTGGCCGGATTCCCCTGGAATGCACCTTTCGAGCAGTCGTTCAGTCACATAACATGGTCCTTGAACGCACCACAAGCTAGTTACAGTAAACTACAGTTTGGGCCCATGTTCTCAGCTACTCTTTGAATATTCAGTCAGATTCCATCTGGTGGTCCTTGAACACAACGCAGTTTGATGGTCCACGATAAAACTGTACAGCTCTTTTAAGTCTTGTTTATTTTGAAGATGGATTTCCTTTGGCTGCCATCTTTTTACATGTGACTTGACACGGCTCCAAACCACTTGAAAGGGGGGGAAAAAGTTCCCTTTTCAGTCACAAGACAACTTAAAGCAAAAGTTCTATTTTGGTGGCATGTGATTAAAAAAAAAGGGAAGAATATGAAGTTTGAACATCTGTTCTGCGGGTGGTGGCCGCTTTGAGCCACACTCTCTATCTCTTGCCTTATCTTCATGTCTTCATAAACTGTTTAACTTCACACATGTAGAAAAAAAAAGAAGCGTATTTTGTCATCTCTGATGTATGTCAGAAGCGTCGGGATGGTGGTGGCTTACGAGGGCCAATCGTTCACCGCCTTGCGGAAACAGTGTCGCCAAAATGGCCTCCTGTTTGAGGACCCCCTGTTCCCCGCCACTGACCAATCGCTCTTCTACCAGGGCAACCGCATCGGCAACGTCGTCTGGAAGAGGCCGCAGGTACCGCTTGCCATTTGTGCGAATGTTCAAATCGGACAAAATGGCAATAGTGTATGAGAGTGAGAGTGAGAGTGAGAGTGTGTGTGTGTGTGTGTGGTTTTTATGTTCTCTGTCATTTAGTTGCCAAGCTTTCAGGCTCCGTGTGGTTCATGCGACATAATAAGAGGGGTGTTTCCTTGTTCTGTTTCTTGGTTCCTTTCCTCACTGTGTTTCCTTTTCCCATGTTCCCTTCTTTAGTGTGTCTTTGTTTCCTTGTTTCCTTTGTATATGTCCTTGTGTCGTTTCCTTGATTGTTTGTGCATTTCCTTAACAAATTGATCAGGTGCGTGTGTGTGTATATCGTAAATAAACGCATGTATGTGCTTGCTTCGCCTTGGTTGAGTGACTGCGCCGCCCACTAAGATGACATCCTTGTACAAGCTAAGTAAAAAAAGTAGCAGCAGGCGTTTAACGTTCTTCTCTTATTGACTTTTCTTTTCTTTCCCACTTTGAGCAGGAGTTATGCCGAGAGCCGCACCTTTTTGTGGACGGCCTGAGTGCACATGACCTCCACCAAGGCCAGCTGGGAAACTGTTGGTTCGTGGCAGCCTGCTCCACGCTGGCGTCACGAGATAGCCTATGGCAGAAGGTCAGCCATCTTGTTTGTTAACACGCTAACCGATTCGCCACACACAACAGCAGCCCTCACCTACATCGTTGACAAGCTACGCAAATCTTTGTAGCATTGTCAAATCTGACATGATTAAGTGATAATAGCAAAATTAAGAAAGATGTTATTAAATATTTATAGCCTGATTAAATCAGACATGATTAAAAATTAAAGCATTAGTAAATCTGATTTTTATATACAGTTATAGCATTGTTGAATCAGGTATTAAATAATTAGAGCATAAGATATTATTAAAAAATACAAATTTAGCATGAATAATTGTGACATTTTTAAATGGAATATGATTGAATAAGAAATTATTTAAAAAATTGTAGCGTGTTTAAATAAGATCTAAAAATACTTAATGCATGATTCAATGAATTATAGCACAATTTAATCAGATATTACCATACAATTGTAGCATGATTAAATTAGATAATTAAATCTTTGTAGCATTGTAAAATCTGACACGATTAAATGATAATAGCAAAATTAAGCAAGATATTATTAAATAATTATAATATATTATATAAATAATTATATTACATCAGACGTGATTAAAAATTAAAGCATTATTAAATCAGAGTTTTAATACAATTATAGCATTATTAAATTAAGTATTAAATAAGATAATTAAGTAAGTAATTATTTAAAAAAATGTATTTAGCCTGAATAATAATGACATTTTTTAAAATTGAAATAAAATTGAATAATATTATTTATTTTTTAATTCTAGCATGTTTAAATAAGATCTAAAAATACTTGATACATGATTCAATTAATTTTAGACATTAAAAATAAATTTTAGCCTGAGCAATTACAACATATTTAATTTAAGATGAATAATTGTGACATATTAAAAAATATATATATATAAAATAAAAAAAAATAAGGAAATTATACCATGAATAAATAAGATGTTAAAAATAATTATACACCTGAATTAAAAAATGATTAAATAATCATTGTGATTAAATCAGACAGTATTAATAAAACAAATACAGGTGTGCTTACATAAGATTTATTCATATATTTCCATACACAAATCATCAGTTTTACGACACAAGTGTTTCTAGTTGACTGGCCGGAACACAAGCTTCATTCGTGGGAGGAAAAAGCCAGCGAGCACTGCAGCTCGGCCGCCTCGGCGCCGTCCTTGAAGGCGAACAGGAAGTACATGACCTTGCGCACCTTGGCCAGTTCGGCGATCCTCTCCCCGAACTCCTGCATGTCGGCCTCCAGCCACTTGAGCCCGGCGCCGTCGGGGTCGTCGGCGCCGCGCCAGAAGGTGCCGACGGGCTCCAGGAGCTGGCGCGTCATCAGGTGGGTGAGGTCGGGCGTCCAGTGCTGCGAGATGCCCGTGACGGTGAACCGCCCGCGCCCGCCCATCGACACGTTCCAGCGGCGGAAGCTCAAATCCTGCTGCCGGAAGTCCAGCCGGTAGACGGCCTCGTGGGGCAGCAGCAGCCGCTCGCCGTCCTGACGCTTTTGGGCCGAGCACTGAAGAGACGACACGCGCCGACGCATCTTCTGTGGGATCGCAGCAACAGATTCATTTTCAACACTCAATCAGTCACGGCTGTGGTTGCTTAGGCCATTTTGTTGCTGTGATTTTCCGCCATCTTGTGGCATGCTGGTCAAGGGACTATGTTGAAGTGAATGGAGGGGATTCATTTCGATAGAAGTGGTGCTTTGCCACCATCTTGTTGCATATTTGTGTCAAGGGACTTTGTGGAAGTGAGCGGAGGAGCGTCATTTAGACAAAAATAGTGCTTTGGCACTATTTTATGCCATGTTAGTAGTGAGGAACTCTCAAGTAAGTTGAGTTTCATTTAGATAAAAATAGTGATTTGCTGCTATCTTGTGGGATGTTGGTGCTGTATTGAAGTGAGTTGAGGAGCTTCATTTAGACAAAAGTAGTGTTTTCTTAACTATCTTGTATTATCTCTTTGCCAGGGAAATTGAAGTGAGTTCAGGCGTTTCATTCTGACAAAAGTACACTTTTTTTGCCATCTTGTATCATTTTGGTACCAAGGAACTATTTTGAAGCGAGTTGAGGAGCTTCATTTAGACTAAAATCGTAGTTTACTGCCATCTTGTGGCAAGTTGGGGCCATCTTGTGGCAGCTATATGTAATCATAAAACTTTTTAGTGCGATTGTCAATTACTTCTGAATTTTCACCATTTGCGGTAGGGTCAATAAATAAATATTTAAATAATAAGTAAATTAAATAAATAATTATGGTATGATTAAACCAGTACAAGACACTATTAATCTATTAAGAACATGATTAGATAATATTATTAAATATTTATAATATTATGAGGCATTCTCACATTACATTATTAAGTAAAGCAGTCAAAATAAAATATAAAATAAAATATTAAAAAATAATATAGAAAATAAAATATAGAAAAATATAGTAAGAAATAAATAATAAATACATAAATAATTATGGTATGATTAAACCAGTCCAAGACACTATTAATCTATTAGGAAAATTATTAAATAATATTGAGGCATTCTCACTTTACATTAAGTGAAGCAGTCAAAATAAAATATAAAATAAAATATAGAAAAATATAGTAAAAAATAATAAAGAAAGAAAGAGAAATTAATTAATTAATTATGATTAAACCAGTCAGAGACACTATTATTCTATTGAGAAAATGATTAAATAATATTATTAAATATTTATAATATTATAAGGCATTCTCACAGTACATTATTAAGTAAAGCAGTCATTTAGAAAAATGTAGTAAGAAGATTTGAAATGCTTCCATTTCCATATTTGTTTGAATAATTGTATTACATTTTTTGCTGAAAAAGCAAAACCTTCACCTCCGTCAGCGCCACGTCCTCTTTAAATTCCAGTACGATGAAGTCGGACGCCGCTCCCGCTTCCTCCATGTCCCGCCGCCGTCCTCTCGGGATGGATGTCTGAATAGTTCTGAATGGCTGAATGCGGATGGACGGACGGACGGACGGACGGATGAGTGGGTGGATGTGATGACGGATCGGATGCTATGAGGCATCTCTGATGGACTTTTTGCTTTTTGTCTCTCTCTCCTCTCCACTTTTGCACCTCCCACCTTCCATTTCCACATCTATTTCCATCACACACACACACACACACACACACACACACACACACACACACACACACACACACACACACACACACACACACACACACGCACGCACGCAGGCCCGCAGGCGACATTGCATTGATTGACCCTCACATTAGCAGAGAGGACATGACATCAATGTTTTTGTCAACTTATGTAACTTTGTAAATGGCACAATAGTTCCCCCCCCCCAAAAAAAAAAACAATTTAAATTGGGGGTGTAAAGTAAGAATGAGGGAGTCGCGTGTGTGTGTGTGTTGTTGCCAGGCAACAGGTGGCGCTGATGACGTACAGCAGGGAACTCTGGGAGTTTCCCGGCGCCTCCTGGGGATGCCTCTGCTCAATGGATCACTTATTTCTTTATTTATATCAATCTGAGTGTGTGCGCTCCAGCGAACATGTTGGTGTGTCACCATGATGCGTCGGGATGATGTCGCCTTTTGGAAAGCAGCTTGCCGAGCGAACCGAACCCTCGCATGTTCATGGTTTGGCATTTGCGAAATTTCTTTTGGTGCAACATATTACTCGTTATTTGTGCTCAAGACAAAGCCATGTCTAATAAAAAAAAATATTGCTTTGGCGCCAAATGTTGTATCTGTTCTAAATGTACAATAAAAAATTGAGGTTTTCATACTCTTGTTAACAAAAGCAGAAAAAATGTTCAACTAATAGGAATAGTTCAAATGAATTTTTGACGTCTATAGCCGTCAATGGCAGTGAATGAGTTAATTTTGAATGAATGTCTCACAAAGAACCTTGTGGATTAAAACAAAGACAACATTTGAAAGTCAATAGTCAATATTCTCTTATGTGTTCAAGTGAAGAGTCTAACCTTTTGGAAATGTCAGACAAACTAATAAATTTCACCACATTTCATCACTTTTTTACATTTTATTTGGAAAAATGTCACGTTTGAGACGGCACATGACCAAAGTGAACCAATCACAAGCTTCAGCTTTTAGAAGCAGGAAGTGATTAAAAAACAAAAACAATGCTTGCTTTTGAGGTAATTTTTCAAATGTATCTAAAATTGTAATTGAATTATATAATCTCATTACATGTAATTAGTTACTTTCCCAAACTGCCGCCCATTACACAGTGCAGTACAAATGATTGTGATTTCCCGTGACAGGTCATTCCCGACTGGCAAGATCAGGAGTGGGACAAAAACCGTCCTGCATTGTACGCCGGCATCTTCCACTTCCGCTTCTGGAGATTCGGCGAGTGGGCCGACGTGGTGATCGACGACCGGCTGCCCACCATCAACGGCAAGCTGGTCTACTGCCACTCTAACGACTCCAACGAGTTCTGGAGCGCCCTGGTGGAGAAGGCCTACGCCAAGTACGTAAGCCGACGCCCACTTCCTGTTAGCGTTAGCTCTCACACCAGCAAAATACAACACGCTTGTGTTTTCATCATGGTTAGCGTGAAAAAGGTAACGTAGCATACTTGCAATCCACATCTTTACTCCCAAAAATGTGGACATCCTTTCGCTGCGGCGTGAACTGAAGTCCGGTCATCGTTCCAGGACGTGCGGCTGCTACGAGGCGCTGGACGGCGGCAACACGGCAGACGCGCTGGTGGACTTCACGGGCGGCGTGTCGCAGTCCATATGCATCAGTGAAAGCGGCTCCAACGACAGCGAGGAGAATCAAGCCGAGCTGTTCAAGCGAGTCGTCAAAGTACACGAGAGAGGAGGGCTCATCAGCGCCTCCGTAGAGGTGAACATCTGATTGGATGGATTTTTAATTGTGAACTCCCAACATTTCCTATTGTACCCTGCTATAAAAATAGATTTCATTTTTTTTTTTTTAACAGTATTCAGGCAAATGAAATCCATCTGCTTATTTTATGACAATCACACCATGTTTTTGTGGTTCAATTTAAAAAAAAAACAAGGTAGTCTTTTAAAAAAAAAATATATATATATTTATATATATTGGATAATAATTTAAAAAAATACATTTTTATAATTAATTAAGTGCTTATTTTTTTATTACTAACCTCACAAAATGTAAATAAAATAAAATAATGGGGAAATAAATCCTAGAAAAAATTGTGGGGAAAATACTCAAAATATAGGGAAAAAAATTGAATTAAAAAAACGTGCAAATCTCGAATCTTGTAATATCAGTTATCACCATTCACCACTAAATGGCAGACATGGCTTAGTTGCACCAGAGCTATATATAGAGAGAGTTTCTCAAGCATTTGACCAATCATGCTGTAATTGGTCAACTGCTGGTCACATACATGACATATGGACGCCATCTTGTTACCCTCCGAAACCGAGTTGGCCAAAATTTTGAGTGAGTTGATTTTTGCAAAAATAAGACACAAAATTGATGACAAGGAATAGTGGAACGGTTTGGTGGTTGGTTTTTAATTAACTTCAATGAGGAGTAATGATTTTACAGTTACGAACTCTGTCGCAGAACCAATTAAACCCGTAAGTCTCGGTACCCATGGAACTCTCCTTTCAAGACTTGTCGTTAACCGCCAGTGGGTGGCGCTAATGTCACTTACCATATTTTGATGTCCTTTAGGCGAGCAGCTCGTCCGACATGGAGGCCCGCATGCCCAACGGCCTGGTCAAAGGTCACGCCTACGGCGTGACGGACGTTCGTCGCGTGCGTCTAGGTCACGGCTTGCTGGCCTTTTTCAAGTCAAATAAACTCGAAATGATACGGCTGAGGAACCCTTGGGGGCGCAGCGAGTGGAACGGACCCTGGAGCGACAGGTGATTAAAATTTCTAATCGTAATTAATCGCATGACTTCAATAATTAACTCACAATTAATCGCAAATGTTACATCTTTTCTAAATGTACAATAAAAAAAATTCTCTCTGAGTTCATACACTCTAAAAACTGTTGGGTCAAAAGTAACCCAATTATGGATCAAAAATGGGCCGATCCACTTTATGGGTTAATTTGACCCAACTTTCTTGGTTGTTTTATACAAAGTGACCCATTTTTTTGTATTAGTAATAAGTACTTATTTTAAACTAAAAGACCCAATTTCTTGACTCAAAGTTGGGTCAAATTGACTCAAGTAGAGGATCGATCCATTTTTTACCCAACTGTTTTTAGAGAGTACTCTTGTTAAATTAAAGTGGGAAAAAATGTTTAACTAATTGAAATATGGCTGCATCTTTTAGTCAATGATACAGTAATTTCATAATAATTCATAAAAATGAGCTAAAATTCAAAAAGATGTACTAAACGAGTGTAATATTTATTTAAGTAGAAGTAATTCTTCTGCTACTAGATGGCATAATTGCATTTGTAACACATTGGTGAGAGCTCAGTGCATTTTTCTTTTCATATTAACTCAAAATTAACGTAATTTTGACACCCCTAATATATATATATATATATATATATATATATATATATTCTGTGCTCACAGTTCAGAAGAGTGGAAAAAGGTCAGTAGCAGTGAACGTGAGAAGATGGGCGTCGTCATGCAGAACGATGGAGAGTTCTGGTGAGCGTCCCCGCAATGTCGCCCCCTGGTGGGCGGCCATGTTTATTGACACCCCCGACGTCATCTCTTGCCCGGCTCGTCCTCACGCAGGATGACGTTCAGCGACTTCATCTCCAACTTCACGCACCTCATCCTGTGCCGCTTGATCAACACGTCGTACCTGAGCGTCCACAAGACCTGGGCGGAGGTGAGCCTGCGCGGCTCCTGGAGTCGCCATGGCGACGCGCTGCAGAACCGGGCCGGGGGGTGCGCTAACAATAAGCACACCTTCCTCCAAAACCCTCAGGTGCACACTACTTTCCAATAATTGGCACAGTTGCCCCAATCGGTCCACAAATTGCTCGATTGTCCAACGTTTGGCGTGTTTGTGTCGCAGTACATCTTCGACGTGACCAAAAGCGAGGACGAGGCTCTCATCTGTCTGCAGCAGAAGGACCGCAGGGCCTCGCTGAGAGAAGGACGAGGAGAGAACCTGGCCATCGGCTTTGAAATACACAAGGTCGGGGAGGCGGGGTTAACCCTCGACTGCTCGCCAGCCAATCACAGGGCAAATGTCGACTGAGGTGCAGTTCTGCTTCACTAGTAGCATACAGTTGTCTTACTAGTGACACCTATATCGCCTAATGGTGCACTAGCACAGGGGTGGCCAAGTTCGGTCCTCGAGAGCCACTATCCAGCCTGTTTTCCATGTTTCTCTCCACTAACACACCTGATTCATGATCAGGATCGTTGTCAGGCTTCTGCAAAGCTTGCTGATGAGCTGATCATTAGAATCAGCTGCGCTGAAGGAGGAAGACATGGAAAACAGGCTGGATAGTGGCTCTCGAGGACCGAACTTGGCCACCCCTGCACTAGTAGAACAATTGTGTGTGACTACTACTAGTAGCACACACTAGTAAGGACAGCTTCGGCTTACTAGTGGGACAACTACATGTTGCTAATAAAGTAAGCTACCGGTAATAATGTTTTTTTTTTGGTGGTACTAGTAGGCCAAGAAGGCTACTAGTGCACGACACATGCGTACTAGTTCGCCTGTTAACATTTCCAGTGCAGAACACTAGTAACATTTAACTGCGTGTTCCTCGTGGTGTTTACAGGTGGAGTTGAATCGGAAGTACCGTATGCACGCCCCCCAGCAAAAGGTGGCTGGCAGTCCCTATAGCAACGCCAGGTCTGTATGGAAAAGCCGAACCGCCCCCCCAAAAAAAAATTCTTGTCAGCCCCGCTAGTCTAAATACGGTATTTTGGTTAATATTGCATTAGTGGATTAGGAGTTCAGCAGCAAAATCCAGCAGTTTTTATCAATATCAGAAGGCGGCCGTTTTGCCACTTGCTCAGCTCTCAGCTAACAACCAATCAAAGCTCAGCTACAGAAAACAGGTGAGCTGTGATTGGTCGTTGCCTGAGCCCTGCGCAACTGTGATGTCATCTTCAGTCGACAGCAAGTGGCAAAATGGCCGCCTCATGAGATGGATGAAACTACATTTTATGTTTACAAAACCAAACAAAAACTAGTGGCCATTTTGCTACTTGCTGTCGACTGAAGATGGCATCACAGGTGCTCAGCTCTCAGGTAACGACCAATCACAGCTCAGCTACAGAAAACAGGTGAGCTGTGATTGGTCATTGCCTGAGCCCTGCGCAACTGTGATGTCATCTTCAGTCGACAGCAAGTGACAAAATGGCCGCCCCCTGAGATGGATAAAAAACGCTGGATTTTGCTGCATAACTCATAATCCACAAATGTAATATTAATCAGAATGTTGCAAATGTATTTTTTTTCTGACAATATTATTCTATTAGTGCGCCGAATTGTCTTACTAGTGAAGAAAAAGAGTCTACTAGTACATGGATATGAAATCAAATCTCAAATGTCTTTCCATAGGTCTGCGTTCCTGCGCGTGGACCTGAAAGAGGGCCGCTACGTCATCCTGCCAACCACCTTTGACCCCAACCAGGAGGGAGACTTCCTGTTGCGCGTCTTCACCGATGTGCCTTCACACTGCAAGTATGAAGGCGATATTTGTGTGTGTGTGTAATATGGACATGCAATAGATATTTTTTTTTAAACACAAGAAAATAAAAGTGAATTAAATTTTTAATTAAATTTTTTTAAGATTTTAATATTACAAATATAACAAACACAGCACAGTACGGTATATAAACTCCTCATGCACTTCAAACGAACTGTGGACGGTTCAGTTGCTGTTTGTTTACTTTTGAGATTTGTTGTTGTAGCGGCCACTTACTGTAGGTTGAAATCTCTCATGGCTGAAAGCGTCGCTAAGCAAAAAGGACGAAATTTTGGGGGTTGACTATAATGAGTTTCATGTGTCGTGTGCTGCAGGGAGCTGCGTGAGGATGAGCCCCCTCGCACCTGCTGGACGGGTTTGTGTGGTTTCCCAACGCTGGTCACGCAAGTACATGTCCTCCAAGCCAAGTCACTGGGTGGTAAGATTGCAAGATTATAGTGGACCTGTAATATTTTTAGAGAAATATTAAGTTGACATTTTGGTGATTGTGAATTAGGAATAAATGAGGATAAGTGTTTTAGATAATCGATGGAAGGTAATGTTGGTGAAAGTGTAATTCACCACTAGGTGGAGCCACTACATTAACTTATTTCCTTAACTTTATTTCATTTTTGTTCCTTTGAAGAAAATATTTTCTTGAGTAATGATGTCTTTACTTAAACTAAAAAAAAAAAAAAAAATTAAATGTATTTTTATTTATCTATGTTTCATCGTATAATTTTAAATTTTATTTTGATGGATTTAAAAAAATCCTTCCTTGTAAGAACATTTATATATTTATTTTGAAATATTGAATTTATTTTTCTTTTTTTCCTCCCAAGATATTTTAAAATATTTTTTGTAGTTTATAGACTTAACTGCATTATTATTAGTAAAATTTTAAACCATGATGATATTTCAAATTGAATGTGTTTTATTTAGCAAATTAAATGTTTAATTTAATTAATTTGGTTTAGTTTCACTTTTATTGCATTGATTCATTTTATTTTTTTAAAATATATATTCTTTAATATTTCCCTTATCTAGTTTTAAATCATTAATTTGTTTAATCTTTTATGCAATATTATTTTTTGGGGGGTTTGCATTTATATTTTGTTGTTTTTCATTTCATTCTATCATTTCTTGACATTTTATTTCTGTTCCACTACAATACGTTTTCACCCAATTAAGTTCAATGCATTTAGTTATTTAATTGTCATTTAGTTCATTTTATTGCATTTGTGTTTTTAATGTTCATGTTTTACTCCGATTTGATTTCTATTGTTTGGCATTTTACTTGGACTGATCCATTTTGTAATTTCACGATCTTTTGTGTGTTCATGTGCGTGCGCAGGTAGCGACACGTACTTGACCATTCGCTGCGAAGGCCACACGGTTCGCTCCGCCGTCCACAGCGGCACGCGCAATCCCGACTTCGACACCAAGGGGATCTTCTACCGCAAGGACGACAGCGGGTCGATCGTCATTCAGGTGCGTGCGCGTGCGTGTGCGCGTGTTGTTGAAAATGTTGACCTTGTTGTGGTGTCAGGTGTACAACAGCAACAGGCTGACGGACTCGTTCCTGGGCGAGGTGACGCTGTCCACCAAGCCGGGCGACATCAGGCAGACGTTGCACCTGCGGGCCAAAAGCGGCCGCCGGGACGAGCTGCCTGGCACCCTCAACATCGCCATGGTGACCAGCGCCGTGCTCACTAGCATCTGAGACATCGCCACCACTACTCTCTTCCTCTTTATTCCACTTGATTCTCTTTTTTTAATTGTTTTTTTCCCCCATTACATTTCTTTGTTTTTTTTTTATTTTACATTGTTGTTTGTCATTTCATTGAGTTTTATTTTTCATTGTTTAATTTTGTAAGTTCATTTGTTCATTCAAAACACATTGCATTTTATTTTTTCCTTTACTTAATTTTGTTGATGTCTTCTTTCTTTAATTTGAGTTTTTAATTTCATTTTTGCTTTACTTAATTTGATTAGTTTTTAATTTTTTGATTATTCCATCTTTTAAATTATATTGTATTTCATTCTATTGTTTACTTTTATTTTGTAACAGTTTTATTTTTTTTTCACGTATTTGATTTGGTTTCCGTTTTACTTTTATCTGTTTTTTTTATGTTTATTGTTTTATCTTTGTATTTCACATTTTTTTGTTTTTTCCATTTTATCTTTAATTTTGTTTTAATTTTATTTCATTTTTTTATTTCATTCATTTTTTTCCAAATTTTTAACCAAAAATATTGCAACTTATAAATTATTCTTTATTCCAATACTTTATTTTTATATCAAATTTATATTTTAACCTTTATTCTATGTTGTAATTTTAAAATAATTACATTTGACTTTTCATTAACTTTAATTTCATTCAATTAATATTTCATTTCTTATATATTTTATAAATATCATCTTTTTTAAATTTTTTTTAAATGTATCTTTAAAAACATTTTTTATCTTGAAACACGTTTACTGTAGTGACACATTTCATTCATTTGAAGATTATTATTATTATTCAACTTTTTATGAATTTAAATGATTTCATGTTGTTATCAAGAATGATTTTTTCAAGTAGCCAGTTTACATGCAGTACATTATGACAATTTCTTTCGGCAGTGACTTGTCATCTGTCAATCATCAGGCACCTTACCGATGGTTGGTTGTTGTTTTACCTTTGTCTCCGCCCACTTGAGTGTCTGGAGCTGTTACAAGTACCACTATTATTATTGATGCAAAAATATGAAGTAAAGTGTCAAAATGTCAACATTTTAAATGTTCAATTGTAGGTTTATAACCATGAAATAGCCCAGAATGCTTTGCACTTTGATGCCATTGTTTACGCGTGTATACATTTCAAAATGCCAATATCTGCTTTGTCCACTCTTTTATTAAACTCATTTATTACTTATTTATTTTTATTCATCCATAACTGTTCTTATGAATAAGTCACGTATTACTTGATTATTACTCATTTCCAAACGTATCATGGTTTTAATGTATTTATGGCTACTCCATCCATCCATCATCTACCGATTATCCGGGTTCGGGTCGCAGGGGCAGCAGCTTCAGCAGGGAAGCCTAGACTTCCCTCTCCCCAGCCACTTCAACCAGCTCCTCCGACGGGATCCCAAAGCGTTCCCGCGCCAGCCGAGAGACATATGGTTTACATGGAGCCATGTATTCCGATTAGAATGAATCCAAACGGCCAAACGGAAATGTTCCATATAAACACCTCAATCGAAATGAAAAGGCTGAATCCGAATAGAATTCCATTCGGAATCACAGGGGTGGTATATTCTTTTCGTCAATCCGAACGAACGTCATGTCCACTTCATTCAGAATGGCGAGGCTCCGTCCGGCATGCGCATGCGCTGTCTTGACGTAAACGCGTCTTGACGTCATCGTTCCCGCCCACATATATGGCGGCGTCTCCCCAAAGCTTGTCTGCGAGGGGAGAACTTGTTTTTAAGCACTTAAAACTTGTTTTTTATCAAGACGTTGCTTCAATAAAAGTGTTAACACTATCACAACTACTGTGCTAAATGACGAATGAACTCCATCTTTATAAATCACGTGATCGATGTCCGTGCGTCCCGCGGCTGCCACGGATGGATCACGTCACATGTAAACAGGTGACCAGAGATCTTTATTCGGAATGATTTCAATCGGAATCACTAAAAATTCCATGTAAACCCGGCTAGTCTGTCCAGCGTGTCCTGGGTCGTCCCCGGGGCCTGCCGCCGGTGGGACAACACCTCTCCAGGGAGGCGTCCTGGAGGCATCCGAACCAGATGCATTCTAACCAAATTCTATCCCGAGCTAGTTGTCAGTGGCTCATTTATGTAAACAGTAGCTATGTCATGTCATGTCATTATGCGCACTCACACACTTCTAGATAAGCTAGCGTGTGACTATTGCCCTCTCGTAGTTAATCATTGAGTGGGTAAAGACACCGAAAGTCATTGAAGACATCCAGTCAGTCCCTGGCAGCAAGCGACTCTTCCCAGATGTCTCCCGACGCGGATCTGCCGGCGTTCCGTTTTGGGCCGGCCAGGATCAGGGAGGCGTTGACGTGGTGAGTCCGCCGGGAAAGGCGAGCAAATGTGACCTCTGACCTGTGAGCTGTTTTGGCGGCAGGCGTCTGGCTCGGACCCTGGCGCTGGGTCAGGTCCTGGCGGTGCTGGTGTGCGGCACGGCCGTGTCGTCTCAGTATTTAAGCTCCGCCTTCCGGGTGGATGCGCCCCTGTTGCAAAGTGTCCTGCATTACGTGCTCCTTTGCGCCGCCTACACGCCGGCGCTGCTCTGCAGGACAGGTGATTAATCAATCGCAATCAATGGCGACCTGTCCATTTTGAACTTTTTGGCGATCAGTCTGGTTTGTCTCTGTGACTTGACATCATGGCGACGAGTCTGTAGTTTTTGTATTTGTGTCCTGATATCGACTGACGACCAGTCCTTGTTTGTCTTCATGAGCCCTGATTTTAGCTGGTGACCAATCAGTGCTTTTTTTCTAACGACCAGTCATTTTTTGTCTACCTGTGCCCCGATATTGATTGGCGACCAGTCTGTTGTTTGTCAATATGTGTTCTGACATTATGGTGACCATTCTGTCTCTATGTGACTTGATGTTATGGCGACCACTCTGTTTGTCTCAATGTGTTGTGACATTCTCGCGAACAGTCAGTGACTTTTCTATATGTCCTCTTCTAGTGATAACCAGTCCGTTTTGTGTGTGTGTGTGTGTGTGTGTGCCAGGACATTATGGCGACCAGTCAGTTGTTTGTCTATTTGAATTCTGATATTGACTGACGACCAGTCACTGTTTGTCTTTATGAACCCTGATTTTGGCTGGGGACCAATCAGTGCTTTTACCAGTCATTTTTTGTCTACCTGTGTCCTGACATTGATTGACGAGAAGTCTGTTGTTTGTCAATATGTCTTCTATCATTATGGCGACCAGTCTTTGTCTCAATGTGTTGTGACATTATGGAGACCAATCTGTTTGTCTCTGTGTGTTCTAACATTACGGCGACCAGTCTGACCAGTTAATTTTATTTTTAATTTATGTTAAAGTTTGTCCTTATGAGTCCTAACTTTTTTTTACGACCAGTCATTTTTTTCAGCCTTTGATGGGCGACCAGTCTGTTGTTGTTCTGTGTGCCCTGATCTTATGGCGACCAGTCCACTGTTAGCCTACATCAGGATTCATTGATATAGTCTGATTGCGATGTGTTCAAGCACGTCGGAACTAATCGGTCACTAAATCTGAGACCTTTTGAATGGAGAGGTCCCGAGAGTGTGTTCCAGATGGGTCACCGACACTGGCTGCAGTACTCCGTGCTTGGCCTGGTGGATGTAGAGGCAAATTACGCCGTGGTCAAAGCCTACCAGTACACCACACTCACCAGCATACAGGTGAGACAAACCCCACCCATCAACTTATAATCGGCCAGGCCGATTAATTGGTTATGGGGATTTTTTTTGTTTTTAGCTTTTGGACTGCTTTGTGATCCCGGTGGTGATGTTTCTGTCCTGGTGGCTCCTGAAGACGCGCTACCGTCCCGCTCACTACGTGTCTGTCTGCATCTGTTTGCTGGGCGTGGGCGCCATGGTGGGAGCCGACCTGCTGGCGAGTCGAGACCAGGGGTCCTGTAAGATTACTACTTTCCTTAACCGCGTCTGCATCAATGCAAACAACATGGAAACGACGTGTGGTGATGTGTTGAGTTGTTATTGGGTGCCGATAGGCCCAAAATAACATTTACCTCTCTCACACACACCCCAAAAAAACTTTCAGGCTCACCAGAAACTTTCATACTTAACTAAAAAAACAATCACTTAAAAAAAAAAAAAAACTATCACTGGTACCAAAAATTCATATTTACCCCCAAAAATCACATAAACAAAAAACAAAAAAACTCCCAGCCTTAATAAACCTCTCTCTTACACATACAAACACACAAATCTCTCACTCATATTAAAAATTCTCAGGTTCAAAAACTCACATTTACCCCAAAAAATTACATTGAAGCTAAAAACTCTCACACACTTAACAAAACTCTCACATTTACTGTACCAAAATTAAAAAACACAAACAAAAAAACTCTCACAATACCCAAAAAGGTCTCACCAAAAAACTTAAACTCACTCATATCTCAGGTCAAAAACTCTCACGTATATCCCGAAAATCACTTTGACCCTAAAACCTCTTACACCCAACAAAACACTCATATATACTGTACCAAAAACCTCACGCACACCCAAATAAAAAAATTAATTGATAAATAAACAAAATAAATAAACCACACAGACCCAAAAATCTCTCACTATCTTTCAGTATACTCTCTCATAACACAATTACTAAAATTAAAAAAAAACTTCACTCACCCAAAAAACAACTTGTCTCTCACAAACACAAAAACCTCTCACTAGTACCCCAAACTCTCACACACATACCCCAGAAATCACTTGTAAGCTAAAAACTCTCATATCCCAACAAAATTCTCACATTGACAAAGAAAAAAACTTTCACAATACCAAATAAATCTCATACTCACACAAACTTTCTCACAACACTCTCACATCTACCAAAAAAACTTACACAAACCAAAACACACACACAGCAAAACTTTCACAGAGCCAGTAAGTTTTTCACACTTCCAAAAAAAACCTCACACAAAATCATTCTCTTGATGTGTTTTGTCCTGGTGAGCGCAGCCTCCAACATGCTGCTTGGTGACGGCCTGGTGCTGCTCAGTGCTGCCCTCTACGGCCTGTCCAACGTATGGCAAGAGTACGCCGTCAAGAACCGAAGCCGCCTCGAGTTCCTGGGTATGCTCGGACTCTTTGGTAGCGTCATAAGCAGCGTACAAATGTAAGGTTACACGCACGTCAAGTGAACATATGTAAGTGTGTGTTCACAAGAAAGCATGAAGTCTTATGGTGTGTGTTGCTCAGGGTGCTGGTGGAGCTTCATCAAGTGTCAGCCATCCAATGGAGCTGGCAAGTCGGTCAGTGTCACATGACAGCATCATGTCACATGACCTGTTTTTTTTTTAGTTTTTTTTTTTTAAATGTCTGTCATGTTTATTTTGTGGTCAGCTGTGCTATTTGGAGCCTTCGCGTGTTGCATGTTGAGCTTGTACAGCCTGATGCCCGTCGTCATGAAGGAAAGCAGCGCCGCCGCCGTCAACCTCTCGATGCTCACCGCCGACATCTTCAGCATCTTCTGCGGAATCTTCATCTTCCGCTACAACGTGAGTACTGACGCAGGCCATGATGACGAAGATGAGGGTGAAGATGATGAAGGTGATGGTGAAGATGGCGATGAAGAGGAAGATGAGAAACCCTAACCATGCCTTGAAACCCTCACTCTTGTTTAAAACCCGACTATGAACATTTTAAACCAAATTTGAAAGCCCTAACTTGGCTAAAAAAAACTTCTCTACTTTAGAAGTTGAAACTCTACCATTTGTGTCAAACCCAAATTTGAGACCCTACTTTGAAACCATAATCAATGTTAAAAACCCTACTTTGAAAACTTAATAATCATATTTTGAAATCCTAACCCAAAGTTGAAATATTACCCCTCGTTTGAATTGAAACCATAATTTAAAAACCTAACCTATTTTTATACCTTACCCCGTAAACCCTACTCCGAAAGCCATGTTTGCTTCAGTTCTCAGGTTTGTACGTGGTGTCTCTGGTCCTCATCTTCGCTGGCTTCATCACCTTCAACGCCGTACCCATCGGCCCTTCCACCTCCCCCAGCGGTGACAATGTTCACCATGACAACACTGCACAGCCGTCCAAACAGGAAGTGGCGTTGGCGCAAGAGCAGCAGCGCCGGAGCATTCGTCTTGACTGCACTCGATTGTGAAACTTCAGACTTTTATTTGCTACTCACTCCGCAACTGTTGGAAAGCTTGAAACCCGACCCTTGTTTGTAACAATAACTTTGGTTTGAAATCCTAAACCCAGTTTGAAATTTTCGTTTGAAACCTTTTTTTAAAACCATAACCCAAGTTTGAAACCCTAACTTTGCCTTGAAATCCTCGTTTAACACCTGAAAAATTGCTTGAAACTCTGGCTTGAAACCCCAATTTGAAACCCTAACTTTGCCTTGATATCCTCATTTAACACCTGAATAATTGCTTGAAACCCCAATTCAAAAGCCCAATTTTGCCTTAAAATCCTAGTTTGATACCCTAACAATCGTTTAAAATGCTCAGACCACTTTGAAACCCTACTTTGAAAAATGAATATCTTGAAACCCTAATTTAAAACCTAACTTTGCCTTCAAATCCTCATTTAGCACCTGAATAATTGCTAGAAACTGGCCTTGAAACCCTAATTTTAAACCCTAACCCTATATTGAAACCCTATCCCAACGTTGAAAACCCTAGTTTGAAACCCTAACTTTGCCTTCAAATCCTCATTTAACACCTGAATAATTGCATGAAACTGGCTTGAAACCCTAATTTAAAACCCTAACCCTATATTGAAACCCTATCCCAACTTTGAAAACCCTAGTTTGAAACCCTAACCCATATTTGGAACCACAATTGAACTCTGGCTTGAAGCACTAATTGGAAACTTTAATCCTGTGTTAAACCTTCATGCTGACTTGAAGCCCATTTAGAAACCCGAATTTGAATCCCAAAGTGCCTTGCAACCCTTTGAACCCAATACTTAAAACCCTATAACTAATTTGAAACCCTAACTTTGGTATGAAACCCTACCGTGGTCCTTAATGCTGCCTTGAAACCGAAGTTTGAAAATATATATATATTTAAAAAAAATGCTTTTTTTTGTGTATTCTTGAAAAATAACTTTGATGTAAAATCATTTCAAGGGCTAGGGTTGAAGTAATTCAAAGTTTGTACTGCATTATTTTGTCAATGAGAAGCATCTCTAAATGTTTTTTTCCATGTACAGTGGTTTGTTTGTTTTTTATGAATAAAATGTTTATTTTTCATGACCAATGGCAGACAACTGGTTGAAATCAGTTGAGTTTATTAATGATTCCATCAACAGCAAATCAACTTTTTACATTCAATCTACCTGAAAATCTGACGGAAATTTCAAATTCGATCATGAAAGGTGATTAAATGCAACTAAAACTTTATTTGTCAAAACCGTCACATACAAATAAATGTTTAATAATGAGTATATTAATGCAATGTGCTGTAACATGTTTAATGCAAGAAAAAACATCAACAACGCAAACAAATTGTTCAATTAAATGCTGCTGATAAAAGTGATTAAATGTTTTGAAGGTCACTCGACTCGAGCTGCTTACTGATCATCAGCAATTAAATAAAAACATTAAAAACAAAACACTTAAGTGGTGCAAATCAACACTTTTAACCACTAACCAGCATTAAAAAAAAGACAACAAATCCTTTAATTTAAGTTTGTACTCATTTGTTTAGCTTAGCATAAAGACAAGAAGTAGACAACCAAGCAGAAGTCACTTTATTAGGCACACCACCTCAAAAGCCCAAGATGAAAAAATTTGAATGTAACAATATTGTTTATAATCGTTTTTTACGGATTATGTAACACTGGCGACTGTTACTAATATTCGCATTTTAAACAAAGGAACATATTGTAAATAAATGCAAGTCTTGACTTCTCCTTTAAATCTGAACATTTAATTTGCGCGAGTTCTGATGAGAGGGTGTACCTAATAAAGTGACTAACCCCCAACTTATCAGGCTTTGCCAACGGTGGGCGAGGGTGGGAGGTTCAGAGACTCCAAAGACGAGCGCACCTCTGGAAGAAGTTCCTCCTTGTCGCTGCAGACAAAAAAAAAACAAACATCACAAATCACACACAAGGCGGTTGAGGACTGGCGTCACAGCGCCACCTACCTGATGGCAGAGGCGCTGCGGGACAGACCAACCCACATACTTAAAGCGCTGACACCGAGAATAATTCTCGATCGACCCCGATACTCATCCTAGTACGGATCTTGTCACAATGGTGTCTTGCGCGATGTCGCCACCTACCTGAAGACGGAGGCTCTGCGGGTCACTGTCAGGCGTCTCAGTACGGTCACCACCAGGGCGGACACCAGCAGGGTGCAAATGGCCGCCAGGGTCAGGAGAACAAAGAAGGCTGAGGGGAAGATAAACACAGCGCGAGTAATGTCAAGAAAATGAAGACGGAATAGTAGTTCCATCTGGACGGACAACGCGGAAGTAACGCGGAAAACCAAGACGACGACGCCGGATGGCGAGGACCTACCTGCGGTCCAGCGGGTGCGTGTTTGCTCCCGACCCGCAAGGGAACCTGACGGAACAACAACGGGAGACATCGTAAGCGAGGAAAATGAGGGCAAGTGAAGCTTCATGAAGCACTTGTCATATTTTTTGACTCCTCTAGATGGCACTATTGCTTTTAAACGGGAAGTCATCCCCAAACTTCTTCTTTTTTTTTTTTTACAATAATATGTTCTGTGCAGCCTCACTAGTCAAAATATGGTATTCTGGTTAATATTGCGTTAACGGAATATGAGTTAAGGAGCAAAATCCAGCAGTTTTTATCAATCTCAGAAGGCGGCCATTTTGCCACTTGCTGCCGACTAAAAATGACATCACAGTTGCTCAGGTGACAACCAATCACAGCGCAGCTTCAGAAGACAGCTGAGCTGTGAGTGGTCGTTGCCTGAGCCCTGAGCAGCTGTTATGTCGACTTCAGTTGACAGCAAGTGGCAAAATGGCCGCCCCATGAGATGGATGAAACTACATTTTATGTTTATAAAACTAACTAAGACTAACTATAATTATAGCAACAAGGCAGCGCACAACCAGAGGTGGCAAATCCAGGTCCAGAAAGCAAAAACCTAACCCGAGGTGCTAGCTAGTTCCATGGCTAGCTCCCATGGTGTTCGTTTACCTGCTAGGGAGCTAGCATCAATGGCTAAAGCCAAAACTGTGGCAGGGTTTTTACTCTCTGGACCTAGATTTGCCACAAGTAATGAATACACATTTAAAAAAATAAAATAAAAAATAAAAAAATAATACTGAACCTAATTAAAACAAAACGAAAACTAAGCATTTTTTAAAATGAAAAATCTGCTAATAAATTAATAAAAACTAAGAGAAGTGCCCTGAAAATTAATTAAAACTAACTAAATTTAAAAAACAAAACTCAAACTATAATAACCGTGGTTTCGACTAGTGAGGTCACATATAACATAATCAAGAAATATTTAAGGTTGACTTCCACTATAAAGACTTTGTGGAAATGTGATTAGTTTCCATTACATCTTAAAGCCAAGAGCACCATCTAGAGGAGTCCAAAAATATCGCAGGTGCTTGATGAAGCTTCATTTTCCCATCACTGCAATTGCAGTACCGAACGGAGTACTTCATCAGGGTCCTGATTTAAGTAGCGACCCCGCTACTGAGGACGGCGGTGAGAGTGAAAATAAACACACGCGATTACCGAATGCGGCGCCGCATCGGGCCTGACACTCCTCGGCGCTGCCGTATCGGTTTTTGTTGCCGCGGCAACCCCCGTAGGTGAAGGATTGGCAGCTGCTGGTGGCCGAGTCGTAGTAGAATTTGGGGAAGGCGGCGCGGCAAGGACCCGGGTCGGGAGAGGACAGACATTCTTCTTCTGTCACTAAAATGAATAAATAATTAAAATACATGTCAAAATTGTAATCATTTGACGTAAGACGTTTTGTTCACCAACATCTTAAATTTAAAATAATAATAATAATAGGCAGTTTTTTTTTTAATTAATTTTACCATAGCAGGCTTCCAAGCAGCTCTTTTTGGTGTAGTAGTTGTTCTTGTTGCCTTCGCAGCCTCCGTAGATGAAGAGCTTGCAATCGCGCTGCTGGCTGTCGTAGTACCAGCGGCGGAACGCCGCCCTGCACAGGCCCGTATCCGGCTCCGCCTCACAACGACCTGATTGGCCCACAGCGAGTCAAAGTCAACCACATTGGAACGTTACCAATGGCCGCCAAATGCAGAGAATGCTCGACAACTTCTATATTAAAAATATATATATATATATATATATATATATATATATAATTTTTTTTTATATTTATTTATTTTTATTTTTTTAAGTGTTACATACCAGAATAGTCCTCGGCAGAGAACAACACTACAGGAAAGAGAGAGAGAGAGAGACAACTATGTGTCGCATTCACGGAATTTATCAATAAATCAATCATCTCTCAGTATCAAGGCGACTTTACCTTCATCCTGGACCTCGTCATCGTACCGCAGTGCACCTGCAAAGACACACCGTAAGTACCGATCCAGATGCTGGTCCAAATATTTATACTTGTGTCAAATCTGACTCATCCCTGGTGCTGACCCTAGGACAGACTGATACTAAATACAGTACTGGTCTTGTACCAACCTTGTTAGGTAGTACCAAACTAAGTAACTATTCTAGTACCAACCCCGGTAATGGACTGAGTACTAGATGTACTCAAATCTAGTACCGGCACTGGTACTAAATATAGTACCAAACTGAGAAATAATACAATTATCAATCCTGGTACTGGCTCGAGTACCGATACTGAATTTAGGACAAATTTTGGTGCTTATCCTAGTACAGAACCTGCCACTAAATATACAACCAATCCGGGTACAGGTATCAATAATGGTACTAGGTCTGTACTATGATCCTGGTCCTAAATTCCAATACCAATGCTGGTAAGCCTACTGGTCCAAACGTCAATAGTAGTCCTGAATCTAGTACAGATCCAGGTACTGATCCTAGTATTGACCCTGGTACTGTACGATAGTTGCACTAAGTCTACTACGAACCCTCGTAATAGGCTAAGCTAGCATGAAGATTACTAGCCTAGCACTGTTATTGTTGCTGTGTTCAGCTTTCACTGTGGCGCTACTTTAGTTAGCCACATGCTAACACTGCTACAGTGACTGCGCTTGTGTTGTAGTCAAGTCTCAACAACATGCTAACCCCCTGTTAGCATAGCTCCCGCCGCTACGCCTTGTATCATTTCGTATGGTTGTAAATATTTACTTAGATCGGCAATGGGCTGCGCCATTCGAGCAGATTTAGCTGAACCTCCAGATGCCGCTGTTTTCGACTCTTCGGGGTTAACTGAACCTGAGGACACAACCAGGGACAGCTAGCTTAGCTTTACAGGACAATATCATATATTTCTTTACCTTAGACTTTTTTTTAAATTTTTTATATCAGAAGTACTACGGCAAACTGTTTGAGCTCTTCAACTGTGCACTATTAGTACTGCATAGACCTCATATCTTATTATTATTTTTTTTTAAAGGATCAAGGAAATGGAATAAATGCTCAAATGCTTTCCATATGCGTCGCTTCTCAGGGTTTATAGCTGGTGTTTGTGTTCCGACAACTCCCCCACCCCCTTTCCCTCTGTAACTTGAGGCTCTGTGGCGCAATGGATAGCGCGTTGGACTTCTAGTGAATTGGAAGCAGATATTCAAAGGTTGTGGGTTCGAGTCCCACCAGAGTCGACTTTTAACTTTTTTTGTTTTCACACGTCTAAACATAAGTGACCCATGAGAGGCCTAAAATGGGAAGTGACCTGTTTTAACTTAATATACACTTTTTTTGGGCATTTTAGCGTAGCGCTTTTCCCCCTCTCATATAACTTTATTTAACAATTTCAACAGAAGACCTGTTTTAACACAAAGAGACTTGATTTAAACAGGAAGTGACCCGGAAACGGCCCAATCACAACAGGAAGTGAACCATAAGAGGCCTAAAATTAGTAGGAAGTGACCCGTTTTAACTTTGTATATATATATATATATATATATATATATATATATATATATATATATATATATTTTTTTTTTTTGCATTTTAGCGTAGCGTTTTTTTCCCTCTCATATAACTTTATTAAACAATTTCAACAGAAGACCTGTTTTAACACAAAGAGACTTGATTTCAACAGGAAGTGACCCGGAAGTGACCTGTTTTTAACAGGAAGTGACCCGGAAAGTGACCCAATCACAACAGGAAGTGATCCATAAGTGGCCTAAAATTAGCAGGAAGTGACCCGTTTCAACATGAAGAGACCTGATTTCAACAGGAAGTGACATGATATCAACAAGAATTAAAGAGGGTAATTTAAAATAAATATGTAAAAAAATATATTAATTTAGAGTATTTTTTCCCCCAGAGATCCACAAGAGAAGGAATAAAGAGCCAAATGTGTCTCCAGAGGCGCAAGTTGCAGACCCCCTGATTTAAAAGAATGATGGAATTCGTGTCAAACTTGCAGGACATATTTTGCCCAACTTCTGCTCTGACATCACATTCCAGGATGAAAAAAAAAAAAAAAATAGGTCACCTGTGACTCCACTACAAGCGGCCTCGCACTCCTGGAGAGTCTCGAAGTTGTTGGCGTTGCTGTCGCAGCCGCCGTACGTGAAGCCGCGGCACGTTTGGGTGTTGATGTCGTAGTAGAATCTGGGGAAGGCGGCGCGACATGATCCGACCTTCATGGGCTGGTGACACAAATCTGAAACAAGAATTCATATACAGTGGTCAAATTTTATGTCCGCTTTAAAGTGGTAGACACAATCTAATTATTATTATTATTTTTTTAATACAATTCTGGTATCTGATTACTTGGTTGATTTATTTAAAAATATATAACTACAATAACTTCTTTAATGCTTAAAAAAACTATAAAATATGGGCATAACATTTGAAAGTTAAAAAATTAAAAAAAATCAGCAAAAAAAAAATAAAAAATATTTTTAATTGCTAATACCGGTTGATTAAATCGGTCGGGCCAGAGTTCACATTGATGTTTTCAATGTCTGCATTCGTATCGACGCAGACGCTCAGGAAAGAAAACAAACACACAAAAATGACCACGGAGGTGACATCTCACCTCAATCCTTTTATTTGTGCTCGGATCGCCTTTGTTTCTATTTACAGGCGTCGTCTTGCAAGCTGGAAGGAACCCGACCGACCGGTATAACAAGCCCGCGGTCGGCGAGAATGACAAAAATGTTCCCGTTCGATTGTTTGAGGGCAAAAATAAATACATCAAAATGGGTTCGAGGAAGGGTGTGCTGGTGTTGATCTAAGTATCTTGAAACACTTCCTGTTGAGTCACCTCAACAGTTCACACGTCGTACTTGAAAATATGAATTCACGATACAAACGAAACACAAACTTTGAGGTCGTCATTTCAAAATGAAAAACAATTTACTCAACGACGTGTTTGGGAGCATTCCCGACTACATTTACTGGAATATCAAATCAATTTTCCAGATTGAAATGAACTGAAACTGTTCCAACGCCACAAAAAGAAATACATGTTTCGAAATTTTAATTTTTTTTTAAAAAATAGCAATGTATTTTACCAAAGTGACCAAATAACATCTAACTCGTAAACTCTGTAGTTGGAACATTCGTAAATCAAGGCACCACTGCGGTGTTTTCAGTAAGGAAATAGTACGGTTTTGCCTCTTCAGTGCCGATGAATTAATTAATTGACTTCCTTCTCCAGCTCTTAGAAGAAGTGAACTGCTGCTGCACACACACACACACACACACACACACACGTTATCTCAACCCCCACCAAGGAAGCTATGTTGTCGATCTTGTTTGTTTATTAGAGGGATTACACAATCCCGTATTAATTGTTTGACATACATTTGACATGTTTTCCATGTTACATCATTTGTGAGTAAAAAAAAAAAAAAAGAGAGAAAATAGTCACTTACAATGGGTGCGGTCTAAATTAGGATTGCTGGGCCTTGAGAAAGGTTAACTTTACTTGAGTGTCGTTCTAGTCAAAACTTAACATTTTCATTAACTAACCAAATAAATCATTCATTTAGAACACTAATAATCAACTGTGAACTGTAAAGAATGTTTTATACTTGGTAGACTTAAACATAAAATAAATGGCCAAATGAGCAACATTTCCAAAATTAAGGATTTAATTTTTTTTCTAAATTAATATAAGAGAATGTGATGGTTAATGGAAGGATATGTAGGCTATTGTACAAGTACAGTGGCATTACATAATGCTTTTATGGCGTTTTATTATGTTTACTGCTTAGTTTAAGGCAAGGCAAGTCTATTTGCAACTCAGGATGTGCTTTATTGGTCTTTGTTCCATGTACAGGACTTTTAATACTATAAAGGTTGTTTTTAAAGTGCTCTATAAATAAAGTTGAGATATGGGAAAAGTACAAAAAAAAGTAGACTCACTGAGCCATATCTTTTACTTAAGTAACAAAGCCGAAACAAACAAAGTACAAAAGTAAAAACGAATGTTAACTGTCAACAAAAAAAAACGTTTTAATTAACTAGCACAATGGAGAGAAAAAAAAGTTACTACTTAGAGTAAGTAGAGTAACGGAGTATTCGTACTTTAAAGTGTCGCTTAACAACAAAACGGTTCTGACCTGAGCTGTTGTTTTTGGAGGTCTCCACAAGTGGGACGGCGAGGGTCTCGTCGTCTGCCTTTTGTCTGGAAAGTTCCGAGTTGCCATCAAGCAGCTCGGCCGTCAGCGGCCGAGTCTTCCATCCCACCAGTTGAAACGCGGAGCTGTTTTGCAGCACGCAAACGTTGGTGCCGTTGACCACGCAATTCACCAGTCGGCACTGCGCCGGGGCGTCCATCGGGAAACCCAGCAGAGCCATATGACAGTGCTTGTCCAAGCAGCAGGCATCCCGACAGGCTTCCGGGTCAGAGACGTCCATTATCCAGCGCAGGTGTTTCGCTCCGTTTTCGAAAGATGGTTCTTTCATGTCATTGTCAACTAATGGCTTCCACCCGCAGGGCAGGCGAGACCACACCAGACCCACAAAGAAAAACCACAAAGCACAACGGAGGGGCGCGCACTTCACGTTCATCTTCTTATTTTATGTTACAGTTGAAAATAATTCTCTCCCGAGGAGGAAAGGAAGATCGTGGTCGAGCGGATTCACTTCCTGCTTCTTTATGTCGCAGCAGATTTCAACCTGACTCAACAGGTGAGGCGGCTCTCATGGCCACGCCCACAGAAACTTTGTGACGTTTTCCACACCAAGTCGATTATATTTAAATTATATTTTCTTTTATTTCGAGAGTCGGAACAATGAAACGCTACGATAGGCAGTTAACTCGCCATTTTAAGAATACAATGTAAAATAAAGCTGGGCTTGCGCCAAACGATACAATACAGTAACATAAACTTTGCCAATATAACTAATTAAAACAGACTCAATAAATATTGTATACACATTCAGACATGGTAGTTCAGTTACAAAATCATAAAACATGATTACATATTACATAATAAAAAATAAAGTAAATTAATATAGATTATATAGACAGACTTGAAATAAACAAATAGTATGTTAAAATTTTACTCTTACCTTGTCTACAAATTTGAGACACCCATCTATCTGACTTTTGTTGAGAGTTAATCAGTGACGTAATTAACTAGCAGTCATTCGTGTACTTGCTAAATTAAGCCCGCTGGTAGCGCTGTTGCTGCGCTTTTGAGGATTTTTCACGTGTGGCCCCTTTGAACACGATCGGCGCTAGGACCTTAGAGAGCATGCCTTGATGGTGCGTTAAGGCTTACTCGTACATTATACAATACAAGGTAAATCCGTTTTGTAGCAGCACTCCGACCGGAAATTTGACAACTATAAAGTTAATTATTCCATAGCTTTAATTGCACACCTATTCTATTCAAAGTAAACATGAAAATTCCAATTGTTGGTAATATCAAAAATCTGATAGAATATGTATAAGCCTTGATTCCCGAAGCATTTGAAGGCAACGTGAGCCACCGCGTGGTTTCCCACCCGGCTGCTCAGTCCTGCGTGTGTGGACGCGCCTCAGCCAGTGTGCATCATTACTTATCATTTATTTTTCCTGTATTTTCTAAATATTTTCACACGCAGTTTTCTTAATACCTGAAGTAAAATAACACCCACTGTGTTACTTTCTCCAGATATTTTATTTGCGTATTTATTTATTAATTTTAGATAACCAGTAGTCATTCTCTCGGTTATTGCGCATTCCCGATGGCGGCCAACCGGGTGGGACGGCGGGTCAACAAGGTGTGCAACCACCAGTCACCCAACCGGGCGCGCGGCAGCAGCGGAGGCGG